>NC_141689.1:924685253-925335974 GCF_964263255.1 Lissotriton vulgaris | reverse complement strand
CATAATCCTCACTCACTGAAAGTATTTGCAATCACTTTCATATAATCACATTTACCATAACTCTCGGCCCCGTTAGCCACCATGATTTTTGAACCTTCACTCTCCCTCCTGTCATAGCAGTGATTCAGTCTTTTTATATTTGTTCCCCACTCCTTGTGTTAAGTCTGGTAGTGCACAATTTCGAGGAGGAATACTCCCAACTCAACGAAAAGCCCAAACCCAGCAGGAGCGTTCAACAATCCATTATAGCATGTCTCCTTGTCCTCTTCTGGAGGCTGAAAAACAAAGCAGGAGGATCCTGGGTAAGCAGGTTTTTTATTGCGCTCATTAGAGTTGGACTGGGTATGGCTTTCCTGGTTTGTTTGTTTTCCCTTTCTAAAGGTAAATATTTATCTCATAAGTAGGATGAGGTAGGATGTAAAGATAAAGTTAGTGCTTTTGTATATGTAGAAACTGAAGATAGTTGCAGCTGCAATTACAAACACCCTAGTGCTGCTAACCAATTTAACTCCCAAAATGCAAACATCAATAAAAAGGCGTTGGCTCATTCCAAAATGTAATAGATCTTTAAGCAAGCTAATGCCTGAAGGGGGCTTGCTCAAGCAAATGGTTATAGGGGCCTGACACAACCCCTTTCTGCATATTATGGCTTTGTGGGCACACACTGCCAATGCGTACTGCCTTCAGCTGCATGCAGTGGGGGTTTACTGCAGAGCCTTCCTGTTGGTCAGACCTTGTTTTCACTCCTCAGTCAACCCCTGCTGCATATGGCTATAGCCACCTTTCCCATTTTTAAATATTTTTTTAATGGTTTTCAGAGTTTATCCTCAAAAGCAAAATAGACCATGTCATCAATGCTGTCATCAGTAATGCCGTCAATGAGGACATGTGTGTCCTTATCAGGGATGTCATCAATGATGTCATTTAATGTCATGAGTGATGACATATGTATGGTCATGAACCAAGCTTGGCTTGATGGGGCACGAGCTATGGGTCATTTTCCTAATTGTAACTGGCAAAGGTCAGTAGTTTTTAGGTTTTGTTTTGTGATTGCGACCTGATTTAGATCTCAGCAGACGGGTTACTCCATCACAATGGTGACAGATATCCCGTCCGGCCAAATATACATTCCATTGTATCCTATGGGATTTTTATTTCGTTGGATGAAATATACGTTACCTTTGTGACGGTGTAACCCATATGCTGAGATCTAAATCAGGCCCTATAACTTCACTTTAGCTTTACTTTTTTTAAACTTTACTTTAACCTTTGCTTTTTCACAGTTTTATTCATGCCTTGTGCCCAACCTGCCATGGGCACCCAAACCTCGCTCAGTGGGGGTTGAGTGCAGGGCTTGATCTATGGAGAGGTCTTGCACCAAACCTGCAGTAGACACCCAGCGCTCCCTACACATGTACCTCAGTCATGCACAATGGGGTTGGTTACAGGGTATCTCTTAGCTCACCAAATGCTTGTGGCCAGCCATGGCTGCACGTGGCCGAAGCCCTTGCACAACAAGGCTTGGCCAAGCACCACAATATATTATTTTATTTTTCAGGACTAGCAAATCCTATGCCAGGTTTTTTAATCCTGAGATCCTGTGAAGCTCTGTGGGACCCAGGAAGTGTCTGAGATTCACTAATCTGGGCAAGCAATTGTGAAACCCAGGATACAAAATTATTATTTTAATAATAATTTTAATGCCAGTGACGGATTTCCATGGGCTTGCCATTACTCCTTATTTCCTTTTTGTTTTTTAGGTCTCGCCTGTCGATGCGCATGCGCATCGAGCAAGGCGAGAGTATTGGCACTTATCCGCTCTTTATCCACACTGCAAGGAATCGTGGCGATTCCTTGCAGTGCACGAGAAATTTAAGCTCAATGCGCATGCGCATTGAGCTTAAATGCGCGTGCACATGCCCCCAGCCGCCTACTCTCTCACACAGCCTCCCCCAGCTCCGCCCCCTCACTACTTGATTGCACGGCCGCTAGGCCGTGCCTCCCCTACTCTCCTCCCCCCTCCTCCTCTCCTCCCCTGCCTGCCTGCCGCTAGGCCGTGCCTCCCCTACTCTCCTCCCCCCTCCTCCTCCTACTCTCCTCCCCTGCCTGCCTGCCGTGTCGCACCTCTCCCCTCTCCGCCCCCTCCCCTGCCCGCCCCCTCCCCTGCCCGCCGTGTTACGGTGAAAGGCTTGTTTCCGTTTGTCTCTCTCCTTTCAGTAAAAACCTTTACTAGCATAAACACTCTGCCAAAGCCTTCTTTCAAAATATGGTGCTGTAAGTAAACGCTGAATTGTTACCTTGTTTATCCACTTGAAGTGTGCTAAAAGGTATTTGATCACTTCTAAAAAAGAACAGTAAACAAATGTAATCTAGTTTAGGAAGAAAATAGCTTTGCAAAAATTCTAAAAGAACTTGATGTGCTCAACGCGCCCCATTACTCGGGCATCCTGAATACCACGTGACGTCTGGTTTTGGAATTGTCATTTTGACACCAAAAAGCTGGCGATGTCTGTTCGAGGCCTCAATTATCCACTGTCGGCCATGGTTTAATTGCCTATTGTGCGGTGCAGAAATTAATACACTTTAGAGACAAAGAGATGTAAATGACTGCAGTGTACAACAAGCAGGCATCAAGTGCTGGCATGATCCGGCTACCAGTTCTCCGACAGTTTTTATTTCCCCTTGTTGACCTGACCAGCTGCCTCCAGTCTGAAATGGTACTCACACATATCTCTTTGCGATTTAGAACTTTATTTTCGGAGCACGACTTTGATTTGTTTCGGGTCGTTGATATCCATAATAAGTGTTGATATGAAAGTATTTCCAAATATGTTCCAATTGAAACTTGGAAAAATCTTTACATTTTTAAAGACCGAATTCTACAGATGTCTGGCTCCCTTCATGGGATTAAAGTACCGCAAACTCAAATATGTTGAATCTGAGCTGCTTAATGTTGCATAGAAGGTAAAACATTAAAACGTGCAAAACACTTTATACCAGACACACCTGAGTAGTTTTTTCCACTGAGATTGCTGATTTCCCTGGTCAATTCGTGTTCAGTTGTTCATATCATGTGCCCTGTTGTCTGATTCTGTAGCCATCAACATAACCTACCACTTAACAATATACTAGTCTGTTACAACCTAGCTTGCTGCTTGCTATTATGATTTCATGAGACCTGTGTACAGTATGAAATGCAACCCCTCACCCTCAACCCCTCACTCTCAACCCCTCACTCTCACTCATCCTCACTCACCCTCAACCCCTCACCCTCACTCACCCTCAACCCCTCACCCCCTCACCCTCACCCTCACCCCCTCACCCTCCACCCTCACTCACCCTCAACCCCTCACCCACCCTCAACCTCAACCTCACCCTCACTCACCCTCACTCACCCTCACTCACCCTCACTCACCCTCACTCACCCTCACCCTCACTCACCCTCACCGTCACTCACCCTCACTCACCCTCACCATCACTCACCCTCACTCATCCTCACCCTCACTCACCCTCACTCACCCTCACCCTCACTCACCCTCACCCTCACTCACCCTCACTCACCCTCACCCTCAACCCCTCACCCTCACTCACCCTCACTCACCCTCACCCTCAACTCCTCACCCTCACTCACCCTCACTCACCCTCACCATCACTCACCCTCACTCATCCTCACCCTCACTCACCCTCACCCTCACTCACCCTCACCCTCACTCACCCTCACCCTCACTCACCCTCAACCCCTCACCCTCACTCACCCTCACTCACTCACCCTCAACCCCTCACCCTCACTCACCCTCACTCACCCTCAACCCCTCACCCTCACTCACCCTCACTCACTCACCCTCAACCCCTCACCCTCACTCACCCTCACTCACCCTCAACCCCTCACCCTCACTCACCCTCACTCACTCACTCACCCTCAACCCCTCACCCTCACTCACCCTCAACCCCTCACCCTCACTCACCCTCAACCCCTCACCCTCACTCATCCTCAATCCCTCACCCTCACTCACCCTCAACCCCTCACCCTCACTCACCCTCAATCCCTCACCCTCACTCACCCTCAACCCCTCACCCTCACTCACCCTCAACCCCTCAGCATCACCCTCACTCACCCTCACTCACCCTCAACCCCTCACCTACCCTCACCCTCAACCCCTCACCCTCACCCTCACTCACCCTCAACACCTCACTCGCCCTCACCCTCACTCACCCTCAACCCCTCACCCTCACTCACCCTCAACCCCTCACCCTCACTCACCCTCACTCACCCTCATCCACCCTCACTCACCCTCACTCTCACTCACCCTCAACCCCTCACCCTCACTCACCCTCACTCACCCTCAACCCCTCACCCTCACCCACCCTCAACCCCTCACCCTAACTCACACTCACCCTCACCCTCACTCACCCTCACTCACCCTCAACCCCTCACCCTCACACAGTGCAATAGGTCTCGGAGCATTTGAGTTAGAGCTTTTAGAAATGTTTATGGCTTTTTTTAAAATTCTTTAGCATTGGCTACAGGAAACAAAAATGCTAAAGATTTACAAAAAAACCCATAAACAATTCTAAAAGCACTAACTCTAATGCTGCGAGACCTATTGCATTTCCAATGCTTGTTATTTTTCTCACCATGGTGCTCAGAATGATGGCAGCTGCAACTAAAAATGTTTGGGGAAAGCCAGCCTTTAGAGGTAAGTTGATTTGGAAATCAGCAGCCGGATTTGCGAATTTGCAATGGTCTAAGGGAGAAAAAGCTCCCTAGTGCCTTTAGTTTTTCTAATTGGTTTCATAATGCTGTGGAGGAACCACAAATTAACAATCAAGCAGAGGAGGCCGGCACAGGTAAGCGCAGTGGGCAGGACAGGGCGCGGCAGGGGGGCAGCCAACAGACGACAGAATAGGTATTATTTATTTATTTAATTATACCTATCCCTCTGTATGTCGACTTCACCACTCCCACCCTGCCCCCACCCTGCCCCACAGCCCTACCGCGTTTACCTGTGCCGACCGCCGCCTCAATCAAGCTAAGCTTATAATTAACACTCTTCATCCCTAGACTGTAATTCTTCTTAAATGCTGATTTCTCAAATAACTACTGAATGGATTTGTACTAAACGAAGCAAAGGTGGCATTAGATCTGTAGGGTGGTCTTCCCCCAAACATTTTGCCTTGTTTGCTTCACTTTTTTCTAATTGTTTTTGTTGGCCTTAGGACTCTGGGCACTTTACCACCACTAACCAGTGCTAAAGTGCATGTGCTCACTCCCCTAAAACATAGAAACATTGGTTAAACCACAACTGGCATATTTAAATTACTTATAGTAAAGACCACTAAATGTGCCCAGAGTCTGTAAGTTAAATGCTACTAATGTGCCTGCAGCACTGATTGTGCCAACCACTTAAGTAGCTCTTCAAACATGTCTGAGGCCTGTTACTGCAGAGTCTGTATGGGCAGATTTACTGCTCTGTCGACTTGACTTTTAAAAGTGGCTGCCAAGCATTAAACTTCCCATTTATTACACATGTCACTACTAAGGTAGGGGGCATGGCTATCGACACCAAGATGAAGGTCGTGCCCTGAGGAGCTCTGCTGGGTAAGCCCCTGTTATCCGGAGTAATCCTATTTCCAGCCGCCTCCTGGATACTTGAGGCACCTTGACTGGTGCCTGCCAACGTCCACCGACTGATGGTGCTGGCCAATTGCGAGGCAGCCACCTGTAGCCCCCCCCCCGGCGACTGTTGCTGACTCACTACTGGCGGTTCTGGCCTGCTGGTGAGCTGGACCCAGCGGCTGTGGTGCTGGCCCCGCTAGGTCAACTGCACGATGGGGCTCAGGCCTCCACTGAGGTTGTGCGGCTGCCAATGGAGCATTGGGTCTGCCTGTGAGTGCATTGAGGGGCATGGAGTACCTGGTTGGGGCCTGCCACTGCCAGCGAGCTGATGGCCTAGCTACGACCGAGAGCTTTGCCGTTGCCTGATGGGGCATGCTAGTCCGGGGCCCCCCTCCCTCTGGAATTGAATGTGGAACTCAGCTCTCTTGGTGCCACCGCCCAGATGCTGCTTCATCAGGCACCCAGAGGATTGGAGTAGACCACTGCTGTCCTAGCAGTTGGAGCTGCGGCCTGCTCCTTACCGCTGTATGCATGATGGTCCTCCCCCTTGGCCTATCGCATTGGCAACCATTGAGGGTTCCCGGAGTTCGAGGCTGCAGAATGATTAGTGGCCCTGAATTGCACCCTTTAGGCCGATGCAGCTGCCCCCTTGCAGCATACTGTGCCCAGAACATGGGGGAAACACTGATGCAACATCATCACTGACCCTCCTGCTCTAACCAAGGGTTAGATGCTACAGATGCAGACTTTGCAGCGGAGTGGGGACAATCTAATAAGATTGTGATGCTGAAGTGGCAAATCAGATTTGTCCATCAACCCACTACCCTACACGCCAATTTGCAGTGGCCCTGATAACAGACTCATGCCGGTGACTGCAGCACTTTTCAGGGGGGCCCCCAGTGTGTTGGGGGACATCTGTACCAGGGGAGCGTGCCTGGTCTACTCGCGCTGCAGTGCTTCGGATGATTTGCAAAGCACTAGCAAGCTGGCCCACCTCACATGCTTCCTACCACTTGTGACTGCGCTGGGCCCAGGAGGGCACCCCCTCGGGATGTGCCACTGAGATTGTAGATACCTGTGATTGCCCCTCATCTCTAAAAGATAAATTGGATATGCAACTGGATGCAGTGGAGAAGACCCGCACAACAGTGGAGAGCACTTGTGTCTCCTGAGAGAACAAGATCAACAGCATAGCAATTGACCTTAATCTGCTACACGCTGATCATCTTAAACTAGCAGACAAAGTGCGCACTACAGAGAAAACCATTGCTGAACTCCAGCTGATGTCCAAAGAACTGGCATCCTCCATCTAGCTGCTGACAGATCGTGTCCACACCCTTAAGGCCTGGGCTGAGGATGTAGAAGGCTTCTCACACAAAAACAATGGAAGCATGGTGGGCCTCTCAGAAGTCATTGAAGGACGTAACCCTGTAGAATATCTGGACAACTGGCTGCGGAACTTGCACCAGCCTGATTCCCACACATAGTTCTCCTTGATAGAACAGGAACATTGCATCCTGACTCGGAGACCTACACCTGGCTCCAGCCCTAGAACAATGGTAATTTGCCTACTTTGTTACTGTGACTGGGACATCATCATATGCGAAACCAGAAAACTTGACGGAATTGTGATAGATATGCCGGCATCATGCCTTCCTGGATTACATAGTAATGGTGCAATGTCACTGGGCCTCCTTTCTAGCTGTTAAATGCTGTCTACCTGAACTGAACCTGAAATACTCGCTGCACTTCCTGGCGAGGTTCTGTGTTGTGATGGATGGCAAAACATGTATTTTTAACTCGCCGGAAGACACTTGGAAATGACTGGAGGCTTCGGGCTTGCGTAGCCCCGCCACTCTGCAGGAATGGAGCCAATTGCTGACAGAACAGACGGTGGACGCCGTAGCAGGCGCTGGCATGTTATGCAATAGGCTTCCAGGCCTGTGGCTGTCCAGGACCTGGAACAGGTTATACAGGAAAACAGGCAGACCCCTCCAATCTGTAGTAGCAATAAGCAATGCCTGACCGGACACCAGCCCTTTTGAAAGATCTGTGCAGTCTTTGAGCGAGGATGGTTCCTCCACTGTTTGACCTGCAGATGTTAATGCCTTGGCACCCTCAGAGGTCACTCCACAGACAGCCAATTATAATTACATTACTTGAACTACTCGCACATTCCACTCTCATAGTCTCCTAGCTTCCAATTGTCTCTGATCAAAGGATATTACATATTTTTGTTGTTGCTAGCTATCATTTCACTTTTCAATAATCAATTCCTACTGTTTTTCTAGTTCCCATGAGATATGCATGTGCTGCACATGATCATCCTTCTATACATCTCATACCGGCTGGAATGTATACGCCTCCACTACACTGGGTACACCACCATTGGCCACTGCACCTCCCACCAGTAACACCCTTGGTGTCAGGCTTTACTGCTATATCTTGCTTAAGTGTTTTAATAAGTTTGGGTGGGAAAACCTGTTATTTGTCTCCCCTACTAGTTTTAAATGGTTGCACCTCATCTTCCCCCCTGCCTGGGCACTCACCACTATGCCTCTTCACCCCCGTCACAAGCTTGGACCCTAGTAAAATTCAAGACAGCAACCCTTCTCCTGTACACACACTACCGACATGACACATACTACTTTCATAACCTGGAATGCGCAGGGTGTGCACTCCCCCTCTCTCCGATATGCCATTGATGCCTACCTCAAGCGTCGCTCCATACAAGTTGCCATGCTTCAGTACACTGACTTAACACTAACTGAAGCAAACAAACTCCAGCATCGAGGTCAGGTCTATGCTGCTAATTTAGCTTCCTTCACATGAGGGGTGCTGCTTTGGATCAGACCTGGGGTCCCCTTCTCCACTGATGAGGTGGTAGCTGATAGCAAGGGCTACTACATCCTTGTCAAGGGCCGCCTCAAAGGCCAACACATTCTTCTTGGCAGCATATATGGAACAGGCAACCCCTGTTCCCCTGACGGCTGTCACTACACCCTCTCGCTGCAATGGAATCCTATGGTTATTAGGTGGGAATTTAAACAGTGTCCTAAGCACTGACCTTGACAGATCCTTCCCTCCACTGCTCTGCACTCCGGCCACCTCCAACACGCAGGCCTTAAGTGACTGGCTTCAGCACTGGCACATGGTGGACATTTGGTGACAGTGCAACGCTCAAACGTAAGTGTATCCTCTGTAATACATACTGACTACCTAGAGTAGCACCCATTCAGATCTTAACCTGCAGAGTCTTCAGGTAAGATGGGACACTGGCCCTCCTCCTGTTCCGTCATGGCGCTTACAGCCAGTAGTACTGAAAGATCCCATTCCGCACCTCACTGCATGCCGCCATCGAAGAATATTTTGAGCACAACCATGGGTCAGCAACATCTAAGCTGATTGAGTGGGATGCATTCAAAGTGACAGCCATGGGCCATTGTCTGGGGGTAACTTGGAATGTCCGACACTGATCTCTTATAGAATGTACCCTCCTTCAACACGAAATGGAGGTAGTACAAAATCCTGGTGGCTCTCGATGCCTGTTGGTGACACAACATGAACATATTTCCATTCTGTACTGGTTGCGTTGTCTGAACTATGCAGCCCACTCTGCATGTATGCATGCTGCTGCTGACAAATCGAGCATGCTGTTGGCATACTTAGTGAGGTCAGACCAGCCCCAGCACCCTATTGTGGCACTGAAATCCTCTACTGGCAACTTTCTTTACACGCAACAAGATATACACCTAGAACTAACCCAACACTATGCCTTGATGTATCAGTCACTGCTCACTGCTATTCCACCAGACACAAAGCCTTCTTCAGCACCATTGCCCTTTCCTGTCTTAAACTCAACAAAAAAGCAGAGTTAGACGACCCAATCATACTATTCAAAATTCAGGAGGCGATCAAAGACCTAGCTACAGGCAAGACGCCTGGCCCAGGCAGCTTACCTATTGAATTTCAAATGGCATATACAATGCTCCTTCCACCTTAGTTGCTCACCCTCTACGAGGAGGCTCTGGAAGCCTCATGCCTTTCCACTTCCCTGTGTGAAGCGCTGGTAATATCACTCCCATAGCCAACCAAAGACCCCACCAAACTGGGCTCTTATCGGCCCCTAGTGCTGCTTCACATGGATTATAAGGTACTCGCTAAGATGCTATCAACTCGGACCCATGTGCCCTGGCAGCCCTCCACATTCCGCTATCTCTGTATTATGGTATACCACGTGGAAGAGGACTTATATGATGGCAATCTACATAGCGCTGTTGCCTCGCTGAGGATCCTAATGACGTCTGGTGTACACTGCCTCTGTCAGTTGTGGGACGTTTAACATTCCTTAAAATGGTTACTCTCCCCGCTTCCTTTATTATTTTGCCAATCTCACTCTACATCCCTGCTACCTTTTTCCGATCCCTGGAAAAAGAAATGCAGGCTTTCATATGGAAGTAAGACAAGTAAGTTCCCTTGAGGCACAACTCAACACATGTTTGAAATAACAAACCTTATAATGTCACAAGTACATACAACAAAAACATAAGGAAAGTTAAAAATTCATTTATTTTGAATACGTTAAAAGACACAATAATAGGGATGACTGATCTAAATCCCTAATCTAAAACAAAATTAAAATTGAAACAGTACAATTAATTGCGACCTGCACAATTAGAAACATACAGAACAGTTACAACATGGAATTGTTGGATACGATTTGTATATTCTTGCTCCGATCTGATAACACCAGTGTTGTATCGCTACCACCTCAGCATATCAATTATGGTGTTGGAGGCTTGAATTATACAGTTTGTTGCGTCGACGCGTTTCGGTGGTGTCTCCTTATTATAACCACCTTTATCAAGACATGTGATTTATCTGTCAATACCAGGGAGTGTATATAATCGCCCTGAAATTAATATCATACAAACAGTTAACATCCAAATTAATGCAGTGAACTTATTGCATTTCAATAGGTCATATGTGAATAAATCACAACATATTCACAATTCGTTATAATCCATTGACACTAGTATTGTATCGATGAAGTGTGAACCTTGGGTTCTAGAGATACATATGTGAGTTTTCACAAATCCCATACATCTATACCAAGAAGATTGTATATTGGAAGCGCATATCTGGTAATGGTTCATTGCTTTTCATATTACCACTCTAAATCAGGTCACATTGTCTATCAACACTGGGCATTTATTAGTAACATGTATGTCTTACACTTTCAAAAAGTACTTTAAAACTATAATAACATTAATAAAAGCCAACAAGGCTATTTATTGAGTAAATTGGACCTTTCATTGCTAATACAACTCCACGTTATTGTTTCCACATAAGGCGGTTTTTGTGAAATAATGGGAGGGGGAACATGGGGGCAATGTCCAGACTAATCTTAACCCTGGGTACAAGGGGACCATATCCCGTATGAACTGAACCATGAAACACCCAGAATTCATGGACAAACGTATAAGTTAGTCTTAATAAACTCAGCTTAGCCTAGGATATTATTGAGGGTCACTTATTATGATCGATTTCCAATTTCTGATCGGAGCATGGACTTCAACTGGGGCCTCGTTAAATTTGCTGCTACCAGTTGTATATTCTGTGGTACCAGGAAATATTAAATTAGTACAAGTTTTATATGCTACTTGATTTTTGAGATATGTTAAATTAAGGTCAATGCCTACCTGTTTAGATTTTGTACGACCTTTATTGTCCCCACTGTATGTCAGTATCCAAAGTTAAATTGGTTATACTGAAGAACATTTGTTTTGTCTGTAGTTAGGCCACAATTGCCTGGGATAGTGGGGAAAGAGAGAAGCAAGGCATAAAGTTATGGCTAGCGTATTCTAATGTTGTGAATAGGTAAAGGTGTAGCATATTATGTAAAGGTTTACCATTTGCGGATATCACAAAGTCCCAGCTTCTTACAGTTTATGATAAAGAAGGTTGCTGTTGGAAAGAGACTCACTGTTGGACTTCACAAGGATTACCTTAAATTCAATTGAAAACTATTATAAGAAGAGTGCCCTAAGTATTTCTATAGGTACTCTAATCGGCTTAGTAAAGCAAGTTTAATGCTGCCTATCTAATGGGATGGTACGTGGTTCCGCTGTCCCTTTAGATCCCTTTCTTGGCCATAAAGACGAGAGACTACCTGCAGACGGGTAGAAACAGGCGTCAGAATAGGGCTAGAAGGAATCTTAACTGTGCCTACAGGCTCTATTTGTATCCCTCGGGGGTTGGGGCAGGGACAAATAGCTCACTCACCTTATCAGTAGCTTAGAGTTCCGCTCTCTGTGGGGGTCCGAGTCGTGTGTGGGGACAAGCCGTATTGCTTGCGGTTAAAACTGAGAAGGTCCTGTGTGATTGGTCAGTACCGGACATTATATGCTCCAATCCGAGGTGAGCGGTTGAAATCTAGGTATGCTAATTAGTGTCTTATGAAGTCTCAGATCTCATTGGGTCGGAGTGTCCAATCAGAGTAATCGGTGAAACAGACCAGGTTTCCTTTCTGGTCCGTCGTTGTTTCTCCGCTCGTGAAGTGGAGCCCGTAACGCCGCATCTGTAGCATTTAAATTCAATAAATTCCACAATATATAACGTTGAATGTGGTTAAAGAGGATTAGATAGGCCGGAGATAAAAGGTTGTTGAGAAAGTACTATGGCTGAGAATGGCCTATAACTAGCTGGTAGGCGCATCGTTGCTAACATGCAATCCTTGAGGGATTTGAGGCCCGCGATCGGGGTGAATACTACACTAGGCTTGATTTGTCGGACGCCAATAAATGGTGTGTCGTGCCGAAACCCTGGAACGAGTGGCTCTCGAAAAGTGACGGGGTCGTGTCTTGATTCCATGACTCGCTAAAATTCTCTCAATAACAGGCATATAAATTGTACCTAAGCAACGTCTATTCAGGTGTGAAGGACACGTAGATTGTTCACTGTGGGAAAGGAGGAGAAGAGGGGAGGGGAATAAAGGAATCGTAAAGATCAAGTATGTTTTAAAGAGCTTGTAAAACATAATTCTGGAAACCTTGGACAACTATAGTGTCAAGTGGAATAAATACCAATGCACTGGAACAGTAAGTTGAAGGCCAGTACGTTCACGATAGAAGTGTTGTGTCTAACTGATCCACGGGTAGTTATCCTAGCACCAAGGTAGTAGAGAAATCTATAAGCATGTAGTACAATCTTCCCTACTGTTCAATCATTGATAAATTTTGTTTAAGTGGCAGAAATACCACTGTTCCCTCATCTTTCTGGTTTTCTCGATATCCCCACCTCTCCTGTTGATTCTGATTTTTTCCAAGATAAACCATCTTAGATCGTTGCACGTGTGGTTGAGGGATTAAAAGTGTTCAGTTAATGGGGCATTGTTTTTTTTTGTCCGTATTGCTGATATATGTTCCAGAACACGAGTACGCAACTCCCTACTTGTTTCTCCAACGTACCCCAAGTTGCAGGGGCATAGGAGCAGGTATACCACATTTTGGCTTCAGCAGTTATTAAAAGTGGTAGGGGTTAGTTTCTTGCCATTATGTTCCAAATTTTTTCCTGTGATACAATTGGGACATATGGAACATGTCCCACATTTGTAATTGCTGGACGCCACTCCCCCAGTTAAGGTCGATTGGGTTTCCTTAATGGGTTTGTAGGTGTGAAGTAGGCTATTCCTGATGGTTTTGTTTCTGCGGAAGGAGAAGAGGGGTTTATTTAGTTGTTTGTCCATATTGAAATTGAGAATTTTCCAGTTTCTATTTATAATATTTTTGATTTGATTGCTGACATGCGAGTACTGTGTCACAAAAACTAGTCTTTCTAAGGTCACATCTAGTCTCTTATTGGGTTTGTCCTGGTCTAATAAGCTGTCTCGATCATAAAAGCGTGCACGTTTTAGTGCATTCTTTATGAGTTTATTCGGGTATCCCTTTGCCTTTAGTTTGTTTTTGGTGTTTTCGGCGTGTTTGTAGAAGTCCTCAAGATTAGAGCAGTTGCGCCTCAATCTAAGAAATTCCCCGAAAGGCACATTATCTTTCTGGGCTCTAGGGTGATTGCTGGAAAAGTGGTGTAATGAATTTTTATCGGTGGGCTTGGTGTAAAGTTCCACCCTGAGTATACCATCCTGCTCTTTTATGTTGATGTCCAAAAAAGCAACTCTATCGTTGCTGTAGTGTCCCGTGAACTTTAAATTGGGATCATCCAAAATCAACCATGTTAGAAAGCTATCTAGATCACTGCTGGCACCGCTCCAGATGAAGATGATATCATCTATGTAGCGATGCCAGCAGGATATATTTTCATAAAAGGGAGCTATCTCATTGAATATATGTAGTTACTCGAAGTTACCTACATAGAGGCATGCCAGGCTAGGGGCACAAGTGGCCCCCATGCTGGTCCCCTTGATTTGGAGGTAAAGCTCATCCTTAAATAAGAAGAAATTTCTTTTAAGGATAAAGAAAAGGCAGGACATGATAAAATCACTATTGCCCCCTCTTAAATCACCAGTCTCTAAAATAGACTGTATAACCTCCAGAGTGTCGTTTTGCAGGATATTTGTATAGAGGGCTTTGATATCCAGGGTGGCCCAGAACTGGGTCGCCCTGTTGAAGTCTCTACCCTCGAATGTGGCAATCGCGTGGGAAGTGTCTTTAAGGTACGACCTTTGTTTCTTCACTAATGGTTGCAAGAAGTGGTCTGCATAGCGGCTGAGTGGTTCAAGAATAGAACCAATCCCACTAATGATAGGTCTCATCTGGGGATCTGCTGCGTTTTTATGTATTTTTGGCAGACCATAAATTGCCGGGATGGTAGGGTGCGTGTTGAGGAGAAATTTGTATTCTTGATCATTAATAAAGCCTTCTTCCTTACCCCTCGCTAGAAGATTCGCTACGTCCATTTTTAGTTGGCCGAGTTCCATATATTTTGCTCTCTTATAGTGTTCTTGTACATTGAGAAGATCTCTTATTTTCTTTTCATAAACTGGGGTGTCGAATAACACTACCCCTCCGCCTTTATCAGCCGGTTTAATTGTTATCTCATCACTATTTTGGAGATTGGTTAGGGCTGCTCTCTGTGCTTTAGAGATATTATTATTGAATTTCTTATGGTCTGGGTTGGTAAAAAGACTCTTAATCTCTACCTCTACCACGCGTTCAAAGATCTCGACACTTTTGTCCACTTGATGCAAACTAGGGAAGAAGGTTGATTTTGGCTTAAGTCCCAAGACACTAGGTTCTGGGTCGAATGTTCTATTTTCAAAAAATCTGTTAAGTCGTACCTTTCTGAAAAAGTTTTTTAGATCACTTTCTAAGTTAAACATGGAATTAATATTTGTTGGGGAGAAACTGAATCCCTTTTGAAGCACTTCTTGTTCTGCCTTAGTCAGTATTCTGTTAGAGAGGTTCACAATTGGGAATTCCTCTATCTCCAGTATTGTTTGCTTCTCGTGGCAATGTATTCCCTGGAGTTGTTCTGAGGTAGATGGTTCCGAGGTGGTTTCATATGGACCAGTTCCCGCTGCAGAGTAAGTTGTCCAATTTATATCTGCCCACAGACGAGGCGGCCTTGCAGTGCCTCATTTTGTGCACTACTGTCACGCATCCCAACTCCAATCAGTGGCTAAGTGGATGTCAGGCTTACAGCTTGTGGACACAGCAACAGAGGCACTAGCCCATACTCTGCAAGATGCACTCAATGTGTTTCACCCTGTACATGCATGCCAGGGATACCCTTTATCAGCACGCGGCAATAGCATGCAATTACATCAGCAGAACTAACCGCCTGGCACGCGGCAGGTATCCACACAATTGAAGACCTTTATTGTGACAATAGTCTCCTGACCTACTTTTCCCTAATGGAGGAGGATGGTTTCCCACCTGGCCACTTATTCTTATGTAATTAATTGTGGACACCATGGGACGTCAGTGGGGCGACATGGCGTTGGAGCCCCCAACATACCTGACAAGTAATACCTGCATGTATTTAGACATGGCAGCCAACAGATCCTCTGTTTTGCGGACTCACTGCGTTCGAAGGAATGCCACTCTGCAGGACTGTGGTTCTGGAAGAACTACTTTTCTGCTGCACTGACCTGCCTGCTGCCCTTTCTGCTTGGGTGAGAAGGTCTGGACTTACACCATTTGAACCCAGAATGACTCCAAAAACTTGTCTGCTTACCTCCTGTCATGAAGTCTCAGGGACATCAAAGACTTCCAACAACCCTGCAACAGCACCTGGACTCTGCCATCTGTGCCTCCTACCCTGCCAGGTGGTACACATCCAGGTCTGGGCCATTGGAAGTAGCTTTTATGTACTGCAACAACAAAATCCAAGCATTACTCTTGTGCTGGTCTGAACTGACACATCTCCTTTGGCGCACTTGCATTGCCTGCTTCAAAGACATTGCATGGCTGGCTGCATTGCTCGACAAAGAGGCATCACCTATATACTGTGTTGCTCAATGAGGATGCATCCCCAAATTGCGCATCTCAATGACGACGCATCACCTATGAATCCTAAGGCATGGCCTCCCTGCTCCTTGCATCTCGCTCTCAACGCATCCTCCAAGCAAAGGTACTGTTTCAGTGGGCCAAGGCTGGTCCCTGCATCTGGCCCACGCTCCGTCACAGTCGGCCTGAACATTTGAGTTTGACCTGGTCAAGCATGACCAGATAGACCAAGTTGACACTTTATGCTTTTAAACATTACATTCCATGACATTCTTTAAAAATTCACTCCAGTTATCCTAACTGGATTTTGGTTCTTCTTGTCTTGTTTGATTCAATAAATTACGCTCTATTTTTCTAATCTGGGTGGATTATTTTTGTGTGGTGTTTTCACTGTTTTAAGTGTTGCAGAAATACTTTCCACATTGCATCTTAGGTTAAGCCTGACTTCTCTTTGCTAAGCTATCAGAAGGTGAGCACAGACTTTCCCTTACTCAGTGGCGGCCGCTATTTATCAGGGGTGGCGGGGCGGGGGGAGAGGGAAGTTGGAGGGGGTTGTAAATTAAAATAAATAATAATAAAAAACACATACGTTCAGGCCAGCCACCCGAATAGCCGCCTCCTCTCAGTCCACTTGCAGCCACCTCTTGCTCCTATGACCTATGCTCTTATGACCTGTTTTTGCTTTGACTTTTTGAGCGGTGACTACACAGCGAGGGACTTATACCTTAACTGGGATTTTTTTCCTTCACACCCTATTTAAAATAGGGTTTTATTTCACTAAAGGCTATAATGTCGAAGGACGAGGCTCCTCTCTACACATAAGATTATATTGCAAAGATAACTAGTGGACCATCCCTTTTTTCTGCACAACCCAGCAAAAACACAAACCCCAGGCAACAATTGCTCGAGAAACTAGAGAAGGCTAAAAAGAAGCACATTAACGGAATACCTGAAAGCAGGCATAATTCCACAGGGGCTACAAATCAGAAACGTTACCGGTATCTTCAGAGAAGATCCTAAATTCAAGGGTAAATTCGGCAACATCTCCACCACTTGCTCACGCCATTGGATGGTGCTAGCCGTAGAGACAGTGCTATAATACGCTAAAGCAGAATTAAAAAAAATTGAAGAGCTCCTGAAAGAAATCTAAAGCGGAGACACAATAACCAAAGCCAAATCACTACTAGACAAACTTAACAAAACCCTTGAAGACTTTAACACATCTGAACATGAGAAAAAGGCAGACAAAGTCACTAAAGACATCAAAAACAATTCAAAAGAAAGGGCATATCCGTACCGAAGGGAAGACTATTACACTACTATTGGTAATCAAAACAGACAAAACACCTGAGGTAGATTCAGAAGGAATCAACCAGTGACATTATCTGAATCCTCTGGAGGCTCTGATGACTCAGACGCACAGGCAGGCCCTAGTCATGATGACAATCACCCTGGTCAGCCTTCTTTTTTAGACCGAGGAGGCAAAGCCAAAACCAAAACATTGTACCAGCACCCAGGGGAGAGATAGACTCACAGGAAGCCTTATCAATGGGGCCCACAACCATATTAATTGACAATGGTAACCAATCTGAGACTATCCCCATCTTCAATCTATTACAACACGTGATGTCATCAGCAGAAATTTCGCTGCTTAGCAAGGGTTTGTCTTTTGTCATTACAGTGCGAATTAATTTTTTTGCATTAAAAACCGAGATCTTTACATTTTTTGAAAGATAAGACTCAAACTATTTTTCAGAGACAAGGAACACCTTACTCAAGACTCATGCACAGGACTAAGACCCCCCTCAAATTTCTATCCAACGAACGGCGTGATGCCACCGGAGTTATTGGCCTTCGAGAGACTGATTATACAAGGCATTGACAGCATGGAAGCTAAGAAATCATATATCCCCCACAACATCACTCTACAAGAGCGCCAAGCACTCAGGCGAGATTGTAGTACAAGTCCGTAAAGACTATGAGGCCGAAATTCACAAACAAATAAATGAGGAAAAACATCTCAACGCAGATAACTCTAGAACCCCGGTCCTTTACACCATACCCAAAATACATATGAGCACTACCAATCCTCCTGGCCGTCCTATACTGTCAGGTTGTAGTTCAGTTTTGGAACCTATAGGCTCAAACATAGATCATTTCATCAGAGACTTTGTCCCCCTACAAGACACATACGTGAAAGATACAATGTACATGATAAATCTGGTGGACGGCATGCCTTTTAACTTAGGCACCGACCTGTTGGCGACCCTGGATATAAGCTCACTCTACACCAAGATACCTCAGGTTGAAAGCATAGAGGACATAGAGAGTCTCCTAGAGAAAAGACCCAGACCTATTCAGGTACCAACCAGCTTCATCATCAGACTACTTTGCATCGCCCTACAGAGCAACTATTTCATATCAGGGGGTCACTAATACCAACAGTGCTCTGGTACACGCATGGGAGCAATTTTTGCTCCAAATCTCGCTAATTTCTATATGGACCACGTTGAGCACTAGTTCGCCCTCAACGACAGCAACGCCTACTGCTCCAACATTAAATGTTGGAAGCGGTATATCGACAACATCTTTGTTATTTGAACAGGCACTGACACAGATTTTAACAAGTTTGCACTCATTTGAACACTGTCCAGACACATCTCACATTCACGTCTACTACACATGAATCTACCATAGCGTTTTTAGATCTCAACATCAATCAAGAGAACGGGCCACTATACACCTCCCTCCACAGAAAGATCACGGAAAGGAACACGTTGCTATCATACCATAGCCACCATCCACGGGCCCTTAAAGACGGCCTACCGTTTGGGCAGTTTCTTAGGATACGCCGCAATTGCACACACAAAGCTGACTATATGAGAGAGGCTGAAATACTTAGAGTCAAACTAGTCACAATAGGTTACCCAAACAGACTAGTAAAAAGATCACTCAAATGGGCCAGGCATTGTCCAAGGGAAAAACTACTGAAAACCAAAGAGAAACCAGGCATGGAGAAAGTAGTATGCGTCAACACCTTTGGGACTCACACAAACCAAGTGCGCAACCTCATTACAAAAAATTGGAGCATAATCAGGAGTATAGATCCCACATTAGCAACACAACTCTTTGCATACAAGAGAGGAAAAAACATGAAAGACCATCTTGTGAGATCCGCGACTGACAAAACAGTGAACTCACCCAATACACTCATCAATGCATGGGGCCTACTGAGAATCAAGGGACACCAGAAGTGCCGCAATTGTGTTTCTTGCGATTTCACATTTAACACCACCACCTTTGAACATGGCAACCTCAAACACACCATAGAAACCTTTTCAAACTGCAACACACGAAATGTAGTGTATTGCATTTGGTGCCCTTGTAATCTTCCATACATAGGTCAGACACAACAACCAGTGAAGGCTAGGATCAGACAACATCGAAGTCGCATTCGCAGATCTGTTCCAAATGCCCCCTTGGTATCACACTATAATGAGAAAAACCACACTGCAGACAAGGTGAAATGGCAAGTGATTAACATTGCAACCTTACCAGAGAGAGGAGGCGACATAACAAACATACTCCAACGTATCGAATGTCGATAGATAGACAGGGTCAACTCGATTGAAGAGGGCCTCAACTCTGCTGAGGAATGGAGAGGCTATGTGACAACACTTCATTGAAACACCCTAACTGTCCCAGCACTCAGTAGAACAATTAACATTCCTGCAACAATGTACACCACCAGCATCTACGGGACCTCTCGGTGTACATTATGACCCCCATACATTCACCAGGTGAAGCTGACACAATGTCTGGTGAAACTGTTCACATACCACTAACAATCTGATCCTCCGTGGTATGCGCAGTGTCTATAAAGCATTTGCTAATAAGGGCCGGTTCAAACCCTCCGGTTAGCCGTGTTAACACTATTATTAACTATAGACATCCAATGCTACATTTTTATATCTTTTATGTAGTTCTAGATGTTCACCTCACACTGTATAACCGATGTGTTCCATAGTAACAATGCTACGATTAATAACCGTGAGAATCCTATGTTACATTGCCACACACACCTGTCGTAGAAACACAATTAATAGCATCGTGCTCAGTATCATGACACATAATATATAATGGTAAATGTATGCTTTGGCCAGGAATTACATTGTATATAATGTATGCTCGATTCAGCTATACTGTATGGTGTAGTTTCATAAAAGTAATTAATCTTAACAAATGTAATGTACAATGTATGCGTTGCCAAGCAGTATTACAGTATAGAATGTATGCATCATTCAGCCGTACTGCCAAGCTCCTTTTCGTAAATGTATTGATGCATGCTTTTCATTTTACCACGCGGAAATGCTTCGCATATAGTAATTATTCACCCATCTCCAATATTCCTAAATTCCCCTTTACAAATGCTGCTGTTAGAACGTGCGCAATTGTGAGCCATTAACTACTAGACCTTCGGAATACACTTCCGTTTAGGTCTCTCTTCACTTTCCATACCATGAGGGCACCGATCACCAGATTGCACGGTGAGACAGTACTCTACACAGCAATCTGCAGATTCTTGGAACAGAACGGCAGGAATTATGGCATAAAACAGAGTGAACTGCATACGCTTGGTTTTACTGTCCGCTTGGGGCCCATCGGGAGACGGGGAGGGGAAGAACCGACCGGACACAGATGTAGGTGTGATAAAGGCCGCTTTATTGGGAAACAGGTGCATCCTGAAAACATACCCCAACCTTGGCCTTTGCCGTACAAAACTAGGCCTAACTAATTATACATGTACCTGACCAGAAACCCCCACCCCTTCCCCTAAACCGTTCCCCGCCAACAACATAACATCATTATCAATAAACCAACACTTTTCTCACTGTTTCAACATCAGCCCTCTGTACACTCCCTCTCCTCAGCCAGTAAAACTCCTTCCTCCTATCCTACTCCCCCCCGTTTAACTAGGAAAAGCGCCATCAGACATAATCATTGCAGCACCTGCCCCCAGCGACAACACTACCCGAAGCCCTAACACAGAAAGCACCTGCTTCACAACATCCCCTGGGCATCCCGCCAAGCCTAATCTCCCGAGACAACTAACCCCCTCCATCCCTAACAACCTGATCTAAGGTTGGGAGGGTGGGACAACGCTACACTACGCCCCCCGGCTGCTGGGTCACTGTCCACGAAATGGTGCCCAGTGACCCAAAATGGCCGGTTTTAACCCCACTAGCCCAAAAGGAGCCCAATCCTACCAACTAGCCCAAAACCCATGTCCCTTCCTGTGTCCCTGTCTAACTCTTCCCCCCTCCCCTTCCTCCCGGAGCCCCAAACTTCCCCGGGGGGGAGAGCCTCCCTCCGGTCGGCCACCCCCGCAAAGCCCATTGGGGCCCATCGGGAGACGGGGAGGGTAAGAACCGACCGGACACAGATGTAGGTGTGATAAAGGCCGCTTTATTGGGAAACAGGTGCATCCTGAAAACATACCCCAAGCCTGGCCTTTGTCGTACAAAACTAGGCCTAACTAATTATACATGTACCTGACCAGAAACCCCCACCCCCTCCCCTAAACCGTTCCCCGCCAACAACATAACATCATTATCAATAAACCAACACTTTTCTCACTGTTTCAACATCAGCCCTCTGTACACCCCCTCTCCTCAGCCAGTAAAACTCCTTCCTCCTATCCTACCCCCCCGTTTAACTAGGAAAAGCACCACTCGAAAGCCCCCATATGGCTTTCGACCCCCCCCTTAGGGCCCTTGCACCTTTGGATACCTGCGCACCCCTATTGCCCGGTCTAATGCCTCCTTCAATTGCACGATATATAGCTCCATCCCATATCTCGACAAATGAACACCATCCTCAAGAAAAAAGTAGACCGCCCCATATTTCAGCTCCGGGTGTTCCATCCTCCCCACCCCTTCCTTGTCACAAAAGGCCCGCATCTCTCTGTTAATCTTCCTCCTAGTCCTATCTATAGCCCCTGGTCTCTCGGCTCCCCTCCAACACCTCCTGGGTATGAACTCGGACCATATGACATAGCACCCTGCCCACTGCCTCTTGATCTCCAGCAAGTCCCTCCTCATTTGTTTTACCAGCGCCAGTCCCTTGCACTGCACCAAGTCGTTCTCCCCCAGGTGAATGACCACAACATCTGGGCAGATCCCCCCCGCACAACATTGTTCAAAACCGGCACCAACTCGTGCCAACGCATGCCCCCTTTGCCCCTCCAATGACACCTAAACAAATTCTCATCCAGGTCCAGATTGAGATTCCTGCATTTCTCCCACTCAGCCCTCTCCGCTCTTTTGACAAACGAATGGCCCACCACATATATGGACACTGCTGCCGCCGTAGGCCCCGCCACCGCACCTGTAAAGAGACATATGTAAGCAGCGAGCCCAACATCCAATCTTAATCCAACGCTACCCCTCGCAACCTAACATACGACTTATAGCAGTCTGATTTCCAGCGCCCCAGCCGTTTGATCTCCTCCTTCCCCCAGCCTTTCCGCGCTGCCTCTGTCGCTGCCCCGATGCGAAATGAATGCGTTCCAAACTCCCCCGGGTCCTCACCCATATACCGCAGGGCGTGCCGCAGGACCCACAACAACTGTGCCGCAGTCACACGACCCCCTTCGCTCCTGCCAAAGACCTCCGCAACATCCTGTCCCCCTTCTTCCGCCAGCCGTCTCCCCCACTCCGCCGGGCACACCGACTCTGTTCCTCCTGGCCCCAACAAGACCCACGTACCCTTCCCCCGCTGATCAGTCTTGGACCGCCGAAGCCGCACCGCTACCTCCCGGCCTTCGATCTCCACATCCCCCCACCTCAAACCTGCATCGCCCCTCAAACCCACCAACTCCGACACCCGAAAAGCTCCAAAGTACAGCCACAACATCAACGTGGAGAAACGCACCGTCTCCGCCCGATCCCTACACACCCGCGGTAACTGGCCCACCAGGCCTGCCAACATGTCCTCCGTAATCGGCCGTTTCTTCCGCACTCGAGCCCCTCTCTCCCTCTCCCAACCTTCTAAAAGTCTCCCCCCCAATTCTCCCGCCGAGGGTGCATACCCCCACCACAGCTTGCCCATGAAGGCCACACCTGCCAGTTTACCCGCGATGGTCACTCTCGCCAAACCTTTTTCCATCAACCCCAGCATGAAACGCACCACCTGCTCCTCCCGACACCACTTGCCCCGCTGCCTTACCGCTCCAAAGCGCAGAAATTCCGTCCAGGCCTGCTCGTAACTCTTCCATGTGGACGCTGCTAGGGATGACCTCACCAACTGAACGACCTGCGCTCTCCCACCAACCACATCTCCTTCGGCACCACCGTCTTGACCGCCGCTGCCTCCGTGGCTAGCCCATGGAACCTCCACCACTGAGAACAAGACAAAGCATCAGCAATGTCATTGTCCACTTCCGGCACATGCCTAGCCTGAAACAAGATATTGTGTTCCAAGCACCTCAAGACGAAAACGCGCATCAGCTTCAGCACCTGGGGTTCCCTTGCGGACTGCCGGTTCACTGCCTGCACCACTGACATATTGTCCACCTTGAACAACACCCGCCTGTGCGCCAACTCCTGTGCCCACACTGTCACAGCCACCACCAGCGGGAACAGCTCCAAGAAAGCAATGCTCCTACCCCCTGCCTGCCAATGCTCCGGCCATTGTTCCGCGCACCATCTGCCTGCCCAGTATATTCCAAAACCTCCAACTCCCGCCGCATCCGATGACATCGTCACGTCCCACTCCCAGGCCTCCGGGGGTGCCATGGGCACGCCATTGAAACGCTCCAAAAAAGCCAACCACATGTTCAGATCCTCCTTTGCGCCCGCCGAGATCCGCACATGATGGTGCGGCCGTGTCAGACCGGACAATGCCAAACCCAGCCGCGACAGAAAGTCCGCCCCGCGTGCACCACGCGCACCACGCGACAAGCGAAATTCAAATGCCCCAGCAACACCTGAACCTCGCGCACCAACACTTTCGGCCTGGCCAACATGCTCTTCACCAACTCCACCATAACCGCCCGCTTCTCCTCCGGCAGGCGTGCTTCCATGGCCGCCGAGTCGAGCTCTATCCCGAGGAACGACAGCACCGTGCTGGGCCCTTGCGTCTTCTC
The DNA here is from genome assembly GCF_964263255.1 of Lissotriton vulgaris. Taxonomy (NCBI): domain Eukaryota; kingdom Metazoa; phylum Chordata; class Amphibia; order Caudata; family Salamandridae; genus Lissotriton; species Lissotriton vulgaris. The sequence goes on along the minus strand of NC_141689.1, from coordinate 925,311,745 downwards.
TGGCACCAACGGAACCCCCAGGTGACCCATCAGGTCCGTAAAACTGTCCAGACTCTGCTGGCAGTCCGTCGAACCAGGCCGACCCACCAGGAAGAAGTCGTCCAGGTAATGCGTAATCGCCTCAGAGCCTGTGCGCCAGGAAAAAGCCCACTGCAAAAAGGAGCTGAATCGTTCAAACAAGGCGCACGACACGGAACACCCCATAGGAAGCGCTCTGTCCACTAAAATTTGCCCATCAAGCTGAATTCCCAGCAACTGATGATCCCCCGGGTGAACCGGCAGCAACCGAAAAGCCGATTTCACATCGCATTTCGCCATGAACGCCCCCGTGCCTGCCGTCGTCACCAAACGCCTCGCGACTTCCACGGACGAGTATGACACGGACGCCAACTCCGCCGAGATAAAGTCGTTCACCGATGCGCCCTCCGGCCATGAGAGATGTTGAATCAGTCGGAATTGGCCCGGCTCTTTTTTCGGGACCACTCCAATGGGGGAGATGATCAAGTCCGGCAACGGCGCCTCTGCAAAAGGCCCCGCCATCCTCCCCTCCCTCACTTCCTTAAAGAGCTTCTCCCGGACGATACCTTTGTGTGCGTTCACGGACTTCAGGTTCTCCGCCCACCGAGCGATCCGCGGACCCTCGTACCCCAACCGGAAACCCTCCCTGAAACCCCGACGCAGCACGGCCGCATCATCCGCCCGCGGATACGCCTCCAACTAGCCTAGTTCTAGCCGATCCAGCCTAACCGGTGTACGAGCCTTTTCCCAGGGTACCTGCCCCCCCTCTACCCCCTCCCCTCCCCCTGCTGGGGCCGGGAGCCGGGTATTGTGACTGCGCTGGGCCTCCCCAAGGCCCCCAGCATCGCGCCTCTGGATGTCGTCTCCCACATGCGGAGCACTCGTGCCGAAAGCGGCACGCCTGCCGGAGACAGGAACCCCTGTTGAAATCCCAACAGGTTCCGACACCCTGACTACCTCCGGCACCTCCCGCCCCCACCCCTCCACGGGTGGGGTGGGCCGAAAAGGGGGGCGGCGCCATTGGCAACCCACTGGCCGTGAAAATGGTACGGCCAAACTTAGCCCCACTCATCGTCTGCTGGTAGAGGTCGGAGTCCAACTCCCCCCACTTAGCCTCCGGGTCCGACGCCATGCGTGCCCGAAACTCCTCATCGTAATGCGACCAAGCATTACCTCCGTAAGTCACCTGAGCCCGTTGCACTACATCCATATACTTGAACAGCGCGACCGCCCTATCCGGGTACTTCTCACAGTACACGCTGGCATAGATCAGAAAAGCAGCCGACCAATTCTCAATAGTGACAGGCACCTTCGGACGCCTAGCTAATTCCTGTTCCTCCTCCTTCGACCCTTCTTTGGCCATCAACTCCCTGTGGACCAACCTCAAGATCTCCACGTACTCCCCCTTCCATATCTTTTCCTTAGTTGCCAGCGACAAGTGCGCCCCCAGTTGCTTCGCCACCCCCATGTACGGCAGCTTTTTCACCGGCACGTCACAACTCTCCTTCGCCCCCGCGCTAGACGCCCCCGACCCACTGGCCTTCGCCGCGTCCCCCGGCGCCGTACTCCCCGCCGCCGCGCCCCCTACCGCCTCTGTGCCCACCCCCGCATCCGCCACGTATCTGCCCTTCACCAATCGCACCTCATCACCACCGCCAGCATCTGTCCCCACGGACCTCTGGCATCCACCATCCGCACTCCCACCCTCCTGACCTCCATGAGGCCTGCCCAAGCCACACCCCGACCCCGTACTGGTCTTACCTGGCGTCAAGGCTAGCGTCCTCACCGGATCCCGCCGCCTAACCAGGTCTGCTGGGGGGGCCATCACTCGCGGCACCACTTGCCGGGGGCATATCTGCAAAACACTGCCAACAACATTACCAGTTCCCCCCCCTTCCTCCCGCAGTTCCCCTTCTTCCTCCGACTCCATCTCACGCTCTCCTCCTCCCATGACCACTCCTGTTGACATCCTGCTCAGACCTGCCTTGTCCCTATATGCTGTCATCAACATCCCTAAATCTACACTCTCCATACTCCTGTCCACAGATTGGTAATCATTAGTTCTTGTCAGATTGCTGCTCCATTCCCGTCCCCCGGTGGCCTGAGCGACCCCTCGGGAGGGGGGCGTTGGAGACCTATGACCTTGCCATCCGCTGCCCGCACGCACATGGTCCCTCGGTGGAGCGCGACCGCCCGTACTAGGCTGAGCCGGCCCATCCTCTCGGCGGGTTGGAGCCGCATGCTGCTCACCCGAGCCCCTTACCAGCTGCTCCTGCCAAGAGAAAAACGGGGAAGTCCAGCATGCCGGGGCAAAACCCCCGTCGCCACCCCACCCCCCTCTCCCCCCTGCCGCCGAATGTCCTCCTCGCCGCGCTGGCAGCCCCCCTCCCAACCCCCTTCCCCCACCCCCAAGCCCCTGTCTCGCCCCATCCCCGTCTCACTCACCCCCCCTCTCACCCCAGTAATCTCCGCCCCCCCCTCGGCCCCCCTCCGCGACCTCCTCTGGCCCCCTCGTAACCGTAATCTCCTCCGCTGAATCCCCCCCTCCCCCATCTCCCTCCACAGTCCCCCCATGACTCCCGATGCATCCCCCCCGCCCCGCTACACCCCTCGCCACCCCCCCTCGCCCACCCTCTCTGCCCCATGCCCCTCCCCCGGCCCCGCGGCAAAACCGGTCTACTGGGAGCCACCACGTCCTCATCTGCTGAAGACCCCAATTCTAAATCAACCTCTCCCCCCTCCCCGTCCCCCACCTCCTCCTCCGATTCCTCAATGAGTAACGGCGAACCCCCCCTTGATTCCCCCTGCCCCCCTGCCTCCTCCTCCCCCACCCTGGTCTCGTCCCTTTGTTCCTGACTCCCACCCTCCTCACCCCCTCGCGCCCCCTCTGTCTCCCCCCCCACCCTGAGCCCCACTCCTTCGTGTTCTCCCACTGCCGTCGCCCCCCACCACCCCCCCTGCCTGGTGTTCTTCCTGTTAGCCTGCACGCTCCCTCGGCCCCTGACAGGCCCCGCCCCCCCCTCGCGCCCCCCAACCCCCCTTCACGCCTGCTCCCACTCCCCCCCGCCCCCCCCAGGCCCTCCGCCCCCTTCGCAAAGCTAAGCGGCGCCTTGTTCAGGCCGCCGCGCCCCCTCGCCTTGCCTCCTCCTTTTTTCTGTGCCCCAGCCGCCTTCTTACCGCCGCCTCGCGCTGCTCCACCCCCAGCTCCCACCCCCTCCCCCTTCTTCGCGCGAGACCGCGGAGGCTCGCACGCCGCCACTGCCGCCGCGGCGCCATCCGCAGCGCGCCACGGTGGCCTTACCGGAACTTCTGCACGCAGGAGGTCCGTCCTACCCGCCTCCCCCAGGAGGCGCAGCGCTTCACGCACCCGAGGATCCGCCAGTGCCTCCGCCGCCATCAGCCTTCAGGTACTCTCCGCCTTCGTCTCACACGTCGATCTCCTCAACCTCCGCCCTACACCTAACTCGCACTATTAAAGCACCGCACACCCCGTCCTCCAAATGTCACGCTAACCAGCCCTACACAACACAAACCGAACCACGCCACAACTCTAATACACAACGCTACACTACGCCCCCCGGCTGCTGGGTCACTGTCCACGAAATGGTGCCCAGTGACCCAAAATGGCCGGTTTTAACCTCACTAGCCCAAAAGGAGCCCAATCCTACCAACTAGCCCAAAACCCATGTCCCTTCCTGTGTCCCTGTCTAACTCTTCCCCCCTCCCCTTCCTCCCGGAGCCCCAAACTTCCCCGGGGGGGAGAGCCTCCCTCCGGTCGGCCACCCCCGCAAAGCCCATCGCGACTTTCCCAAGTAAGTTCCGAGACAACATGGAGTAGCCGCACTCCCCTTCCTGACCTTCTCCTCCCTCTCCTTCCCTTGTCACACCACCCCCTTCCCCTCAAATATTCTACCAGAGATTAACTCTGTGTACCCCTTCATTCTGCAGCATCCTAAAGTGCACTGTCATTGTGCAGAGCACCATGAAGAGAACTGTTATTGCACACAGCTCCACGCAGGGAAGTGTATCGCTACGGGTGTAGCAAATTCAATGAAGAGCCTGTCGGCCCATCGACATCCTTAAGTGCTAGCCTTGCCTCACTTTGAGGTAACTATTACCCACTGCACCAATTATACTGATTATGCTTTGTTTAAACAAAGCCAGTGCTTCGCCTCACTCTGTACCTACCTGCTTTTCAAATCCTTCTCACAATTACAAGCAGTGACCAATTGTTCTTTTTTTGTCCCATCACTGAAGAACCCGCCCGGGTCCTCACGTGAGTGCTTACCTTCACCTTTCACCTTGGCACATCACATTCACTAAGGCTGCGCTTATCACCATCCAGGTCATTTAAAGTCCTTCTCTATAATTTCTCACATTTGTGCCGGTACATGGGTCTGAGGAGACCCCACATTGATAAAAGGGTTGAAACCCCGTAGACAGGCACACAGAACGGACCATTACCCAGCTTGTAACATTGTATGCCTATGCTGTTGAAAAAGTGTATGTGAATGGTTGTTTCTTACAACTTATGGAAACCGTTTACAAAATTATTCACCTTGCACAGTCACTTTTTGGTTCCAATTTTCACTTGGGGACAGAATGCACAAACATTTGTGCTTTTGACTTAAAGAAGTGTATATACAATTCAATGTTTTTATAAAATATACTATATTGAGCAAACTGTGTAGAAAGTTTTCTTGCACTCTAACATTACTAGCTCCTATTTTCCAACCATTCAGATATTGGTGTATTGCTTAAAACTACCAATATATATATATATACAAATATATATATATAACTGTATGCCGATTTTGGGCAATAGATTTGTCCATGACCTATTGGTAGTTTTAAGCAATACACCAATATCTGAATGCTTGGAAAATCAAATTATGAATAGAACACGTCTATACCAGCACTTTATATTTATATATATGCACTTTTTTGTACATTCCACACTCACTCTTTTATCCACTAAAAAAAGATTAACTAAAAATCGTAAAAAACAAATTGTTTAGCACAACTGACACGCAGGTCGTCATCTCTCGAGATGATTAAATTTGGATTTATCCAGTGATAATTCAATTATATGACAGTAGAAATGTAGGCAGTCTTGGATTTATCCAATGAGAATTTTATGAAAATCAGTGTTTATTTTTTTTAATAAATACTATGACATTTATGCACTTTACATGTTTTACAATTTTAATAACATGTGTATATATAAAGAGTGTGTCATATGCTGCTAATCTGCCTATTAAGTAGGGAACTACAAAACTACTTTTGTGGTACAAAAAGTCTGTTGTCTATACCTATCACCATGTGACCTATGATGTCAGACAAGGGGAGTGGTTGTTTTTACTTTAAATGGTAGATGGCGTTTTCTCCATTTTTTACACGTGAACAAGGGCTTATGGGCTTGAAACGCTTTGTGTGTTTGGGTCTCTCTAATAAATAGGATAGAAGAAACTACAGGGGTCTGTGTCTCTTTCCTCGCCTAAAACCGCTGTGTGGTATTGGGAAGTGGCTTGAGTTTCTAGGATATATATATAGGAATTGGGACGACTATTAATGTTCTTCCTAAATTGCCTATGCTTCCAGCTAGTGACACTCGAACAGCACTTACTGTTCTCAATCTTTTGGGTAATGATGCTCTCACGGGAGAACTTGCATCCACACAGGATGAATTGAGGGCGGCTGACATTCCCCAAATTGGAGCCAACACCAGTCCCTTCAAACCAACGTCTAAATTTAATCCTACCATGCCCAGAGACTCTATAGATGTGTTTCAGGACGTGGTTGTAGAGGATCTAAAGCGATTACATCACCAGATAAAGCACAAAAAAAGATATAGAAGCAAACAGGAAACGGACTACCACACTTCGGTTAAGAAACTAAGCAGTGATCACAATATTATAGTGACCATGGCCGATAAGGGGGGCAATGTGGTTATCTGGCCCCAAGAGGAATACATTGAGGAGGCAAAGAGACAGCTGGGTGACGATACACGTTATTCTATCTCCACTATGAAACACTTTGAAGCCTCAAGGGAATCACTTAAAAAATTACTATTCAAATACAAAAGGGATGGTATGATTTCCTCGCAAGAATTTGAATTCCTCCATGTCGAGTTCCCTGTATTGCCAAAACTTTATCTACTCCCTAAGATACATAAACTGACAAGACCAGTGCCAGGCCGGCCTATCATTTCAGCCATTGCAGGAGTGGCTGAACACATCACTGAATATATTGATTATTTTTTACAGAGCCTGGTTCAGGATTTACCTACATATGTTAGAGACACTGGCGATTTCCTGGCTAAAATTCAAAACATCCAGTGGAATGAACAAATGCTTCTGATAACTTTGGACATAGAGTCGCTCTATACCAGTATAGAACATGCATGTGGTATTAAGGCTCTAGAATTTTTTCTTGGTAATAGACCCATCAACTGTTACCAACACAACAAAGTTTTGACCGAATTAACATCCTGGTGTCTCCATAATAATTTCTTTCTTTTTGGGAGTGATCTTTATCTGCAGAAGCGTGGAGTCGCTATGGGGGCATGTTTCTCTCCTAGCTACGCGTGCTTGCACGTGGGCTGGTGGGAGGAACATGTCCTCAGGCGGCAACATGCCCAAATGTATTCGGGACATGTTTTACTTTGGCTCCGCTACATAGATGACGTTTTTTTGTTATGGCAGGGTGACAAACAGAGTGCACAATTGTTCATTGATTCTATCAATGTGAACAATGAAAATCTGAAATTCACTAGTTCGATCAGTGAATGTGAGGCTGAATTCCTGGATGTTAAAATACAGATCCACAATGGCCGGATTACTACTAGATTACATCGAAAAAGTACTGCTGGCAATAGTATCTTGCACGCCAGCAGTGCACATCCGCGCCATGTGGTTGATAACATTCCCCTAGGTGAACTATTGAGAATTAAGCGAATATGCAGTACAGAATCTGATTTGGTATCCTGTACCAATGAAGCTTTGGCTAGGTTTCGTGCTAGGGGGTATCGTGAATCAGTCCTCACAACGGCTTTGGCCAAGGCTAAAACTAGATCCCGTGCCTCCTTACTTGAAACCAACAGCAGTGCGAATACTTCCTGCACTTCTGATGAGGACACCGCCAATCCTAGGTTCCTCACACCATATAGCAGACAGGCAAGACAAATAAAATCAATTCTTTCTAAAAGATGGCCAGTGCTTGCCACAGATCCTGTACTAAAACCTCAACTAGCAGAAATTCCCACTGTCACCTTTAGGAAGGGTCCCTCTCTCAGATCTCATGTCTGCCATGAATTTCCTGAATTAAGAAAAAAGCAGGAATGGTTGAAAACTAGATCTGGCTTCTTACGCTGCACCTCCTGCAGGGCTTGTAAATTTGGCAAAAGTACCCGGCAATACAACACGCCATTCAGTCCAGACCCAATTCAAATCAAGGGCCAATATAATTGTAAGACTGAATTTGCCATATATGTTTTAACCTGCACATGTGGACTCAGGTATGTCGGTAGCACTCGACAACCTGTACACGTCAGGATCCTCCAGCATCTACGTGCAATTGTTAATAACGACCCAACTTACCCTGTAGCCAGGCACTTCAAGGCAATGCATAACAACAAACTGGAGTGCCTGTCCTATTTTGTCATCTCCGCAATTGATAAACCTAGGAGAGGCGGGGATAGGTTAAAGATGCTGAGAAGAATGGAATCTCATTTCATTCTTGAATTAGACAGCAGATCCCCTAATGGTCTTAACAACACGGAAGACCTACATGTGTTTTTGTAATTCAGGCCCTGTTTCTGTCCACTATTCTGTATGTTACCTTGGGTGGTGGGGTTCAGTTGGTCTATGCCCCCGCCCCCTTTTCCACAATTTTCATAGTTTTGTCTCCTTGTTGGGTTGTTGCACGTATCATTTATACATTATTTTATGGTGATTCATTATTTAGGTGTTTATGTTTATTTCTTTTGGCACACTTTATCGAGGACATAGACATAATCAGTTTGTTCTGTATTCCGTGTAAATACATGTTTTCATAACAGTCCTTTTTTTTGACCATGATATTCCCATGATTGGATGCCTTTGTAGCCCATGCCTTACCAATTTGCTGCTACAGTCATATGTTTACATACTTTGCTGGTTTGCACTTTGATAGTCACAGATGCAACAGAATATGGTTTACACTCTAGCATATTTTGCACATAACCAATAACATTATTACTGGTTTTTAACTGCATCTGTTATGGTAAAAATTCAACCTTTTTAATATGCACTTGCACTTTAATATGCTATTTTGCACTATCAATATTATAGATTGGGAAGGCTAATGTACATAAACTATTGTGGGCTATACACAATTGTTTGGCACTTGCACTTTATGCTTTGTATAGAAAAAAAGTTTATTTAAACCTTTTTAACTTTTATATCATGGGTTTTATCTTTGTCAATTGAATATTTGGATTTTAACCTGTAATTGCAATATTCGAACTGTTATTTTTTCCATGCAATTTGGAAAACAGACTAGGCTACCATTCTCTTGTAGTTTGTCCTCGTTGTCTATTATCACGTGGTGTACTAAGAAAAAAAGAGAGAAAAAAATGCACTTTTTTTCCACTGTTTAGTGAGCACTATTTAAAACGGATGCATTACCAGCTCTGACTGTCTGTGAGCAAGGGCGGATGCCCGAAACGCGTCAGATTGCCTGGTTCAGCTTCTAAATAAAAAGAACTGTGCTTATAATTATTGGATCCGCGTGGTTTCCTGGGTCGTTGAGTACGGAGCTCGGGGGACTGCATTTGTCGATATATATATATATATATATATATATAAATATATATAGATATTCCAACGTAACCCAGTTTTAGGAAAATAAATGAATCCACTGGTGCCGTGGCCACTTTTCATAAACGGTCTTTAATTCAGGCTTTCGGGCAAACCTGACGCGTTTCGCAGTTACCTCACTGCTTTGTCAAGGGTGATTCAATAAAGTGCAATACACACATTTAAAGGTGCAGGGTTCCAACTTAATAAACATAGTAAAAATACTTCAGTTTTTTGGTTTTGAGCAGAGTAAACAAAATTAATTTTCCACGTTGCCCTGAAACACATTGTAGCCATTCATTAACCATGACATTTCACATTCATTTAGCCCAAGTGGGCTGGTATTGTTAGCACTATTGATAACAAATCAAAAAAAAATTCATAACATATTGATTACACGTTTCAAAATTATATCAGTTGGGCTTTCAATATATAGTCTCTTTGTGATGTAGCTCTAGTGAGCAAATATTCACAGCCTCTGGGCAAAACATCTTTGGAAGTTACGTCTTTTGTCTGCAAAGAAACAAACGGAAAACTGACTTTAAAAGTAGTTCGAACCCTGAGTGTCCAAAAAGATACCAAACTTAAGACTTTAAAATCAAACAAAGATATACAGTAAGAAGGAGGTTGGGATACAGAACATGATTCATCTCAGGTGTATAGAAATCTCATTGTCCACATTTAGACCATAAGGAATCACGGTGTTGTATTTTATAATTATCTTTGACTCCAATTTCCTTAATTCTAGTGTGCAATTCCCTCCTCTTTCTCTCAGGGGTATTGTGTCAAGCACACAGAATTTAAGCAGGTTTGGGTTTTGGTTGTGTTTTTCAAAAAAGTGTCGAGCAACCGGGTATTGCTTGTCATTTTTACTAATTGCCCGCAGATGCTCTAAGATGCGCAGTTTGGCTTTTTTGATCGTGCTGCCTATATAAAATAGGTCACATGGGCACCTCAGGGCATAAATAGCAAATTCTGTATCACAGGATAGGTGTTTCAATATTTGAAATGCAGCAAGATCTTTGTTCAGTTTCATTGTTTTACAGTTCTGGCTATAACGACAAGCTTTGCTCTTAGAACATGTAAAGAATCCTTGTACTGGGTTTCTTTTCTTAGTTTCTCTAATCTCACTTGTCATAAGTATATCCTTCAGTGATTTGTTACGTCTGAACGTTATAGATGGCTGATCAGTCAAGTTCTCTTTTAAATATTCATCGGTTCTAAGAACCTCCCAGAACTTTCTCAAACTTCTACGTACCTCCCATGCCTGGTTATGGTATGTAGTAATGAATCTCGTCTTATTGTCACTAGACAATTCCTTCTCTTTGTGAACGAGCAAGTCCTCTCTTTTCACTAGGGCAACTTTGTCAACTGCTGTTTGAATAGTTGAACAGCTGTATAGCCTTAAATCTAGATATCATCAATTGCTGTTCTATTTCAAAATAGAACAGCAATTGATGATATCTAGATTTAAGGAGAGGGGATCACTTTGTCTACAAAAAGACCACAACCCACAACCATCCTCAACCTTCCCTGCGAAGAAACTGGAACAAAATCACCATCGACCAGATCTCCGCATCGCTTCTTCAAAACCCCCCTGCCCACTCATCGAACGCCAACCAAGCAGCCATTAACCTCACTCAATGGCTAAGCAACACCGCCGACAACCTAGCACCTTTGAAAAAACGTCAAATGAAACCAGGATGCAAAAACGCCCCCTGGTTCAACGAGGATCTTAAGAAATCCAAGAAACTCTGTCGCTCCCTTGAGAGAGCTTGGAAAAAATACCCAAACACCAACACCAGGGACGCCTACAAAAACGCCACCCGAATACACCACCAATTAATCCGGACTGCCAAGAAAACCGCTTTCAAAGACCGACTAGACAAAAACGCCCACAACAGCAAGGAATTATTCAACATCGTCAAAGAGTTTACCAACCCCACTGCCAACTCCAACGACATCACCCCCTCTCAAACCCTTTGCGACTCCCTAGCTTCGTTCTTCCACGACAAAATCGCAGACATCCACAACAGCTTTGACAACCAACCGACCCAACCCACTGCCGTACCTTCACCCCCCTTGAACATCCTTAATGACTGGAACCCTATCTCCACTGAGGACACCATCCGCCTGATGAACTCCATCCACTCAGGATCCCTCACAGACCCATGCCCTCACCACATCTTCAACAAAGCAGACTCCATCATAGCACCACACCTCCGAGACGTCACCAACTGCTCCCTCAACTCCGGCACCTTCCCAGAAAGCTGGAAACACGCCGAACTCAGCGCCCTTCTGAAAAAACCCACAGCTGACCCCACCGAACTCAAAAACTACCGCCCCATCTCGCTCCTTCCATTCCTGGCCAAAGTCAACGAGAAAGCTGTCAACAACCAGCTCGCCGCCTTCCTCGAAGCCAACAAATCCCTCGACTCCTCACAGTCCGGCTTCCGAGCCAAACACAGTACTGAGACCGCACTCATCGCAGCAACAGACGACATCCGTACTCTACTGGACAATGGAGACACAGTCGCCCTAATCCTCCTCGACCTCTCTGCAGCCTTCGACACAGTCTGTCATAACACCCTGTTACTACGACTCAGAAACATCGGAATCCAAGGAAAAGCACTGGATTGGATCACCTCATTCCTTGCCGGAAGAACTCAGAGAGTACGCCTCCCACCTTTCAAGTCAGATGCCACAGAAGTCATCTGCGGCGTACCACAAGGATCTTCACTCAGCCCCACCCTCTTCAACGTATACATGAGCCCCCTCGCGACCATCGCTCGCCAACACAACCTCAACATCATCTCCTACGCTGATGACACTCAACTGATCCTCTCACTCACCAAAGACCCAAACATCGGCAAAAACAACCTACATGAAGGAATGAAAGAGGTAGCCGAATGGATGAAGAATAGCCGTCTGAAACTGAATTCAGACAAAACAGAAGTCCTTATCTTAGGTACCTCCCCCTCCGCCTGGGACGACTCTTGGTGGCCAGAGGCCCTTGGAAAAGCACCCATCCCGAAGGATCACGCACGGAACCTAGGCGTCATCCTGGATTCCTCACTCTCGATGACCAGACAAGTCAACGCCGTCTCTTCATCTTGCTTCAACATTCTCCGCATGCTCAAAAAAAAATTTCGCTGGATCCCCATCGAAACTAGAAAAACGGTCACCCACGCACTGGTTACAAGCCGTCTGGACTACGGAAACACCCTTTACGCCGGCACCACCGCAAAACTTCAGAAAAAACTCCAACGCATCCAGAACGCATCAGCCAGACTCATGTTAGACATCCAGCGTAAAGAACACATTTCTGGTCACCTGAAAAACCTTCACTGGCTCCCCGTCAATAAGAGGATAACTTTCCGCCTCCTCACCCACGCACACAAAGCTCTTTACGAACTTGGACCCGATTGCCTCAATACACGTCTTTCCTTCTACACCCCCTCCCGCCAGCTGCGCTCTTCCAACCAAGCCCTCGCTGCTGTTCCCCGCGTCAACAAAACCACCATGGGAGGTAGATCATTCTCCTACCTAGCGGCCAAAATCTGGAATTCACTTCCCATGCACCTTCGCCTCACTCAAAACCACCTAGCATTCAGAAAGCAACTTAAAACCTGGATATTCGAGAAGTAATTCCCCACCCCTCTTCAAGCGCCTTGAGACCCTCTGGGTATGTAGCTCGCTATATAAATTTACTGACTTGACTTGACTTGACTTGAATTACAAATGGAATTATTTATCATATTACCCTTACCGCGGTGGATGAGGTGACTATGAATATAGAATCAACAATTGGTTCATGCATAGTTGTTTAGGTTAATTACATTTTGCGGGGGCGTGGCCAAGATGGCGATGGAGTAGGACGTGTCCTTGAGTCCCTTCGGCGCCTCGAATTTTACAGCTTTGCTCAGCATCCTCTTGGGAACCTCCGTCGCCGGTGACTTGTAGCCGCCTGACATCCTATGGCTGCGGCGGAAAGGCTGGGGGCCTTATCTCGCTCGCTGGAGCGATATCTTGCAGCGGCTGTGGGAGCGGCCTGGAACGCGCTGGTACCAGGGCACCGGAATGTGCCCTGGCGCCAGGAGTGCCCGAGGCAGGTGTAGCGGCGAAACAGGCGAGACACACAGGCGAGAGCCGGCGGAGTCGGAGCCTGGGTCTGACTCGGGCTGCGAGAGGAGGCGCTGAGCAGTGTGAGGACGGCGATCCCCGGAGTCTGGTGACGTGAGTAGCAGTGGGCAGGAGACGGGCCCGAAGAGTGCAGATACGGCAGAGCTGCCCACTTGAGGCCGGGGCTTTGGGGCCTGGGCGGGCCCGGTATCCCAGTGAAGCGTGTGGAGCCCCTGCAGCGCTGACGCGGGACAGCCACTGAATGCCCTGGTAAGGTGAGAGGGTGCCTGGGGCTTGTGCAGCGTGGGAGTGAGGGCAGTGAAGGGATAGCCGGACGGGAGTCCCGAACCGCCCAACACGGCCCTTGGAGGGAGCTGAGATCTCTGTCAGCCGCCAGGCGAGGTTAGGCGCCCGCTGGAGTGGATCGCGGACTGGTGCAGCCTGGCTCTGGGGAATGGAGTCCAGCCCGTCCCGTGCAGCGTGAAGCAGCAGAGTTGAGAGGCGCTGAGGGGAGCGCTCACTGCAGACAGCAGGACAGAGATCAGTATATGGTGGACATCCGGACGGCACCCCAAGGGGGAGACGACCAGCGGTGCGGCCACTTTGTCCATCCCGGTGGTTTAAGCACTCTGAATAGCCCTCGTACTGCCTCCCTTGGATGCTTGCTGCTGGGGGTGGTGCATTTAAAGGGCAAGGTGTGTGGATTTGTGGAGCAGCGACCCCGTTGACCAGCGGCGTCTAACGTGGGCATTGGCGCGAGAGCCCAAGGTGGTTCGGCGGCGAGGCCCTCCCACAGGTGTGCTGGCGACGAAGCTCCCCCGGACGACCGTGGCGGCACCCCCTTGTCTCCTGCACGCCCGGGCGGTGCGGCCTGAAGGAAGCAGCCATGGCGACAGCTAGACTGAAGAAGGACAAGGCGGGGAAGGATGTCCTGCCGAAAGGAGCACCGCAGTCAGTGTAACCAGTGGCTGATAAGTTGCCGCGCCAGGGCGCAAATGAGGAACCCGCAACCAAAGCTTTTATGATCGAACTCTTTGCCGCTATTAAGGAAGATATAGCAGAACTGCGTACCCAGCTGGCATTGGACTTGCTGGAAATATGGAGAGATGTGGACTGAGTGGGGGAACGTGTTGTGACGCTGGAGGAGCACGATTTGGGGACAGCGGAGGACGTACTCCAGCTCCAGCAGGATGTCATTCGGCTGACGGAACAGAATCTATATCTTCAATCCCATGCCGAGGACTCAGAGAATAGGTCCCGCCACAATAATATAAGGATTCGTGCAGTTCCTTGGAAGGGGGAGGGGTCGGACTTAAGAGAGTACGTGGAGGCCCTTTTTAAGCACGTCCTGAATGAGGATGACTTACATGAGGTACGCATGGATCGTGTGCACCGTGTTTGGCTGCCGCGGGGCCCGAAGGCCCCTCCCCCTCATATACTAGTCCGCGTGCATGACTTTCAGCTGAAGGAGCGAATTCTCAGGAAGGCACGCGACTTTAACCCTCTACAATTCCAGGATCATCGCCCCTTGCTTTTCCAAGATTTGGCAGCATCTATCCTGCTGAAAAGGCGAGAATTCAGGCCCGTTGAGCTCACTTGCGGGTGCACAATATGGCCTACTCTTGGGGGCATCCGTTCCGACTCATCTTCAGGTGGCCGAATAAACTAGTTCAAGTGCGTTCCCTAGCAACAGCCACGGGAATTCTGTGCTTGGACCGTCCTGAGTCTGAGCCAGACGGCGGTGGCACAACTAAGGGGTGACAGCGACGCCCCTCGGACTGGCAGAGAGTGGGCAAGCCTGAGTCGTCAAGGTGACCTGACCCGTCAATGTGCCTTCAAGAGAGAGGGGCTGCGGTGGCTTCCGTGGCCCTAGTGACAGAAGCAGGGGCGGAGGATGGTGCGAAGGTCCCGTGACGTCCTGAGAGGGTAGAACGCTGGCGTCGGGGGGGACCTCCCCACACAGGTACAACGTGAACTTTATGTCCCTAACTGTGAGAGTGTCCCGTATCGGGAATTGAAGGAATGACGACTGGGGCCACATTCCCCTGCCTTTGGGACCTACTTTACGAACTGACGTTTGTTGCTTTCTCATTATCCTATCGTGTTCTTTGCTGTTGGGGATTGTTTTTGTTGGGGGTGGGGGGCTCCGCATCAGCTATGGGAGGCTTCTGGAAGAGTGCGAGGCATGGCGGACTCCTGTCCGCTATGAGAGGATGCCCGGGAGGGTGCCTGGGTAGTTGCTCCGGGGATGGTCTGTCAATGGGATGTTGGGAGTTGGCCCAGGGTACTTGTTGGGCAGGTTGCACTCTGCCTGTGGCTAGCAGAGGCTAGCACGATAGCGTTCATCTCCTCCTTGTGATGTAATGTCTAGGGAGCTGAAAGTGGTGAGTCTTAACTTTCGTGGGCTCAACAATCCTGTCAAGCTTCTGCGGTTCTGTTCCTGCTTGAGAATGCGGATGACGATGAATGCCTCCTGCAAGAAACTCACCTCCTACCTAAAGATGTTCAACGCATGCGAGACAGGCGCTACCCCTTGCAGCTCTGGTCCTCGAGCCCTGCTAAGAAAAATGGAGTAGCGCTGCTGTTTCGCTCACGTGTGCGATGCAAAGTCTTGGCACAGCTTGTAGATATCAAAGGGAGGTTTCTGGCGGTGCGGGTTCAGTGGGGGGAAGCGATTTTTACCATTGGGTCCCTTTATGCCCCAAATACCCAACAGGAGCCTTTCCTGCGCTCGGCCTTGGCGCAGGTTCTTGCTTCCCCAGAGGCACTCATTTTGATTGGCGGGGACCTTAATCCTGTGATGAATGGGGGGTTGGACAGATCAGAAAATAGGGTGTCTCACACCGGCGCTTGGCCCCAGGAATGGAGGCAGTAGCTTGCAGAGGGTGGGCTTCATGATGTGTCGCGCTTGCAGCACCCCCAAGAGCGAGATTATACATATTTTTCAGCAGCGCACAAGACTTATGCATGTTTAAACCACTTCCTGGCCACCTCCGCCCTCTTACCACACCTGTCTGAAGCTGACATTGCCCCGTGCTCTCTTTCTGACCATGCGCTCCTTTCGGTGAAGGTCTCCCTGATTAACCTGCGACCCCCTTCCGCTGGCTGGCGGCTTCGAGACTCCATGTTGCATGCTGACTCAGTTGTTACGAAAATCAGAGACACAATCACTCACTACTTAGCTGAAAACACAGTGGGGGACACCGCGATAGCCTCAATTTGGGAAGCATTGAAGCTAGTGGTCAGAGGGGACTTCATTGCGCTAGCGGCCACGTATGCTAGGTGGCGTAGAGAGAAAAGGGGGAGTTGGAGGGAGAAGTGCGGGGACTAGAAGCGATTCACAAGAGGATAGGGGCACCTATGGTGTGGAGAGAACTAGAGACAAAGAGGCGCATGCTTAAGCATCTGGACCTAGACAGGGCAGAGTACGCCTTGCTACGCCTGCGCCATAAATTTTATCTGGGTGGAGATAGGAGAGGGAGGATGCTGGCACACCGCTTACGAGCGAGGGCCCAGGCCTCTGCCATCTCTGAAATCAGGGATCATCGAGCGGTTCCTCGTACTACTGATGCGGAAATTGTTAACTCCTTTCGCCACTTCTACCAATCGCTGTACACTAGAGAGGGCGCGGCGCCTGCAGATGTAAAGCAATATCTTGCGACGGCTGGTGTCACGCCCCTAAGCCCTGACTCTGTGAAATCACTGGAGGCAGAGATTCGCGTGGAGGAGGCCATCTCTGCCATCTCTCGGCTTAAATTGGCCAAGTCGCTGGGATCCGATGGGTTCTCTGCCATTTTCTACAAAACGTTTTGCAGGGAACTGGCCCCATTTTAAACTCGGCCCTTCAGATCCTTCCTTAACACCGGGACAGTTACTCCCTCCATGTCCGACGCGGCCATCGCGGTTATACTCAAGCCCGGGAAGGACCACGCCGAATGCAGCTCTTACAGGCCGATCTCGCTCCTGAATATAGACGCTAAGCTGTTAGCGGGAATATTAGCCGCGCTCCTTAGTCCTCTAATGGACGGTGTGATTGACCCTGACCCGGCAGGCTTCATACCCACCCGACAAGTTAGAGATAACTCTAAGAGACTGCTCCATCTGCTGGACATGGTGCATAGGTCGAAGGCGCAGGCTTTTCTGCTTTCCATCAATGCGGAGAAAGCCTTCGACCGGGTAGACTGGGGGTTCCTTTTTGAAGTGCTGAGAGTGTTCGGCTTTGGTGGCAACTTCTTGCACTGGGTCCAATGTCTTTATGCTGCCACTAAAGCTGTGGCACGAGTTAATGGTTGCAAGTCGACGCCCGTTTCCATTACCCGTGGTACGCAGCAGGGATTGCCCTCTTTTGCCGCTCCTCTTCGCGTTTTATATGGAGCCATTTGCCCAGATAGTTAGGTCCCACCCTGATATCACTGGCCTATGCTTCGGGGCGGACGAGCATAAAATAAGTTTTTATGCGGACGATGTTTTCTTGGCGCTACGGGATCCCTACCCACTCCCTACAACACTTGTCAGCAGAGATCCAGGCATTCCACACAGCGGCGGGGTTTAAGGTTAACTTCTCCAAATCTCAAATTCTGAATGTATCGGTCCAGCTTGTTGATGTGGCAGATCTGCAGAGGGACTTCGATTTTCAATGGACACAGTCCGACATTACATATCTTGGTATCCGCCTGGCCCCGACCCTACCTAGAACGCTCTCCTTGAACTATGCTGGGTTGGCTGAGCAGGTATTTAAGTCCCTAACGGATTGGTCCCACCTGAATCTAGTTTGGCTTGGTAGACTGGCTGCCGTTAAGATGACGATGCTCCCTAGAATACTTTATATTTTTCAGATGCTGCCGCTGATGCCACCGAAGGGCATGTTGCAGAAACTCCAGGGGTTGCTCAATAGGTTCTTATGGAACAACAAATGCCCACGTGCTATGTTCACAGTGGCTACGTCCCCGAGGACAGCAGGAGGTCTGGGCTTCCCGAATCTAGCGGCATATTTTCAGGCGTCCTGCCTGCATTATGTAGTGAAATGGAATAGACCAATGTCTAGCATACATTGGCTATTTATGGATCAAATGTTGGCAGGTTGCAAAATTTGGGGGGAGCTCTGGTTGCCGTGCAGATAGAGCGTGGGGGTTGTAGTCCTCCCCGGTGATGTCCCTGACACTACGGGCTTGGGACCAGCTGGCGCTTCGTAGAGGGTGGACTTCCTTCCCCTCACCTATGACGCCGATTGTGGACAATCCTGACTTTCCCCAGGACGTGCGTCGTCGGTCTTTCATCGCTGGCGGGAGAAGGGCTGCAAGAGGGTTAGAATGCTCTTTGATTTGGATGGCCTGATCCCGTTCTCTGTGTTGAGGGCAGAATATTTCCCGCTGGATCCAGAGGACGCTTTCTTTCATGCCCAGGTGGTGCACTGGGTGACCAGCCCAACTAATGTGTCCCACATGTCGCGACCTCTTACGGTCTTTGAACGCTGGCTTGTTCGTAAAACTGATGACCGGAGCCTCATCTCGGAGCTGTATGCTATGATTCTACGTTGCTCTACGAAGCAGCGCATGAAGGCGCAGGTGCGGTGGGAGGTAGAGCTAGGAAGGCCCCTCACGACCAAGGAATGGGAGCAGGTATTCTATCGAGCACATCACATGACATCCAACACGGCAGGGACCGAATCAGCGTACAAAACCGCAACATACTGGTACTATACACCGGCGCGCGTGACTCAGTGGGATAAAGCCAAATCAGGCCTCTGCTGGAGGGGGTGCGGGATGTCTGGGACCTTGACACACTTGTTGTGGCGCTGCCCGAAATTAGAACGCTACTGGAAGATGGTGCTTGATGAGTTGGACAGTGCGTTCAAGATAACATTGCCCCGACTCCCAGAACACACACTACTTGGGTTGCCCCATCCTAAATATTTCCCGCTACGCTCAATTGTTGGCCGGCAACTGGCGATTGCGCTGCTGGCTGCGAGGCAGGTGCTGTTGGCGAGATGGGGCTCCCAGGTGGTGCCTGACATGAGAGACTGGCTTCAGCGTTTGTGGCACACCCTCGCTATGGAGCGTCTTTCCCTATGCATGGATGGAAGGGGGTCGGAAAATGCTACTTTATGGGCGCCATTTTTGCAGCTTCTGTCCAAAGACCTTTGGGAAGTGACTTGCCCGAAATATCTGCAAATTCTTCAGCTCATACCTCTGGAGCCGGTTGGAGCCACGACGTGTAGTTGACCCTTTGTGAGCCACGTCCCGGGGAGGGGGAGACCCTATGAGATGGTTGCTCCTGGATTTGTCTGATGCGGAGTGAGGTGGGTTGGGTTGGGAAGGGGGGACGAGTGGGAGGGTGGTAGAGGGGAGAGGGCAGGGGGTGGGGTAGTTGGTAGGGTACTTTTTGTTTTCTTTGGACTTTCACCTTTTAAAAACTGCGGAGAAGCTGCATCCGGTGGAGTGATTGTGCTACCACAGATACGCGGGGCCGACCTCCGGGTTTTAGGCCTAGACCCTGTGTACGTTTCTTGTGTGAGTATGCCCTGCCGGTGAATTGATGTCGGCAGCTGGGCTGTGTACTGCGATGCTTGGCCGCTTAATAAAATGTTTGATTCTAATTACATTTTGCTTTTAGGCCTTATTTATAATTATGAGGAGATAAGATTTGCTTTAGAAGTTCAAGTGGTTTTATGGACCTGCAGCCAGCAACAAGGATAGTTTGTATGAGCCAAATGGGCTATGAAAAAGCCAGTAAGCTTAATTTATTGGGCATTCCTCCGTTGTTGATGTTATTGAAAAGCTCCTGAGTTTTCACTGTAAAGACAATTTTGAGACAGATGTTAAGGTGAATTCAGGAGCACTTGGCCTTCTTAGAAAATGATTTCCTACCAATTTACAAGGCAGCCGGGAAGTTTCACAAAACAGTAGAACTCTTGTAACCATAGATGTCTTTCAGATATGAGAACACAGTTCCAAATGTGGTTTTCTCCCAGCAGGAGCAATGCCTGTCTCTTTCAGCAGTCTGACTTCAAGAGTCTCAAGGACCAAATTATACAGCACCCAATCAAATGATGTATGTTTTTCTATGGTAAGCAACTTTAACTTCATGACCTTAGCAGCGTCCCAGCATTCAGGTAGGCTGCAGATGTGTTGGGCTTGCCCCTTTCTGCAGAGCCATCCCCAAACCTTTTGTCTTCCTCCTGCCCTTTATCTGAATTCGTTTTTTTTGGCCTTAAGACTGTCGATACTGTACCCCTGCTAACCAGTGCTACAGTGCATGTGCTCTCTACTTAACACATTGTAATATTGTCTTATCTACAATGGCATATTTAATTTACCAATACTTCCCTAGTCCTACACATTCCCTGAAGATTTTGTCTGCATCTTTGTCCAGTGCAGGCCACAGGAAGTCTCTCTTTCATGTCCACGAACCCCAGTTGCCCCTTGTGTCGAATTCAATAGTGTACATTGAACACCCTCTAGAGTCTAGAGGTTCCAACCTAGAACCCCCACAATGGATTTCCACCATCCTTTCTTCTCCAGTGTCAATGGAAATTAGCGTTTTGCATGCATCGGTTGCAATCTTCTGTAATGTCTTCTCCCAGCCATTTCTCACTGCCAGTTAGAATAATGGCTCTGGATTTCGAATGTACACATTTCCTTATGGGTTTCACAAAGCTTCCAGCAGTGGGTGGCACCTATGTTGCTTGAAGCTACCACTCCTCTTGAAGCAGCGGAGTGTGGCCAAGAGATCATCCAAATGGCTCTGTATGCTGCCAAGGGCTTCCATAAACACTTGACTCTGAGTATACTGAAATGCAGATCTGCATATAGTGAAATGCATCAAAAGTCGTTAATCTTGCAATGGGCTTGGTGACTCCATTCACTTCAAAACAGGAGGCCGATTGCTACTCTTTAATGATCACACCCAGACCCTCGTCCCTCTTCTTTAGACATGTTTACTGCGAACAATGCTGCTCCTTATGTGGCGGTGCATTATTTATCAAGATGCTCATTACCAATGGATGCTCAAGTAAGAGAAATATAATTTGTTGTGCACCCTGCAGCAGGCCAAGGCAGCAACCATCACCAATGGACCATCCAGGGTATTTTTACCCAAGCATTCCAAGAACCAGTGCAAGTGAACACAGATGTAGAAGGAAAAAGGGAAAATATCCCAAAGTTATTCCAGAAAAACGTGTACCCCCCATTATTACTGTGTTTCCAGAATTACTCAGAACCCTGGTAGTTGTGCTTCCAAGCAAAGAAACAAAGGGGGTTATTGCAGACGACTCAAAATGAGCCCCCGAGGGTGTTCCTACTATCAACTGGTATCTCCAAGTTTGGCAATGTGTTTGGTTGCATGTGATGAAGAGTCTGAACCTTATTCTTTAGTTAAGACCTGTTTAGAAAAATGATGTGATAAACAAACACTTGAAAAACCAACAGGTGTGGCTTTATTGAGGTAATGCATGTGAACAGCTTTCGTGCATACCTTGTTTGCATATGAGGACACAAAAGCAAGGCTTATTGTTTTTTTTTTATTGCTCTTGGGTATTTACTTTGGAGACTAATGCATACTCAAACCTCAAAGCTCAAATTTGCATTGCATTGGAAGCAATAACTTTTGTACTATTTAATTTTGTTGAACTGTCATCTATTGAAGGCATGACGTGCTCTTTATGTGTCTCATTTTACACAAAGCAGACCTTTCACTTAAGATTCGAGAAATAAGGCTATAGGAATAAAAACAGACATAGAGGGTTAACTCTAGAGGAATAAATGTGAATGTATTGAGCAACAACATACATATTTGTTTCCCTCTGTTACTTCTTTGCGGCCAATGTTAGTTGTTTGAGCACCTACATACCAACTTCTTTTGACCAATGATATTTGAAAAATAAGAAAGTAGAGTTGTAGAAATCTTAATAGTTCTAGCATTCTCTCTTGAGCAACATTGAAGGCGCTGGGTACTAAAAAAAATATATTGAGCGTTTAGGCTTATTGATATGTTTGGATCTGATTAGGGTGGTACTGGCACATCTGGAGGATTGGTGCAGGTTTATGAACTGAAAATAATAATGCCAGAGCCCAAAGCAGGAGGACAGTAGCAACAACATAGACATTAATGTCCTAGAAAAGGTGCAGGATTATCCCAATGAAAATGGAGATTGCTAACTGCACACAGTTTTTATCATTCATTTGACAGATTTCACAGAGCAAGGAGCCTGATAATGATCTTGGCGCACATGTTACTCCGTCACAGCGGCGACGGCTTTCCTGTACGCCGAAATATAAATCCCATTATGAGATGTCTATCACCGTTGTGACGAAGTAACCCGTCTCCCAAGATCTAAATCAGACCCAAAGTCTAAATGTCTGGCAAAGGTCTGATAGGGGCTTGTAAAAAGGGAAGCACAAGAGGAGAATATTGTTCACAGATATATTACATGACACAAGTGAAGGCAGGGAACAACAGGGATTCCATGCAGAAGCTCTGCACAAGGTAACAAATACGGCTTTCTAAATAACTAACATCTAAGGTGTGCAAGCATACAGACAACAACATTAATTCTAAATGGAATGTGAAGTAAAGCATTCAGAAGCTCCATGTGGTGAGACTGATTCTCAGTACGTTCCTCAGCCACAACTGTGGTAGAAGAAAATGTCTGCAAAATATCAGCATGTAGGATATCGTGCATAGATATGTGGACCAAATAACTTCAGTGGTATTATAAAAGGTAGCATGAAGACAATATTAACAGTAGTAGAGAAAAACCGGCTAGGTTGCTAGCTGTGCCCACAAATCCTGTTGACCACACAGGAACATGCAAATCAGTAGCAGTAAGTGTGGATGTATGTCACTACCACGCGCGCGGTACAACGAAGTACCATTACAACGCGGTTGTAACAACGCAAGTCGTTACAACGACTTGCGTTGGGGGGGCGCAAATTTAAAGAATATAATTTACTATTCCAACACCAGTCCCCGTGGATAGTAGGGAAGGTGTTGGGATAGTAATTTAAATTATTTATTATCCTCGAGCGCCACCCAGCCTAATTCGTTGTAACAACTTTCGTTGTTATAACTGCGTGGTAATGGTACTTCGTTGTACCGCGCGCGTTGTAAACGCTGTATACCGTAAGTGTGGATTCTCAACCATAGCCACAATAAACATGGATCTGGAGAGGAATAGCGCTAAACAGTAAATAATGAAAAACATAGCTAGCTCCTGGCAAAAAAACAGGCAAACATGTCAGACTGGAAACCAAGGCAACAGAGATAGGAAGGCGGCAAACATGCACTGAGAATTAAGGAAGCAGGGAAAGGAAGGCAAAGGCTTAGAAAAGAATAACAACTTGAAAAACTGTGAAGTTACAGAAATTAGATTGCAGCAAGATAGAGCCTGCTTAGGGAACATGAAAAGACTTGAGGCGGTTCTTGTTCAAGAAACAAGAATATAGTGGTGAACTGTGCTAATTCAAGAATAAAGGATATACTTCTACAAGGTGCAGGTTTAGGATACACAGATTTTATATCGCAAGTATCCCTTTACTATCGAACACAGAACATTGTGGTATGGAAATATTGAGGACAAAATATCATAACTGAAATATCAAAATGTAAGTCTAGATTTTCTTTATCTAACTCCACATATATGTACTTTGATAATATATATATATCTCAGAGGTTTTGAAATGTAGAGTTAGGAATCGTACATCTATACTTCCTGTATGTGCACTTACCTTTCCATATACTTGTCCAATATCTTGTGCACAATATTCTACATGACGATATTTCTATGTTCGATATTCAGTAGCACAATCATATTGCACAGGAACCAGCAATCTCTGGAAACTGAGGGTCTGCCAAACAGGAACACTTCAACATTCAACAATGACCTCGGCTGGACTGAAGCAAACAGAGCCTTTAGAAAAGGTTGATGAACAGAGGCCTAAGGTGAGATTCAGCAAGCATAAGTCATCTACATGTGCATTGATTTCTCTACCCTGCAAGGGTCGAGAGAAAACAGTGAGCCGGGGATGCGAAGAAATTAAAGGTTTGGCTTCAAATAAAAACCCACATGGACGTAGAATGCAAGTCAAGTTCAGAAAACTTAGCAAAATGCTGGAAATCAGTTTTGGGATATTCCACGCTGTTCACGAAAAATGTGCCCTTTGGAAGGAAAAACATTCAGGCTATCACAAAGCCAACGAGGATCCAAAATGAAAGGCAAATTCAGAAAGACGTTCAAGAAGCAGAATAAAGTATACAGGTATAGCAAAAGGACAGGGAGCTTTATCCAAAACTGACAAGTTATATGATGGTGGTCAAAAGAGTACCATTCATGAATGTTGATGCTAAGGTACTGTTTTTTTATACAGCCGGTGAGCTCATCTGATACACACGGACAATGCAGTTCTAAAGTAGGAGATTCAGACACGATAAAATCATGTGGATTAGCAGAGTGCAAAATTGCAATTCGAAACATGTTGATACTTGCGGTTTACTTGCTTTCGTATCGGTTCATTAAAACTGCATGCCCTCAGGATTTTAGAAACCACAACGCAATTCGTCATTAGTTGACACTCTAGCTATCTGTGCCTTTAACTACAACAGTTCAATCCGTCCGTTCAAAGGTACATGGGAATAAATCATAATAAAAGGAATAGAAAAAGTATGGGATATATTTCAAATGAATACGGCACAATTTCAAGTAGACATTTTTTAGAGTGCTCTAACTATACTTGCTAAATAGCTTTAGTTTCGGGAATCAACAGATTTTATTTATATTTTTCGTCCATAAATGTCTCACTGTACCAAGGTGTCATTTGACTGTATTTGTATCTATAGAGAGAGAAAAGGCCTTAATATTTTGAAAGTCGTTTACAATTCTTTTAACGGAATCATACAATCAAATTCATGAGCTGTTTCTTCTCAGTTTTATGCTTGACTCCACTCTAACTTTCTCCAGTAGTAGACAACGCACCTGATTACCAGTTCCCTGAGCCAGTATCTCCAATCTTGGGGGCATATTAGCAAGAACTGCGTTAAAATTATTGCAGTTTTAGCAGCAGGAAACTGCCACTAAAACGGCGATAATGGGCTTTTTAATATGCGTTATAGAATTCCAATAGAAGCCCGGGTTAGATGTCCTGCACATCTAACTTGGGCTTCTATTGGAATTCTATAACGCATATTAGCAAGCCCATTATGGCCGTTTTAGCGGGAGTTTCCTACGGCTAAAACTGCAATAATTTTAACGAGGTTAAAATTAGGCTGTTCAGGTGTACACTCGGGAGACTGGCGTCGTGGGCGATGTGCCAAATACGCCGTCCCCTCCCTCCCGCGGTCTATGGGGTGAAAGTTCATCCCTTGTGAAGTGTTTTATTTTTGTCTCTGAATCAGAGACTCAGAGGCTGTGTGCTTCCCGCCTTTTGGTTGGTGAAGCCCCCTCGGTTTTTTTGCACTTCACAGACACTTTTTACTTTCAAGTCCTTTGTTAGGGTGGGCCTTAGCGTGCCCATACCGCCGGGGTTTATTCACTTTAGGTCCTGACGAATGCCAGGTTAATTACACCATTCCGGCTGAAACATGTTGACCGACCACTTGTTCACCTAATGTTATTGGAAGCAGACCATCTAATTAGTTGGCCTTGCTTACCAACACATTTTTTAACCTTGCCCTTCATGATCATAGATTAAAACAATTTTTTGATACATACAAGGCAATTTTAACTCACCACTTCACTCTGTTCACATAAATTCACCACATAGCCCTCACCTCTTCACATTACTAGCTCCGCAGCAAATCTGGCGTTGTAGCACACTGGGGTGACATTCGGTCACACCCAGTGGGGCCCGATGATGAAGCAAGTCACCGACCAGGTCGGTGAGTGAGGGCTTTAATAACAAACCTAATGGGCTTTGTTGGTTTCTTGTGCTCCGTTTATACCTAACCAATACAGGAACACTCTTTTGTTGTTATTTTCTGAAGTTTGGCATTATTCATGTAGTAAATGTGTTTAATAATAATGCTTTCCATTATTAGGTAAATGTGTTGGTCAAAATGTAATATAGTTATGCAAAGTCGTAATGTTTAAGTGATGTGTTCTTATGGTAGCCGAAGCTGTAGGCCTGAAATGCAAGCCCATGAATGTCCTGAATTTCATGTGCCCTGTGGACGCTGTTCTTTTTCACGTTTTCGCATTGCAGATGGAGAAGCATTCTTTTAAGCAAAGTACAGTCTTTGTTTTAGCAGCTAGGCGAGAAGAAAAGAAGTTGCAATTACATGGTTTGGAGGTGATAAAGGAGAAGTCAGGGTCACATGAGAGAAGCCTGAGATCCAAGGATGAATTGTTGCAATGGATGTACACAAGGAACGCTGTGGAAAAGTACGATCATAACTGGGCCCAATTGTGGAATAAGTTGTGTGAAACCACCTGTGAATAACTGGTTGATGGAATTAGGGATAGCGGCCCACATTTTTGTTGCCTTTGAAGAGAGAGCATTTCATAACAAGCTCTTTCTCTTGGGATAGTGGCTTTATGCTGCTTGATCCATCTCGACGGTGGAGAAACTTCTTAGGAAGACTCCACGACAGACACATTTCCTCATTATTTGAAACGCTTATTCATCAATGTAGGGATGTCTCTTTAGAAAAAGAGTAGGGATAGATTTAAATGCTCCTTATTCACCACCTGTCGATGCAGGAAAATGTGGACTCTTGTTTTCTGATTGCCTTAATGATGTTCTCCCCTTTACACTTTCATTCTGCTAAAAAGAACCATTGGAATGGGTTTCTAGACAAGTCAAGAACGAGTTGAAGAAATTCAGCACTTTCACATGCATTACCACTTCAAAGCCAGGCCTGTTGGCTTTGGTAATGCTTATTTGTTCAGTTTCTGATTCAAATAATGTCTCCAGTAAAGAAAAAGGTTTTACCCCATCATCTCATGCAAGCAAAAAACAAACCAGGTGGCATATTAGCAAGCACCTCGTTAAAATTATTGCAGTTTTAGCCGTAGGAAACTCCCGCTAAAACGGCCATAATGGGCTTGCTAATATGCGTTATAGAATTCCAATAGAAGCCCAAGTTAGATGTGCAGGACATCTAACCTGGGCTTCTATTGGAATTCTATAACGCATATTAAAAAGCCCATTATCGCCGTTCTGAGGGCTGTTCAGGTGTACACTCGGGAGACTGGCGTCGTGGGCGATGTGCCAAATACGCCGTCCCCTCCCTCCCGCGGTCTATGGGGTGAAAGTTCATCCCTTGTGAAGTGTTTTATTTTTGTCTCTGAATCAGAGACTCAGAGGCTGTGTGCTTCCCGCCTTTTGGTTGGTGAAGCCCCCTCGGTTTTTTTGCACTTCACAGACACTTTTTACTTTCAAGTCCTTTGGTAGGGTGGGCCTTAGCGTGCCCATACCGCCGGGGTTTATTCACTTTAGGTCCTGACGAATGCCAGGTTAATTACACCATTCCGGCTGAAACATGTTGACCGACCACTTGTTCACCTAATGTTATTGGAAGCAGACCATCTAATTAGTTGGCCTTGCTTACCAACACATTTTTTAACCTTGCCCTTCATGATCATAGATTAAAACAATTTTTTGATACATACAAGGCAGACCATCTAATTAGTTGGCCTTGCTTACCAACACATTTTTTAACCTTGCCCTTGATGATCATAGATTAAAACAATTTTTTGATACATACAAGGCAATTTTAACTCACCACTTCACTCTGTTCACATAAATTCACCACATAGCCCTCACCTCTTCACATTACCAGCTCCGCAGCAAATCTGGCGTTGTAGCACACTGGGGTGACATTCGGTCACACCCAGTGGGGCCCGATGATGAAGCAAGTCACCGACCAGGTCGGTGAGTGAGGGCTTTATTAACAAACCTAATGGGCTTTGTTGGTTTCTTGTGCTCCGTTTATACCTAACCAATACAGGAACACTCTTTTGTTGTTATTTTCTGATAACCTTGGGGACTAAGAGTGTTTACTACTCTCCCTATCTCTCTTTTTGTTGATCTGTAATGTCAAACTTCACAATGTGGTTTCTTCATTGTACCGTGTTCTGCTAGATACATTACTTCCTATGTTAACTTCTCATACTACTTGTCAGTGAACCAAAATATGTCATGTAAGTACATTAGCATGATTCACAATTCTAACACTCACGTTTACACAAGACAAGAATATATGCAGGTGCTCTCTACACGTGAATATGATGCACCCCTACAAATAAGTACAACATTTTCTGCTCCATCACATGCAAATAGCATTTGTGAGTTAATGTGCTTGCATGCAGAAGTCCATGAAAGCCAAATGTATTGGCTTTATTTACTGCGAAGATCTAAGCACACTCTTTTGTCACAGCTTTAAATCTCAACAGGGCTGATATGGTAACTTTCATTACTCTCGACCAATACCTGAATACTATTTAGTTTTGTAAAATTTCTGATACTAAAACAGATCTTGAATACAGTTTCAGTTCAGTTTGGAAAGCTTTATTCGATCATTAAAAACAATCATAAAAGCACATAAAAGCACAGCAAGTATAACATGACGATAAAATAGTGGGGCATCAATCATGGGCAATGACCATTGGTTAATTAGAAGAAAAGACCATGCTTTTCCTTGCAGCCACAGATTTCAGGATATATACAGCTGTAAAAAAACACACATCAGGTTCATCAAGTGCAAATAGCAGGCTCATAGCAGAGTTAACAGACGACACAGAGTATTTAAAAAAAAAGTGGCTTAATATAAGCAATACGAAAGTAAAAGTACAGAGGGCAAATAAACAAAAAGTGCACAGTACTTTGCTTCGTGCTCCCATCACATGGGCAGAAAACAGAGGGATTCTTTTTATACAGGGGAAGCCCACCAAATCGTGTACAATACCTAATCTTAACCTAGTGAGGACGTACCGATGAGAGGGCCAAGTGACCACCTTTAAATACTTTGGAAAGCTAGAACTAACCAAGTTGTTATCATAATAAAATTGATGGGTTAAGAGCTGGTTTGAGGCGTCACTACGCCGTTTGGCTTTTTCCCCCAGATATGTACGTGTTAGTTCCCTCTTGGGGATATCAATAGCACTGGCTGGATCTTCTAAAACCTTCAGGTCAAATATATCTTTAAAAGATGTTACCACGTAACTAAGCCAGGGGATCAAGGAGCATTTGTCCAAACGGAGACAATCATTAATGATTCTCCTGGTGAAGCCTGTTTCCTCCTTGGCCCATATCGATCGCCAGGCTAGTAGGGGTCTTAGTCCAATGAGGTCTGTTAAATACTCCAACCTTACTTCCTGGTGTGTCAGCCCAGTAGAGGCAGATGTTGGGAGGCAGAGCAATTTTTTTAGACATTTATTTTCCTCTACTTGCAGATCCCCATGAGGACAATGGCCCCAAACTCCAGAACCATAAAGAGCTACTGAGACACATCTATGACAATATATATGCAACATGTCATGTACACCTCTACTACCCAGTTTGGAAGCAAATTTAAAAATGCCAAAGGCACGTTTGCCCATCTTAGCTTTGACGTTAAAAATCTCCTGTGTCCACATGCCACTACTGCTAAAGGTAATGCCGAGGTAGCAGAATTTATCTACTACCTGAATTGTTTGCTCTTCGATCTGGAAAGATCTTAATTTCCTTACTTTTTTTCCACAGGACATAATAAACGTTTTGAAATTATTGATCTTCAATTTCTTGCCCCTGATGAAATCTGAAAATCTATCCATAAGTCTCTGTAAGCCTAAAGGTGTTCTTGATAAAAGGACTTTATTGTCTGCATAGAGCAGCACAGGAATTGCTTGGCCCGCAGCTTGTGGTGCATCAGAATTAACTAATTTCAAATCCGTGTCGATAGCATTGATAAAAAGGGAGAAAAGGAGAGGGGCAAGGACACAGCCTTGCCTGATAACAGACTTGACATTGATATTATTGGTGCATTCCCCCGCTTGACCAAAACGTTTCCGAGCCGATAATTTAGTGTACATTCTAGCCAAAAAGTGAATAATTGCGGCGGGGGCGCCCAAATCTTGAATACATTATGGGGCAATTACGATCCGCGGTCGGAGGCTTTCCAACCGACACACCGTCGGTTTACGGTCTGTCCGCCAAATTATGATGTCGGCAGTCAGAGCGTAAACCAAACGGTCATTCCGACGCGGTTTTGACCGGCTCTCTGAGTCTGTGATGAGCTGTGTGAGTTTAATCAATAGCCAAGCAGATCATTCAAACACTCCAATATTTTATCCAATGTCTGCATTCACCCAACCATTCCTCTACATAAGTAACCCTTAAATGCATTTTCACACATGACGCTGACTTTCCCTTTCATTGAAAAATTTCATTTTTTGTAAGTTACTCTTGAGATAAATCACTGTGCCCATATCTTTTTCCAGAGCTTGGATACTCTAGACCCAGGGGCGGCCTTAGGCATGTGCAAGCTGTGCACCTGCACAGGGCCACCAAACCCCAGCGACCACCAAGCCAATATATATCCTTAATATAATAATCCTCTAAGGATGGATACATATTTGCGTGGCGGCCCCTGGCAGGGATTTGGAGGCCTCCGGCTCTCTTCCACTTCCAAACACCCTGATCACCCCCTCTTCACTGACCTCCGCGCTCCGCCCCGCCCGGACCCTCTCTTCCGGGTCCCCCTACCAACGCTCTCTGCCCAGGGCCTCCATAAGCCTAGAGCCGCCTCTGCTAGACCTTTTGTTAAATTGTTCTCAAACTCTTCTAAGACTGTGGTGAGCCATCCGCCAAAGTATGTTTTGCCTATGCAGGGACTGCGCTGGACCGAAAACACTGCCAGCTCACCTCCAACTGCCACGTTTGTGGTCGGGGGTATGCAGCCTCCATTGGGCAGTACAGAGGCGCAAGACCGCAGTCTGTATCACGAGTTGGCTTTCCCACAAGCCGATCGTGGGGTTTGGACCGCCAGCTAAAGGTGTGTGGTGACGAAGGATTTGTGTTGCATACTCACTCCTTTCCTTTTCTTTGCAGCAGATTTCAAGGTGGGTTTCTTTCTCCAGGCCATCCCTTCACAGCAACATCTCCACCCCTTAAAAACAACCCTGTCTGCGACTAAATACAAGTAGGTGCTATTCAAAATCATATACTCATTACCTGGACTGCCCACATATGGGTCGGACTCCAGCAATGGGTAGGTGGATTTTTCAACATATATCATGCATATGTGTACATTCAACACATATGCAGTCAGAATGTACACACACACATCTATATATATTGAAATACATTTCCAACCGCTGCAAGACCGCAGAAACCCACACCACCGGCTTCTCAGGAAACTCATAAAGTCAGACAGCCAAAAGAGCAGCAGTCTCGGTTGTGGTCCTACTAAACTCAAATTAATGCCCTAAGAGTCAGTGAAATACTATACTCATCTTTCTGTCCTGTTTACAGAGAAAGAACACACTGCATTGTAGGCTACGCTCTTTATGTGAGTACAGCCCAGCAGTGTATCTGGTCAATTCTGAAAGTGGTCAGGGCATGTGGGATATAAATGATTCATTTCATGATGTGGAGAAAAGGATACAGCACCTCCTGGGATCAGGGAGTCAGCAGGTGGCCAGCCGCCGGGCTGACCTAAGTGTTCGGGGAAGAGAAATGGGCTGCCACCTTCCATCTTTGATGAGTGAGCTATCTGCAACAGAGGGGGTACCTCTTATCTAAGGTAGCCAGAGAGGAGCTGGCTGCCAACACCTCAGCAGAGTCTCCTTGGTAAGATGGCAACCGCATCATCATGTTCAGATGGTGGCCATTGTGAATGAGGTGATACATCACTGTGATATCAGCCCAATTCCCTGCAATACTAGAGCAGCAGAGTGGAGGACTGTGCCAGTTTGAGTTGTGCATCCATGGACACTATCTTGCAGTGCCCCACCAGTGGCTCATCAGCTCTGATGCCAGAGACAAACTCCTCTGCCACTTACCGCTGCACAATATGAACCTTGTAGAATAATACAGATAGCGGATATAAAATGTGAAAGGTAGCAAAATAAGCAATAGTTGGATGGGGTCCCCCAAAACAGCAAGTAGCTGAAGGGGTTTAGTGACAAGAACTCTCCTAGGCAACTAAAGATGTCTGTAGCCAGATCCAGAAAAGGCCCAGCATTTAAAGGTTATTCCATGTTGTAATTATTTTCTTGCCAGTTGAGTCACCAGAATGCAGGGACTAGTGAAGGTAACATTACAAACCCATTATCTTCCAAAATTAAATCAAAAGGTATACCTTTTGTCACATCATTGGTGCATTATCAGCCTCCTATTTGTTCTGATGGAGCAAGAGGGCGAGATAAATGTCAAGAAGTGGAAAATAGAGGACACGGAAAGGTTTTCTCACAGCCCTCTTTACTTTCTGTTATTGCCGCTGTCTTATTGAACCCTGCAACCAAGGGTAGCATGAGCAGGAAAAGGCTACTGAAGAAGGGTAAGCCAGGGAAGAAACCACCACCCTAGGATGCCCCTAATTAAGGTCTTTATTTTCCATTATGTGAAAAGGCAGCAACATTTGCAATGGAACCAAATCTTAATGTGGAAGATCATGTCAGACCTGAAGGAGAAGTGGTAGGAATAGATTTATTTAATGGATATAAATTCCAATTAAATGTTTGTCATATTGTACAATTAAACAAAAACATTCTTGAAGACAGCAGCCTTGTGAAGCACTTTTAACTGAGACTCCATCTACTCATAGTAGTGCCCTTGATAGTTAAGCCACCATGAAGCTTCCTGTCTACACAACAATTACTCGTCCTATACAGACATTGTAGGAAAGGCACACCTTTTAGAGTTTCCCCCTCGTTTCTTTACTAGGTTCTCATGACATTTTTAGCTCTAAGTACTGAGAAATGCTGTTTGCTGTCCATTGCAGGATAGCCAGTGTTTAATTTGTAAAACAATAAATGCCAGGAGGCCACTTTAACTTGACCCTACCAGCACTACCAATGACAGTATCAACACAACTACTAGCCCTCACATCCCTAAACGTGTGACTATTAAGACTATTCCTGGTCCCCAAAGCTGTAAGAAATGTTTGGGCAGCAGGTATTAGCATGACCACTCGAAATACGCAACAGAGGAGGGCCAAATTGTGCGGCAAGGTCGAGTAAATTATGCTGCGAAAAAACACAAATTATGTGGTGTAATGCGGCACATTTTGTGACAGTATTACTTCAATATTTTGTCATCTTTTAAATGTCTGGGCACTGGTTGCACCTCATTAACACCAGTTTAAACCCCAAATTCAGCAAATAAGCAACAGAAAGGTTGCCAGTCAACCTTTGCAATGGGCCTTCCACACGTGGCAACACGTGTTGCTGCATATGTAGTAACTTTTGACCCGTATGAGCAAAAAAGCGATTATTTTTGTAAAAATTCGCAGATTATCCAGCAGATAATGGATTATGCGGGAAATGTGGTAAATCTTTAATCATACGCAAATGCTTCCGCCGCAGATCCACACAATTCCAGTGGCCCTAGTACTGTATTAGTTACTTTTTCTGTATCAAATGAATAAACAACTATTACTGTGTCCATCTCAAAAGCACACAAACAGGGCCACCATTTGACAGACCGTTATAAGGGTCGGTGTTGACAATTAAGTGCCAGTGCTGAGCACTAGAATTCACTGGCACAAATTAATCACAATTGCAGGTGCTCTGACAACTTAACACAGTGAAATATTGACTTTCTCCAATTGGCTTGCTTAACGCTTAGGTAAGTGTTAGAAATGGGATTTTTGGTAGGCTAAGGCGTGGGCCAAAGCCTGGCAAACATTACCACTCTAGTCAGGTTAAGGGAGTTACACTTCTAAAATAACCTGTGCTTACCCCCTTGGTAGCTTGGCACGAGCTGCCAGGCTTATCTTAGAGGCAGTGTGTAAAGCATATGCACCAAACCAACAGTAATACAGTGGACACCCTACAAAAGGACACCACACCAATTTAGAAAAATATCCATTATTTTTAGATAATTAAAACAAGACCAAAAACGATAAAAATCCACACTACTTTACTTAAAAGTTTACAGTTCCAAAAATACGCATATTAAAAAGGGTTCCTTGTGGGGAAGGCTCCGTCCGGGCTAACAAGGCGTTGTAAACAACAAAATCCAACAGTTCTGGCTGGTCGCAGATTCACAGGCCAGCTACAGTGTCAGGAAGACCCGCAAACAGTACCTGTGAGAAATACAGGGCGTTGATGCCCTTGAGGTCACTTGTGTTGCAGGTCGGGCTCCTCTCTGATGGCATCAGGGGCGCTGGCCCTGAAAGGCTTCGGGTGCTGCGGTGAGAAGTGCAGCAGTGCGGCGTGTGGTGCCCTCAGGTCACAGTGCGAGCAGCGACTCGGTGGCGGCATTAACAAGCGAGTCAGCGAGACCAGGGTCGTGTTGTGACGGTGCTATCTGCGGTGCCAAAGCTTTGGGTGACGCGAGGTGGTACATAGTGCGGTGCCCACAGGTCGCGGGGGAAGCAGCGGCTTGGTGGCGGCGACAACAGCATAGTCAGTGAGACCAAAGTTGCGGTGCGGCGGTGCCCTCTGAGGTGCCTTTAGGACACGGAGTCAGCAGAGGCGTCGTAGACGTCGAGTTGCTTTTCCTCTGTTTACAGCACAAAACACACAGTCCCCAGTGCTGCGGGCAAAAGAGCTTGAAGTCTTTGTGGTTCCTGAGATTTTGTAAACAGGAGGCAAGCTCTACCTCAAGCCCTTGGAGAAACTCACAAATTAGGTTGCAGAAAGTCCAGTCCAGGCCTTTCACTGCCCAAGACAGAAGCAGCCACTGCAGGTCAGCCCAGCAAAGCACCCAGCAAAGCAGTTGTCCCTTTTCACAGCTTCTCCAGCTCTTCTTCTTGGCAGTCTTCTTGTTCCAGATGAGTTCTGAAGTTCAGGGGTCTGGGACCCAGTATTTATGTCCAAAACGCCTTTGATCTATCAGGTAGAGGGTGTCTGTGCCCGGCCAGAACCAGTTGGGCCTTCTCTGGTGTGAATTCCTGGCAGGAGGTGGAGACGGCATTTGTCAGAGGCAGACCAGGCCCTTTGAGGTGCAAGGAAATCTCCTACCCCTACCCCCGTTGCAGCCCAGATCTATTCAGCCCTTTCCTGACCCACCTAGACTATGTGGAGCCCCACCATCCCCCCAGCCTTCTGTAATCCAAAACCCAGACAGGCAATCCACATTCCGGCAGAGGCACACAGGATGACTGAGCAAGAAAATACCCACTTTCTAAAAGTGGTATTTATAAACTCTGAATGTAAAAATCACCTTCCCTAAAAGATGCATCTTTAGATTCTGAGTTCAGGCATACTAAATTTAATTTTCTTACCGAATTCCCTGGGCCTGTTAAGTTTATAAGATGTTATAAACAAACCTCCCATTCTGTCTTATGGGGAACTGGTAGCCTCGCAGTAGTGAAAAACGAAATTGGCTGTAATTCACTATTAGGACCTGCACACACACCAGGGCATGTCCTAACTTTCACATACACTGCACCCTGCCCACAGGGGTACTTTGGGCCTACCTTAGGGGTGCCTGACATGTAAGTAAAGAGAAGGTTGGGGACTGGCAAGTGTGTAAACTGGCCAAGTCGGCATGTCAGTTACAAACTGTGAGCAGACTCTGCAATCGCAGGTCTGAGATACCTTTTCAGGGCTAATCACATGGGTGGCATAATCAGTGCTGCAGGCCCACGAGTAACATTTGATTCACAGGCCCTGGCACACTCAGTGGACTTTACTAGGGACTAACAAGTAAATCAAATATCCAATCATGGAAACACAAATTCATAGCATAATTTACACAGAACACCTGAACTTTAACACTGATCAGCAGTGCGAAAAGTGTGCAGATACGTTACGCCAGCAAAAACAGAGGCCAGAAAGCAAAAAAGTCAGGGGAAACACGCGAAAAGATCTCAAGTCTAACAGTAAGGCTACAGTATGATGTTCCATAAATGTTATATGTTAAATGTCGTATACTTGTAAAGCGCACAGCTGCCCCAGCAAAGGGGCGTCCCGGCGCTGTAAACCGCTGGGGAACCCATCCTGGCTTTCCCTGTGAGATGGTCCCTCGCGGGCATCTCCAAGGTGAAGACAAGCATCCCCGGCGCTGATGGGGCCGTTAGTAGAGATTAAACAAGCTATTGCCCAGAGTTGCTGAGTGGGACCCATGGTTGGAGTAGGCACCGAGACGAGAATTATCGAGTCCGCCGACCATGGCCCAAGCAAGACCCTGCCGCGTCGGGAATCGAACACTGGTCCCGGGCCGACCTCTGCTTCCGGGTCTGCCGCCTCTAACCAGTGATCCCCACCACTCCATGTCACATGTTGCTGCAATATAAATGTACAACGCCCACATGTTTGACTTTAAACACATTGCTCGCTTCATTGCTGCTCTAAACTGCAGTGAGGAAGGCTACAACAGATACATATCTATGGTAGAATGTGGGACATTTACAATAGCCTACATCTGACAATATCTAAGTCATCTAGAAGTGGGGCCTTGAATACCTTGGTCTGTGTGCATAATGTGACGAAAAGCAGTATGTGCTAATAATTTGTTTAGTATGAGATATTAAAACTCTCTTGAACACTTTGTTTAGAAAAACAATAATTGAGTACAACCTTCATAATTTTGTTAAGTAAGACTTGGAAATATCAATAGATAGCACCCATTCACCATTGTAATAGTTATCAAAACTTTAATTCAATTTAGACTTTTGGGTTTTGCTGAATAATCACCTAAGATCATTTTATTGAAACATGCTTTTCTCTCCTAATTTGAGGTGCTAACCTTGAAATATTGCAATAAAGATGTGTTAACAAATATTACCATATTTGATCACTTGTTGGTTAATAGGTGTTGAACAGAAGAGAAAATAGCATCCTATTCTATCAAGGGTTCCAAAGTGAAATGTAAGATGGCTCGGCACAAGCGGTAAATAACCCTCCTATGTTTACTGAGCTCATTGATGTGGTGATTCAATTATATTATCGCTTATATGAGCATCATTTAGCAAATTAGTGGTGTAACCTAAGTTAGAGGAGAATACAGTCATCAAAACTTTAGAACCTATGCATTTCGGCAACATAAAATACATTATCATCTAAAGAAGAGAGACATGGATGACACATGCTATTGTAAAGTACAACAGGGCATGCTCCGAGTCTCAATTTTAGTTACATATTTTAGCTTGACATCTTTTCTAAGACACCAAACGGGTTGATCTGTTTCCACAATTTTGTGGGAAATAAAAAGTGGTCATGTTCGAGTTTTATGATACCATCTGGTACCCTTGTAAATTTAAGTTAAGTTTAAGGGTTCAGATGGGGCACTGTGAGTAAGCTAGTGATTAGGCCAACATTTCCTGATGATATGTGCGAACCAAGTATCTATATTCTGATGTTTATGTTGTCCAGATACACAGGCCTAATTAATTCATAGGAACTGTATAACAGCACTGAATCTATGTTCATATTTTGAAGGGTCAGGTAATATTTAATAACGAATGTAGAAACAAACCCACATCATTCAAGAATCAAGTATCATTAACATGCCTCTCTGAGAGGCATCAGCCAGTGGAAACTCAATGTCTTAACATTGCAAGTAGCTGCATTGCCCAAAGAGGTGATGAATGGAAAGCTGCATTCTGCACTAAGTTTTGGTTGTTTGAGTACTAGGTCCTAGTAACAGTAAGGCTGTGCTTCCCCTGTATTTGATCTGCTGGGTATTTGCTTCGA
Source organism: Lissotriton vulgaris (assembly GCF_964263255.1). Taxonomy (NCBI): domain Eukaryota; kingdom Metazoa; phylum Chordata; class Amphibia; order Caudata; family Salamandridae; genus Lissotriton; species Lissotriton vulgaris. The sequence continues at coordinate 925,273,993 of NC_141689.1, read as the reverse complement.
CTTTGCCAGCCCATTATATAGGCTGTATCTCAATGTATATGGTGATTGTTCTATGTAAAATCAATAAAAATAATTACAGGAAAACAAAGTAAAGCTGTGCTTTAAGCAACCAACATAAATCTGAGCGTTTTGTGGCTTTTTCTTCCTGAACATAATTTATGAAGTTGTTAATTTAAATATCATAGTTGATATCTGTGAGATTTGGGATTAGTAATTTGGGGAATAGTCTGACAAAATTAGTGATATAGTATCATGCTAGGACATAGAACAGTCTCAAAGAAAATGGCTGAAATGTATCCTTGGGAGCAATGGTACAAAGCAGCAGGCTTTTCCCCTGAGAACTCAATGTTAGGCTTTTTAACAGCAACAAAATAACATTTTTCCTTGCTATTTTCCAAACAAATCGGGTCGGGTGAATCTGGACGACACATTACGATATCTCCCAGCATAGTTCGGTCACAGGCCACATTTGGATGCCTCTGGGTGAAGGAGGGCCTGCAACAGGCCCCCAAATACAGATTCCAGCAGCCGTTTCATCTCGGGCCAACAGAATCGGAATGCTGTCCGAACCAGTCATCAGAATTGCTTGTCCAGAAATCGTGTCCATAGAGCTGTACGAATCGGCTCTGAAATACTTGAGCTGTCCAGATGCCTTTTGAAAATAATTCAGTCTGCTCAAACGGTTTCCAAGCATCATAATCGGTAGTTGGGAAAACTGTACGATTCGGTAGGAAGCAAGGGTTCTGAATCGGGTTCGACAATACCGAATCCCATCCGGAGCCCTTCCTAACGATATCAGATGCAGCTCCTAAGATGTGAAAATAAAAGAATAAAATTCCTACACTAATTTAGTAAAAAGGTGACAAATATATTAAGAAACATTATGTTAATATCGTTAAAATCAGGTTAGGATAAATTAATATAAGAATGTTTAAAATAATTAAGTCAAAAACCACCAAGAAGCTGTAAAATTTCACTTGTTGTGAATGACTGGGACTTAAGCATGATTTATGGCTGACTGGAATAGATCAGGCATCTGGTTAGCTGATCAGGTTGCACAGATCAAGAATTTTACGTTCATATTTAGGGTGTTATATAGAGTTTGGTTGACAGGGTACTCCATCACACTGCTGAGTTGTTGCTTTGCTACTCTATTTAGATTCAGGTGAACCATCATGCTTCCATCAGTGGAGCTCCTTTGAATCTTAGACTGGTGGCCTCAAAGACATCAGGGAGTTGAACTGAGCACAATAGACCACCGCCCTATTTAGCATAAACATTCTGACATATTTATTTCTTGGTTGGGACCACCAGGAAAAGCGGGTAGTCTTGAACAAAAATATATAAATAAAAATGACCAGCGTGTTTGGGCTATTTTGGGGTTTTGTTTTTGAAAAACTCCCACCATGTCAGGGCCATTTGTGGGATTGGTTTGTGGAAATAAAAAACTTTGCAGAGCAGCGGCATGCAAAGTGTAATATGGCAGAATTACAGTGCCTTCAGAAGAGTTGTTGTAGAGGCTCCTCTGAATGCATAGAGATCTGCGTCAGGCAGGTGGTGATCTTTAAATATGGTGGGTTGTCCTCCAACAAGGTGGCAGAGGCTATGAACTAAGCCACTGTGCTGAAACAGCAATCCACTCGCCATCCCTTAAATAACCCTCCATGTCTTTTTTATGGAAACTTAAATCCTGCAGCAAGCCAGGATAGTCTAGCTGGAAGGTCTACACAAAGTCAACTACCTGATTTTTGGTATCCAGCTGAAGGCTTGAGCTTCAGTGGCATAAGTTCCAAGAATGGCAAATTTGGAGAAAAAAAGACCTGAAATCACTTTTCTGCTTTTTTACACTCTTGAGTTTCGCCTTCAGACTTAGAGCATGATTTTGAGTATTCCGGATGGATTACTTGGATATCATATCCATCTTATAACAAATGTCATTAAATGTAATGCACTTTTAACAAGGGAGACAGGATAGTCATATTGTTTGTAATGGAGTAACCTGTCTGCCAAATTCTAAATCAGGCCCTTAGTAACTTTTTTGTAGCTTGAAATTTCTACACCATGATAAAACTGAATGCTGTAGGCTGATAGCTATCCATGAGGCTGGATACATTTTCTCCAAGGTCCCACAAAACGGTAAGAGAGATTTGAACCAGTAATTCAAGCTTACTGTGGTAAGGCTCTTTCGGTCTGCTTAAGCACCTTGTCCAGGCTCTCTTGAGTTAAAAATAAATGAGTAAGTACCAATGCTTTCTCGGTACTGGATATCTTTCTTTTGGCCATTCCGAAAATGCCCACGCTTATGGGTAAGGCTCTAAAAAGACCAGGAAAGAAATGGCAATGGGAGATAAACTGAACCACTTGCTACAGAAAGGTCCTCAGCCACGTCCAGTGTAGTTCACTTCCACTTCACTCCCACTAAGTTAGCTTTCACAAAGAAGCCCTTCTTAGGCCCTGCTTAAAAGGGTGCATGGTACTGGGGTAACAGTAAAAATGCATGCAGTGTTATTATTACTGTGGAGTAATTTTGTTGTGGAGACTGATGCTTCTGAAAGGGCAGAGGATGCTTTTCTGTTTTGAACGCATGATGATATTCAAGAGCATCCACATTTTGGGCTGTCTAATTTCTTGGAAAGCGAATGTAACTATTTAGTAATGGAATGAAATTACTAGCTATGAAAAATGAGTGTTCTAATTGCACATATTAGCTGGTGGGTACCAAGAAACCTCTTGAAATCAAGACCGATCATTAGAATTTATAATTCTGATGGTACTTAAAATATAATTGTCACCAAGCTAGATCCGCATTTTTCTTCTGACACTTTGTCTTTATTATAACTGATATCCTTTCATCCTGGGTTTGAGCTTAATTTTGAGCTCCCATTATGCTATATGGTCATGCTAAATATGTGGTTGAAGAAATCAGTGATTCTTGAGTCTTGCAAGGTTGCCTTCTATTTTAAATACATTGGAAAGACTATCCATCGAGTGGACGCTCACTGGAACCTGCATCTATAGTTCGTGCCCCGTAGTTGATTCATTTATTTTTTCAGCGTCATCTTGATAAAGCAAGAGCTTTTAGAGTGAGGGATACTGTTACATCCGCAGAGACAACTCTCAAGAAAGTCTCCTGGTTCTTGAAAGGTGATGACATGGTTATCTGGTTCTTCATCAGTAGAAAGGAAGGCAGTGCACTTGACATAAAGGAAGGATTCTGCATCTCCCAGGACCATGTGCCGGCATTGGCAAGAGTGTATCTGTGGTAGCCATGGAAGGTTTCACTGTTGGCGAGCTGCTCTGCATGAGGTCCTGGATGCCAGGCTGACAGTTCAGTAGAATGAGTATGTATGATAGTGTGTAAGATTAGAGATGACAAATGGATTAAGGGTTGAATGTATTTTTGCTTTTTAGTTAAGATGTAGGCGCATGTCATCAAAACAATCCTAAACTGCATCTCTAGTGTTTCCCAGGGTCACACCTAGTGACCTGAAAACAAGGGAGACCATCAACTGGCCACCTCATAGGTCTTGAGGGGTCTTCAAGTCCTGGATTTGGTGAAAACATTTTAATATTTTCAGGTGCAGTTGCTGCATGTATACAAGATGCCTTCTTTCACCTTTTGTAAGTTAAGTCCATGGCACATTTTTTCTAGATTTCAAGTTGATCTTAATCCTGAAGTCCATCAGTGTAAGATTTTCAATCTGTCATATAATATATTTACACCTTTGCAGTTTAACTTGAGAAAGCAGTAAATAGAAAGGGCAGTTTTTGCTTCAATTATATTATTGCTTCCTTGTCTAATGTGCAGAAACTGTTATAAAACAATATAATACAGTCACTTGTGCTTCGACAAAAGTGAAATGGACATTGTTGGGCAAACTTATAGTATGGAGGAAGTCCAAAAGTACTGCTCTGCAGAGGAACGCCATAGGGGAAATTACTCCTCAAAAAAACTAAAACATGGTTGCATGAAAATCCACCAAATTTAGCAGATACATAAGGGCTCAGCTTCTTAGACTCCGTTTCTAGGTGTAGAGGATTTTGGCCCTCCCATTTTTAAGGAAAAACCAAAATGCATCTGTAATGAGCAAACCTCACTGCCAGACTACCCAATCCCTCATTCATCTGACTAATGCAAAACGATTATTTATTGTTACTACTGAGCACGAAATGAGATCCCACATCGAAAATATAAAATAAATATCCACTCTGCTTCTGACCCCCACCATTCCTCCTCAAAGTAGACAGCCTGTGACCTCCTCTAGCATGCTTCCTTATCAACTTCTACAACTCACTCAATGCAACCTCCAACAATGATGACATTCCATCTTAATCCATCATGAAATCTTCTCAGTTGATGTTCTCTCACCCCTCGTCAACCTCATCAATTTCTCTCTCAAGCAAAGACCTTTTCCTGGGCTTCCTTAAAACAGGAACTATCCTTCCCATGCTGAAAAAAACTAAACTTGGATGCAGACCACCCTACAAACCTTTGCCCCATTACCCATTTACTTTTCATTGGAAAATTCACTGAGAAAGCAGACACAGGCCAAATATAAGATAAGATCACTATCAATAATCTTCTACAGGACTAACAATATTGATTCAAGAATATTTGCCACCATTTTATCATCAAGGTAAGTGCATGTGGGTAAATACAGATTTACTATTCTCAACTTTACATCCAAGTAGAATGAGTACATAATTATTAGGAGTGGAAAAGCCTTTCTTCTTGTACAGGCAAGTACCACTCGTAATGAGGGCCATAATTGTTGAGAAATTGCTATCTAATGACCTTCCAAGCAAATCAGGTTTGACATTGGTTCCAATATTTAAGACACACGGTGGCCCCATATTTAGGCCAAAAGGCAATGCATAAACTTCATTGTTTTGTCTACGTGAACACATTAATGGTACTGTAGCTTTAATTTTCTGTGTGTGTGCAGACCCTAATGCAAGCAAGAACAATTTGCCCTTTACCCATTGGGTATAAAACACATCCAACTTCGGGGTCAGCTGCCTACTATGACAGAAACAGCTGCTAAAGTGCCTTTCCATGTCGCTTCTAGTTCCTACTTATTCTCAGATTGTATGGTTTTGTAGTATCATATCAAGGTTGATAATCAATGATAACATTGACCTACATATGGCATCTACCACATCACCTATAACTGCTCTGTTATGGTATATACATATTTTTTTAATTCTTCTTCCACATCTACTTACCTGTTGTGTGATGAAGTGGTTTGGTCAATGTAGTGAATACAATAATATTATATCACTGTCGAATGCTTGCACTGTAGTGAGGCCCAGGCAGTCGTTTGGCAATGTTAGCATGATGCTTTGTGCATATGGAGCAGAAACTTGAAAATTTATCCTTTCTAATTGTGAAACATTAAACATGATATGGAATCAGATTTGTTTGCTCTATTTGTCTAAAAGCAGGCAAAGGAAAAAGCTTCAGCAGTCTGAAATTGTTTTGAATGCCTAATGTCCCATTGGGATTACTCACACGCCCTATTATCGAGTTAATTAATGAATGAATCATTAATGCAAACAAACACTGCAAGGTAGAAATGGACTTTATGTACTGTAAACAGCTAGAAAAAAACCTTTTCAAAGTGCCTCCCATGTATTTGTTGTGGTGCAAAACACTTTGGGCCATATGCACAAAAATCTAGAATGTGCTTCTTACCAAATTGCAATTAGGAAATCGAATTCCTGATGTAAGAAAGCTTACATCTTTCAAACAGCGATTCCTAGCAGGCTGCAAATCGACCTATTTCACGAGTATTAATGAGGTAGGTCCCAGTTTGAGACCCATTAGGAATGACAGGCATTAAAGGGATGGTAGCCTGCTGGGGTCAGCAGACAAACATGTATTTGATTGCTTTTTAATAAAGCAGTCTTTTTTTATTTTAAATGCAGCCCATTTTCCTAGAAGTAAAATGGGATGTCTAAAAAAAGAAAAGGAAACTTTAAAGTTTCATTTTTTAAGAGTAGGCAGTTGTTCGTGGAACCATTGTCTGTTCTTAAAAAAAATATCTATTTTCCATTCTCAAAGGGGAAGGGTTCCCATTGGGACACCTTTCCATTTGCGAATGGGTTACCACCTCCTTGAAGGAGATGGTAAATTATTAATGTTTGTCGCAAAACATTAATACATCCCATTCAGATTCAATTTGTGGTTTCAACATATGTACAAGTATTTTTGCTGTAGGAAATGGCCCAATCAGGATGTTTCCAACCTCAAAAATGCTTTCTACATACAGCCCTTATTTCCTTCCATGTATTTAAATAGAACCATTATACTTTTTTATAACGATGGTAGCATTTTTGATGGTATTATCACTTATTGAATTGGATTGTAAAAATATGGAGAACCTCCTTCCTGTTTAACTATAGCAAAAAAGGCTAATTAAGCTAGGAGGTAGAGGCCAATGTCTTGATGTGGGCTGGGACAATGCTTTCACAAAGCCCGAATATTCTGGCTCCAATTAGGTAAACTGATTTCTGTGAGGAATACCTCAATCCGCCTTGGTGGCTGGTGCAAGCAGGAGAGTGTCCCTCAGACAAATGCATGCATCTGACCAAAATAGCGATAGAGTTAAGAAAATGAAGGCCCAAAGGATCAAACCAAGTAACTAAAATGGAATGTACTTTTCTCCGCAGTCACAGACCACCTGAGTAGGCTTCCCAGGGGCCCCTGGACCCCAGGTTAAGAACTGCTCTACTAGACTAGGGGCGCCAGATGTACAACCCTTCCAATTTGTAAGTCGCAAATTGCGTTGTTTTGTGACATATAATTGGCGACTCGCAAATTGGAATTTACAACAGTCTCTCAGACACTGTTTGCGATTCATATTGGAGTCGCAATTTGCCTGCCTATTTAATATTTGTGAGGCAGGTGCAACTTGTGACCCCATTGGGAATGGCTAGCACTCCCAGGCATGGTGGCCAGCTAGAGTCAGCAGACTACCTTGTCTGTGACTGCTTTTTCAATGAAGCTGTTTTTTTCCAATGCAGCCTGTTTTCCTTAAAGGAAAACGGGATGCATTTTAAAAAAGAAAAATGAAACCTTATTGTTTTTTAGGATTAGGCTGTGGTCTGTGGGAACACTGCCTGCTCTAAAAAAAATATTTTCAATGCCAGTCACAAAGGAGAAGGTTTGCGAGTGCCTTACCACCCCTTCCTAATAGCGAGTTGCAACCCCTATTTTGCGAGTTGGTAATAGATTAGTACTCGCTAAATATGGTTTGTAAGTAGAGCAGTCCTATTTAGCAGTCACAAACGGGCTGATTTCCTGTTTTGGAACCACAAAAATTGGTCGCACATCTGGCCCCGTGTGAATAATGTAATACAGGTAAATGGCAGCACAAATTGTAAAAATGAGTTTGAAAACCAAATGAGATAATTGCCTACGCAACAGAATTAGTCCATTGAGAAACGGGCTAAGGTATTATAATTATGGAATCCTTTAGTAACTTGGAGAAGGAGCCAAAGGAAACCAAGCAAGTTTCAGTTAAAAAGCAGGAAAATGCACTGCTTCCCACCCTAATTGGTTGAACGTTAGTGATTAGGACCTAGATAGAAACGTGTTTTCAGTGGAATGGGACAATCAGAAATATGATTGAAACAGGGATAAAGCATTGTTAGTGAGAAAGTGAATAATTTTTACAGTAGATTAAAAATTAAAGAGGGCAGTCGTTGAACGAAAGACATTACAAATGATTAGCCCTAGACAAAGAGAAAATGCATGAGTTGATAGTTAAACATAAGGTAATACTGTAGATAAAAATAGAATGAATTGAATTAATTTGATGTATGGGAAAAACTGTTGGTGTAGCCAATAATGTCAGATTGAGGCATTTCAATAAGTAGAAAAAGTAATAAAGAGAAGCTGAAAAAAGTACACTTGACAGAAGAAGGTGAAATACTAATGGTTTAGCCAACATAAGCAGGCACAAGTAAACAAAATTTTAAGAGAAAATTAATTAGAAAAGGTTCTATTTTGCACTAACATCACTCAGCTTTGCTTTGGGCTGTGCAAATTGGACAAGTTAATGGAAAATGTAAGAATGATTTTAGCAAGGTGTTCTAGGCCTAACCTTACCATTACTATAGAAATTCCCAAAATTAGTGCTGTTCCCACCCCACCACACATACGGGTTCCCCACTCTGTTTAACGCCTTAACTGCGGCCGTTATTTTGGCGCAGTGCGGGCGTTCTAAAAGGTGGGCGGGGCCGCGTCGGCCGTTGGCCGACAGCACCAGGCAACGGGTTAAGGTCAGAGGAATCACAGGGCCTCATTGCGCCATCGCAACGTCACCTTTTGTGACGTTCCATGGTGCAGAAGCCTGCGTGATATTTATCAGGCAGCACTAAGCCACTTTTTTTGGCTTAATGCTGCCTGATAAATATCAATCCCTTTAATACAGTGTTCTGCGTTAAAGGGGCGTGCAAAGGGTGTTGCTGGGGGCGTTCCCAGCAACATTCATGGCCTTTTGACACTGCCCCTGATTTACGAGAAATCGTAAATCTGAGGCAGTGCCAAAAGCTTACGCCTTCCCAGAGGAGGCGTAAGGGAGGCGCAACAGCAGAAATATCTTTATTTCACCTTGCTTTTCCTTTTTCTATGTGTGATGCATTCTGCAGCACACATTCCTGCCCTTTTCTTTTGCCGTAGGAAAGCACCGCAGGAAGGCCTGCTGCGCTTCCCTTAGGTAAAACCTCATAAATGAGGCCCATAGTGTCTACTCTGGCACAGTGTGAGCTGGGTTTGCTGACATAAAACTTTGCCCTGATAGCCCATCTCCTACTTTGCCATCAGCTCACAATGACGGATTTTTTTGTTTACGATTATTCAAAATCATTGGAATATAAAACCAAATATTTATCCTGAAAAAAATTATGAAATCAACGAATGATAAAGTTAAAACAGATGATCATATTAAAACATTGAGACGTGGTGCCTTGAGGACCACAAAAGATCACGTTAAAACAAATGGTCACCTTAAAAGTTTCAACCGGTGCAACAGTGAGTGCACGAATAGTGGCGCAGAATGTCACAGTTGGAACAAGAAAAAGGTTTGGAATTTTACTATTCCATAACTCTCCGCTTAAAGTGCCTGTGAATATAAAGTCATCGCTGCTAATGAACATGTAATGTTTGTTGTGGAACGTACATTTGATAAGATACTAAAGCCTTATTGCGATGAGAACTGGAAGTGGGAATCGTCGCACGCACATCACCGGACAATGTCTGAGGTTCAAAATGTACAGAGTTTCTGCAATTCATTACTGTCTTTGCACATAATCGGACAGTCTCTGATATTCTAAGGTGCTTAGCTTCGTACTATTCATTGCGGGTTTCTCATTGTTAAGCTAAGGCTGCTTCTGCCTTCATCAATTCTCGAATTTTGGTTGCTAGTATGTGGCGTTTGCTGTAGAAGTTGCCTTGCTGCCTGCAGCAGAAACCTGGTTGTCTCACATGATGCTATGGGGACGTGGCTACCGATGATGGCAGAGCAGACGTGCTGGGACAGCTCTCTCACATCCCACTGGTATCCTGACCCACTCTGGCCGTATACACTGTTACTGGATGCTTCTGACACCATCCTTGGGAAGTAGGAGAGCACATCATTCGGTGCTGCTTGGGGTCTGCGACGGCTGTTGGAGCTGCACCCGCAGTTTTGAGACTGGTGGCTGAGCCTGCAACATTACTGCACGTGATCGAGCCTGGGCTGAACTAAGGGCAGCACTCCTCCTTCGCATTTCAATGCAGGGCCTTGGAGGACTGACCTGGACGTGAGAGGAGAGTCTCTCTCAGAGGCGTAGCTAGAGCTTGTGGCGCCCGGGGCTATCCTTCAGATTTCTGCCCCCCCTGGGGGGGGGTGCTGGGGAAAAAGGACGGCAAGCACCTGAAAGAGGCCCGAGAGACACGTAGTATCGCCACTAATAGTTACCTCGATCATGCAAGTTACATGCACAGATATGACACGGTCCCGGGCTAGACAGCCCCTGTCCACAAAATAGTGCCTCCTGGGGTAGACCGCCCCCACCTAGCTACGACTCTGAAGGAAAAGCAGCAGAAGGAACCCCAACACTTACATCAGTTCTACCTACCCTGTCTGTGACATCTCACTCATAACATCACAGCTTGTGCAGGGACCTTGTCCCCTGTCCCCTATCTGCCCCGTCCTTGACCTCAGCAATGTCTGCAGACCGGTCCACCACACTGGGTTTGACCATGGTTCCCCTGGCAGCACCTTCAGGATACTACAAGTGAGTCCTTTACACCTGATCACTAGACTAACTTAAGTTCTGCAGTTGGGGCAGTACCAGGTCGGATGAGGGGATGCAGGATCAGAGGCGGGGGAGGGGCTTCGGAATCTGAGCCCTGGTCATTCAGTGCCAGGGCCCAGGAGCTACCTTGAAGTCACTTGACCCACTCCTAGGAGAGAAGTATCCGAACCAGATTAAAAGATTTTGCAGATACTGCACTGAAGAGGTCCTGCCTGCCTGACGGAGGACACTGAAGTGTCCGGCTCCGCCTTTCACTGCTGCGGAAAGCTGTCTCAGACAGCCAGACCTGACGCACACGACGGGAGGGATGTTGGGGGGGCAGCTGAAGCCCCTTAACCACAATGAACGTTGCACACCTGATGTGAGTAATCTCATGCCAACAGATTGTCCTGGCTGCAAGTTGACAATTACACCGCATTCTTTCTGAGCCTGGAGCATTTCAAATTTGCTTCAGGTGAGAGTGTCGCTGTCTGTAGCCTAGGCCTTAGATTTTTGCTTTATTTTCATTTTCCAGCAACTGCATGCAGATACTGCCTGACCACCACTGTCTGTGGCTGTTGAATTGCGAGTGTGCATGCTTGTGCAAGTGTCTGTCATGTGTGCGTGTATGTGCACATCTGCTTTTGAGCCTGTGTTGGTTTGTGTCTGTGTGCGTGCGTGTGCCAGTGTTCGGCCTGCTCTACATGCATGTGGGACAGGTGTTGCAGACTGCAGTCGGGGACCACTTAGCACAAGAGGAGCATGCACACATTCACGCACCCCCCCAAAGGGGCATCTATTGCTGTCAAAGCTGAGGATACAGACACTTTGGTGTGCAGCACAATAACACAGGTCTGCACTGTGTCGAGGAACCCCCGCCCCCATTTTACAAGGATTCAACTCACAGTCTTAAAGGGACGGTCACAGGGTCAGACAAGCTACGGAGGCCAATGCAGCTTTAGCGGTAACACGAAGAGGCTGAGGCTGTCTGTGTTCTCTCAACGTCACACATAGCTGAACTGTTCTTCGCAGCTCATGAAGTCCTTTGCAATATTGGCTTTTAATTTACATTCGTTCCTCATTCACTCATCATCGCTCAGTCATTCTCCGTTCACTCCCCCTGAGCACTTTATATAAGCCAAGCTGAAGACCTGATTGTTCACCATCTAAATGTCCTGCTGGTCATCTTTTCCTCCCGGGTGTCTCTTTCACAGTTTTGGCTTTCTGACGAAATTAGCAGTGGGACGCCCCATTGCTAAATCACATAATATAACTAATGCATTATTACCAGGGGGTGCTGCGGTGTTGCGGGCTGCATCAGTTTTTCTGCCAGGTCTCCCATTGGAACAGTGTTTTTGAATCAGGGAATTACTTTCTGATAACACTGTGGCTGTTGAATTAGTGATTGGACTGCGTCAGCGTGTTGGGGAATGCATTGCAGGAAGGACTGCGCTCAGGAATGGTGCTGTATCTCAGGAGACTGGTGCTGCGTCTTGAAAGGGGTGGGGGCAGCAGACAACTGTGGAAGGACATGTATTACGATTTTGCAGTACGTGGTATGTTGCTTTAAGTTAATATTTGGTGGCGCAGTGCCATGGCTCTGTATCTGGGAAGTGCAGTGTCAGGAGTCCAAATGCCTGTATCTAAATTTGCACATGGAACTCTTGATTCAGGGGATGCGCTGCTCAGGATGCCATCCAGGGGATTCGTCTGTATTCTTCAGAAGGTGATAGCATTTGTTAGAGAAAGTGGGGTTGCTGAAGTGTTTTAAAGTGGGATTCTGAAATGATAAAACTGCATCACAAAATATAAACCGGTAACAACAGCCTGAAACCTAGGGTTGCTGAAGCATCCCTTTGGCCACTCCGAGTTACAGTTCTTTTCATGACGCTGCGCCAGATGGGGTAGATAATTTGGGATAGGGAGAGAGGAGGGTGTATTATTCTAGGCCGGTAGTCAGTGAGTTACTTTAGGGGGATGATTTTGACATGGCAGAAAGATTGCTTCCATGGCTATGGATCGGTGCAACAGGAAGGAGGGGGATGGGCTGCTGCTTTTGTGATGACTGATGCCAAACTTGCTCCTATATAACAGAATTGGAAACTTGAAAGTGACATAGCCAGAATGCCAGTCAGAAACTGCAAGTTTGAATACACATTCATTTAAGCCGCAGAATTCCTTGCATACATAAAGACTATTTTCTTGCGGGTGAAAAAGTCGATTGAGTAATTGTTTTATGCCTCCAAATCTCAAATTGACATCCAGATTTCTTGTCAGTATAATGACTGTTATAGCCATTTTTCAACAGTTCTGTTCATACTACAAATAACTTCTGTTCAACAATGTATTCATTTAATTAAAATAATCCACATTTCTTTTGCAATTGGACTTTCTGAAATGGTGCCCCAGCCACAGACACTCACTCCCCGTCATCGGTCCTTTTTCTTTATAAGTTAACTGTACCTCACCTCACTTTATGGGCACTCATCGCAAATGAGGGACCTCGGCTCACACATCACGGGAGCATACTGCTGCTGCCCAGCCCTTCTGTCTTCAAGTTGGCAGCAGGCACGGGGCAAGTTAGAGGTCAGTCAGAAGCAAATTAATCAGTGCACTGCCACTGCAGGCAGCTGAGGAGAGAAATAATTCCCGGAACCTCAGGGGTGCTGCGCCACACAAGAGTTCAAAAGGGCAGAGGCAGGGGTCGGGTGGGGCCTGTGACGTCCCCTTTATGCTGTGACTATGGATTGGCTACAGGTACTTGAGAGGTCTCAGGCAAGTCACAGCCAGGTCAAGTGCGGGGCCATTAGGTTGCGCAGCTCATGCTTGTTTTGCGCACTAATGGCCTGCCAACAGGCGTCAGAAGGGAGAGGGGAAATTCTTTTGTCCCCTTGTCCCCCCACCCTTGTCCCCTGTGTCCCCCCCTCACCAGTGGCTGAAGTGGCTGCTGTGGTATGCTTTGGCCTTTGGGGGCAGTGAGTCCAGAATTGATCAGGTGCTGCATGTCAAAATAGCATTTTTGAAAATAATTCCTCCGCTGCGGTGTTACTTAGGCGTGCTCATTGCCCCTGGAGCCTTCCACAACTTCTTTCTCACTTAGCAAGCACTGACTGCAGACACCCTTTGACTCCGTATCGGGCAGCAGCAGTAAGTCACATGACGTGCGGTGCTGCTGCGCAGCGCTTGCACTTCAAACGGCGCCCGCGCTGCACTGGCCCGTTGCGACAGCCTTTATAATGTATTTGGGTACAATGACTGACAGTAGTGTTAGTCAGTGTACCCAAATAAATTGCTTTAAAATTCTGGTCAGCCTAGGACATGGTTGTGCATGGCGTGTGAAGGCCCTTCTCTCCCGTATTGATCTCTGATTAGAAGTGAGACATTCTTTTTTAAATAACTGAATTGTAATTGTGATTGTGTATTTTTTTTAAAACAGACTGCACACATTGCTGGGGACACGTGGGCTGGTCAAAAGGCCTCGGGGGAATCTCCGTTTGTTTTGGGAAACAAAGTTAGCGCTCAGGCACACATCATCGGCCTTAAATCAAGCCGATGACGCCTCCGGGCAGCGCCAGGCCAGGGCTAGGGGCTGGAACCCCTGCTCGATTCCCCTCAGACAAGCTGAGGTATGATAGGGAGCAGCTCCTTATATTCAGAGGTGAGAGCAGAAGTGAATGTGTGTACAGTTTACCTTTAGAGGAGGAGAATACCTCTTGCCCTTTGTGTAATTATAACTGGAAGCCCTCCCAGGTTACCTTCCCTTTGAGTACTGGCAAGGGGAAAGAAAATTCTATCTCCATGCTACTACTTAATTGCCGCACCCTTCAAAAACATTCCAGCGAAATCCATCTACTCCTCGAAAAAAGGAATCCAGATGTGCTTTTTCTGACAGAAACTTGGACCAATAAGGACTCTGATCCTGATATAGTTCAAGCTCTTCCTCCTAACTACGCCATTTTTAGGTTAGATTGTGTCAGCGACTGGGGTGGGGGAATTGCTATTATTTATAAAGATGTTTATAGATGTAGAGCCACCATTGGCCATTTAGCTGATTGTGAGAATCTAGTGTTTGGTATAAGTTTCTCCCCGACCGGCAACTTTTCAGGTATTCTTATATATCGGCCCCCAGGAGCACCAGGCAATTTCTGTAAAGATCTGCCAGAGGTAGCTACCAATGGTTCTAGCCTTTCTTCTAATTTTTCTATCCTGGGCGATTTGAATTTACATTTCCATGACCCTGATTGCTCCCCGGTGCAGGATCTTATTGATTGTCTGGAAACATTCGAAATCAAGCAAATAGTGACTGGCCCTACTCATAAGTTGGGCCATTTGCTTGATCCTCTATTGACGAATCTCACAGACATCACTTTTGTTGAGTCCATTGCGGTTCCATGGTCTGATCATTTTCTATTATCCTTCATCTGGACTCCTCAAGAGCTTCTACACACTTTTGTTAGAATGAAAAAATGTGGGCGCATATGGTCTAAACTTTCAGTTAAAGATTGGGCGACCAATCTCATAAATTCTATTCCGGTTTCTCATTCTGATCCTACGACGGCGAATGAGAATTTTAATAATTGGCCTGAGGCTTCCCTGGATGGTGTTCTCCCTAAAAAAGAAGTTTGCCATCGAAAAGGTTTTAATAAGAAAGTATGGTATACACATACCCTGAGACAGCTTAAACAATCATGTAAGCAATTTGAGAGGAAATGGAGGAAGGATTTCTCAGAATTAAGTAAGAGCAATTATAGAGAAGCTATTATGCTCTATAAAAAATGAAATAAAAGCTGTTCAAACTAGTTATTATCATAGAAAAATTATTGCAGTTTCTAATTCCCCTTTGGAAATTTTAAAAACCTTGAAATCTCTTCTTACCCTTCCTAGTCCCCCCAATGATGGTGATAACACCCAAAAGCGCTGCGAGGAAGTAGCCAACTTTTTTTCCACTAAAGTTCATACCATTTATTCCAGCATCCAAGAAAAAAGGGTTTTGCATATAAATGTTCTACCACTCCAAAAAGCTGTGTTGGAAACATTCCATCCCCTTACTCTCTCATCACTGCAGGATCTTCTGAATAAATTAAAATCTGGATCTCCAGCTGATCCCATTCCCCAGCTACTATTAACTTAGTGTCAGAGATAGTCTGTCCTGTGATGCTGGACGTAATAAATGCGTCTCTTTTACAGGGGCAGGTTCCTTGTCTCTGGAAACAAGCTAGAGTCAAAGCCCTTTTAAAAGAAAGCAACTTAGACCTTGAGGACTGGTCCAATTATCGCCCCATCTCTTTGTTGGCAGGAATGAGTAAATTGGCAGAAAAAACTGGTCAATTCCTTATTGTCAGCTCATCTTGAGGATAATTATTACCTCCACTCTACTCAGACCGGCTTTAGGCGTCATCAGGGCACAGAGACTGCCCTCTTGCCGTGGTAGAAGAGTCTAGGAAAATCTTGGACGACGGAGACTGTGCTGCAATTATTTTATTAGATCTCAGCGCAGACAGGTTTTTTGCTGTCTTTGAAGAAGGTGCACTCTCTGACCAAAGGCCTTTGCAGTATGGAGTCCCCCAGGGATCTTCATTGAGTCCCACCTTGTAACATCTATTTGAGGCAATTGGCAGAGGTGGTACTTCCCTGGGGGATTCATAGTGTCACATACGCCGATGACACCCAATTAGTGGTATCTCTTAGTCAGCAAGATAAAGCCAAGCCAGGTTTAGTGGCTTGCCTTGCAAGGGTTTCCGAATAGATGGACCTGTCCTTTCTTAAACTAAACGGCGCAAATGCTGAAATTATGATTGAGGGCCATGCAGCACCTAATAATTTGGATCTTATGTGGCCCATCTGTCTTGGTTTGTCGTCTGTCCCTAAGAAACAAATCAAGAGTCTTGGTGTCTGGTTTGATTGCAACTTGGAATTTAATGCTCAAGCAAGCAATGTGGCTGCAAATTGTTATGGTCTGCTTAGGATGATGCAGAAGATTCTTCCTCTTCTCCCACTTGACGCCAGGCGTACGGTGGTCCAATCTTTGATCTTATCGTGGTTGCACTATGCAAATGCAGTCTATATGGGTGTGCTGCAGAGAACTATCAAGAAACTTCAGATCGCCTAGAACTGTGCGGCTCGTCTCTTGATGGATATCCCAAAGCGTAATTCGGCGAAGTCAGCGCTCGGCCGACTGCATTGGCAACCTGTTTCTGAAAGAGTCAGGTTTAAGGCAATGTGTATTGTTCACAAGTGCATCTCTGGCAAAAGCCCAGCCTTGCTCCAGTCCATGGTGCAATTATATGACACCAAGAGGACCCTAAGATCCAACAATAAATATCTGTTGGCAGTTCCGAGGATCAAACGGTCACGGACTGGAGGACGACGGTTCTCCTATAACGCGGCCAAATTCTGGAACCAGCTTCCAGATTTTATTTGCCTTGAGTCTGACCATCTTAGATTCAGGAAGCAGCTGAAGACTCTTCTTTTTGCTTGATCAGTGATGGATGATTGGTGTCACAGGAAGCGCTGGGATGCCCTTGGGTAGCCATGCGCTATACATTCATTCATTCAATGTGGGTGCCGTCAGTTTTCTGAATGGAACAGGTTGTGTGCTGACTGTAGAACCCGGCTGCAGTGGGGCCCTAGCTGATTAGGGTACTGTGGAGCTGAGGTGAGGTGTGGCTGTGTTGCTATGGTGCAGCGAGGGGGTGCAGCCGGGCTGCTTGTTGCAGTCACGTGGCCTGCACGGGCTGGCAGCAGCCTTTGAACCAGGAGGCTGGAGGCCTGGGAGAGGAGTCATGTAAAACATAGGCACAATTGTCAGCTGCTGGGAGGAGGATCGCAGTGTTCTGAGAGGTTTGTAGGGCTGAATGTTGTTCCTGATTGACCCTGGGTAACAGCTACGCCCCCAACCAGGACCAACTGATGTTTTTTACCCAGTGGTCTAGCTTGCTGGGCTCTTTGTTCAACCGAGACCTAATTGTAGGAAGGGATTATAACTGTGTCACGGACACATCTGTGGATCGCTCCACTTTCACCTTT
The DNA here is from genome assembly GCF_964263255.1 of Lissotriton vulgaris. Lineage (NCBI taxonomy): Eukaryota > Metazoa > Chordata > Amphibia > Caudata > Salamandridae > Lissotriton > Lissotriton vulgaris. The sequence continues at coordinate 925,256,683 of NC_141689.1, read as the reverse complement.
ATCAGAGTGGCGAGGGGGTTCAGAGTCTGGGCTGCCGGCTGGGGTCAGGAGGATGCGTGGAGAGTGCAGCATGTTGGAGTCAAGGATTACTCCTTTTATTCAAGCCTTTATGCTCTTCATGTTCGCTTCGATAGGGTCCAAGAAGATGTATTAAAGTAGCAGATAATTTTACCTGCTTGAAAGATTTCCTCCTGTTCACTGGCACATGGCAGCCCAAACTTGTTCCATAAAGGCTGGCTCCATGCAGAATTTTATGATAGCTCTTAGGGTATAATTACATACACTGCATCAAAATGGTAATCATTTTTTATAGACTGGGTTTATCTTGGAAATCTGGGATGACCCTCACAGACCACAACCTGACACCCCTGCATTAGCAGTAGCACTACCAGTAGCACTACTAAAAGATGCAACATCGCTTCTGGCACCCGATCTGAAAAGTAGCTTAGTAGCTGAAAAATCTCTTCTAGTAGAGAATGGAAAAGGTTAGATAAGAGAGTCTGTGATGAAGGTGTTCAGAAGGTGTGTGGAGATAGTTACGAAGACTGTTGAGATAATCCGCATTAGAGTTACATTTTCGAGACTTCTATATTCACCAATAATGACTGTAATATACAGTGTTATGGGTCCTCATACAACCATCACTGGCATTAGTTATATTTTATATAATGCCAATGTGATTCTCACACACTAGCCTGTAATCAGTGACTGCTTATGATTTATTATTTGTTTTGTTTGTTAAAATAAAGACTGTGAAAAAAGCATTATTTTTTAAACCCAATTTATCTTTGGTTTTAGCTCTGTCCTTCACATTATCTGAAGAAAATATTCCATTGTCTACGAGATCTTGGATTTCAAAGAAGAAAAGAAATGCTGTGTCACCAGCCCCTCAATATCAAAGCAAAGAAGGTCAGTCAAAGGGTTGCTCATCTTTAAAATAGAAACTTGAATACTATTACTTTTGTAACTTTTGACGCTCTCTGGTGGTGGACCCTTTTGGACCTGAGTCCACTACATCCAGTCTCTTCCATCTCCACATTCCCTGCTGCTCCCTAGCCAGCTGTTCGGGCCTGATCCCCTAAGTAGGGTGAGAACCTCCTTTCCACCAGGCACCTCACCCCCTATTTATTTATTATTATTTTTATAAAGTGCTCCATCACCAACTGCTATCCTGGTGCTAGCCAAAAAGGGTTAGAGAACATACAGAAAGCGGAGAGCAAAAGAGGCCAAAAATTAGAACCTGTTAATTTGGAAATAGCCAGGTCTGAATTGCCTTCCTAAACTTTAATAGGTCGGTATTTGCTCTTAAGGAGGGAGGCGGAGAATTCCAGAACTTAGCTGCTCGAACCAAAAAAGTCCTGCCACCATGCCTACATTTCCTAAACTCTTCACAAAACAGATTGGAGCATGAAGAGTGAAGTATTCTATATCTTTTCAATCTCCTTTGCAAAGGAACATGGCCATTCTCATGGAAGGCTTTGAAGGCCAGGCAAAAAGACTTAACTGTACTCTTTGCTTAAGTGGCAGTCAATTTGGCTCCTTGAGTGCCACGGAAGCCGAGGCTCTCTGAGATCTGTCCAAAGCAAGGTTTGATGCTGCAATCTGCACCCTTGACAAACAATTTTAGAGATTGTCAGAGTGCCACTTCCTCGGAGTCTGTACTTGCTCTATGGGCCCACCTCTCGGTACCTCCAATTCTGGATGCTATTACAGCACTGAAAGTTAGAGTGACCAAGGTTAGGGGAAGGGTTTGAGCAAGGGAACAGCTGGGAGGGAGACCTGTAAAACAAACAGATAAAGAAACAAACAATAACAATCAGTAAATATAATTCTCAGGTACCAGACTCTGCTATGCAGAGTCTTATTGCTAATGAGTCTCTAATTAATCACGAGCCCGTAATTCAAGTTATACAGAAAATACACTTCCAAAGAATGTGTTACAATCACACTTTCCTAACAGTAAAGTTCAATATTATACAGAGCATATACTCATAATTATGACACAGTACACAAATTAGCCCCTGTGCAAGCTTGCCCAAGCGCTTGAAACATCAACATACCAAAAGTACCAAAGGGCTAATCCGAAAGTTACACATACACTATGCCAAATGGCCCCCGAGAACTGGTCCCTATGTTCACCAACTTAATATGCAAAAATGACCCAGAGCTCTAAATCGTAATGCTGGACCTAATGTTGACAACACAATGTTTTAATGAATTCGAAAACGGGCAATCAACAGTGTGAGTGTAATTATACAATAGTCAAAATAAACTCCAGAGCACACAGTTGTATTCTTGCCAAAATGTTTTTTGCAAAATTAACCCCAAAGTGCACAATAGTGTGCTGCCAAAACACTGAATGCAGCAAATGAGCACCAAAGCGCACCCAATCCCAACAAGGAAATGAAGTTACTCTGTTGCCTTCAAACAATAGAGGCTTACCTGCAGGCTCAAAGTAAATTGGAATGAACTCACGAGTCAGCAGAAGAGAGAGAGGCTGCTTCCACACAGGATCCAGAATAGTGAGCCACTCCCAATGGGTGTGGCTCCTTTTATAGGCAGGCCACACCCATAGGCAACCACACCCAAAGTGAATGCTGTGTGGGGATTCTGGGATATGACCACACCCATAGGCAACCACACCCAAAGTGGCTGCTCTGAAGGGATTCTGGGATATTTAATCTCTTATAGTCACATCTAGCAGAGAAAAAGGAGAACATATAAAGGAAAAGGAACAATGACCGGGAAATACGGAGAAAACATATTGCAATGTTTAATGTACATTTACAGGACACCACAGCCACCATTTAGCAACAGGAAAATGTAGTTTCCCACATCGTATCACAGTGGGGGTGGGCCCTAGAAGGCGCGCCACAGAGGCGACTCTAACAGTACTCCCCCCTTCCAAGCGCGTTCTAGGGCCCGGCTTTGAAGGATGGAGGAGATGAAAGCGCTGAGAAAGACGAAGTACATGTGCATCCCGAGCAGGCACCGAAGATTCATTTTCCGGACCATAACCTTTCCAGGATACTAAATACCACACAGAGTTGTTTCTCCGTTTAGCATCTAGGAGGGCTTGTACCTCATACTCCCAGTCTCCGCGAACCAACAGCAGGGAAGGACTAGGGCGACAGCGCTGAGGGGCCTTCTTTAACAAGGAAGTGTGAAATACAGGGTGAATACGTAAAGTGTGTGGTAAAGCCAACTTGTAAGTGACCGGATTCACCTTTTAATCACACGATAAGGGCCTAAGAATTTAGGATGAAACATGTGCTTATGTTTGAAGGCAAAATGTTTGGTGGAGATACACACCTTCTCACTAGGTTGATATATTGGACCAAGAAAAATACTTTTGTCATATCGCAGTTTATATTTTGTCTTGGCTTTCTCCAGAAGTCTATATATTTGTGATTGAGTTTGTTGAATGTCCTGCAATGTAGTCTGTACAGCAGGAGTACTGTCCATTGTAGTAGGTATGGTGATCGGCAAGGTATGTGGATGATTACCATATAGACTAAAAAAAGGAGTAGTGCCTGTGGATGAATGATAAGCATTATTATAGGCTAATTCCACTAACCAAAGAAGATTCACCCAAGAGTTGAATGCTTCATCAGCATAGCAATGGAGATATTGTTTTAGTGTCTGATTCAAGCGCTCCGTTTGACTATCAGTTTGTGGGTGAAGACTTGTGGACAATGTGGATGAAACTTTAATTGCCTTACACCACGTCTGCCAAAATTGGGAGGTGAACTGCGATCCACTATCAGAAAGGATGAATTTTGGAAGGCCGTGTAAACGTACCACATGTTGCAACAAAAGGGTCACTAATTGGCCAGACGAAGGTAAACCTGTACAAGCGATGAAATGTGCGTATTTTGTTAGACTATCTACTACAACCAGAATGACTGTACAACGTTGCACCTTTGGGAGACCAACAATGAAATCGAAAGTGCTATGTTCCCATGATTTCGGGGGATTCTGAAGTGGTTGCAATAGCCCTCTAGGTCTTTAGTGATCTGCTTTATTTCTAGCACATGTATCACAGGCAGTCAGCAGAGTTTTGATGTCCTTGTCAAGAGTTGGCCGCCAAAAGTATCTCTTTACCAACTCCACAGTTTTTGGAACTCTGGGGTGTCCGGCAACAGGATTATCATGCAACCATTGAAAAACCTTTTTCTGTAATTTTAGGGTGGGAATGTATAAACAATCCTCATATAAAGGCAATCCCTGTTTGATTGCACGCTTGGGGATATCCTTGAGCCATTTTTGCCACTCTGTTATCTTAAAAGCATCTCGAACCTGATCAAAAAATAGTTCTGTTTCTATCACACAAATCACCTTTGAGGGCGTTATAATGGCTTGAGGAGGTCCAGTATTGAGCACAAGCGAAGAGTCTTGTCGTGAGAGGGCATCAGCTTTTCAGTTGTCGGATCCAGGTCAAAAAGTTACTACAAAAGCAAACGCTGCGAAAAAGAGTGTCCATTGCAATCGCCTAGGTGTAAGAAGTCTTGCTGAACTCTTGAATTGCAGATTACGATGGTCTGTGAAAACAGTTATTGTAAGTCTGCCCCTTTCAAATAGTGACGCCACTCTTTAAAAGCATCTCGTATTGCTAATAATTCTTTTTCAGCAATGACATTATTTTGTTCAATGTCATTTAACTTGCGGACATGTATGTTACGGGATGTAATTGTCCAGTAGCGAGATTTCTTTGAGAAAGTACTGCTCCTATAGCAATATTGGAGGCGTCTGCCTCTACGATGAATGGTTGTTCCATATTTGGATGTGTCAGAACAGGAGCTAAAGTAAAAGCCTTTTTAAGAGTGGCAAAGGCTGTGCCTGCTTCTTTTTACCAGTGAAACACCTCTTTCTTTCCGAGTAGTTTTGTGATAGGTGCCACAGTAATGGAAAATTGATCAATAAACCTTCGGTAAAAATTGGTGAAACTAAGGAAACATTGTACATCTTTTACTGAAGTAGGTGTAGGCCAGTCTGTAACTGCTTTAATTTTGCGTTCCGCCATTTGCATTCCCAAAGGAGATAGCGTTACCCCTAGAAATTCAACAGTGGTGACATCAAACTCACACTTAGTTATTTTACAATAGAGATGATTGTTTCGTAGAGTTAACAAAATTGTCTTTACATGCTGCTCAAGTTCTGATATGCGATTGGAATAAATGAGTATATCATCTATATAGAAGATTACGAATAAGTCTAGGTAGTCTCTTAGGATGTTGTTTAACAATAATTGAAATGCAGCAGGCACATTACAAAGTCCAAATGGCATTACAGTGTATTCATATAAACCATATCTGGTTTTAAAAGCTGTCTTCCATTCGTCGCCAGAACGGATGCCACCAAATGGTATGCTCCTCGTAGATCTAATTTTGTATAGATTACAACTTTTTTAACTTGATCCACAAGAACTGGAATCAGAGGTAAGGGGTATCTATTTTTGACAGTGATCTTATTCAATGCCCTGTAATCTATACAATCCCTCAGGCCGCCATTTGCTTTTGGAATAGAAAAAAGTGGCGACGCTGCAGGTGATTTAGAGGGTCAAATGAATCTGTTAGCTAAGTAACAGTCCAGGTATTCTCTCAGATATTGATTCTCCTGCTCGTGAGAGCATAAATCCGACAACTTGGGACAATGGAGCCTGGTACTAAATCAATTTGACAGTCATACTGTCGATGAGGCGGTAAAACGTCTGCTTCTTGCTCATCAAATACATCTGCAAACGTTGCATACTGCCAGGGTATTTCAGTGTCTTTTTCTGCTGCAGTTGCTATGTGTAGAGTAGATGGCATGGTGATCATTTTCTTTATACAGGGTTCATGGCAAAAGGATGAGGTAAAATGCATGATTCTTTTGGCCCAATCAATGTGAGGATTATGAAGCGTAAGCCATAGTGTTCCTAAAATAAGACCATACTGTTGTGCCTGAATTATGTCGAATATGATTTCCTCTGAATGTTTTTTTCGTCTGTGATATGATCATGGCAAATTACCTGTATTAATGTTGTTTGCAACGACACAGGGCCTCCTGACAGTGTACTGCCATCTACTGCTTGCACAATCTCAGTGGTTAGTTTCTTCTTGCAAGGAATATGCAGATGTTTTGCTGTGGAGTCAGCCATTAAATTTCCTGTCGCGCCAGAGTCTATTAAAGCACTCATCGTGTGTTTTTTCATCTGAAAACAAATTTCTACATCAATTCAGAAATGTGCTGTCTTAGGAATGTTTAACATGGTACTCATAGTCTGTGAAGGGATGGTAACGACACCCAAGTGTAACCCTTCCTTACTTCTTGGGTGTGTCAGTTTTCCTGACTGTGTTCCAAACTGGCAATACGTTTAGTGGAAGGTGGTCCCTTACCTTTTGGTTTTACTGGACATTCTTTTACAAAGTGTCCTTTGCGACCACAATATAAACATTGTCAGTTTTTCCTACGTAACTCTTTTTCCTCTTTTGTTAATGATTGACGCAATGTCCCAATCTCCATAGGCTCTGGTGCATTGTTTGTAGGGCTATAACTAGAAAAGGACCTTGTTTTGTCAAAACGCCACATTCTTGTCTCTGTTTTTTCCGGTCTCCCTTTCATTCGGATAGTCGGTGATCCAAACGAAGTGTTAAGTTAATGAGATTAGAGCACTTTGTGGGTTGTGGATCGATCTGTGCCAAAACATCTTTTAAATCATCTTTTAGCCCCTGATAAAATAGTGCTGACCATTTCTCTTTAGGTCATGATGTTTCTACGACTAATCTGTTAAATTATGATAAATAGACAACCAAATCTTTGTTTCCTTGCTTTAACTCTCGGGTTCTTAATCTGCTGAAAGAGTCACAGCTCTCCTGTCAAAAACGTATTCAAATTCTTGTACAAAGAGTTTCCAGTTATATAACAATGGGCTGTCTTTTCGAACCAACGGAATTGCCCAGGTAGCAGCGTCTCCAGACAAATATGAGATTAAAAATGCCATCATGGACTGAGGATCAGGGAACATGCTTGGTCTACAAGTGAAATGTAACTCTACTTGAGTAAGAAATATTTGAACCTTATTTGAATCCCCAGAAAAACGCTCTTGAGCGACTAATGGTATCGGCGTAGGAATGGTTACGGCTATGTTCGTAGGTGTAGAATCTGGAGGAAGTGGAGTTATGTTCCAAACCCCCTGCAAAGGAGTTTGCTCACTAACTCCTACCTTAGTTTGTAGCTGAGCTACCTTATCAGCCAAACCGGCAGCTGCGTTTTTGGATTCAACCATATCTCTTTGCATTTGAGTGACTACTTTCAACAGGTCACCTAAAGTTGCCATGATCAAGCCACGTACGGACCAGGAGGAATTACATTTGCGGGCTCACTATTCTGTCAGAGCGCCACTTCCTCGGGGTCTGTACATTGCTCTATGGGCCCACCTCTCGGTACCTCCAATTCAGGATGCTATTACAGCACTGAAAGTTAGAGTGAACAAGTGGGGGGAAGGGTTTGAGCAAGGGAACAGCTGGGAGGGAGACCTGTAAAACAAACAGATAAACATACAAATAATAACAATCAGTATAAATAATTCTCAGGTACCAGACTCTCCTATGCGGAGTTTTATTGCTAGTGAGTCTCTACTTTATCACGAGCCCGTGTTACAAGTTATACAGTAAATACAAATCCAAGGAATGTGTTACAATCACACCTTCCTGACAGTAAAGCTCAATAATATACAGAGCATATACTCATAATTATGACACAGTACACAAATGAGCCCCTGTGCAAGCTTGCCCAAGCGCTTGAAATATCAACATACCAAAAGAACCAAAGGTTTAATCGGAATGTTCCACATATACTATGCCAAATGGACCCAGAGCACTAGTCCATATGTTCACCAACTCAATATGCAAAAATGAGCCAGAGCTCTAAATCGTAATGCTGGACCTAATGCTCGACAACACAATGTTTTAATGAATTCCAAAACGCGCAATCAACAGTGTGAGTGTAATCATACATTAGTCAAAATAAACTCCAGACGCACAGTTGTATTCTTGCCACAATGTAGTTTGCAAAATGAACCCCAAAGCGCACGATAGTGTGCTGCCAAAACACTGAATGCAGCAAATGAGCTCCAAAGCGCACTGAATCCCAACAAGGGAATGAAGTTACTCTGTTGCCTTCAAACAACAGAGGCTTACCTGCAGGCTCAAAGTAAATCGGAATGAACTCATGAGGCAGCAGAAGAGAGAGAGGCTGCTTCCACACAGGATCCAGAATAGTGAGCCACTCCCACTGGGTGTGGCTCCTTTTATAGGCAGACCACACCCACAGGCAACCACACCCAAAGTGACTGCTGTGTGGGGATTCTGGGATATGAGCACACCCATAGGTAACCACACCCAAAGTGACTGTTGTGTGGGGATTCTGGGATATGTAGTCCCCTAAAGTTACATCCAGCAGCGAAAAAGGAGAACATATGAAGGAAAATGAACAATGAAAGGGAAATACAAAGAAAACATTTTGCAATGTTTAATTAATATACATTTACAGGACACCACAGCCACCATTTAGCAATAGGAAAATGTTGTTTCCCACATCGTACCACAGTGGGGGTAAGCCCTAGAATGCGTGCCACAGAGGCAAAGCTAACAGAGATAATCTGGTGCATCCAAGAATAGAGCATTACTATAGTCCAGCCAGCTAAGCACAATGCTTTGAACCACCAAAGCTCTAGAGGTGGATGGGAGCATTGGCAACATTTCTGAAGAGTTTTCAAGAGCGCAAAACACATTGACGTCATCTTATTTACATTGCCTTCCAAGCTAAGGTTATCGTCAAAGGTAGCTCCCAGATTCCGAACTGTGTTCACAGGTGCTAAAGGCACAGGTAAACATCTCGGGACATAAGTTAGACGGTAGAGCTTCCAGGATATTATGAGCAGTACAGTGGAGTAGTTCTGTCTTTTCCCCGTTAAACTTCAGTGAGTTGCACCTAAGGCAGTGAGTGATGTCGATCACACAATCATGAAAAGTAGAAAGCTCCTGATTGCCAGCTAGGGAGACAGTAGGCTGAGTATCATCAGCAGGGTCACTTTATGGGAATTTACCTGTCGCCCTGAGTGTGGAGGCTATTGACCTCCTAGGGCAGATATCCTCGGGTTAAATGGCAGTGCTGAATGCACTCCAGGCGCAAACACCCTAGCTAAATCTGATAGTGTTGTACCTGGAAGGCATTCACGCTGACATGCCTGGCCTACAGAGATATTTTCAGGCTCTGTCTTCCGCACTCACAGCAGCCTTCCAGCATTTCCAGCTGTCCACCCCTCCTCCTGCTTGTTCCACGTCAACTAGCCTTATCTCCCTACCTGCCCAAAACACATGCACACATCATCATGCATTCACCTCAACAGCCACATGCAGCACATGCAAAGAAAAAAAAAATATAAAGCAAAAAGACAACACTCTCATTCACCAGGCAATCACCACACTCACCATCACATTCACTGGCATACACCACTACACAGACACTTCCAACATCACACAGCCAGCTATCACACCCACACTACCAGCCACAGACACTACTGATGTCACACCACCAGACACCACTACCACACCACCAGCCACATGCACTACTAATGTCAGACAGCCAGACACCACTCCCACACCAACAGCCTCAGACATTACTGATGTCATACACCCTGACACCACTTCCACATCACCAGCCACAGACATCACACACTTCCAAGCACCATAGTCATTCTACATCCAAACAGACATCAGAAACACAGAGATATGCACACACAACACACACATCAACCTCAGACCTCACGCCCCTCTACCTCCAACACCCAATCCCTTGCCATTCCTCCTCCCCAGTCTCTCAAAACACGTAACCTGTTTGCCTTTGATCTTTCCCTGCCACAGCTGCCCTTCCTCCCAAGCCTGAAATGTCTGGTTTCCCACCCCACCCATACCCTACCCTTCTATGTCAACACCCAAAAAACCTTCCTACCACCAAAGGGGGTAAGAAACATAAACCCACCAATACTGATACCAAACCATCACCTGCCAAAACCCAAAGGACCTCTACCCCAACCCACCCGCAAAGTTCTAAGCTGAAGAGTGCTATACCTGTTCCCATCCTCCCTATACCCACCACTAATATAAAAAGATACAAGGTGGCCAGCATGATCTGACCCACCCCTACCAACCCCGAGACCAGCCTTCCCACACCCCATGCCAGACTTCCCAATCCCAAGTCCAACACTTCCATTGACCTACCCGACCCGCCCAACGGACCATACCAGCCCCCAATCCAAACCCAGCCCACCCGACCTACTTTTCAGAAGTGCCTGGACTGTCCATTGGATGCCCCTTACCTGAGGAGGTTTACCTGGCAGCGATCTGTTTGGCAGGTTACGTGGCACAGGAGTGTGCTGGACCACATCACCATTTTTGGAGTAGCCATTGGTCTTTTGTTTGTGAACATTGATCCTTTGTCTGAATAAATACTTCTAGTTTATGTTGACCTTTGTCCTGCCTTTGCTACTGATGCTATTTTTTTTTTTTTTAAGACCAACGGTCCCAAACTTTATTTAGTTTCACATATGAGTCAATTAGTAGTTACACAATGCCATAACAATGAATCATTACTACACACGGTACTCGGCAGTAGCACATGTTAACATGTCAATTATACTTGAGTGAAAATAAACATTAGCCAGTGGAGATGCATTAGTGTACAAGTGGCAGTGCCAGGAAATGTCTCGTGTTGCAGTGCTCGCAGCTCGTAGCACTGTGAAAGGACCAGAGTGGTCATGAAATCCAACAGTCATTGTTTCAAGTTGTGTTCCCTGATCAGCACTGTAGTGAGCATTGGCAGGATCATATCCCCCGTCGTCATGTAGGTCGCTGGGTTTCCGCCTCCTGTACATGGAAGCATCCAGCCGGCATTGTGTAATATGGAAATGGGGAGGGGGGAACGAGCATAATCATGTGTACAGCATTAACAATCTCTACGTCAACCAAGAGACATAACTGGGAAGTAAAAGAAAAGGGGGGAGGGAGAAACATTTCAACAACTGTTGGACTAGTGTTTGTGTGTGTGGTAGTGCATCTGGTATCCTAGCTGTGTGTGGTGCACCCTATGTGGGCTGCGCAGGGGCGGGGATAGTCGAGGATGTGGTGTCGCTGCGGCTGCAGGGCGGAGGAGGGGGAGGGATAGGGGGCGGGGGTGGGGAGCGACAGGGGACATCTCTCGCTTTGTAAGGTCTCAGCGGTCGGGGCAGGCGGTGGGGGGGAAAGGGGGGAGGGGCGGGGCGGTGGCGGGGGGGGGGAATTCCGCGCCCACTATGGACAGCAATTAACTGGGTCCCCTCTATTCCGTGTCGGGTTGGCAGTCTATACCGGCCTGGGCGCACGCCCGATGGTACGCGATCAGGGTAGCGTCCCAGTCTTGGGCGATCGGGTATTTCCGTAGGCCGGCGGTTTCCTCTCTATGTAGAGACACACTCTCCGCACAGGCCCAGTTGCCAAGAGGGCGACGCCAGTCCGCAGGGCGCGGTGGAGTGGCACTTTTCCACCGTTTCGTGATAAGGCGTTTAGCCGTAATGAGGCCTAAGTCCCAAAAGCGCGCCCATAGCTTGGTCTGCTTGGTTCTCTTATAGAGCCCTAGTAGGCATACTTCCCACGTCTTGGGGAGAGTTTCGCCTGTGGCTGCCGTCAACGTGTCAGTGACCGCCGACCAGTACGAGGTGTGGTGGGCGCAACTCCAGAGTGCGTGTAGGAAGTCCGAGTCTAGGAGGCCGCATCTGGGACACGCCGACGAAGTGAGTCCGAAATCTACTGATGCTATTTGTTGTTATTGAACATTTTGAGAAGTGTGACAACTTTTGGGGTTGTTTCCCCAGGATGGCTGATCCTTTTGCAGTGGTTCGTATAGTCAGACCTTGGAATAAGTAATGGAGTGACAGAGCACGAGGGTCAATGTTCAATAGTTTTATGAGTGTGATGAGTTCCAATTGTGGCATACATTGCTTTGTGTGTTTTCTGCAATGGTAAGTATAGCATCTTGCCTTATCCAAGGACAATGTATTCAGGCTTTCAGTAATACCTGAGATGTATTGTGGATATGTGTTACATAGTGACAGCTATTTGTTACTTTGGAGGCACACTCATGCATTTTCACATGTGTTCTTTCAACTACTTCTAATAGATGTCTGACTACTGATGTTGCTGTTGTGTTGTTTTTAGGACTTGCACTTATACATCAGCTACTTGAGCATGCCACTATGTGACAATATTCTTTGTACCAACTATTTACCATGCCGCAGGTCCTATGCACATGGTGACATTGATGTAGGTGCAATCTGGACTGTGTCCTTGGCCGTTGCCTTCCAGGAGTCCTCCTGTTTTGGATGCCCACATCTGCAGGGAGTCTTTACAGTGTGACCTTTACATGTCTGAGACCGTGGTTTTAGGGAATTCCATTTACCTGACTTTTCTTATTCATGTGGTGTAGTGTAGTTCCTATATTCCCAATAGGCTCTGCGCATTGGAATAACATAAACAGCAGTGTAGACGTAGGACTGAGGTCATCTAGGTCTCTACTGACTATGTTAGACTTAATTCGTTTTTGCCAGCTAGCTCAGAGGTCACTAGAAACTTTCTCGAATGAATAGGGAGGGGTTAACTTCCCAGACAAGAAGGGATTAGCTTCTGACAACCATATAACATGACAACTTTGCTCCCCCAGAATAAGGAGTGTATCTCCAGAGTCGTGTGAAAACAATAGACAGCTATTTCACTCAGTCAATCGTGCATGCTTAATTTCACCAGGGTGCAGAGAAATAGAGAGACGGGCGTTTTCAATAAAAGGTGTTATTTTATTGAGCAGTCTTCTTTCTCATGCAAGAGGAATGAATTGCCACAATTGCAATACTTATCATGAAGTAAAGTGCGTACAGGAAAAGGAGTATTATAAAATAATACTGTAAAAGCATTGATATGGTTTCTTAGCCATATGATACTTTAAAACCGATAAAATATCTACATACATAAAAACATTGACTAACAAACTCAACTGGTGCTTCTAAGATACGCCTACCCCGGTGTACCTGACCTAAGCCTAATACGTGGGAAGGAGTAAGTAAGTTGCAGTTTTAAGTTAAGTTAGGTTTTTGACAAGAATCTGAATCAAGAATTCTCTCTAAGGTTTGAATCAGCTCCGTGCCTTGGTTATAGAATGAAGGAGGTCTTGTATCTCGTTTCTCAGGACTCGATCTCCCAGTAACCCGCAAGGATGACTGGAAACACCGGAGCTGGATTTCTCGGGATGAGAAAAGGCAGCTTCTCCAGTGTGTCAAAGGGGAGGGGCGGCTTCCTTCTGCTCTCGCATCAGCTGGGCTTCGGATAAGTAGATAGCCGCTCTGCTCCACACCACCGTGTGTTTGCTTAAGGCAAGTGTTGGTATATTTATACCTGGAAGGTGCCGTGTTTGACGTAAGTTTGGACATAAGACGTCAATAAAAGATGTCACTAAGAACTGACTGTTCCTTTAGTGCTCGCAGGAGTTCAATGACAAATCAAAACAAAGACATGGGGAATTCCCAGGTTGCTGAAGGTTTGGTGTGTCCAAAGAACTCGTTGTGCTCTCTAGGAATCTAAGGAAGTAGCCTTGCCGTATTTGGGCTTTGTGGGCTATGGCTGAATATGGGTAAGATTCTTATGCCTTCATTAGGACATGATTTATCATAACCGCATAAGGGCATGAATCAGGAATATTTAATTAGGGTCCTAGATACATTCACAACAGTGGGTGGTGTATGAAGGAGCAGTACCGTGCTTCTGCAGTGGAGTTGTTTATATTTTTGCCTGAGGCATCCATACAGTTGTATTTTCAATGTTGGAACAGTAACTTGCATGTGAACAATGTGAGGGTGTAACGGAAGATGATAGCTATGTTATTTGTGAGGAGGTGCTGTTTTGTGACACGCTTTATTGCACTTTTCTTTACACCAGCTTCTGAGCTGCCCACATATGTATGTAGATTTCTGTGAGTGTGTGCCTGTATATTGTCACTGATCTGGACATAGGGATAACCATTCAGATGTTACGGGAACATACATTCAGTGATGTTGCATACAGGGACATACTAAATATGTTTACTCCAGGAATACATCACCCCTAGCCTTATCCAGTGTTGTGTCTCAAAGGGGAGGGGGTGTATGTAGTGTGTGAAACCATTTATTGATGTATATTGTGTTTAAAAGTTGGCTAGGAGTGCTTTCAGTCAGGTGATGTGCAGTGTCTGTAGATTTTCAGCAGGGATATTTGACCTACACAAACTAACACATACATACCCTCTCTGTCTCCTCTGTTATGGTAGACTTGTACAGTGTTGTAAAATGTGTGTTTCAATGTGTTTTAGTGTCCTCCACAACAGGAACTAGAATAGGATGAAAGTCCAGGGGGGTCTCTCACAGGTGTGTGGCTGACATTCATGAGAGCGTGGCTTACAAGCATCTAAGCTGTACAAATGTGATTGCCATACTGTCCCACACAGACAATATATTTGTTCCTTTTGACAGAGCACAACATCAAGGTATATGTTAACACTAGTTAGATGCCATCTACAAGGAATCAATACTGTTGGATTTACCAATGGTTGTTACTTGCATTCGAAATAGAAGTTACTACTCAGACTTAATTTCATGATAGTTAGGGTGATGCTTCTGGTCGGACCTAACAACACTGAGAATGGAGTTTTAGGGGTCTCTTGGCTGTTCCATCTGCGGCAGTGGTAGGTGGTACTGCTGCAGAGTTGACTATAAGTCACACCCAGAGGGTGGGGGCAAATAAGCTTTAATGACCTGATGGTGATGCCACTGACAGACCCCGTAACATTTCAAACCCTTCTCCAAGACTGCCACTATTCGCTCTTTCCAAGGTCCCTTTAGGCTCTCTCTTGTCTAGCTTCTTATGGAATTCTTTAAGGCTAAATGTCCCAACGTGTTGATTTTGGAACATGTTGCTTACACCCCCCCCCACATTCACACAGAAAAATGTACAGCCCAGCTTTTCCATGGCAGTGCTCCAATTTGGTGGGTACCCTGTGTAGACGGCTAGGTGGGCTGCTTACCCGTGGTTCCATCCATGATGGTTTCGATTTTGGTCATCAGTGAGCAGGTACAATAGCAGCACGAGATGCTTCAAGGGTGTCAGCTTTATATACCTCCCTTTTCACAGCTTGGATGAGGTGTGGACCTCCATGGGTGACTCATCGGAAAGGTACATCGTATTAGTGCAGGTGGCCCGTTGGGCGGTCCTGTCTCAGAAAGGCTCCATTGGTCCTTCCCGACGGAATTTAAGGTAATGTACAATAACGTAATATAAAATCACATCAAAAACATACACATATTTCGGGGGAGGAGCCAAGATGGCGACCGGAGCGGACGTGTAAGCTCCCGGCTCCGCCAGTTCTTGCGCCCCGCCGAACTATCCTGCCTGCTATCCTGTTTGCTTCATCGGCTGCTCCGACGGGGGCGACGAGCTGATCTCGCCCATGTTCCTCCGGACTCTCGGCTCGTCCGGACGGCTGAGATACCCTGGTGCCGGTCCCGACGCCATTGCCCCAGCGCTCCTCGCTGCCTAATGCTGGACCTCGGCGGAGTGGGGGCGAGTAACCTGCCTGTGGAACGCCCGTATTCTGGAGGGAGCTGCTCTCCCTGGAACGTGGATTTCAGCATCCCGGGTGCTGCGGAGTGCGGACCATCGTGCTTGCCTCGCGACTGCCGGGAAGATTGCACGGCACTCCGGCTCCATTGTCTCGAGTTGGAAGGGGGCGTCTTGGCTCCATTGCAGGACTCTCCCGCACCTTGCTGCCTGCCCGTTCGCCCAAACCGCCTGGCATTGCTTTCGTGGGCTCCTCACTGGCGACGCTCCTTAACAGCTCGCAGCGGTGGGGGACGGAGCGAAATCCTTGCTGACCCGCGGTGCGGAGAAGACTGTCCGCCATTGCCCCTTGCCTCCGACGCCATGGCCGCGCCGATGGCCGAATTGCCTGCACCTTCTGATATTGGGGGCGAGGGGGGCATACCGCCAACCCTGTCCTACGGAGATGTCCTGTTTGCCCTATGTGACCTACGGGCGACGCTGCGGCGCGACTCCCAGGAGCTCTGTGACAAGCTCGACGACATCGCCCTGGACATGGCACAGATTCGGAGGGACTGCTCACTGCAACAACAGAGCGCTCCCCTGCCGGCTCCTGCAGAGGATATTGTGTTGCGGAATGTTTCCAGTGAGACTGTGTTCTGCCCTGCCATGCTTGGCGCTTACGGACAATCGCATACTGACTCTGCCGGGGATACATTGTTCCCGCACTCGGCTACTGTTTCAACGCGATCGCCGCTCATACCGGAGGCGGGACTGCTGGCTATTTTACTCCTGGCCCCCTTGCAAACTCGCGCATTTAAACCTTCGCCTTTTCCCCTGAAGTGTTTGGTCTTTTGGAGTACTTTTGGGGATCTCTGTATTGTAACCAAAGCATTATTGGGTAGGTGGTGTTATCCATTTTGTGCATGTGGGTCTCCCCCCTCCTCTCTGCCTCCATCTTGTTCCTTTGTTGATGAGGGGGTCGACACTCGTAGTGGGTTGGGGACTGAAGGGCATCCGAAATCGGGTCAGGGCTAGCCTGCTTGTTTGCTGCATTGTTCTCCTACCTGATGGGGGTCGGGTTCGAAATGCTGTGTGGGGGGAATGTGTGGACCGCACGCAGAGTACACATTGAATTTTCCAGCTGGTTGGGAACTATTGGATAGCGCTTAGCTCTCGCTCTCGGCGCCTCCTTAGTGTTACTGCATTCTTGTTCACGGCACAGTCGGAGCCTCAATTGACTATCCTGATACCTAGTGAGCCATCGGCTCTGTTAATTTTTTGGGGTGTCTGACTTGCCAATAACGACTACTGGGACGGGGGGTTGCCTGTAACGGGTGGCGTCCATTTTAACTCTTTGTCTTTCCTCTGTCCGAGGCGGCCATCTTAGTTGTTGTTCTGGCTGGGGCGGGGTTTTGGGTGGGTACCGTATACAGTTGCTTGTTTCACTTCTGGCGAGGCTACTGTTGTGAGGTCTTTTAATTCTGAAGCTCCGTTTGGGATATCAACCACTGCCTTGCTCGCTAGCTTAGAGAGCTTGATAATTGTTGGCTCCTCCCCACCTTTTTCATTTTTGGGGGGTCATAGACTAATTTGCACACTTGTCTTCCTCCCTATATGTCAAATGTGACACTTTTTCTTTTATGCCTTTCTTCCGATCTTGGACTTTACTTTCTCTTCCTTTCTCTCCCCCTTTCTCTTTTCTTGCTACATTTCGGGTTTATGGGGCGACAGACACTCTGCTGGGGGGGGGGGGGGCAGGCCATAGCCTCTGCATGTGTGTAGGGTGGGGGGGTATGTTTTAGTTTCGTTACTTTCTATGGTACCTATTTATGATCTCTTTATAATTTTCTCTTTCCTTGTTCTGGGTCTGTAATGAGGGTTTGTAAGGAGTGGGTAGCGCTGTGGGTGGTATGCAGATGCGGACTGATGCTCCTGTTGTTTAGAATTGTGCCGCCAAACTGTTGGGTGTTATCACTACTGCCATGTTTATTGCTGCCTGCATGTACTGTAAGCGGACTGTATGGACTCAGTTCTCCTTGACTTAATTTTTTACCGATTTATGTTTAAAAAATTTTTTAAAATTAACCTTCACTGCTCCTTCTCCTTGGCGGCATGATTCAACTTTGTGTAACTGCTATTACTTGTTGCTATACTGCCTGATACCGCTGGAGGGGTCTAAATTGTTTGCTCTCGTGCTCAACTGTTTCGTGGCCGGCCTGACGGTTGTAGGCCCGTATTTGTCCTCCTTTTTCATGCACAATAAAGGTTTTCAAAAATTTTAAAAAAATAAATAAAAAAAACATACACATATTTCAAGTAAAACATAATTTACATACTTTACTGTAAGACTAACACAACTTAACTACAAAAAACTGACATTACCCACCTCTAAGACTCTAACACATTAACAAAATTACCTTATCCAAAGAGATGCCTTCCCCCTCCATCTTCTACAGCAGTTTACACAAACTATATTAAAAGAAAACTAAAAAGCAATGCAAGCAGTAAAATAAAAATATATTTATATGCGTGTGTGGGTATGAGTGTTGCAAAATGTTAAAAATGTGCAACCTCGCAAAACATGTACATAAAATGTTACAAACTGATAAAATGTTAACTATGAGTTAAAAAATCAAAAGGACAATTATTTTTATTTAGCAAAATAGATTTTTGGGAAATAAATGAAAAACTCTATATGTAAAACATGTTTTATGATTTTCCAAAAATGTAACAGTTACATGAAAATGTGATAAAAATGAAAAAGATATAATACTAC
The DNA here is from genome assembly GCF_964263255.1 of Lissotriton vulgaris. Classification (NCBI taxonomy): domain Eukaryota; kingdom Metazoa; phylum Chordata; class Amphibia; order Caudata; family Salamandridae; genus Lissotriton; species Lissotriton vulgaris. Next base: position 925,238,272 of record NC_141689.1, on the reverse strand, counting down.
AGTATTTAGAAACATGGGCTAAAAAGAACACATTATGAAATATATACAATTCAAATTCAATTCAAAAATCTTGAGCCCGCAAATTATAGGCCTATTTCGCTCTTGGACAATACTTTAAAGATCCTGGGTAGGGTACTCTATAATAGAGTTAATGACTGGGCTGAGGAAATGGGGGTACTTGACCGTTGCCAAATGGGTTTTAGACGCAAGGTGGGAACCATCGAACAATGTTTAAATTTAAACCTTTTAATTAGCAAATATAATATTGCTAAGGCGTCTCCCATTTACTTGGCGTTTATGGACTTATCGTCCGCATTTGACCTGGTAAACAGGTCAAAATTGTGGTTGATTCTATTGTCGTATGGCCTGGACCCCCCCCTGGTACACTTCCTTGCCTATTTACACAAAGATACAAAGGCACAAGTACGGATTGACATGGAGGGTACACTCTCTGGTCCAATTAATGTAGAGAGGGGGGTGAGACAGGGGTGCGTTTTAGCACCCCTATTATTTATTATCTACATAAATGGCCTGAGAGACTCCTTAAAAAAGGCTACCCAAGATGTCCCTAAAATTAAAGGTCAGCAACTACCGTGCCTTTTATACGCGGATGACGCTGTGCTTATGGGATTAACACCCAACGCCCTACGGGCACTAGTCAGGGATTTTGCATCATATATGGGGAATTTGGATTTAAAAGTAAATTTTAAAAAATCATTCATCATGTCCTGTGGGCCGGGTGCTAAGCAATTAAATTCTATCACGATAGGAGCTGACAAGCTGCTCCTAACTAAAACATTCCCATACTTAGGTATGGTCTTTGCTGCGAACGGCCTGTGGAGTGGGCATATTGCCCACGCCACAGGCAAGTTCTCAAAGGCCATAAACTCTATTTTATCTCTCCCCAAACCAAGGAAAGTTGGAGCAACTAAATCAATTTTAAAGATTTATAGGCTCCAATGCATCCCAGTGGCAACTTATGGTGCCGAAATTTGGGGGTCGGTAAAAACCCCCTCAATACAAAGAGAAGAAAATCGGCTCTGTAGGAAGCTACTGGGGGCTTCCATTTCATCGTCAGGGTTTATCTGTCACTCGGAGCTGAATGCACCCTATATTAGTGACTTTATTGCAGCCAGGCCTGCATTATTTTGGCTAGCTATCTGGGTAAACGAATATGCTAGCCTAACACATGACATTTTGAGGGAATGTCTGGCTTGTGATAAATGGAATAAGATCCCATGGTTCCGTGGCATACAAGAGAGTCTGTCTAGTATAGACAGGGGCAACCTCTTTGAAAACCCATCTTGTATACAGAGGGCAGACAAAAAAGTAGTCCAACTTGAACTGTATGCCAGTTACAGGGAAAAAAGATTGTCAGAAGAGATAAAGAAACAAACTGTTGTGTCCTATATTAACAATGGTCTATTAACCCAGCAGCTTCCGTTGTATTTGACTCTACCAATGTGCTACTGGGAAAGATCTCTATTGTTCAGACTGAAAGCAGGAACGGTAAAATTTTTACTTTGTTTTCCTCTGGGACACACTGTAGTTGACAAGACTTCGTGCCCCTGTGACGGAACCAGCAAACAAAATGATGTACATTTCTTCTTCATGTGTAAGTTTTATATGAAATACATTAAATGGTTTTTAGCACCATATTTTAAAAAATGTAGACCCATTTCCCTGAACCAGTCTTATTTGATGCTTTTAAGACTGGAGGATGATGAACTCATATTTCGGACAAGCTGTTTTTTAAAGGTTATTCTTAATGTACGTAGAAGTATGGAATACCCATGAATTATTAATGTCTATTGTTTCTTTCTTGCACTTTTGAAATGCGTGACGTAGTAAATGCACTAATAATGTACCTTATAGTGTCTATTGCACCTATTGTAACTGTAATTGTAAATGCCAATTGTCTTAAAGTGTGCTTTTATGGATTTTTGAAATCCGAATAAAGATTTTTGAAATATATACAAATATAAAATGCAATGGTTTCTTGAAAGCAAACTGTTACAACAATGTGTCTATGTGTAAAACATGAAAGACAAGAAATAAACCACTACTAAAATTGAGTACATAAAAACATTTGTTACACAAATGAAGTATCTTGTACAGAAGTTTCATATATATTTTTTTTAAATAAAGTGTTTACTATCTCATCAAAATAAATCATATTAAAACTTTAAACTCTCTACTGTTGATGAATAAGGAGAGGGAATCTTCTCTGCCCTACGGAGAGAAAGCTGGAGAGAAAGCAGAATTGCCCTTAAAACCACAAACAAACAGTGAACAGAGGTAGCCTAAGGAATTGGGAAAGCTGGGAATTCTTACAAAAACAAAAATACAGGTACAAGGAGAAGTGAGTGGTTTGGAAAAAATAACGCCAGATTTAATTACAAGCTGTGTTCAACACACCATCATTAAACAAAAGGGCACTGGAGGAAGCAAAGGGGAGAGTGACAATGAAACGCAAACAGGGGCATTTTTATACAATACAAGATCTAGGAAAGTAGAAAGGGGAGCAGAAACAGATATTTTAACTGAGGCAGAAAAGGACAAAGAGCTGGGAAATGGGGGAAAATCCTCCTATTGCCTGAGAAACCATCAGTTAGCCCAACAGCTTGTTCCCCTGAAAAAGAGTGTGACCCCAAGAAGCACTAAAAGAAAGCAGAGAGTGCCCCCCAACTTAGTGGAACTGTCAGAAAACATAAAATTAAGATCTACGAAACCGAAGCCACAAGGATTGCTCACTTCAAAACAAAAAATTAAAGTTACCCCCTCCCTAAGGTCCTACTTTAAGGTTCAGCAATCGGTACAAGTAAGAGGAGGTCACTTCTCTATTCAGAACGAGACCATTACACCACCTTCAAGCACTGGTGATTGCTCAGTAAAAACCCCCACGTCTGAGGAGAAATTAGAAGACTTAAAAACTAGGGGGCCATCAGAGATAATTAGGGGCGAAATGTCAACGGAACCTACTATTCCGCCAAATATAGCTCCTAGCACTATACCACTAATGGAGGTAAACTGAGTTTTTTCTACATCGCCTCAAATAGAATTCCCAGAGAGAACCACAGAACAAGCAAGCAACGTCCCCTTAGTAGCAAATCCAACTGAAAAAGTCATGGAGATGTTCGTGGAAAAAATAATGGGTGAAATGAGAGGAACATTTTTAGTCTCTGAGGGGAATCAGAACAAGATACGTGAGGTCTGTGAAGGCTTGGACCAAAAACTAAACGACTTGGGGGAGAGAGTTACCGCAGTAGAAGCAGCAGTTGAAACCCTTAGTAAAAAGGTGAGCATAAATCAAAAAGAGATCAGGTACCTAAAAGACAGTGAATGATCGGTTAAAGAGAAACTGGAATCATTGGAGAACCAAGGAAGAAAGAACAATCTTAGCGTACTAAATGTACCGGAAAATCTGGAGGGCTCAGATATAAAATAATTTGTTTCCCTCTTTGAAGAATTCTTTCCGTGGACGAAAGGCTGCAACTTGATGGAGGACATTCAAAGGGTCCACAGGGATCCTTTCAGGAAAAGTAAAGAAAGGAAAACCCCAAGAAAACTTTTAGTTAACTTTAAGACTTATACCCTTAAAGAAAAAATACTAAGCGAGGGTCTAAAAGGTGGAACACAAAACAAGAACAACTCGTCCTTCAAAATTCGCTCGGACATATGTAAAACCACACAAGACAGACAGTGGGAACTGGGGCAGCATATGCAAGAGCTAAAATCTCATGGGGCTAATGTGCAGATGAAATTCCTGGCAGCTCTAAGAATCATGTGGCGTAATAAAATGCACAATATAAGGGAGCCCCATGAGGTAGAGGATCGTATAAATCAGATAAAGGACCAGATCCAAAGGGAGAAAACTAACTAGAGAAGGAACCTTTTCAAATCTTAAAGGATTAGTTTAATTAAAGAAGGAAAGTGATCTTTTAAATAAAATAGTTAAGTAAGTAAATTGGTGAATCCGGAGCTCGAAGCGAGTGAAAATACCACCCAAAAGAAGAAGGGAGGCTTCCTCAGGGTGGGAAAAGCAATCCTCACAAATAGTTTATAATGTAAGTTATGTCAAAACACGGGTGGGGAGCAAGTTAGGGAAAAAAATCAGAAAAAATGTCCTCATGAAACAAAAAATAGGAGTTAAAAGGGTGTCCATTAGACTACATATAAAATGCTGTAGCATAGCCTAGAACTTAGCAAATGTTAAGAAGAAATGGCGAGAGAAAAAATAATTAACGTCCTCTCATGGAACGTTAACGGACTTAGAACACCTAATAGAAGAAGAAAATGTTTGGAATATTTAAAGGAAATGGAGAGTGAGATTATCATCCTTTAAGAAACTCACTTTGTAAGCTCCGAGTGGGATCAAATTATAAAAAAATTAAAATGGGTGGATACCTGTATATATACTATGCAAGATTGTAACGTGAAGGGGGTAGCAATTATCTTAAAAAAATCTCTAAAACCAAAAGTTGAAAGTAAGGCAGTAGATAGTAAAGGAAGATGGGCTGTAGCGAAAATAAGGATAGATGACAATATACTCACTATAGTTGGATACCATGGCCCAAACATAGATGACTCAAACCCCCTCCAAAATCTATATTCGGAACTCTTATCAACCTCTGCCCCCATAATAATAGGAGGAGATTATAATATTATACTCGATCCGAAAGTAGATAGATTTCCTCCTAATAAACAACTGAATCTACCTAAAATGAGGGAATGGTTAAGAATCTACAAACAAGACCTAGACCTAGAAGATATGTGGCTACAAAAAGGAGAGAAAACGTATCCCTTTACTTTCCATAACAAGAAATTAGGGCATAAATCAAGAATAGATTTTTTTCTTCTTAATAGGACTCTTCAAAACAATGTCAAATGCATTGAACACCTCTCCGCACATCTATCTGACCACTCGGCGGTAAAATTAACTCTCCTAGTGCCCAAGGATATAACTCCTCCTAGATGGACAGTAGACTGATCCCTATTTAACAACACACAAAATGTTAACCAACTAGAAATTACCTCAGCACACTACTTTGAGGATAACGTAATTGGCACTTTGAAACAAACTAATTGGGATGCTTATAAAGCTGTGGTAAGGGGAAAGTTACTTAGTCTAGGAGCATATAAAACAAAAATAAAGAAACTAGAAATCAAAAAAATGGAATTAGACATTAAAACTGTGGAGATACAATTAGAGAAAGGAACCTACTCAGAGCCGAAGGAAGAATTAGAGAAAAAACACCGAAATCTTAAAGAGACCCTAGAGAACTATTTGGAAAACATAGTGAGAGAAAAATGGGAAAATAGCAAATTAGCCAGCTATGAATACGGGGAAGGATACAGAAAACTACTAGCATGGAGAATAAAAACTGAGCAGTCAAGGAACAACATACCATGCATCCAGATCCCAGACCAACACAAACCTCTGAAGATAGCATAATAAGACAGGAGTTCTCAAATTTCTTTTCGGGTATATACAAAGAAGACATAAATCCAACTAAAGAACAAATCAAGAATTATCTTGAGGCTATCTCCCTTCCAAAACGAACAGAAGAGGAAATGATAGAATTAAATCTCGAGATTAAGCCTGAGGAAGTTAGAGCGGCTATAAGCAGTCTAAAAAGAGGAAAAGCCGCTGGCCCGATACTCTCCCAAATGGGTTCTATATAGCGTTAAAAGAATCCCTAGTTGACAAATTAACAGATTTAATGAATAATGTATATCTGGACCATGAGAAAATCCCTGATACCTGGAATGATGCGACAATTAGCATTATCCTAAAACCTGCAAAAAATCCAAAATTGTGTGAGTCATACAGACCAATATCATTACTTAACTGTGACTACAACATTTTTATGCAAGTCATAGCAAAAAGACTATCTAAGGTAATGCCAAGACTGATTAATTTAGACCAAAAGGGTTTTATAAAAGGGCGGCAAATCCATGAGACCATCCATGAGCTATTTGCAGCAATAGATGTAGCCACCTGCGAAAAACTTCCCCTTACTATAATCACCTACGACGCTGCTAAAGCGTTCGATAGAGTCAACTGGGCCTTTCTAAACAAAATTATTGAAAAATATAACCTGGTGGAAAGTGTTGCCCATATGGTAAGGGAAGTATACAAGAATCCAAGGGCTAAAATAGTAGTTAATGGGAGTCTGACTAGTAACATCGAGATACAACGCGGTACTAGGCAAGGTTGTCCGTTGTCACTGCTACTTTTTAATCTTTACATCGAACCATTGGCCTGCCTGATTAGAAACCAACCACTAATCCTTCCTTTTAAAGATCAAAATTGGTCAAAGAAAGTAGCACTATATGAGGACGACCTAATGGTATTTACAACCAACTAGGAAAATGCTTACCAAGTATTGGAAGACTAACAAATAAAGGAAAAACTGAGGAAATGAGCTGGAACATCAATCCAGACACACCATATAGTAGGGATAACATAAAATATCTAGGAATTACTTTGGTAAAAGAAATCGAGAAAGTCCTGCAATTAAACTTGACGATAATCGCCAAAGAATGAGAAGACTTCTTAAAACATGGACGGGACTGCCACTAACTTTTTTGGGAAGATCTAACGTAATAAAAATGACCATCATTCCAAAGTTCACTTACCTTTTTAACACAATACCATTGGATTTTAAAAAAGAACCCTTAAAGAAGATCCATAGTGAAATAGCAAGCTTTATCTGGGCATCAAAAGGAACGAGAATAGCCTGGAGTTAGCTTAGGAGGAGGAAAGAACAAGGCGAAATAGCTAGCCCTGATTTATTTGAGTACTATAGGTCATTTCAATTTAAGAACTTTAGACCACTACTGAGGAAGTACCAATATTACCCAAGTTTCCTACAAAACATGACTGAAAGAACAGACCATTTCCTATTCAAGTTTGGCCATCCAAAATAAAAAAAAAAAAACTAAAGATTTTACACAACGCGGCTAGACTTTGGTTCCAAATCAGAAGCACAGTAAATATACCATACTACAGTACAAAAGCTCCAATATGGGATTCCCCAGGGACACCGGAATGTTTAAAAGACTCGTTAGTGGTACCACTCAAAACAGCAGGAATAGAAAAATGGGGCCAATTGTTAAAAGAAAAAGAGATAATCTCGTGGGATTTGCTATATGAACTTACAGATGGCAAGATGTCAAAGTTTAAATATTACCAACTAACTAACTGGGCTAAATCTTTACAAGAGAAAAACAACGGTAACGAGAACTTTGGAAGTGAAATGATAAAAATAACACCAATAAAGAAAGAAATATCAAAATGGTACTGGGCACTCATTGAATCCGGAGAGGAAGAATTTTTAGTCCCGGAAAAAACATGGAGGAAAGATATACCTGATCAGGAATTGGACCTACAACTCGGACCTACAACTCGTATGGCAAAACTCTATGGAAAAATGTTGGTCCTGTATAAAATCAGCTTCACTAAAGAGGAACCACCTGTACACGATCCACCGACCCCAAAAAGACTGTCTAAATTTAAAGGAACCAGCGTTAAGTCCTGCCCTAAGTGTGGAGAAGCTAAAGCGGATGATATCCATATGTTCCAAAAATGTCCAGCAATAGCCAACTATTGGATTGAGATTGGTAAGACGCTGAATATGGTATTGGGAACCCACATAACTGTAAGTACCTCTCTTATTATTTTTGGGATATACAACATTATAGATGCTGGTATAAATATACTAAGTAAAAAACAGGAAAGTTTACTTTTCATCCTGATACTGCTAGCGCGGAGAGAAATCTGTATTAACTGGGTTAAACCAGTTCCACCAATTCATGCAAACTGGCTAAACTATATAATAAAAATCAATAATCCTGATAGAAAAGGGAAATACTCGAAGAGAATAAACTTCTGTTAAATTTGGGAACAGCACTTTCAAATAAATCATTAACTCCTATTGGGATACGGACAACTAAAATCCAATGATTAAGGCGATGACCATAATTCTAGGCAGGAATCATCTCTGCCGAGTAGCCAAATTGGCTAGCTCCCCCACCAAATCATGGAATTATTGAAAACGATAAAGGGCGAGTGGAGACAAACTGATGGATCATAACCACGAAAGGGATATTACCCAAAAACACCCGAAAACGATGAAGCTAAAGAAAAAACGAAAGATCATCAGACTCCCGAAACCTCTTTATCTATATGATCGCAAAATGAGGATTAAAAAATAAAATAAAAATATATATATATATAAAATCCCATCAAAAACATACACATATTTCAAGTAAAACATAATTTACATACTTCACTGTAAGACTAACACAACTTAACTACAATAAACTGACATTACCCACCTCTAAAACTCTAACACATTAACAAAATTACCTTATCCAAAGAGATGCCTTACCCCTCCTCCATCTACAGCAGTTTACACAAACTATATTAAAAGAAGACTAAAAAGCAATGCAAGCGGTAAAATAAAAATATATTTATATGTGTGTGTGGGTATGAGTGTTGCAAAATGTTAAAAATATGCAACCTCGCAAAACATGTACATAAAATGTTACAAACTGATAAAATGTTAACTATAAGTTAAAAAATCAAAAGGACATTCTTTTTTTATTTAGCAAAATAGATTTTTGGGAAATAAATGAAAAACTCTATATGTAAAACATGTTTTATGATTTTCCAAAAATGTAACAGTTACATGAAAATGTGATAAAAATGAAAAACGTAAGATATAATACTACAGTATTTAGAAACATGGGCTAAAAAGAACACATTATGAAATTTATACAAATATAAAATGCAATGGTTTCTTGAAAGCAAACTGTTACAACAATGTGTCTATGTGTAAAACATGAAAGACAAGAAATAAACCACTACTAAAATTGAATACATAAAAACATTTGTTACACAAATGAAGTATCTTGTACAGAAGTTTAATATATATATTTTTTTAAATAAAGTGTTTACTATCTCATCAAAATAAATCATATTAAAATAATTTACAAAATTGAATGTGTATTGCACCAAAAAGCGGAAAAACTCTTCCATGAAATAGTATAATAATGAAACAACATTCAGGAAAGTATTGGACTCTAGTGGGTTCAGATTTACTATTTGCACCCCCAAATTAGGAACATTGTGGAAGGCTTTGAGCTCTGGGATGTGTGAGGTGTTTATATTTACTATTCACACTTTAAACTTAGCCACAATGGGGAAATGTTGGACTCTGAGGGGTTAAGATTTCCTATTCCTATTCCAAATGTAGCAAAATTGAGGAAAGTGTTCAGCTATAGTGGCTTCACAATTACTATTTCCACTCCAAAAGTAGTCACACTCCGGAAAGGGTTGGACTCTGGGAGTGTAGATCTACTATTACCAGTCTAAATTTTCTACACTGGAGAAAGTGTTGAACACTAGGGTCTGGGTCAGATTTACTATTCACAGTCGAAACCTAACCACATTGGGGGAAACATTGGAATCTGGAGGGTTCGCATTTTTGGTTCCACTCCAATAATTGCCACATTGGGAAAAGTGTTAGACTCTGGAGAGGTCAGGTTTACTATTCTCACTCCAAAACTAGCCACAGGGGGTAATTGTTGAACTTTAGGGTGTTATGGTTAACTATTTTGACTCCAAACCTTGCCATATTGGGGCTGTTCACATACAAATGTACACTACATATCAAATCAAGCTAATTAGAAAAAATATTTTAACATCATAAAATGTAACTATCTTAACTAAAAACCTTTTAAAAAAACTAGTAAATGGAAAAAATATGTTATATATATGCAGACTAAACAACTTTAAATAATTATATTTACTAAAATGTTTAAAAAGTCGTACATTAATTATTAATGATAGAAACATATTTTTACTTTACCTAAAATTATTAAATATAAAATAGTTTTATATTTCTAAATCTTTTCAACATGTTTACAAATTAATAAAAAATAAATGTGTACTATTTTTTATTCTTACATTTCTATATCGATTTGTAATCACTATTTATAACAAATAGGAATAGATTTTCTAAATCATTGGAACTAAAATGTATTTAAAAACTAAAAACTGAAAAAATAAAAAATAAAAAACACATATTAATTTTTACTAAAACGCACTAAATAGATGACACATTTTTAAACAGATTCCAATGTATTTACATTTTTAAATTCAACAATTCTCTTTTTATTAAATTAACAATATTAGCTTTTTCTTTACATTTAATACATGAACTAAAACAATCAATCATAACATTTAATAAAATGTTTTTATGCTAAATTCAAAATTATATACTATTATATTTCAATAATAGTAATTCTAACATTACCCTCCCAGCATTCCTTTGAACCCCAAAACGTGACCTGATGTTGTAATATTTTATTTTTTAACCCCTTGCATGCTGGTGACGAACCCCAGCCGTCACGCTCCACGGTGCTCGTGTGCTGATGACGGCTGGGGTTCGTCATGGCCCTGCCCTGTTCTTTTGTTTACCGCACAGCGGCGGAAACGGGCCAGCAGCGAAGGGGTTAAGTTAAATATGTAAACAATTGCAGAAATAGTTTTTTTTATGTATACATATTAGTTTATACACTAGCCATTCATATTCCTAATAAAAATGGATACTATTAAAATAGCATATTAATGCTTAATAACATCCAAAAATGTAAAAAATAATTGAAAAACATTTAAAATTATTTCCCACTCTATTCTTTGAACTAACCAAGCAGTAAAACAATTTATAAAAACGTTATATAAAAACAATACTTGATAAAACACCAAAAATATTATTGTAAATGACATACTTCCCAACAAAATTCAATTTCTCGATATACTGCTTCCCACAATATTCTTACTTCGGTATTTAATATCATCTGTATTAAGGACCCACATCATCAGGTGGAGACTTTCTTAAAAGGATTGGGGATTCTCTAAAGCGGTCAAAGATTTTCTGATTTTCAGATCTGATAGATGACTAGGTCTGCTTGAGTGTAGTGCTTTGAACATGATGCAGCAGAGGTTAAATTTGATTTGAGCTTTCAAGGAAAACGACCGCAGATTCTTTAGAATTGGGGAGATGTGCTAAATAGCATCTAACCCTTCAGGGACTCATAACCAGAGTCTTTGTGGATTATTTAGAGTTAGTTCCTAAATATTTTGGGATGTAAATACCTATTTTGATTACTTTCTTTACCTTAAAAAATAATACTGGTTTCTTTTGATTTTGATTTGCCTTGTGAGCAGTTGCAAGAGGGAGGCATCATGATTGGATTTCCTGGCCGCCAAAATGAGGCGGGCTGATGCTTGAGCAGTGACTTTAATGGATGTGAATCTGTGGCTGGGTAAAGCAAGGAGTGCATTGTCTTAGTAACAAATGCACCAAAAGTTAAAGGTTTGTACTGCCTATCTGAAGCTAGAGGTTGGGAACATGATTTACATTTCACAGTAGAGGAGGAGTTGAAAGAGGGTGGTTTTGTGGCACTGGAGTGGTACATGTTGAAGAGGATTGGGTTAAGCATAAAAACATGGATTTGCTATCAGGAGCTAAGGTCTAAGGGTGCCCCTAGGATGGTGGGCAGACTTCCGTCCGCCCACCACCCTAGCAGAGCGGGGACTGACAGCCTGTGGTGCGGCGGTCCTGCCCGACGATTAGGATGCCACCACCACCGTAGTGGTGGCATCCTCCATTCCCACCATTGTGGCGGGCGGTGCTCACAACACCGCCCGCCACAATGCTGGGAATGCACTGCGTGCATTGTCATGCACAAGGTGGCAGGCACTGCTAGGTGCCTGCCAACATGTCCATGACAATGCAGTGGGGTACAATAGGTACCCCCCAATGTGCACCTCCCACCCCCAGAATACCTGGGGGCCCACAACGGGCCCCGTAAGAAAACTCTGCATGCCTTTCCGTGGCGGCATGTTTACTCCCCCATTTTAATATGTCTGGCATTGTCTAGCAGACACAGCCACCATATTAAACCCTTTTCTGCCCGGTCGACAAGTCGACCGGGCGGAAAAGTGGCAACGGTCTTCCCATCTATCGCGGTACACCCTGCCATAATAATGTGGAGAGGGGTAAATGGGTGGCGGGCGGGGAAGGATGTAGGGCGGATCGCCAACGCCATGCAGGCAGTGGCGATCCACCCTACATCCTAATGACCCCTTAAGTAAGAAGTAGTAGGATAGTCTGGATGAGCCAGGTTTAATCAGAAAGTGTTGCTTCCTTGGGTTGAGCGAGAAAAACTATCTATTTGCAAGGTTTAATTTAAGAAATTTCAAAGAACATTTCGCAATTCAGTGTTGGTCAGGACGGACGTAAAGGTTTAAATGTCATTAAAGGAGGTGATATTCATGAATATCATGGTGCTTTCTACATACTGATGACCTGAGGCTGTTACTATGTCACTTAGACACTGTAGAACAGCAAATCTAAAAAGAAGACAGAAAGTGATTACCATCTAAGGGCCCGATTATGATCCGCCCGACATCCAGAGTATCGGTTCAACCACCGTTTTACAATGCCGGCGGTCGGAGAAATTTGGGCAGGGGGAAAGACTGCTACCTCCGACAGGTTCAAGGAGCCCATTGGGCTGGCGGTCAGACCGTAATCCCTACAATGGGGGCAGTCACTGAGTAGGCACCGCCATAGGGATTATGATGTCTACTTCCCGCTGCCTTTACACGGCCGCCATGTAAAACCAGACAGAATGAGACTTTGGGTTTCCCTGTGTGGTCTAGGGGGCACATGTGTCCCCACAAACATGGTTTGGTGCCTGGCACACAGTGCATGGTTGTTCAAAAACATCCCTTTTTCCATTGCGGTTTGTGCTCCGGCCCTTTTCCGACTCCTTGTCGGACAGTCTCAAGCCCGAAACGATGACGGTGAAGCTTGTCCTACCGCCATCGTAATGAGGCCCCTATTCTGTACCCAAAGTGCAGAAAAAATCTATTGTTAGTATTTTAGTTGATATTAAAAATATATTAAATTAAACAAAATCACACTTTGAACCACCTTTGGCCTGCTCATAAAATGCTTTTTTATTTGTCAGTGCCATGACCTGGTCAGGATATCTAGAAGTGAACAACTTAAAAGGGCACAGTAAAAAAATGCCAAGGCGTAGTTTCATCTTGTGAACGAGCAGTCGCAGGACAACGTTCAACAGGAGGAAATTCTGTTCCTCAAAGAGTAGGCATCAACACAAATATTTACAATTTTGGTATACATGCTTTGCTATTTATCATAATCTTGTAAATGGACTAATAGCCTAAGAAGAATCCTAAAAGGAATTGATGTTTAAGTGGAAAACTATCCTAGCCATTACCTATCATCATTCCTACATGCAGTTTTGTAATGATTCGTTGTGTCTAAGGTTAAACCAAATGCATGTGCTTATATCACATTTTAGGTGAGGATTCGAGAAAAAGAGACCTCAGGCGTTACAGAGAGTTTTAAGTCCTCATTGCTGAAATCTAGTTGTTTGCTGTTAATTCAGCTTTACGTAAATATTAAGTTTATTTAATGTGTGTATTGAATGTGAGGTAAAGCTGCTTTACTATACGCACCTAACCCAAGTTTGTACTGCTGAACGTGGAATATTATTGTGGCTTTTGCATAACAAATGTGTGGGGAACCAGCTGCTCGAAATGGCAGATAAAGTCATTAATATGGTGTGTTCAGCTGTGGCTGTGTTTGAAGTGAGCACAGTGCAAACAAGCATTAACGTGGTAACAATGGGCTTATGGACTTGTTTCTACAGAACGCCGACTTCCTTTCAAAGACCTTCCGGGCTAAATACACACCACATAGTTACTGCTTAGTGGTCGCGTTATTTTCCATCTTTTTAAATCTTCCAGGGTTTGAGGAAGCTATAAAGAAATTTTATAAAAAATAAAGGTGAGGACTGATCGAAGCTTGAGTTTAGTTCATGAGGCAATATTCTAGTTTCTACAACATTATAGTATACACATATTTGGATTATTTTAATATATTTCTCCTTTTTATTATTTTACTATAGTTAACTGTAATGAATCGGAGTGAAAGTAGGAAATTAATATAATGCACGAAAATTATTTGTGTATTTGGTAGAAGCATTGAACAGAAAACTAATAGACTCATGAAGCAGTTGGGAATTCACACGTGATAAAACCTGTCTCCTATTTAATCAAAACATAGGGGCATATTACCAAGCAATAGCGATAATTATCGCTATTGCTTGGTTAGCGGGAAAAAAATATCGCCGAGCACCGAGGATTTTTACCGCTGAGATACCTTGATATTATCAAGGTTTATCTCAAAAGCGGTAAAAATCCTACAAAATGCATGAATATCGCTGAAAAATCAGCGATATTCATGCATTATCGTGACAATGCTCTTAGCCATGTTATCCACCTTCCATTGGATAGCATGGCTAAGAACTGCTTTTAGCAGGCGTTAGCTTTTGGAGATATTCGCGCTTAGCGCGAATATTTTCAAAAGTTGTTAATAGGAGTTAGAAATGTTAGCGACTGTTTTTAGTCGCTAACATCTTGGCACGCCCACTTTGCATGTCATTAGCGATAATTATCGCTGACATGCAAAGTGGGCCCCTAAATGCCCGCTATCGCCTGCAAGCTGTCTCTAACTGGTGTTAGCGAAAGCTTGGTAATAGGGCGATGAAATTATCACTGCATTAGCGGGAAAAAGTCCCGCTAATGCGGCGATAATGCCCTTGGTAATATGCCCCATAATTTTATATTTAATTACGCTGAAGAGCATGTTTCCAGATAGACGTGAAATGAGTGTGGCATTTCCAAAGTGAACCTCATAAGGACACGACAAAGTGAATTATTCTGACTGACATCCCGTGGCAACAGAAATACGAAATGCTTACATGGAAAAGGTGTTCTGTAAAAACAAGGGAACATTTGGGCATTTGAGGACAATTCTTCCGTAGCTGTTCACTTGCAGTAATGTGCACTTGAATTATCTGAAGGAATTAGAGGGACCTTAACAGATGTCCAGAATGTAACTGCATGGCTGAGTCTATTAGAGGGAAATTGAGCCACCCTGAACACGTTATGTACACAATAAATGCGAAGAGACAATAATACATTAGGATCAAATTCTTGATAGGAGTAGCGTTTGATCACACATCGGTTTCATTTTTACCAAGGCTGGCATTTTAAGAGATGAACTAAGGCAGAAGTTTTAGGGTATCAACACTTGTTACCACTACAAATTAGGAAAAGACCCCACAGATAGACTATTTCTTGGCGAATAGGAAGTACCCAACATCAAATGCTTTTTTGTCACATCGTCTAACTTCCTTGCTCCATTTCTTCACGGTACAATAGCAGAATACATGTTTATATAGTCCTGCTACTAATGTGTCGTGGTTTTAACATGTACTGAACAAAATTGCACAAATGCATCAAGCAAGAACATTGTGTTACTTAGCATTAAGGAATCAAAAATTGGTGGTAATCTGCAATTCCTTAGAAAAATGCTAGAAATTGCATTTTTCTAAGTGCCATGTGGTGCATACACATGCCCTTAGGGCATGTGTGTGCACCGCATGTGCACACATGCCGGTTTTGGGGGTGAATCAGGGTGGCCTTTTGGCCCCCTATCGCCCTTGAAGTTGCATGCGCAATTTGCGATTACCTTTTTGGTAATCCCAAATTGCGAGTGGTTTCCCATTCATTCCTATGGGCCTCTAGGCCCATAGGAATGAATAGGAAGGCATTCCCTATTAGCGAATCGCAATTTGCGATTCGCTAATAGGGAATGTCTAGGAATCACAATTTATTTAGCGATTCCTACATTCATAGGGAATTGCGAGTCCTTAATAGCGAATCCTTAAAAATCGCTATTAAGGAATCGGAATTCCTTACATTGATGCATGTGCCCTAATGTCTCTTGCTAGTTGGCCACAAGTGTTCAATAAACTATATGGTTCCTTTCTTATTACTATCTGTATCTCTTTAGAGACCCCGCAGGCCTTGATATGTCAAAAAATGCTGCATCACTCTCTGGGGCTGTATATCATTTAAACTACGTTATGTTCAGTGTGGCCACATTGCTCTAGTTTTCACATTGTCAGGCACACTTGAGGCCCGATTATGAGTCTGGCGGTCCGAGGACTGCCAGACTCTCTGCGGCAAGGCTGTGGCAGTCCAGCCACCGTGACACTGGTGGTGTGACCATCCCATTATGAGTTGGGCAGTCGGACTCCCCTGGTACGACCAAAGCAGCGGGGAAACTGCTGTTTCCTGGTGGTTTTGTGGCGGTCAGAGGGCGCAATATGCTTGGTGGAACCGCTGCGATCCCGAGAAGCATATTACAAGTTTCCTCTCTACCGGCAGTGTCATGGACGCTCCTCCCTCATGTAAATTGTGGCGGCAAGGAAACAAATTGAGACCTACAGCGCCCCCTGTGCCTCCCCTGCTTGTGGAAGCAGGTACATACCATGCAGTAACCTTGCTGTCATGTCATATTGCAGTGTCTTTTTCAAAGTCACTGCCACGTCAACACCACGCCACCCACCCGCCACACCACTTTTAAGTCATAATCTGGCAGGCGAGTGGCAGCGAGTCTCTTCAGTGCAGGGGTGAGGCAGTGGCATACCGCCTGCTCACCAAAACATTTACCTAGTCAGCACTCTGCTGGAATTTAGCAGGGCAGGCCACACCACACCAACAACGTCACCCTTATGCAATAGCCTGGGGCAAGCATGCACAAATGAATATTTCGAGACCATTTCTGTAAGAAACAAGATGCCTTCCTCCCATGCCCAATTCTGCATTTCCATGTTCAGCTGTAAATGAAGATGCTAAGGCTAAGGACTTCACTGCATAGCTTATGTGTGTGGCCTCCCTGGCAAAAAAGTGACACATGAAAAGGTAGATGGACACCACACTTAGAACAAATAACATACATCAATGAATGCCAAATAGTGATTCGTGTGATGGAATTGAGAGACATAGCTTAGGTAAAAATTGTATTTGCTGCTTGGAAGGTAAATCATTTAATTCATGATGAGTGATGAGAGGGTTACTTCATAAGCATTTTTGTAATTTGCCTGCAAGCTTCTTTTAGTTTTTCGCAACTTCTTAGGATACGTAGACTACGCCACGATTACAATTATTTGTATTTGATTATTATTTTATTTTGTTCTGCTTTTCTAAGAAATTCAGTCTGCAAGTCTCGACAACAACAGGTGGAAGAAGGACAAATATCTATTTACTTCTATGGGAAAAAGAGGACTCAAAGATGTCTGTCCTTCTGGACTGGAAAGTGATAAATAATTTCTAATAATATAGACTAGAGGCTTGAGTGTCAAATTCTAAGTAGTTGAGGCAGAGCTAGACTTTTTTATTGCTGGGGTGCTCAATCACAAGGGTACTAGCAGCTAGCTGTGTGGGATTAGTGGTACGAAATTTGCCCTGAGTTAATTGCATGCTAGCATATGCTCTATCCTCTGGCACCTCCCACACCATGTTTACCGTGACTTTCAAATATTTTCGTTTTCTCATTCTGCAGGTTTTCACTTCTGCAAAGAAGTGGAACCCCTATGGTGCTCTTGCTCTGCGGTTCACGTCTGCTCCTAAGACCGACAATGCCAAAAGAGTGCAGTTGTATTACTTATATTTTTAATGGTGTGTATCACTGCCATTTTTAACTTCAAACTGGATAACTATAACAAACTTGGGAGTTCCTTGATTACTAAAGACTGAGCATACTAATTTAACTACCATCGTGTTTCCACTTCAGATGTGCTATACTCATGGGGTTTGTGAAAGCTATGCTTAACTATCTACATTGTTACCTAATTCCTCTTAACCAAACAGTTATCTTGCTGTTATCTATTTCCACCTTGCAAAAAAAGGACAAAGCCTCTGTAGGGACCTATATTTCTTTTAACTTTGATTGTATCCAAATATTTAGTGAGAGAGATGCCAAAGAGAGAAACTTAAAGTATTATTCAAACATCTACTGTTTTGGATACGAACTGGTTAACTACATCATAACTAGTAGAACCATACCATCTAGGTTCCTATACGTATTCCACTAAGTACACCTTCGAGCTACTATCTGTGTTAGTTTTATGTTTTGTATAATTTTGCTTATGTGTCCATGTTGTTAGGTATGCTCCTTTTTCTTTAAGAAATAGTATGACTGATATATGAATTTGTGTTTTTGACCATTAGGATTAACTGCTATTAGAGGGCACTTTGAATGATAGGTCTATTACAAAAATATGTATGTAAAAATGTTGATTTGCACAGTGACAATGATATGTACTTTTGCACAAATGTCTCTTAAAAAATTTTAAAAATGAAAAATAGTTAAATAATCTTTTATGTTTGAATAATACTTTAAGTTTCTCTCTTTGGCATCTCTCTCACTAAATATTTGGATCCAATCAAAGTTAAAAGAAATATAGGTCCCTACAGAGGCTTTGTCCTTTTTTTGCTTTGTTTGTCTCCCCCCTCTGGGCCTTAAAGTATCTGGGAGAACTCTCTCTTCTTATATATCTATTTCCACCTTCACAGATCTCAGACCTAGCTGGGCGGATGTCATGCAAGCAACATTAAACGGTCATAGCGAGGTTACAAACAAATAAGAATTTGCCTGCACCATCCGCTTAATCTAGGCGAGAAAGGGACATCATAGTTCAGAGAATAGTTTATGACAACGGTTGGCCAAGGGTAGGGGGAATTGCACTTTTTTCCCAACAATCTATGCCCCTTACTGAATCAGTCTACATGAATATTCTACCAAAGCTAACCTCCTTCTGTGACTTGAATGTTCTCTGTGCTTCCTTTAGTAACTGACTCCCCCTTAACACTGTGTGGATTTATGCTGGTCTTTGGCTTACCACTCACTCGTCCTTTTTCTTCTTTGCTGGTTTCCACGCTCCATTCTGCATAAGAAGAACCTTGTTTCGCCTATGATAATTTCCCTGAAGGGATTGGTAGGACCACCATCAGTTAGTCCCTTTGCAAAAACCCCTGGCAACAGCAAATCACAAGGGAGATGGCAGACAAAACATTTCTAAACAGTTGATGGACAGAACTTCACAGTATGCAGGACACATCTCCTGCATTCCTTTGGTTGCTGTAAGTTGTATTCCTCCTTTGTGTTGAGTGGTGACTAGGTGCTGAGGGAAAAGCAGTACACAGAAATTGCTACTACTGACTGATGGGAGGGTGGGTGCTCTCAGCTTACAGCAAGCCAAGACATGAAGGGGAGAGGAAAAGGTAATGGATCATCAGTTTACAATACTGATTACAGGACAGTGGACTAGAGGCCTTGCATTGGGGTTTCATATGTGGTATGGGTGCTTTAGTCAAGTAGAGAGTAGAGTAGTGAGGGAATGATAAGGGCAGACACTTTGGACAAGTTCTTTTTAATGGGCCATGTCTGGGGCTAATTGTCTTCTCTGACGGTAGGTAGGTAGAACATCTTGTTTTTACATATGTTACAGTAAGAAGTACAACTTATAATACCGTATAATAATGACCACAATATTAAAGTAAAAACCCCAAAGTAGAAACAAGTGTTTCTTTTTACTAAAAAGAAACCCACCAACTCCACCCACAACAAACACTCTATATACCTCAGGGGCTCACAAAACTAAACTACACTAAATTCATTTACCCCTTACCCAGATGTCCACTCTACCCACAACAAACCTACCCTCTCACCAAAGCTCTCTAAAACCAACAAAACTAAACTACACTCAACTAATCCACCTCTTTTCCAAATGATCTCACCCACAATCACCCATAAAAGCCCCACCCCTCTCCCTACTCAAAATGCTCCTACAAATGTTCAAGTCTTTGCTGTATCTCTCTCTGGCCCTCTTTTAATTCATTATTTCCAGCTGAAGCCCTCTTTGAGGAGGAACTCTACAGTTAAGGGTGGGAAGAGTGATGGTGGCTGCTGTGTGGAACATGGATCCAATCGGCTGCCTGAGGTAGCTAGGGCAATGGTGGCTTGCCATTAGTTCCACCAGTTGGATACTGCAAATTGAAGAAACTGCTGCTGCCTCTGCCTTCTCCTCCTCTAGTATACCAGCCAGCTGTACTCCACTACACTCGCCTCATTTTTTGGAGGCACAGCGTTGCAGCTACTTCCCACCAGCACCCTTCGTCACACCCCTCATTACTAACGCCAGCACCTTCAGCCTCCTGGAAGCTCTTAACTCTCACCTAGAAGACTACACCTATCCAAATTCTACAACCCTTTTAGAAATCCTTAGAAACCTCAGCCCCAGCACGATACTGAACCCACTCACACCACCAAACACCTCTTTGATACAAATTTCTCCTTCATCAGCAACATCACAGTCTACAAATCAACAACTATGAGTTGTACAGACCACACCCTCATTAGTTTCAGCATACCCATCCCGCACTACCCCAGACATACCACCATTGGACACACCTGCTGCAGCTGGAAAGGAATCACAGAAGAGGATTGGGCTTCCACCCACTCCGTGCACCGGCCCCAAAACACCTGAAACTTGCCAAAAGCCATCAAGAAACCCCAACAGCTGGATGACTGCATCCACCGACACCCTGGCTACAGTCTAGTACACCATGCTGACAAAATACCAATGCAAGCAACTGGAGCACAAACGAAGAAGTAAAGGCTCCTAGAATGAAGGCATATGCAAATCCAACCTAAGAGGCTACCACCGGCAGATACAGAATACCAAGCGCAGAGCTCTTGCAGACCACATTGATGCAGACACAAACAGCAGCAAGAAATCTTTGCCACGTTTTTGATTTCATCATCCCTCCTTCCACCTCCAGCAACATCACATTCTTACAAGACCTTTGCAACAAGCTCTTGGAATTCTTCTTAAAAAAAATTACGTCCTTGTATGGCAGCTTCGACTCTCAACCAGACCTTGTCACCATCGCACCTTAGCTTCCTATCACAGGTGAAGAGCAAAGCCTGGCCATCATTGATATTGTCGATGCTGTGTAAACCATACACTTGTGGCCCGATCCAACACTTTCCTTGAACACAACTTCACCAAAGGACTCCTACTATTCAGCAAAGCACTAATTCTGATTCTAAATGCCCCCCCACTCCCATGGTAAGCCTACTTTTGGTTATTTGGGGTAGTTCGCACTAAGACCCCATAACGTTTTGTTTACACAAGCCATCTACCCCCAATTTGTGTCCTTTTTTCTAACAGCCTGGGAAGTCCAGTGGTAACTAGGGTTGTGGATTCCTCTAGAAGGGACCAAGAAATTAGCCAAAATATAGCTAAATGTATACCTTTTTGTAGACAAATGGGAAAAAAGGGTTGCTGAAGAAAGCGTCTCTTTTTATTCCTGCGAATGGCATCAAGAAAGGGTTTATGGTGCTAAACTCACCATCTTCCCAGCTATCAGGAACAGGCAGATTTGAATCAGAAAACCAATGTCTTTTTACAGGGATTTGGCATTTTCCTAGGAGATATCCAACTGTTCCGATTTCTGTGCTTTCAACCTCCTTTCAGCTTGTACGGGAAATGGGTGTGAAACCCATAGTGGTTCCCAGGAAACTATTCAAAACTAGACATCATTCTATAATTCATTTGTGTAGATCCTTCAAGCTTTTCCTATAAAAAGTAACAGTTGAAATAAAAGAATATTGAAATTGAGTTAAAAAAAACAGTTTGTGTCTACATTTTCATCTGTAACTTCTTCTTACTATGACAGATTTTCAAAAGCAGTATACTGTTACGTCTGCTGGACCATTCTGGATGCAGGGATATATAAGGCTTGTAGGTTCTTCAAAAAACGGAGGTGTCCAGAGCCAGAAACCGAGCTGCACCTTACAGGGATTTTTTTATTGTATACCGATTAAACAGCAATTCATATGGTAATTTATAAAGAATGGAAAAATGGTATGAAGAAAAACTCTGTAATTTTTAAATGTACACCAGATACTGAGTGTAGTAGCAGTGGTTGTTTGTACATGACTGAATTTAAGAGTACCAATACTGGCATGTGTTTCAGAAGGTAGCTTGTAAAATGTCTTCTATGTTACATACTTGCTTACATTTGAAAGGCACAAACTTAGAGATATTCAAAAGGTATTTACAAATGTTCTACTATTATGTAATTCTACATGTCTCACGATAAAAAAGCCACTTCACTTGTGTGGCTGGGCCTTGCGCCTGTGACACAAAATACCCCTAAACGTGAGCTAGGAGAAATCAAATTTCACCCAATAGAATGCATGTTTTTTTACAAAGGTGGCTAGCTGTGGATTCTAAGTCTCAGCTCAGCTGACACCCTAGGAAACCAACCACACGAGCACATTTTTGAAAACTAAACACCCGAGGGAGTCCAGGGTGGAGTGACTTGCGTGACTCTAACCAGGTTGCTTTCCCAGAATCCCTGGCAAAGCTCAAACTTTGCCTAAAAAACACATTTTACTTGCATTTCTGTGAGGAAAAATCGTGGAATCTGCAGACAGCCACAAGTTTTCTACCATTCAGCCTTCCCCCAAGTCTCCCGAGAAACACAGTGCCTCACTTGTGCGGGTGGGCCAAGTGCTTGTGACAGGAAAGAGCCCACAACGTATTATGGAAACCTTAAAATGATCTATCACAAATCGACCTGGTTGTGCAAGGGGTGCATCTGAGTTTTTGCTCCCGGGTTTGGTGTCCTCTAGGGAAACCTACCAAACATGGAAATTTCTCAAAACTAGAACCTTGGGGGAGTCCAGGCTGGAGTGACTCGCATGGCTCTCACAATGGTTTTTTTATCCAGAATAACCTGCAAACCTCAAACTTTGCCTAAAAACACAAGTTCCTTGCATATCTGTGAAAAAAAGTCCTGGAATAGGCAGGCAGTCACACATTTCCTACCATCCAGTGTTTACCAAAGTCTCCTGAGAAAAACAGTGCCTCCACTGAACAATGATGTGTTTTAGCAATGTGGGTCGGTTTGGAATATGGGCCCATGCTCAGCCGGGACCAAGGGAAACCTACCAAACCAGCACATTTTTTAATAGATGCCTGAGGAGGTTCTGGGTGGGGTGACTTACATTGCTCTAACCAGGTTTTTAATACCCAGAATCCTGTGTAAAGATTAAACTTTGCCTAAAGAACAAACACATTTTCCTTGCATTTCTGCTGGCCGCCACAAATTTCCTACCACCTAGCTTTTTACCAAGTCTCCAAAGAAAATCTTATGTGGGTAGTCCAAGTGCCCACAACACGAAAGGTTGCCAAATGCAATGTAGACACATCACATTTCTCCTATGAAAAACAATGTGTTTTTTTGCAATGTGGGTTGCTGTGGATTTTGGGACCTAGCTCAGCTGGTTCCTAGGGAAACCTACTAAACCAGCACATTTTAAGAAACTGGGACTGTCCAAGGTGGGGTGATTTGCGTGGCTTTCACCAGTTTTTTTTTATTCAGAATCCCATGCAAATCTCAAACCTTGCCTAACAAAAACACACTTTCATTGGATTTCTATGTTAACAAATTCTGGAATCTGCGGGTAGTCACAAATTTCCAACCACCGAGCATTCCCACAAGTCTGCAGAGAAAAACTGTGCCTGACTTGTGTGGTGGGCTAAGTGCCTGCAACAGGTAGGGCCCAAAAGGTATGTGGAGATATCAAAATGATCTATCACAAAATAACCTGGTTTTATAGGTGGGGTCCCGGTCTTGGTGGCCATCTAGAAAAACCTACTAAACCCAGACATTTCTGAAAAATAGACACCCATCGGATTCCAGGGAGGTGTGGCTTGCATGAATACTCCATCATTTTCTTACTCAGAATCCAGGGTAAACCTCAAAATTTGCTAAAAAGTCAGATTTACTTCATATTTCTGTGTGGGAAAGTTGTAGGTTCAGCAGGCCGGCACAAATTTCCTACCACCCATAGTTCCCCCAGGTCTCAGGCCTCCTGATAAAAATGCTACCTCACTTGTGTGGTTGGGCTGAGTGCTCGTGACAGGGAAGGGTCCAACACATATTGTGGTGACAATGATAACTATGGTAGGTGTATTGTTTAGTCCTGTGGTAGGCGACCATGTAGTAAAACCCATCAAACTCACACATTTAAAAAAAGTAGACATCAAGGGGAGTCCAGGGAGGTGCCGCTTGAGTGGATCCAACAAGGTTTTGTTACCCAGAATACCATGCAAATGTGAAACATTAAATAAAACACACATTTTCCTTGAATTTCTGTGAAGTAGACTACAGGAATGTTCAGGGATCCACAGACTTACTACCACCTAATGTTCCTCAACTTGTCCCGATAAAAACACTACCCAACAAGTCTGCCTGGTCCTAGTGACCATGACAGGAATGGCTCACAAAAGGGTCAACTGTAGGCCTTGCATGAGGACTACTGTTGACCCTGGTGTGATACTTTCCTGATGCACAATTAATCAATTGATGCCTCACCAACCACTTCAGCAACCACCAACACCTTTGAAGCCATGCAATCCAGACTCAAGCCAACCCACTTTACAGAAACAGCACTCATAATGTATGCCCATGATCTGTGACACAGAGGGCATAGCAGCCCTCTTTTTCAAGGACCTCGCTGGAGAATGGCATCCAAGGACCCGCTCTCCACTGGATCTCCACCATCTTAACAGATACAACACAAGCTGTCAGCCTGGCATCTTACGGCTTAGAAGCCTGCAAAAACCATCTGTGGGTGCCTCAAGGCTCATCATTTAGCCCCACCTGATTAAATGGATAGATGATCCCTCTGGCCAATGTCATCCTCTCACTGGACAACAGCATTATCTTGTATGCCAATGACAATATACTCCTACTCTCCCTCTCAGCAAGACCTGTACCTCAAGTAGCACATTCACAACATGCATGACTGAAGTTGCTAACAGGATGAATGTAAACTGTCTCAAACTCAACACTGACAAGACAGAAGTAATGACCATCAGTCAAAACAGCTCGCCATGGGATTCCAACTGGTAGCTAGTTGAACTCGGACCCATACCCAGCACCCTCACCAGGAACCTCAGAATCATTATGAACACGAAAACACAATAAAGCTATTATTGTATCCTGTTTCCATACCCTGAATATGCTAAGCAAAATCTTCAAATGCCTCCCAAGCAACACCAGAAAAGCAGTCACTTGCGTCATAGTTACTAGCAAGTTGGATTACGGGAACACCCTCCATGCCAGAATCACCAAGCAACTCACCAGAAGACGACAAACCATCCATGCCTCAGCTTCCAGGCTCATCCTCAACCTTACACAGAGAGCTCACATGACATCACACCTCAGGAATCTCCACTGGCTCCTGATACACAAAGGAACTCATTTTAAACTCCTCACACACACATTCAAGGACCTAAAAAACTTAATACACCCACCTATCAATTTCAAAAGCTTTATTCGAATTGCACAGACAAATTCATAAAAGCATTCAGATAACAATCACATTTAAAAACAACAAGTCTAATAAAGCTTAAATAACTTCATATTACATACACATTTAAAAAGAAGTAAAAAGTCTGTTAGGAGCTTTAAAAAGATAAAAGGATAATAGAATACCCATAGCTAATATAGAAATTCATATTGAGTTGCGAATATTCCAACTACTGGGGACGTAAAAGAACAGAATTCAATTTACATCGTATTTCTATACCTCACGACTGCTCTCAGGAAGGAGGATACAGTACTAATGGTGTACTCATTATCTAAAATTCTCACTTTATCATATGCCGCTCTACATGACCTCAAGCCCCATGAAACAAGCAGAGGTTTCAACAATTTCCTCCTTGGATGGCAATAAAAAGTGCAAAAAAGAAAACAATGTATATTTGACTGAAATGACACATCATCTCAAGGATAAGTTCTTTTTTCCCTTGACCAGTCATTGCACTGTGGGAAGGTAACAAGTCTGTAAAAAGTATCCAAACGAAAATAGGTCAGGAGCATACGATGGTAAGGGGGTTGTTCAACCAAAAGGTACAACTGTATGCCCTCATGAACTGTTATCGAGTCATGCTCCAGGACCGTCTTCCTAGATCTTACTTCCCGCCATCTTTTACACCCACCTGAAAAGTCACATCTCACTCCACCAAGCACCCAGATACCTCTTCTCTGCAGGGCTCCTACCCACACACATCTTAATCATACACAGAACCGGATCAGGAGAGAGAGCTTTCTCTACATCACTCACCTCTCCTAAAATGTGGAATGAGCTCATACTCCACACTTGAGCCTGACCCTCTTGAGGTATAATACCTGGTTTTTCAATTAACCTACTAGGCAGCGCTAGGCGCGCACACCTGCTCAGTACCAGGATACACTCCTGGGTAATAGTGTGCTTCACAGATACAGACAAAACATAACCCTTCCTCCCAGTGGTATTGGTGGAGCTAGGGAATGAGAGCCCCCAATGGAAACAGCAGGATATTTTTGTGAGGAAAGAAGAAAAGAACATGATTCTGCATAGTTAGTCAGGCACATTGCATTGCTGGTTCTCTAGAACCACAGGAACATTTTTTGGGCGATTCTGTTTTCCTGTGAAATGCACATAGTTTTCATAAGTACTGTATATAGTTCTTTGCATTAATTAATCCACCTTAAGCACCTGCATAATTATAAAGATATTTTTTGTGCTCAAAGGGAAGAAAAGGAAAACCAGAAACATTTAAATAAATTCTTTCCTGGGTGACATTTTCTTTCACCAGAGAAAGTGTGTTTAAAACATGACTAGACTGCAAAGTTTTATACATTGTATACATTTCTATAAAAAAACTTTAGGGCTTTAAATATTCACTACACAATTTATTTGACTATATCATGCAGGATGAATAGAGCGAATGATTTTTCTGTCCCTACTCTTTCTGTTCTCCTGAGTCCCGCCGTAAGTCCCACTGCCAGCACCACACTCATTTATTACTAGTTCAACAAAAATTATTCCTGGGTCGGGGAGAAAGTAGTGGCGGTGCGTCCATTGGGGCGTCGGGGTGTTGCCTCACTAGACAGCATGACCACATTCTTCCTCGTCACTTCACCGTCCAGGTCCTGAGGCTGAGACCCTACTCGAAATCCTGAGACTGTCAGTCAGGACGCGGAAGGGGGTGGGGCAGCACTGGAGCGGGTTGGGTTTGTGACGTGTTGTGTAACATAACTGTTTGACTGACACAGCACTGACAGCAGGCAGGCAGGCCCAGTACGCATGTTTGGGTTTGGGCTGTTCATTTTTCTGACCTGCCAGAACATGCGCACTAGTACTGCCTGCAGTGCTGCTGCTGCACGAGAGCTCGCAAAGCTTGCTACAGGCCAATGGCCTCAGCCCCCAGTCTCCTGTGGGTGGGGACAGTCCCTGCTCGAGCCAATCCTGGCATTGCTGGAGCAGCGTCTGGATTGGCTGTCTGAGAGGGGTTGCCACCAGCCACTAACAGAACAGAAGAAAAGGTGCCATTGAAGACAGCAAAGGCGGCGCGGACTCGGTCACGGCGGCCAGTTACGTTTTTTACATTATTTTTAACCCCCCTCCGGGCACCCAACCTCGTGCAACCCCCCGTGTGTATTGCGAGCAGCGACTGACTGTAAAGCAGGAGCCAGGATTCGTGGAAGACATGCAGCGGAGCCACAGGTTTGGGTGCAGAGGATCACTCATGCATGCGTTTCTCTTTGTGATGCACCCGGGGCGGAGGCGCTGATATCAGCAGCGTGTGTAACTTGTAATAATGGGACTTGTTTGATATGATCATAAATAACCCAGAGGGCCCGGCCCAGGTCCACGGGGGTCCAATCTCACGCGCTGATCTGACTCGGATGCGTGACACGCCCTGCACCCTCTGAAAACATTGCTAGTGTGCCCTAAAAAGAGCAGGCAGAGACGCCTGCAGCTAATGCTGGACCCTAAGCTAGGGTGAAGGGACCCTCTGCTCTGGGACTGGCCTCTCTCAGGGTGTCTGGTCGACGCGTTTATTGTGCGCTGGAGTGCTGGCCTCTCGGCGCTTGTTCACCCTCAGGCTGGGAGTGCATGTGCGCCTTTTATATGGTTTTATTTATCGAGTGCCAACATGACCCGAGGGAGTCAGGGCGCTGTACAGTATTAGATCAGGGGGCAGAGGTTTTGCAGTTAAACAGCAGGTTAAGCGTGTGGGTCACGGTTTCTGCAGGTCACAGTTTGACCGTGTTGAGTATAATATACTCAATATATACAGGTAGGTAACAGTGCGCCCCGAAATAAAGAGGTAGGTAGTATGACGTGTGCGTGAGATGCGTCTACACAGGGCATGTCTGTTATTTACAGTAGGAGGACAGGTTAGGCAGGTCTTGTGCAGTTTAGTATATAAGATATGGGGGCTTCTGATTTCTCAGCAGTCAGGCTGGGACAACTTGTTCAAACACATATGAGAAGCGGGCAGGTGGGGTAAGGCGCATCGGAGAGAGAGGAGGGCGGATTGTTAGGGGCACTTAAGCGGGGGTTCTGTAGAGATGGAAGGAGAGGGAACCCACAGCCCCCTTCTCTTGTTGATGTGGGTTTGCTGTTGGGTCGTGTGCACGCTCTCTGTGGCAATTCTGAGGTTAAATTTGGTACCGTGCCTTCATTTCTGTCTGTGAGCATCGCACTGTCACGTGCACTCCAGCTAAATCAACCCTGTATTGTAAAGTTTGGGATGATGGCAGCTCGCAGATAGGACCCTAAAACACTTGAACATATTTGCATGGAGTTACTCTTTGGATGGGGGATGGGGAGAGAAAGTTGTATACACAGTGATGCTTTATATTTACAGACCAGACGGTTTGAAACAATGCCATCTGCAAATTGTCTCATTAACATTTTTTGTGCATTAGTTAGATTTGTAGAGGTAAAGGCGACTGGACTGGATAACAATTGATTTATAAATTAGCTGGCAAAATGAGTATTATCTGTTTTGGGGTAGGCCAGGCAGTGTTTTTGGGGGGGGGGGGGGGAGTTTTTAAATTTTTTATCGCCACTCCTGCAAGTCATTGACTTGCCAATCTTGCACAAGAGGTAGCGTGGGATGTACTGTCCAGATAGTTTCCATTTTTTCTTAGTCTTACTTGGAGTCATTCCTTTTCATCCACTCGAATGTGCATTAACCGTACAGTTAGAGAGGTACTGTGTATATATATCCCCTGTATTCAGGTGTGAAGCCAAGAGAGAGAGGCACGTTGGACTGGATCAGAGAAAAGATACTTCTGCATACAGCTAGTTCATGAAGGCATTCTTTGCATGCCTCCCTCTCTCTCTAGAAACCACTTTCGATTGACAGGAGGGCATCATTTGTAACTAGCATCCATGGTAAGAGATCTCCCGTTGTTCCTTGTCTGATCTAAATAACGTAACACTTTCTGGCTTTGGCTGTGCATTCTGGTACTTGTCATCTAGATATACCCTTTAGGAATGCAGGCCTACATTTAACACGGGGACTGACTGAACTCCTCACACCTGACACAAGGTTACTTGAGATCTGTGTTAGTCTTGACATATATGTAAAGGTCAGTCAGTGTCCTACTGCTTCAGAGTACAACGCTCAACAGACCCTTTATTTTAGCTTCACATTTAAAAAAAGTAGATTCCTAATGTTGAATGCGGTGTTTTCCAACTGGCATGCGGTATATTTCCAACAGATGTACAATTCTAAAAAATAACTCCTTGCACATAATTAGTAAGGTGAAGGGCTGTGGGGTATCACTGCAAGGCAGGTTCTGAATGCAGTGGCAGCGCCACTATGTGTGTCACTGCGAGCTTTGTTCATATTAATGCATCATGTTTTTGAGCCTATGTACAATGAAGGGTACAGCCAGTTCACGCCATGCACACATCCATTCCAGCAGTTTGTTGGTGCACATTTGGCGACTAATACATGGGTTCCGGAGTAGTGTGCTACTGTGTTTGCAAGCTACTGCTGTGTTCTGTATATTGTGCCAAGACCCCTCATCATGCTTACCTCCCCCACTGACACCCCAGGCCCTCTTGTACATTGCTCGCTCCGTCAGAAGTGGAGCTGCAGCATTTGCTCCCTTGTGAAATGGATCCAAATATCTGAGACAGGCCCAAAGTGAGAGGTATGTGCTTACGGTGTAACGTGCACTGCTTACAGTGGCCAGTCCTCTGATGTATGCATTTAAACTGGCCCTGTGTACATGCCCCTAAGTTAACACTGATGCCAAAAACATGGGTTGACTTGCAAACAATGAATGTTAAAAACGTTGAGGGAATGCATTTTACTGATTTAGTTCCTCTCTTATTTTACATGTTTTCTTAATCTTGCACTCCCCACAAGTTAGCTATTTTATAATGTTG
Source organism: Lissotriton vulgaris (assembly GCF_964263255.1). Lineage (NCBI taxonomy): Eukaryota > Metazoa > Chordata > Amphibia > Caudata > Salamandridae > Lissotriton > Lissotriton vulgaris. The sequence continues at coordinate 925,207,994 of NC_141689.1, read as the reverse complement.
TTGTTTATCTGTATTTTTTTCTGTGCATGCATTGAGGCTTGAGCAATGCCAGGTGTTTATGAGGGGCCTTGATTAAGCACGCAGGCGCTAAGTCTAAAGCCAAACAAAGTGCCTGTCAGTGGGCTGGCCTCTCTGCACAGCACACAGAACAATGTTTCTGTATTCCATTTGCAGCTGAAATTCTGTGGAAATGTGTGTGAAGGGAGTACACTGATGTCAAAATATTTAAGGCAAAAATAAGAGAAATTAAAGTGCTTATATTTGAATGAGCGCAGTGCATGTTGGGGGCGGTGAAGTGACAGATGTGAAGACGGGCATTCGGGGAAGAGTGAAAAGAGGATGCTGAAGAGGAAAGAGAGGGGGTTGAAGATGTGCAGATGGACAAGATATGCAGAGAAAAAGAAGATACATGTCTAACATAAAGCACACATAATTGAAGGCCAAAGCAATGCTATTTAACTCACAGACCCGCTATTTCAGACTTTAAACATTTTCAATGTTAATTATTATACAAAATCATTGTTGTTACTCCTTTATCTTAACCCGCCAACACCCAGTGACAAAGCCAATCATACTGATAGCCAGTCAGTTGCTGTGCCATTTATCTGGATAAAATTACATCTCAGAGAGAAACCAAAATACTGGTCTGATGGCACACTATGGGAATCACGGAAATGTATTTGGCATGTTCCTTTATAGGGAGCACCCACTGTTTTTCATCTCACTTAAAGACATATCTGCACATATTTATATATATCTGGTTACAGCCAGCAGCTGTGGGTGCTTCCCGAAGTCTGGTTAGAGCACATTTTCCAAAGATAATGCTGCATGCAGTACAAGACACTGGGCAAGCATACATTTTAAAGGGCTAAAGTCGTCATGCAAAACAATTTACATATTACAGTAACTGTTGAACAAATTAATGAAAGAAGATAAAGGGTGGTTTTTAATGTGTTTAATATTTCAAGACTATAGGTTCACACTGCTTAATAAGCCTTGCTTTATTGCTGCATTCATTTGCTTTAAAATGCACAATTTGCCAATCTTTTTTAAATTTCTTTCCCAGGAGAGGGACTCTCCCTAGACCCCAGATTTGTCCATTGAACTTGTTCACATCGATAACTATTTTCTATTGGAAAGGGTAGAGCCAAAGCAGTCTTGCTTTGTACCCTAGCCCTCTTTAGAAGTCAGACTTGCTTGGCAACCCAGAAATTCTCTGAAATAACGTATGAGTGTTCTGTTATGTATTGCCTAGAGGAACGAAATTTTTAGTTCATTTATCACAGAAATAGTGCTGAAAATCGCACCAAAAAGATATCAATTTAAAAAAAAGTTCTTCATGAGGGGAGAACCCCCCAAACCCCTCTTATTGCCATCGGGCTCACTCGCTGTGCTCGCTCGCATGAGTTGATTCGTTCTCCATACGCCCCACCAGTTTCGAATTCCACCCCGCCACTGGGAGCACGTGAGTGTTAGATATGGTTAAGTCAGGGATTGGCCTATGTTTAGGTAGGTTTGGTGGTTAATGGAAAGTAAAAGACTAAACAGTGTAATGGCATATGAGGAAGAAACTTAAGAAGATATTGAGAGACAATTTGGAGCACACAATGGGACTATAAGGGAAGTGGTAGGTATTGGTATGTAGTAGGCAGTGGGCACTGGGCAAAAGAAACATGAACACACCTCTTCTTCCTCCCTTCATTTAAATGGCTGAAGGGCAGAGACAGAAACATAAGAAGATGAATAACTTGAAAAAGGATTGGGGTCTGCCTTATGAATGAGCAAGGAAGGAAATCAATACCTTAACAAAACACCACCAACACAGCAATTATTGTGAATAGAGTGGGACAATTATTGGGAGGGTAGTGAGACTCTGACTTACCGGTCATACTAATAGTAATTTGCTCCTTCTCATAATGGTTTGTCATGGCCCTCCCCCTCAGTATCGGCCCTGGCAGGTTCTAGAAAACACGGTATTTATTTTGTAATGTCACTACCAGCTGCAGTATTTTGTACAAGGAGGTGTCCCTCAAAGGAGGAAAGCAGAAGACACTGCAGTGTTATGTGCAATTATATTAAAGTGCATATAATAAGAATGTATAGGAAAACAAAAGTATTACTTAAGTAACCAACCCACTTCCCTCCCTTTAACCTCCATCCTTAAAGATTTTCCCTGCTGTACAACTTACTTATAATAACTAATAATATTCTTTGTCCGCTACCTTTCTTGGTTTTCAGTATTGTCACTCTAAAGCAATCCATAATTAAAGTCACCAACATTACTCTGCATCTCACAGTGACAGGAAAGTTATGAAGCAGCCACACCAATATTTATATCGATCTTCCCTTTGTCCACCCCACTTCCTGTCCATCAGCAAAAGCCTACATTTGGATGTCTCCAAACTTGCCTGCTGACATCCCTGTTCAAAGTGGATTCCTGGATCAGATTTCCTTAAATCCCAATACCCAACACTATGACTTGACATCAAATATACTCCAAGTTCTTTTGACACCCTCCATAACATTCCACACTGGTCTCAGTCTGGAACAAGGATGCCCCACTCCCTAACTATAAACAAGTCAAAGAAAATGTAGCTTGGTCGGTATATGACAAAACACAGGAAGACTGAGTATACCTCTATCTATCTATCTATCTATCTATCTATCTATCTATCTATCTATCTATCTATCTATCTATCTATCTATCTATCTATCTATCTATCTATCTATCTATCTATCTATCTATCTATCTATCTATCTATCTATCTATCTATCTATCTATCTATCTATCTATCTATCTATCTATCTATCTATCTATCTATCTATCTATCTATCTATCTGTCTATCTGATTTTTGTCACAATACAAAAGTCCAAGACGCATACTCAGGATCTAGTGTTCATTGCACACAGATTTGATAAAAGCATTTTCTACACAATCACAAATTACGAACATCACCCAGACACATACTGACGGCACCATAATCAGGAAATACATTGTTCCACTAGTGTTCGTTCTGAAGAGCAGGAGCTTGCAGTGATGACCTGTTTGAACTCCCATCTACTTTTCTTTTGCTAAATGAATCCTTAGGAAGAGCAAACACAGTACTCTTCAAAAAGCGGGAGAACAAGTTCTCAAATGGTGAGATAGCTACATTGGTGGAGAAATGTGTAGCAAACAGTGACCAATTTTTTGGCAAAGCCTCCCTAGCAGTGCTTGAAGCCACACAAAAGAGGATTTGGAGCCAAATCAAAGAAAAGATCAGTGTTGTGAACATTACAACTCACCATATTCCTGAATAGATGATGCAATAGAAAGCACCTTTGCTATGGAGGCTATACATGGCCTAACAAATATTGATACATAAGACTTTTCTCAGCAGAACAGAAGACAGGTTAGTGCGTTTAGTGTTGTTTTTAGAACTTACACAAAGTAAATTCTGGAGCTTAAAATATTTTATTCGAAATGTAATTAAACTGTGTATCTATAGATAACATTTATTTTGTGCTCATGTAACTGCTCAATCCATTATCATTTGTTATGTTCAATAAATTGCATTATGGGAGCTGCAGTCCAGTGAAAGTCTTGGCAATTTTATATGTTAAAAAATACTGTGTTAAAGTGTAATAACTAAATACAATAACATTAATCCCATGTATCTGCAAAATAAAAAAATAGTGCATTATAGATATTGGAGGCTTACACTTACATTGTCCGCCATATAAAATTGCATGCATTTTAATTACATTTATGAAACATTTTACCTAAAGAGATAGAAGACAACATTACAGAGGAACATGCTGCTCACAATGTGGAAGATGTAGTCGCTGAGGAGTCTAACAACAATGATATTGCTGTCTAACAACAATGATATGCATCAAGCATTGGACATCCCACCAACACCAATATTGTCTGAAACAACTTTGCCTATAAGAAAAGAAACCTAAATCTAGTAGAAATGTCCAAGCAACTACACAACGTAGAAAAAACACTTTTATCCAGAGACTCAGAAGTCAAATATCCTTACCACTCCTACCACAGTTGCCAACCAGACCTGCAGATACAGGCACCATACAATCTAGATCAGATTTTGTGAAATTTTAAAAATCAATGTTAGAAAGTCAAAGAAAACCATTGGATGCCAATGACTTGCTTTGAAGAAGCATGGATGAAGGCATGTCTGCTATGATTAATTGTTTTGACAATTGGAATGAATCAATTAAGTTGTTACGAGATTCTATTGTTGAGGAGATACACGTTGTAGTTAAGATGCAACATTTTGGAAATAGTACAACTAAGGGCCTCATTAGGATGTTGGTCGGAAAGCAATCCGATCCACTCCTTGTCGGAATCATTTCTGACCGACTCGAGTTCGGCGAGTCCAACTGACCGATTACGATTGTTTCTAACACAGTTTGGTCGGACTCTCATTGACTTCAATGGGATCCTGTGTTCCGACCGACAACACAGGCCCCCATTGTAAAAAGGTGTGGTTGCAGAAAGCCTTGCACCTTGCGGAAGCCACCATTTTGGTGCCTGTCATGCTGTGCATGGTTGTAAAGAGGGGTCCCATGGGTACCCCCACGGGCCCAAATCGTAGGCCTCCAGGTGAAGGGGAGACTCCTACGGGCCCCCAAAGTCAGTTTCCAACAGCCGTTCTGTGTCAGAGAGACTGATTCAGAAAGGCTGTCTGAATCCACCATCGTGATACGTCAGTCGGGAAAGTGGTCCATAGAGATGTACGATTCAGCTCCGACCGACTCGAAGTCTCCAAATGCCGGTCGGAACCGAGTCGGAAAGACCGAACGGTTAACTTGTATCCTAATCAGTCGGTCAGAAATGTTTCAGAGCCAGTCAGAAACATGGGTTCCGACATGGGTTAGGAAAATCCGAATCCCATCCGAAGTCTTTCTGACCGACATCATGATGAGGCCCTAAATTGGCAACTGCAACAAGGATACTTTGTTAATGCACAATACATATCCAGCAAGAAATAAATGTCCCACTGTTGCAAGGATGTAGTAAAATGTTAAGAACTGATTAAAATCATGTCTTGAATTTTTGCAAACTACCCAAGCACATTATAATGGTACGGCTACCCCTGCTATAGGGAGTGAGGATGCACAGTATCTTGTCTGTCTCTGATGCTATAAGATCTAGGACTACACGCAGTCAGCCTGCTGATTTTGAGGTGAATATGTTGGTGACTGACCTAGAGAGACCTAATTCCAGCAAACAAACAAAGATACATTGAATGCATAATTTGTGAAATCTAAAAGAGAAAATTATTTTGCAAGAGCAATCTGCATAAAAAAATGTTGTGAAAAAAATAAGCACCCCGTGCAACTCTTCAATAGTTGTGTAAAGAAACATAGACATGATTTGAACTTCACTTACCTTAGAAATAACTATTGGTAAGATGATTGTTTCTGTTCGTTCCATCTGCTGGCATCTTGGGGTGTGTTCAGGGGGTGGTCTTCCCATTCAGTAGAACTGTCCTGCTCTGGCAGCATTGGACGTATCTTACTTGTTGCTACATTGTGTAGCATAGCACACACTGGCACAATTTTGCATTTCCCTGGAGGTGCATAATGACAGGCACTATTGGTAAAATTGGTAAATAACTATTGGTAAGATGACTAATTCTGTTCGTTCCATCTGCTGGCATCTTGGGGTGTGTTCAGGGGGTGGTCTTCCCATTCAGCAGAACTGTCCTGCTCAGGCTGCATTGGACGTATCTTACTTGTTGCTACATTGTGTAGCATAGCACACACTGGCACAATTTCGCATTTCCCTGGAGGTGCATAATGACAGGCACTCCCAATCTTTTGAAGGAATCAAACATTTATTTAAGCAGGCCAAAATTGTGCTCTATAACTACTTATCTGCTTGTGGGCAATATTATAACAGTCTTCCCTGTTTGTACTTGCATGTATGTGGACAACATCTATGAGTATAATGCATATGCACTGTCACCTAACACAAATAGAAAATATAATTAAAAGCACTTCTACAGAGTACAGAATTATTACATATAAATGTAAAATGTAGAACTACCAAAAAGATATTAAACACCAAAGTCACCTTGTTCAAGCAGGTTGTGTATAGGATGGAACCTGTAAATTCAAGGTCAGTAATTAAACAAACAGCATTGCAAATTAGATGCATTTTTAACCCTTTGCATGCTCAGGACGGCCTCCGGCCGTCATGCGTCACGGTGGGCGTGTGTGTAGGACGGCCGGGGGCTGTCCGAATCCCGCCCGCTATTCAAATCGGCCACACGGAGTGAAAATTCACACTGCATGCAAGGGGGTTAAGGCTTGCTGGCTTTTTTGAATCAGGACAAAAACACTAGGAGGGCAAATTAAGACATATGTCGCTTTATCACCACCAATCTATAACCTGTGGGAAATGTGCCACACAAAAAGTTGTTTAATTTAAGTGTTGTGAGCTGGGAAAAAATATATCTTTGAATGTTTATCAACATAGCATCTACAAAATTGTGAAAAGAAAGCTAATGAGCACTTTGGGATACCCTCCCGCTGTGGCAGCAGACCCATGATAGCTTCCTGAAGCTATAAGGCGTAGGGTGCAAAGTACTGGATAGTGGGTTGGAATAGAAAAACTCGTGTCCACTCATCCTATATAACACAGGGTCTAACTCAGCTATTAAATCCAAAATAGCAGTGCTGCTGAGCCTATACTTGCTATCTAGCACCTCCTCAGTCTGCTGAAATAAAGTCACCCTGACTCTGAGAATGCACTTCTGTGCCTTCTCCTGTGGTGGTGTGGCACAAACAGCCTCATCCTCCTCCTCCTCCTCCTCCTGTGGAAAGAAATCTAAAGATTCCACCCCTTGTATAGTTTGCACCTGATTACCACTTACTCTCAATTGATGAGTTCTAAAACCTGTCGACAATTAGCAAATCAATTTTAAACTCCAAAATAAGAAACGGAAATTGGAAATCAGAGATGTCATCGCAAATTCTAGTCACAAAAAATACCAAGTTGGTGAAATTTGGTTTGAATCGATATTTGTTTGATTGGAGTAGAAAAAAACACTTTGATACATTCTAAACTTACCTTTTAACGGTTGTTAACTTATTTTGTGACCAATTACCAAATCACAAATGGTTTGGACATCTGGCCCTAATCTCTGAGTGCACAAATTGGAATTTCGTTCTGCAGGCAAAAAAGGGGAATATTGCCCACTTCCACCTGTGCATGTTCACCTACCCTCACACACACATTTCACACACACTCACATATATATTTATAATATATATTTTACACAAATAGATATAAAATCATTTAAACTCACCAGCGATGTAAATAATGCCTCCTACACAGCGATAATTATAACATTGACTATTTATAAACATCAGCTTGATGCAGAGCTGGTTGAGGAGGTCCTGCTTGGCATCACCCCAGCAATGCAATACCTGACACTGGGTGCAGGAGACCCCAGTTAGGGTAGACCCTGCCCTCACCCCAGGTCAGGGTCTGTTCCAACTGGCTAGACTTCTTGCTGAGACTCCTGCTTGCTGGAAATATGAAGTGGGTGTGGTGCTATGCAAAAAGGACCAAAGCAGTCACCACCTACTTTGAAAAAATATTGTGCATACATGTGGCTCTCTTGCGCAGATGTCAGGGGATTTCCGCCACCTCTTCCTGTAGCATACTGTCTACCTCTCCCGTAACTGTTGGCGGTGGTAACAAAGAAAAACAAGCAAAACAAACAAAACAAACAAACAGGGGGAAAAGAAGGATAAAAGCAAAGCAGAACAAAAAGTAGACAAAAAGGTGAATAGAAAGTTATAGAAGAGATGGTCAGGAATGGGGTGGAGGGGCTCAGATGGGCTATAGAACACAGCTAGGAAGAAGCAGGCTTTTGTTAGAGTGCCACGTCCTAATAGAAATGGCCACATGCATGCTTTATGCTTCATACTGTTTTGCACCATTTTTTTTACATGAAATGTATATTTTTGTAATTTTTTGCATGAGGCAGGAAAACGCATTTCCCATAATGTTTTCACAATTTTGTGGAATTTTGCTAGAGATAGCTACACGCATTTGTGTACACACACAGTCTCTACCTATTGATTATTGTAATAATGCAATAGGTTACAATAAGGTTAGTTTGACTATAGAAGTGGAAATAAAACCTATCTGCAATGATTCAGATAGTGGCTAAGAACTAATGGCAATGGCCAACCAGTTACATCATTTATTAGCCTAGTACCATATTCATTCTTATAGCCTAATCGTTAATTTGTGATAAATTAACCTGATGGGGGAGGTAGTGAAATGTATCAATATAGAGTATACTTTCAGTAAAAATTTAGGTTCTGGCTTGTTGTTAGCAGAGGTAAGACAGGCTCTAATATGCAGAAATGTAAAATACCTCACTGCGTGGAATGTCAAGCACAGTAGAAATAGCATTTTTCATTAAATTGGTGTGAGACTTTATGATCAGAATTGGCTCATACTGTGTTAGCAAGTATTTTAAAAACCTCAGGTAGTAAAGGAGTATTCCATAAAGGTTTATATCCATGCAATGTTCAAATGTTTAAATACTTGTAGTTATGATGCCATACAAATATAATATTATTGAATACCTTAAACTTTGCATGATAGGGGTGTCACTCCGGATTAGTAAAATTAAGTAGGTGGAATGGAGGTAAGGTGAAAAAAGACATCACCGTATATGAGAATGCATTAGAAATATATCTTCTAAAAAAAGATAGATGTATTTGGCTGATGCCACCAGAAATAAACAAGCATTGGCATAGCCAATAGGTCTCGCATTACTGAAATTTTGAGGTATCGGTTTTGCTAATAATAATGGAACGGTAATAGCTCAAACTTTCAGTAATGCGAGATAAGTAGCTAATGCCAGAATACCCTTCTGGCCCATTGGGGACGTGTTGTTGTACAGTAGGTAGGAAAGACAATAAACTGCGGGATGAAGCAGCTCATTCCCAGAACTTTCACGTGAGTGCTTATATCCACTGACAAAGCAAACTGTTAATCCACATCAGCAGTTGTCAGTAGCGAGAGAGACACTTTGGGAGCAGATGTTTCCATTTGAGACCGCTCTCAGAACACGATTGCAGCTTAACTCGAGCGTTCTGCTCCAGGCATTATCATACACGTTTGCACGCAGAATGCCAGGGCCTTACCAAAAAGATCTGAACACAACGTGTATTGCTTCAAAGGAAATGTATTAATTTTTAAAAAGCGAGGCAGTGTCAGTGGTTTGCAACAACCCAAAAACATGTGGCCTGAGGATTTTTTTGCCAGCAGAGCATACAGTCAGTCAGTCAGTCAGTCAAAATTCTTTATTGCGATAACTTAATATCATACAAAGACAATGGCATAAAATCACAAACAACAAATAGCATGAATAAAAACAGTTAAAAGCATTTAAAAGAAAACATTTTTAGATAAAAATCAATGTACCATGTTATAATTCATTGATACTTTGTAATTACATAGTATTAAAGTGCAATAGAACTAAAGTGCATAATAAAGTGCAATATTCCAAGGGTGGGTCCCCGCATAAATATTGTAATAAGGTAGCTACAAGCCCTGATACACTGTGATCTAGAGTTCTTAACCAAAAGTTGCCAGCAGCCAGACTAGTTAATAAACGAGTCTGGGCTTCAAAGGGAGGTAGATGCATTTTTAAGTCTGGTATTCCTGCTTCTTATTGCTCTCACCAGGAAATTTGCCACAGAAAACATAATCCTGGGGGTTTGCAACATTTGTAGGTAAATAAGAGCAGGTCGGACCAAAATAAATCCCGCTTCCTTAAGTATAGGAACGAGAAACAACCTCCGGGCCTCATTATAATAGCTGCAGAACATTATAAAGTGCATTGTGCTCTGTTCTGAAAAAAGATCACAAGGACAGGGCGGGGCCTTTTCAGGGGTACTCCACTCAGAGTAAAAACCCAAGTTAAAATGAATCAGGTTAAGTCTAAAACGGGTTAAAATGAACCTATGATAGGGATTAGTCACCACATTGAGATAGTTGTCAGGACCACTAGGTATAGCCAGCAAGAGGCTGGCCCTAACACAAGGTTTCTTTAGCTCTATTTCTTCCCTCTCCAAGGAGAGGAGCTCCTTCATAGCAACCTTGATAAAGACGACGTCATTGGATGTTATGGAGTCAGTGACTGTGTATAATTCAGGCCTCCCCAACCTACAAAAACTGTCCTTGATGTACTTTAACCATCCAATCCTATGTACATTGTCTAGGGTCAGACAATCCCTTATTATAGTATGGTTTAAGGGAATTTCAGGATTGAGCCATATCTTAAGCCATGCGATTAATGGTGCTGTTCTAACCAAATCGATGATGAAGCCTTCTCCTAACTCCTGGTGGACAGTATAGGATGGGGTTGACTGCGGAACGCCCAAAACAGATCTAAAAAATTTGTTTTCCGCGGTCTGAATGGGATCAACTCTTTTATACCCCCACAGGGAGCCACCATATGAGGCTACAAAGATACATTTAGCTTTATATATTTTGCTAATAGCTTCAAAAGGCCTACCCCCCAGTCTTTTTGAAAACCCATGAAGGGCAGCGGAAGTTCTGGCCAGTGTAGCTGCTCTACTTTTTACATGAGGACCCCAGCTACCTTTCTCGTCAAAGGTGATCCCCAGGTAAGGGAAAGAAGTGACCCGAACTAGTTTTTCCCTGCCGCAGAAAAAAGTTTTGTGGAGGGATTTCCTTGAAGCCCGGCCCATGAGCATGACCTGAGATTTTTTCACATTTATTTTCAGGTCTAAAGAACCCATGAAGGATTCAAAAGCGTCCAAAAGCCGTTGAAGCCCCACACCTGTTCGGGCCAGTAGCACCGCGTCATCCGCGTACAGAAGAACTGGTATACCCTGTTCCCCTGCACGTGGAATGTCGCTTGTAACCCCATTTAGGGCGGGCTCTAGAGCATTCACATACAGCGTGAACAGTAGTGGTGCCAAAATGCATCCCTGGCGAACTCCCCTTTCAGATGCAAACACTTCAGTACACCTTCCATTAGTGGAGACTCTAACTTTAGCAGACAGGCCAGAATGGAGGTCAGACAGTAAGTTGACTATGGATCTGTCCAGGCCCATGTCAACCAGTTTACCCCAGAGCTTGGATCTATTGACCATATCAAATGCAGAGGAGAGGTCCATGAACCCTAGGTACATGGACCCATCCTTGGCTCTGGTGTATTTCTCAATCAATAGATGGAGATTGAGACACTGGTCCAAGGTGCTTCTCTTGGGTCTAAACCCGTATTGCACGTTGCTCAAGATATTATTCTCAGAGGCCCATTCATTCAATTTCGCTAATAAGACTCTCCCTAGAATCTTAACTGAGGAGTCTATCAATGAGATGGGCCTATAGCATGCAGGGTCCTGCCTATTACCTTTTTTGAAAACCGGGATAATAGTTGAGGTTTTCCAAGACTCAGGAATAGTGTCACGTTTTAAGGCGTTAAAAACCCTGCAAAGCAGTCTTGACCAGAAGTTAGGGAAGCATTTAAAGGCGTCAGCCGGAACGCCATCCGGTCCCGGTGCCTTTTTTGTCAAAGTGCAATTAATAGCGACTAAAACTTCCTCAGCTTCAAAGTGCAAGTGGTTTCCCAATATAGTAGTAGTCTCTTCATAAGCACTATTCTCGACTAAAGACTGGCCTGAATATATGTCTCTAAAGTGTTTGATCCAATCCTGATCTGGGATATTAGTTTCTAGGGGAGAGTTGTCCTCGCCTGTAAGAAGGGGTTGGTTAACAATCCTCCAGAACTCACCGCTATTTTTTATTATGGCTGAGTCTGTAAGTTGCGCCCAAGCTTCATCTTTAAGCTCTTTCTTTCTGGCTGCAATGGCTTTTTTATATAAGGCCCTACTAGTCCTAATAAGGTCACGATCCTTTGGATTAGATTTAAGAGCATCAAGCAGCACAGAATGTGCTAGGGAACAACTATGATAAAACCATCTTTTAAGAGGTTTTGTTTTGGGCTTACTGATCACAGAAAGCCTACCGTTTATCTTACAGCATATGTTAGTAAATGCGAGAATTACATCCTCGTCATTAGCATCGTTCGATAGGCACACCCCAACCTCTTCCTCAGCCTCTAACAAGACTTCTTGAATGAACGGTTCTGGGGTTATACTATCCCATTTAAGTCTGCGTCTTTGGTCCTTAACTTTGAGTGGTCCATCCCTAAAAAGTGAGCCATGGATGCGTCCTAATAATTCACCCTCTACTAGGTCCAGAGAAACTGGGTTATGGTCACTAAAGGCGGATACCACAGTTCTATACATTAAAACTTTAGATAAAAAACATGCAGAAATAAAAATGTAATCGATGATAGAGCCATTGTCTGAGCCCTTAAAAGTAGGGGCCCTAACCTCCCCCTCCCCACAACTAGATTCATATAGGTTCCATCTAGCAAGAACATTTTCTAGACAATCCCCCTGCTTGTTATGTACCAGATGGACCATTGCACTATTCGGGGGGGAATCTTCGTCATCACAAACACACGATAGTAAACAAGGATGTATATTAAAATCCCCTAAGAAGATGATTTCAAATGCATTAACATCCTCACTATAGACTGACAGAAAATCATCCAATCTACCGAGACTGTATGACGTGCAATCGGCAGCATTGGAGTTATAAAAATTAATAAACAACATATTAGGAGACTCAGCACGAGACAATTCAACGATAAGGCAATGTTCGGAACCTGAGGCTAGTATCTTGAGGCAACCCTTAATATCAAGTTTAAACAGGCTAATCAGGCCCCCCTTAGCTCTTCCTGCTGAGCTAGCCACGGCAGGGATACTAAAGTAGCTAAAGCCATCAAGAGAAAAACCGTTGTTAGTGTCCCAGGTTTCCTGAAAGGCGATAATGTCATACTTGGATATAAAATTTAGCCAGGTTGCATTATCTGCCTTTGTCTTAATGCCAGCAATATTCCAGGTAAGAATGCTAAAAACAGGCACATTAGTCCTAGACTTTACAGGGTGTTCTGGCTGAAGTCAATCATTATGGTCCAAAAAGGATAGAGGTGCAAAACGGTTGGACAATAAGAGGGGTTGAGCAAAAGGATTCTGAAACCCTTGGGGTACTGGATGATTCGCAATATTGCGAGTGTGTTCAATACCCCATCTGTGGTGTGTGTCCGAGTTAGAATCCCAACCAAAGGCTGGTGTTTTAGGGTATGTAACATTCTGTTGTTCACCATAAAAGAATTTCAGTGTCAATGGTACAACAGAACCCTGCCTACGCTGTGGTGGGAGTAAGTTAATTAGGATGTTAGGTAACACCCCTGTGTGTGTAAAACTTACTGCTACACAATCCCCCTTGAATTTTTTAGGGCGATTGCCCAGCCATGAGACCCTCTTAGCTGTTTTGATTTCCTGAGCCAACTGCTGGCCACCCCCTGGAGCTAATCTCATATTTGTTGTAAGCCACTGTAGGGCTTTGTTAGACAGGGAGGAAGGGGATTCCTCAATACCAGCTTCTAATGGTGGAACGTTAGCCAGAACTAAAACGACAGGAGAGGCTTCAACTATAAATTGAAGTGGGTAGGTTGGCTGAGCTTGTACAGGGGGTATCTCAACCATTAAAGAGCCCTCCCCTCTGCTAGTGCCAGAACCGCTAATTGTTTGGTCAGGAAGCTGGGGTGGTGGATTACGTGGGGCTGCAACTGAATTCACCCTCTCTTGGTCGTCATCCTGCCTATTGTTATTACCCATATTTGCCACAGTTGTCATGACACAGTCAACACCCTCTGTTAATTTGTTCATCTGCCCTCCCAACTTTTTAATCTCAGATTGAAGTTTGTCAATTTTAGAGAGCAGAGGCTTGACAATGGATTTAATTTTTGTATCAATTAACTCAGCGAGTCTATCGAATAAATCCTCATCAAAACTATTGGTAGGCTTAGCACGTCCCCCTCTGGTTTCCTTAGGAGGAACTTTTGGGGTATTTACCCTCTTCCTCCTAGTCCCAGATCTTAGTCCACCCCGCCTAGGCGGGTTTTTATTTTTTCCGGAATCCGAGCGGGAAGGTAGTTCAGTGATTGAGGTGTCTTCATCTGTAGGGGATGCAAGAATTTCCTGGTCCTCGTCACTGTCCACTTTATTCCCAAGGTCCACTGTAAGAACCTCAGAACCAGATCCAGATAGTACATTACTGGTCGCAGGGCCGGATTCCAGTGTTATAGGACACATAAAGCTAGCATCAGGGAAAGTCTGTAAAGACATTGTATCCTCAGGTGATGGGGTTAAGGAGGGGGATAAGCAGCGTAAGTCCGGTGACTGGCTAAGACCCAATGATTCTCTCCTTTGAGAATTAATTTTTTCCACTGTCTGCACCAGATAGTTCTTCATGTTATTTACTTGTGGTACTGGGTTCTTTTTAGACATTATGACTAGTATAGCGCAAAGCCTAGGCAGCTAAAGGTAAACAAGGGGCTGTAACAAAACAGATCAGTCTTACTTGGTCCGTAGATTGCCTCGTATGCTTCTAACAGGGTTTCTGGCCCTGCCCCTGCCTCCTCGTGCCGATGAGGGCCGTAGAGGGCCCGCCCTTTGCCCGGGCTTCGCCCCGGGCGTCCCGCTCGCGTCCCGCGACGCGGGTCTTCCTCGTCCTTTATTTCCCCTGTTCGCGCTCTCTGGCGCGTGTGCGTCACCCAAGACGCGCCGCCGCGTGGCCTGCCGGGAGCTGTAGTCCCCCGGAGCGGCGGCGCGGAGTCAAGTGCCTTCCTGACTCTTGGCGGTGGCGGCTAGGTCAACAGGGTGCCTTCGCTGCAGGTAAGTGACTCTCGGCGGTGGCGGCGTGTGCAAAGTATGTCCCCCGCTCTGCCGGTCTTCCTCGTCCTTTATTTCCCCTGTTCGCGCTCTCTGGCGCGTGTGCGTCACCCAAGACGTGCCGCCGTGTGGCCTGCCGGGAGCTGTAGTCCCCCGGAGCGGCGGCGCGGAGTCAAGTGCCTTCCTGACTCTTGGCGGTGGCGGCTAGGTCAACAGGGTGCCTTCGCTGCAAGTAAGTGACTCTCGGCGGTGGCGGCGTGCGCAAAGTATGTCCCCCGCTCTGCCGGTCTTCCTCGTCCTTTATTTCCCCTGTTCGCGCTCTCTGGCGCGTGTGCGTCACCCAAGACGCGCCGCCGCGTGGCCTGCCGGGAGCTGTAGTCCCCCGGAGCGGCGGCGCGGAGTCAAGTGCCTTCCTGACTCTTGGCGGTGGCGGCTAGGTCAACAGGGTGCCTTCGCTGCAGGTAAGTGACTCTCGGCGGTGGCGGCGTGTGCAAAGTATGTCCCCCGCTCTGCCGGTCTTCCTCGTCCTTTATTTCCCCTGTTCGCGCTCTCTGGCGCGTGTGCGTCACCCAAGACGCGCCGCCGCGTGGCCTGCCGGGAGCTGTAGTCCCCCGGAGCGGCGGCGCGGAGTCAAGTGCCTTCCTGACTCTTGGCGGTGGCGGCTAGGTCAACAGGGTGCCTTCGCTGCAGGTAAGTGACTCTCGGCGGTGGCGGCGTGTGCAAAGTATGTCCCCCGCTCTGCCGGTCTTCCTCGTCCTTTATTTCCCCTGTTCGCGCTCTCTGGCGCGTGTGCGTCACCCAAGACGCGCCGCCGCGTGGCCTGCCGGGAGCTGTAGTCCCCCGGAGCGGCGGCGCGGAGTCAAGTGCCTTCCTGACTCTTGGCGGTGGCGGCTAGGTCAACAGGGTGCCTTCGCTGCAGGTAAGTGACTCTCGGCGGTGGCGGCGTGTGCAAAGTATGTCCCCCGCTCTGCCGGTCTTCCTCGTCCTTTATTTCCCCTGTTCGCGCTCTCTGGCGCGTGTGCGTCACCCAAGACGCGCCGCCGCGTGGCCTGCCGGGAGCTGTAGTCCCCCGGAGCGGCGGCGCGGAGTCAAGTGCCTTCCTGACTCTTGGCGGTGGCGGCTAGGTCAACAGGGTGCCTTCGCTGCAGGTAAGTGACTCTCGGCGGTGGCGGCGTGTGCAAAGTATGTCCCCCGCTCTGCCGGTCTTCCTCGTCCTTTATTTCCCCTGTTCGCGCTCTCTGGCGTGTGTGCGTCACCCAAGACGCGCCGCCGCGTGGCCTGCCGGGAGCTGTAGTCCCCCGGAGCTGCGGCGCGGAGTCAAGTGCCTTCCTGACTCTTGGCGGTGGCGGCTAGGTCAACAGGGTGCCTTCGCTGCAGGTAAGTGACTCTCGGCGGTGGCGGCGTGTGCAAAGTATGTCCCCCGCTCTGCCGGTCTTCCTCGTCCTTTATTTCCCCTGTTCGCGCTCTCTGGCGCGTGTGCGTCACCCAAGACGCGCCGCCGCGTGGCCTGCCGGGAGCTGTAGTCCCCCGGAGCTGCGGCGCGGAGTCAAGTGCCTTCCTGACTCTTGGCGGTGGCGGCTAGGTCAACAGGGTGCCTTCGCTGCAGGTAAGTGACTCTCGGCGGTGGCGGCGTGTGCAAAGTATGTCCCCCGCTCTGCCGGTCTTCCTCGTCCTTTATTTCCCCTGTTCGCGCTCTCTGGCGTGTGTGCGTCACCCAAGACGCGCCGCCGCGTGGCCTGCCGGGAGCTGTAGTCCCCCGGAGCGGCGGCGCGGAGTCAAGTGCCTTCCTGACTCTTGGCGGTGGCGGCTAGGTCAACAGGGTGCCTTCGCTGCAGGTAAGTGACTCTCGGCGGTGGCGGCGTGTGCAAAGTATGTCCAAGCATACAGTCAAATACATAATTCTAATTTAAATATTGTGGACCAGGCTCCCACTACCACACATGCACTGGCGGAATCAATTATATAAATATAAAGAAAACAGTAGAAAACTGTGCATAAGAGCCCCTAAAAAGTTGCTGTACTTTCCTAAGTAATACTAATTATAGATGCTCCCTACAACAATACCACAATAAAAGTACAACTTTACAATTTAGAAATCCGAATGTTCAGTCCAATGAACAAGGCGAAAGTATGCAACTATGTAGTAGTCACCTCGTTAATGACGGTGGGGCCCCATTTCTTCAGTCCACAGCATCATAAGTTGGGACTCACCCACAGTGAACTCATGTTGAAAGGGACTGCATGTGTATTTTATCGGTGTCCCCCTGGTGCGAGCAGGCCGCTGCGCTGCCGCCTGAGTAAGGGGCACCGGGCTGGTTACATGCAAACACGTGTGTACACGCCTGTGCACAAGTGTAAGGGCAGCACAGGAGCAGCTGAATGGTGTGGCAGGACTTTTGCAGAACTGGGTGGTGACATGAAATAGGGTTTCTACAATGGGAAGAAACATTTCAGGGAAATTCGGTGTGCTTTATTGTTTTTATTCCATTATTCTGCTATGAGGATGGGGAGCACATGGGCTGGTTTTACTTTCCTAGGGCCTACAAATTCCAGACGCGCACCAAAGTTCACTGTGACTTAGGTGAGAAGAAGTATTCTGCAGAGGCCAAGTCATATTTGTACTGCTTTTGGGTCATCCAGAAATGTCATATTTCTCTGAGTCAGCTCATAACCAGGGCCTGACTGGGGCTGACCCTGCCAGGCTGAATTAATGACCTTACTCCCCAAGCTGTAGCATCAGAGGCCCAGCCCTACACAACAAGCATTCCAAGGGTAAAGGCCTCCACTCCAAGAAGAGAAGGTGGGTGGAGCTACAGGTTTATCCATCAGCAGCTGACTCCCACTCTGGAGAGAAGGCAGTGAGGGGGAAGGGGGTCTCAGAGAGCATGTGGCATGAGACCCCTGGACAACGCCATTTTGAACAAATCCAGAGGCCTGGGTAAGAAGGAGGGAGCAGGGCCAGAGAAGTGATGTGTCGCGGTTTGATAGGGCAAACAGAGACTTCCTTCCAGCCCCTCCCCATTTTTTTAAGAGTTTGCACAGGAAGAGGAGCTCTCTCTAGGGTGTGGTCTGCTGAGAAAGACTGGTGCTGGAGCCTGGCACCATGGGCAGTTGGAAGGAAGAACATCCTGACTGTTCAAGGATACTGAATTGCGCCAGGAAGGGAGTCCAGGAACAGTGAGCAGAAGCCTGGGCCTCTGCGCAAGGAGAAGAGAGGCCCAGGAGATGAGCCAAGTGAGAGGCTGGGGCAGGGAGCCAGTGAAGACAGCTCCCTGCCGAGTTCACCCTCCTTGAGACCAGGAGGGCGAATGTAAGTGTTCCCAGTGGCTGGGAAGCGCTACCAGGAGCAAGAAGAGGCATAAATAGTGCAGATCAGTACCCTGGGGAATGAGATATGCCCCCAGAAGGTAGG
This sequence comes from Lissotriton vulgaris, assembly GCF_964263255.1. Classification (NCBI taxonomy): domain Eukaryota; kingdom Metazoa; phylum Chordata; class Amphibia; order Caudata; family Salamandridae; genus Lissotriton; species Lissotriton vulgaris. Next base: position 925,189,767 of record NC_141689.1, on the reverse strand, counting down.
CAAACTTTGACCTCTGGCTGGGCTAAGTGAGTGGGAATCCGCCGCCAGTCTTGAATGTGCCCACGGGGTTGGTCAGGTCCCGGGGGCTGCCCCCAACATGAAGCAAAGCCAGAGAGCGCAGTCACGCTGCCCGTGAAGTGGCTCAACTGAGGTGCCAGTAGCCCACCCTGGCACCGGCGACGACGGAGGGCAGGGAACGCCGGTTCGCCCCGCAAAGATGCCTTTGGTCCTAGGGACCCCAATTCCGGGGCCGACCAGGCCCAGACTGGTCATAGCGGGCACCGGGCAATCTCCTGGTGCGCCGCAAGGGTGGGGGCAGGTTTTGAGCCCCAGGGGGCTGATTTTAAAACAGGGCCGTTTTTGCAGCATAGCTGCAAAATCTGCCCTGCAACAAAATCGTCCGAAAACCGGCCCTAGCAAAGCGCTCGGCGGCACCTCCAACCCCCCCTGAGTGGGGAGGGGGGGCCGGCTGAGCACTTTGCCAGGGCCGGTTTTGGTTCCCAGTCTGGCCCTGGGCCTGACGAGGAGAAGCTAAGTCGGGGAGCGCTGTTGCGCTCCCCGTGAAGCTGGCCAAGCGGGGTGCCAGGAGCCCACCCTGGCCCCGAAGAGAGCAGATGTTGGGGAGCGCTGATGCGCACACTGTGATGTGGCCCAGGGTCCCGGGACCCCATCTCTGGGCCCCAACGTGAAGGTGGAGAATAGGGAGTACCGTCGCACTCGCCCGAGGCCCCGCCCGACCAGCGGCAACCTCTGCATCTGCCCGCCAGAGCGGCAGACCAGAAAGGAAAGGCCGTCTCCCGCGGCAGCACGCCAGAGTACTGGCCAGTCGGGGAGCTGGCAGGGGCTGCTGGGGTGGGCTCCCCAGGCTGCTCTCCAATGATGTGGCAATGCGGGGGCCCGGGTTGGACCGGGCCCCCGCGAGGAGACAAGCGGCCGGGGTGGGCTCCCCGAGCCATGTGGAAACAATCACCTGGGGGTTCGGGTGGTACCGGGCCCTCCCCCTCGAGGGCACAAGATGCGACGAGGCCGCCAGCAGTACATTGCAACTCTCCCCGGGCGAGCCGCTGCTATAATATGAGCTGGCAGGAGCCACTCGCCCCATAATGCCTTGCAGGCCTGGACTGGCCTGCAAGGGAAAACAGTCTTTTCTCGACTTGTGGTGACCCCAGGAGGATGGGGTCACCCTGACATGGGTGCCAAGGTGCATGGGTAGCTGCAGGGGCAACACAGTCTCTCCCAGAACGAAGATGAAAGTCCCCCCTCAGTCTCATGGGGACTGGCAAGAAATAATCCCTCAAGGGCTCAGCCAGGCACCAATAACATCCTATGGCTGGAACTTTTGTTCTTCAGCTGTGGTTGCCTTAGGGACTTCGCCAAAGTGTGAAGGGATGTCGGGGAAAGGCATCCTCTGGAGGTGAAGAGGGGTAATTGCACCAGAAATGCATTTACTTATGGTATTTCTTTTAGAGAGACTGGAAGTCATATGTGTTGTGTGAAGTACCTGTGTAAGGTGATGTCATAAGCGAAGTGGGGTTATGTTGCCAGACATTCCTGCTAGGGTGTCTGGCTGTATATGCTTAATCCTGAGATTCAACTGTGATGCCTTTTAGGGGCTTTAATTGCAATGCATTACAACTTTTCTCGGCTATGATGAGTACCTAATTTAAAGTGATGCCCAAACATGTATACTTGCTAATGCGTTTGGGGAGGAACAACCCAGACTGTTAGCTACTAAGATGTAGAGGTGCATACTGTATGGTAAGTATACAATGCTCAGTCAGAATTATGTGTCCACTGGGCCGGTGTACCTTTTTTTAATGCTTGAGGCGCCACTGGGATAGTGCCAGTTGGTAGGGCCCTTTCTCCAGGTTGTGTCAACCCACTGCATTAGGGGGCAAGATGATGTGGATACATGGGAGTGATGGTACTAGACCCCACCCCTCTGCTAGAGGTTGAAGAGGTTGTATTTTTATTCTCACTTAAATCTAGCCAAGAGTAGGGAAAGTGTTGGACTTTGGAGTGATTAGATTTACTACTCCAATTCCAATTTTTCGGCAGTAGAAAAACTGTTGGACTTTTTCTGGGTTATATTTACTATTTTCACTCCACTCTAAGTAATTGTAAGAAAAGTGTTGGACTGTGGAGCGGTTACATTTACTATTCTCTCTCTAATCTAAATAGCAGGAAGGAAAGCAGTGAACTTTGGAGGTGTTATTTTGACCATTGAAATTACTTAACATTTTTTTTTAAAAAACATAATAAAATGCAAATATTGAAACATATTTAAATTACAAATGTATGCATTACATGTAAATAAAATATATTTCAAATATTGTTTTAAAGAGAATAAAAATGATGACAATAAATACACTTCTCTGCCTACTAACCAAAAAAACAGTTATTAAAACAAAATAAAAATATAAATGCAGCATCTTTCATATTATATTAGATATTATAACAAAACAAAGAAAATTAAAAATATAATACATATAAAACTGGTTTTGAAGAATTTTTTATTAAATACACTGATCACCTAACTATTAATTAAAAGTAATGAATATTTAACATAACAATAAATCATTATATATATAATTTACATATTCAACTAACAAACTCATGTTTTAAGTAACCTAAATATTTCAATTCTGAAGAAAAATAAAGTATTCATATTTTCAAAGCTACCTTCTATATTTCCCTAGACACCTAGAAGCCCACTATTAAATTACTAAATAAACTGTACAAAATGTAAATAAAAAATTAAAAATTAGAAACTGCACTAAAAAGTCAAATAACAATGAATCAATTAAGTAAGTAACATAATTAATGATCACATTGCTATTTACCATGAAAATAATGAATAAAAAGTAATAATTTATATTTTTAAAGCTTCCAACTCTTAACTACCTACAAACCCAACTACCCAATACTAAATAAAAAATGACTATTTATTGAATTTGAAAAACTAAATTTAAAATATACCAAATAATCAATTAAATAATGTCCTTAATTGATTAGACCAAATAAATATTTGATTAACATAACATTTTAATTAAAAGTTAAAAACAATAATTTATATTTAAAGTGACCTTCCTCTCAAATCCTGTACAAATGCAACAACCTACTAATAAGTTAATTATTACTAAATAAATGTGAAAAAAGTTATTCACACATTACAAATGACAAAGTATGCTAACAAAAATTAAATACCAACTGTTATAATAGTAATATTTTAAAAGATTGTAATTAATGTAATATATATTAAGGGGTTGATTCGTATTTGGGAAAGGAATCCGTACGACAATTCGTAATCGTAGCCGTTTCCGTACGAATCGTACGAATCCGTCCGAATCGCGTAGTATGATCCGTTGCGAGAAAATACGTCCAAATTATTGCGAACCGTACAAAAATGAAGGGTAAATCCGTACGACATCGACCCGCACAATGAACCGCACGATTTGTAAAATTGCCGTACGACCTGCCAAGTACGATCCAGACCGGGGAATCAGTACCCATTTCGTACTGTAAACGTTGTGTATGAGCAATTCGTACGGAGGGCAACACTATTACATACGCACCGTACCCCTAAAATCAAGGGGTGTACGCACGGGGTGTACACACCGTACACCTACGACCTTGGGGTGTATGAACTGTGCCCCTACGGTCCGTACGCCTACGATCATGTGGTGTACGCACAGGGACATTCGTACCGTACCCCTGAAATCCAGGGGTGTTTGCACCGTACCCCGATGCACCGTACCCCTGCAGTCATGGGGTGCATGCACCGTATCCGGGGAGGTCCATTTCGTATCGAAGGCGAAATCTGCTTTTACGGACGTTTTAAGCTCCCGTAGAAAAAGAGTCGTACGGAGTGTTGTCGATACGGTTGGGAAAATGCAGCTTTGATCTGTACGGACATCACGTAATGCGCATTCCGAATGCGATTCAGAGGGATTAGTGAATTGTACGGTCTTCGGTACGATTCGTTCAGAGAACTGCTTTGGGTACACATCATACTACATTGTACGTACTGGTACGGTTCTGCATACGATTCGTACGGGAAAAAAGCTCCATAGGGCTATTCGGAGGCTATTCAATACAACTATAACAATATAAACTATATTATATCCAAAAAAAACGTGACAATATTTTTGACATTATATTGTTGCAACACAATATTTTTGAATGGTTATTTTGTTCATTCATCACTTTTAAGGCTTCTGTTTAGTACTTAACATCATGGTCGGCCACCTGGATAATTGACCAATTATCGCCACATTACCAACTGATCAAACTTCTATGTTCAACGTCTAAAACTAAATGTGCCTTCACCTCACACCATATAAGTATTTAGAAGAAAAAGTATACATGTGCATGGGTTTAAGCTCTGGAAATCCCCTACCACACCTTGCCATGCAGCAATAATTTCTGAAGTTGAAGCCAGGTCTAAGGGCACAGATGTGCCATTCAGCTGCTAACTTGCAAATTCTTCTGAGGCAGTGTTCAGTTATTTGTATAGTAGAATCAAACATATACCTGTTGCTCTCTCAAATAAATATATAATGAATACAAGGAAATCCTGATTCTTACCATGATATACACTCCTTTTCCACCACCTGAATGTGTTAGGAAGTGGCATCAAGGTGATATAAATACATTATAAAAAAACTATAACAATATCAAAAAAGTTTACATTTAAAGATTTAAATCTTTTGTCAGATTTTTCTGACTAATCCTTCCTACTCCAAGTGCTCTTTGGATGGTCATACCTTTTGGCTTTACAATTGTTATGTTATATATGGTGCTTATGAAGAATCACTAAGTGCCACTAATGTGGGCAACTGAAACTGAATTGGATTATTCACTATGGTTAACAAAAATTGCCACCCACTGTTGCTACATCATAAAGGCACTCTGAGAATCTGGCAGCGCTGGCTTTCTGCTCTGATAGAGATCAGAAGGCACAGTTTTGGGAGTGAAAGAGAAGGAGAGCACAGAGGGTGGTTGGTTGGGTGTCTGGGGAAAAATTAGCGCATTATGCTGGTTGGATAGTCACAACCACGATCCGATTCAAACTGCTGAGGCCTGGAACGGTCCCCCCGCCATATTACGATGCAACCACAGCTAGTGTGGAGGTCTCAACTACATCAATGCACATACCCTTGACCTTGAATATGTCGCTGCAAGTGCATGCAAAATCACAGAAAACATAATATGTGCACACCTGAATGACATATGTGGGGATACGCCTTGTGCATCATGTACCCCTTTGCTAGAGTGTGGCACTATGTACTTAGTCCAGTCCACGGGGATACATGCCACCTACGGACTTACCTGCATTCCGGCGCCCACAGGGTCGTAGTCTTTGGGATTCAGCTGCTGCAGTGTAGGGGGACCTGGATAAAGGGATCCATGCCAGAGCCTGTCAGGGAGAAGATGATTTGGGTGAGTATGCAGGCGAGTGGTTCGACTGCCACGCTCAGGCTGTCAGAAACACACATCATAATCCAGATGGTGCTCTGAGATCCCTGTACTGCCCTATGGATGCTGTTTTTCTCCAGCTGTAACCTCAGCAGTTGGAGAAAGGCTGTCAGAGTTTGCGGTCTTTCAGCAGGTGGTCGGAGTACAGGAGGGATGCATCGTATTCCTGAGGTCAGACTGACCGCTTCTGACAAGACCACAGTGGGCAGACCAGCATTGGGATCAGGCCCTTATTTATTTATTTTTTTACATTTGGGACAGGAAGAAAAAGCTATGTAATGCATGGCTCCCCATAATTCTTCGGCCCATGCATAGCAGTTGAAAGCGAGGGCAAATTATTTGGGGCCATAAATAGCATTAAATTATACATAGGAAAAACATGAATACTAGGAATGTTTATCACCTCTCAGTTCTGAGTGATATCGTAGACAATTTAAGCTTAGCTCATTGAAGCCACTCAGTAACCTGAGGTGAAAAACATCCCCGTTGTTCAGTTACCTGTCCATAATTCTATATGTCACATTGATTTCCCTACATCCATCAGTTCATCTGAGTGAGATTCAAAATGCCTTTCAAAAATTAAACTCATGGAAGCAGAATATCTTGTAAACCTGGGGCGCTCTTCTGTTAAAGGTGGAGAAGCGTCACCCCACTGCTCTTTGAGCAGGAGCAGGAAAAAGAAAACCATAATAACATAGTTATTATTGTTTTATTTTTCCCAGGGAAGGAGCTGGGTTAGGGTGGGGCGGGGCTGGATGCACAGAGAGAGGAGTGGTTTGCACATGCCAAGTGTGCATGACTGTTTGGCAGGCCGTTTTTGCCTGGCCAAACAGTCATGCTCACTTTGTATGTTCCCCACCAGGCTGCTTTACACAGCTTGGTGGGGAACATGCAAAAGACCCCCATTCCCGATCTGAACGCCGATCCACGGCGCTCATACCAATCACAGCGCTGCATTGTAGCGTTGTGTGATTGGCTTAGGGGAGCCAATCACAATGTGGGAAACCTTAGTGCTTCCTTGTTCCACGACTCCCAGCGAAGCAGAGGGAAAACGCGGACGGAGAAAGAGGTAAGTGTTTTTTCCCCCTATTTTATTTTGTCTCGTTCTCCCAAAACTACCCTGCCCCACGCCATCCCCACCCTGCCCTTCCACCCTCATTACCAGCCAGTTGCTACTGTTGTAAACTACATAAAACAACAGGATGCCCCTAGGGTGACAGCAAAATACTCTACAGCAGAATGGAAGTTCCTCAATTTTAGCAGTGGCAAACACATTGGCTCCACTCTAAACACCAAGGGTCCATTAGGATGTCGGGCGGATTTCCTCCGCCAGGCTGGCGGTAGCCACCGCCAGCCTGGCGGAGAAAATCCGCCCGACATCCACAGCCCAATTCCCCCCCGCCATATTAGTATGGCGAGGTGGACCGCGGCGGTGAGAAACACCGCCCGCATGTTTTCCGCCCCGGTCGCCTTGCGGCCGGGGCGGAAAACGAGTAACATGGTGGCGGTGTCTGTTAGACACAGCCCCCCATATTACAATGGGCTATCACCAATGCATTTCCGTGGCGGCAATGAAAGGCATGCGGTGACTCCCTGCGGGGGCCCGTTGCGGGCCCCCTGGGAGTCCCTGGTTTGGGGGGTTGCACATGGGGGTACCTATGGTACCCCCCCGCATTTCAAAGTGCAACATGGCAGGCGCCGCCCGGTGCCTGTCATGTTGCACCTTGAAAAGCAAAACGTGCACTTTTCACATAGCGGCGGGCGGAGATTTCTGCTCCGCCCGCCGCAATTGCAACCATACAGGATGCGCCCGCCTGTGTGGTGGGCGCATCCTAATGCCCTGATCGGGACCCCGCCCTTATGGCGGGCGGTCCCGGGTCCCGATATGATGGCGGGCGGACTAAGTCCGCCCGTCATCATAATGGGCCCCCAAGTGAGAACGAACTTCCTATGTGCAAACTCATTTTGTTGATGACAGTACAAAGTAAAAGACGTGGTATAATCAGTGAGACCTAAAGCAGACACAGAAATCCAAGCTAATTTACATTTAACAAATGCATTTTCGGCCTTACGAGACAACTGTTATGGTCAGGGGTTATGCTGAGCATATGATTTCCCAAAAGACAAAAAGGGTCACATGAGCGCTTTATTCATCAGAGGCACACTGCTTCTACCCTATTAAAATGTGTTGTCTACACAACAACCATTAGGGAGGAGCTAAAGTCAATCTCTGTGGTGCTTCTTAAAGCTATTTTTCTGTTGGTCACATAAGGCCAGGCTACAGCTCTGCTGTCAAGCCAGACTTAAAAAATGGAGCGAGACCTGCGTTGATTATTAGAAAAATGGCAGAATAATCTTACAACCCCTTTCTTTTTTTTAAATTTGTGTTAATCAAATCTCATTTGATAAATTATCCAAATCAATGCACCTCTACTTTAAAGGGTACACTGTCTAAGCAGGAGAGCTTACTATTCGTTTGTAATTCCTGTCTGACCTTAAATAGCAGTGTGGTGGGAAATATACATACCCAATTGTGCACTAAGCCAAAGCGGAGTCTATAGGTGTACTTCGCAGTGAGGACTCATACAAACAGCCTTCCCATTGAATGCACTTCATGCCACTTGAGCAAAATAGCTTTTTATTCAGCTAATAAATGACCCTGGACATGTATCCTGATAAACAGCATGAGTGAACTACTTGTGAAGCATGTGCATGGCAATCTTGCTGCAAATTGTACAATTTCATACCTCTTTTGGAACAATAGAATAGGAACACTAGGCATTTCTTTTTTTTTTTTTTTTTTTAGGTGGGGAATGATCGTTTAATATTCAAGCTTAAAAAAAAATACAGCAATAGCAGCTCCCTTATTCCTTGTAGAAGGCAACGATTACTACTACAGACGTCTCCGTGTAAGTGTAATGGTGGTTTTCTTGCGTGCGCGTATTTAAACAACTCCTCAAAGGTCCAACGCATTTTAATGCTGGAGTTGGGCGTCATGTTGCATAAATTGCGACTTTGGCGTAGTTCTACAGGGTTTGACTGTCCCACCCAGTACTTGGTTCAGGGCACCAACACTTGAGCGTGAAAATCCAGGTCATTGGGGCCCGGACAACCCCACTCAACACGCTTGTTGATATGGTGTCCCTGCTTTTTGGGTAACCAACAGTTCTCTTAAAAGGGGGTCAGGGACCCCTTGGTTATTCACATCCAGCTTGGCTCTTCTTTTTGTGTACATTTCTTCATTGAGTTTTTTAAGTCAGTCACAGGTTAGTCCTTTAAAAAGGGTCAGGGATGCACTGGAAGATCACAACCACATTTTTTCTATATATCATCACCCACAAGTTCCGCACTAAGAAAATCCACTTTATGCCTAAATGTTTAATTCAACAGTCTCATCACATGAATATTAACCAGACAGAATATTATTAAAACAGCACTAATGCATGTCACTAACAATTAAACTAATATGCACAACTCTAATATAGTTGGAATGTCATTCGGCCGCCTAGCACTTCAGGACTACTTCTATGTGCTATACTATGAGAGCAGGGAGGAGCTTAACTTGCATCTAGAGTTTATTGGGATTTAGCGCACTGCATAACTGTTTACAGCATAAAGCCGTAATATTCCGAAGAGAGGGTTCCCTCAAAAGGAAAACACACATCAGCTGGGCTCAGTTCTTCTCCTGAAGTCATTGGATCAGTGTCGGCTCTCAGGATACGGATGATGCTGCCGCAGTTTGGCAGCCTCCGGCAGGACCCAGTGCGATTACCTGGCTCAAAGACTTTGATACTGTTTAGACAAACCAGTAGGACAAAAGTACGTGAATTCAGACTTCATTGTTTGCTTCATATTTGCTGTCTGAACTTCAAGTATAGATAAAAGGGAACTTGTCCCAGATGGATGTCGCATTACGTGTTTGCCAAGGTCATCTGGATGAGTTGACACTTTCACAGGTTCAAATGTCGGATGGCCAACGATCGAGCAGAAAATGGAGCCTTGTCTGCATAATATGGAGTCTGGCCTTTGGGTCTTTATGAGACTACGGAGGCGATTAAAAAGTAGTGTCTCCGGTACCAGCAAAACACAGACAGGGTTCTTCCAAAAAAGCTTATTCACATGAATAAAGAACAGTTGTAAAGGCAAATAGTGACGTCACTCAGAAAATGTGACAACAGTTTTGCATAAAATGACAGTAATACCAGAACCTGTCCTAGGCGGGCTCCCTAAACCGTTGCAGGGGTCTCCATACATGGGGTGTAGGGCAGGTGGTTTAGGGGGTGGGGCAGGTGAGGAGCTTGTAAGAAGCTCTATATCTTAAGGGAGAACAACCTTCACAACGCACTGCGATAGATTTACAACTCGGTCATTACAATGCAAGTCGTTACGGCGACTTGCGCTGGATGGCGCTCTACACTGAGCTGATCCGAAAAGCCAAGAAAACAGCATTCAAAGATCGACTTGACAACAACGCCCACAACAGCAAGGAACTTTTCAACATCGTCAAGGAATTCTCCAACCCCTCGGCCAACTCCAACGACATCACCCCCTCTCAAACCCTCTGCGATTCCTTAGCCTCTTTTTTCCACAACAAGATTGCTGACATCCACAACAGCTTTGACAACCAACCCGGAAGCCAACCCACCCTACCATCAGCTGACCTTCTTCCCCCCGTTAACACCCTTAACGCCTGGAACCCAATCTCCACTGAGGACACCATCGGCCTGATGAACTCCATCCACTCTGGATCCCCCACAGACCCATGCCCCCACCACATCTTCAACAAAGCAGACTCCGTCATAGCTCCGCACCTCCGAGACGTCATCAACTGCTCCTTCAACTCCGCTACCTTCCCAGAAGACTGGAAACACGCTGAACTCACCGCCCTTCTGAAAAAACCAACAGCAGACCCCACCGAACTCAAAAACTACCGCCCCATCTCGCTTCTTCCATTCCCGGCCAAAGTCATCGAGAAAGCTGTCAACAACCAGCTCGCCGCCTTCCTCGAAGCCAACAAATCACTCGACCCCTCTCAATCTGGCTTCCGAGCCAAACACAGCACTGAGACCGCCCTCATCGCAGCAACAGACGACATTCGAACTCTACTGGACAATGGAGACACAGTCGCCCTCATCCTCCTCGACCTCTCTGCAGCCTTCGACACAGTCTGCCACAGCACCCTGTTACAACGCCTCAGAAACATCGGAATCCAAGGAAAGGCACTGGAATGGATCACCTCGTTCCTCACCGGAAGAACCCAGAGAGTCCGCCTCCCACCATTCAAGTCCGAGGCCTCAGAAATCATCTGCGGCGTACCACAAGGATCCTCACTCAGTCCCACCCTCTTCAACGTATACATGAGCCCCCTCGCGGCCATCGCCCGCCAACACAACCTCAACATCATCTCTTACGCGGATGACACTCAACTTATCCTATCTCTCACCAAGGACCCCAGCACCGCCAAAACTAACCTACACGAGGGAATGAAAGAAGTCGCCGAATGGATGAAACAAAGCCGCCTGAAACTGAACTCAGACAAAACAGAAGTCCTCATCCTAGGTAAATCCCCCTCTGCATGGGACGACTCTTGGTGGCCGGAAGCCCTCGGAAAAGCACCCATCCCGACAGACCACGCACGGAACCTAGGCGTCATCCTGGACTCTTCACTCTCAATGAACAGACAAGTCAACGCCGTATCCTCTTCCTGCTTTAACATTCTTCGCATGCTCAGAAAAACATTTCCCTGGATCCCCTCCGAAACAAGGAAAACAGTCACCCACGCTCTGGTCACGAGCCGACTGGACTACGGAAACACCCTCTACGCAGGTACTACCGCAAAACTCCAGAAGAAACTACAACGAATCCAAAACGCCTCAGCCAGGCTCATATTAGACATCCCACGCAACGAACACATCTCTGGTCACCTTAAAGACCTCCACTGGCTACCCGTCAATAAGAGGATTACTTTCCGTCTGCTTACCCACGCACACAAATCACTCTACGACATCGGACCAGAGTGCCTCAACTCTCGACTGTCCTTCTACTCCCCCTCCCGCCAACTTCGCTCTTCCAGCCAAGCCTTCGCCACTGTACCTCGCATCAACAAGACCTCCATGGGAGGCAGATCCTTCTCTTACCTGGCTGCCAAAACATGGAACTCACTCCCCGCTTACCTTCGCCTCACCCAGAATCACCTAGCGTTCAGAAAGCAGCTTAAAACGTGGATATTTGACAAATAATCCTACTCCCCTTCCTAAGCGCCTTGAAACCCTCTGGGTATGTGGTGCGCTATATAAATGTTATGACTTGACTTGACTTGACTTAAGGGCTACTAGTAAAGCACAAATTTGTATGAAGTCCTTATCTGCATGTTAAAGAGGCAGGGGTACTAAAGAGAGAGCACGGAGGTAGCAGAGGCTTGAAAACCAGGCCTTCATTGGTATATAATGGAACTGAGGCGTATATGGTTTGTATCTGTACATTAAAGCAGTCGGGCTGCTTCAATTAATCTTTCTTTATTTCTTCATTACGATGAAGGGCCTGCATGGCAAGCCGTGGCACAGTGGATGTTGTGGATCAGAGCTCCGGAGCAGACCCATTCTTTGGGAAGAGTTGGCCAAGCACCCCCGTGGCCTTTTGGGGTGCTTCACTGCCTTGTCTTCAGCTCCCTCGCCATTTGGCACAGCATGCAGTGCCCGCAGAAGCACTGGCAGCAGAAGTCATGACAGATGGTGCACCCAATGTGCCAGCGCTCCCTCATGGCGGCCCGCAGGGCGAGGAAAGCCCCAGGCAGACATGGCAGGCAGAAGTGCTCCCCGAAGTCCTTGGAGACCCGGCACATCAGGATGCAGGGTACGAAGGTGCCACACAGACAAATGCCCATGTCGTCAAAACAGTCCGTCATCTCGGAGCTCCAGTTGCTCTTCTGTGAGCTGTAGCCCAAGCTCTGAGGCTGGCTGTTGATTGGTTGACTCATGTCGGATTCTTGCTCGTCTGTCGGGGGTCTTCTCGTCTGTGTCGGAACACTAGGCATTTCAACGGAGAAATGAATGTTTTGGTTTGTTGCAGTATGAGCACACTTCACTGTAGTCCTGCAAGCAGATGTAAACTCTGCTTGATAAAAGGCACGGAATTGTGAGTTAGCTTGGGGAATGGTCCTGGTAATTCGGGATGTGCGTGCGTTACCGGATATCAGGTTTAGAAACTCACAATGGCCGCAGCTTCGGATGGAGAAACCAGCTGGTTTGATAACTACAGACCCGGTATCTCCACCTTCAATTGTGTACTGACTTGTAATCAGTCCTAAGTGATATATCAAGGCAGGAGTCTATTTTCTCTATAAGTTCTTGTTATAGGAAGATATCAGTGTTCTCAATATTACCAATACTGCAGCAAGGTGTAGGAGCCAACCTTTTCACAAATACTGCTAGAGCAAGAGAAATAATCTTTAAATTTCAGATGATTATTAGCAATGACGATCAGATAAATAAGTATGATACAAACAGATGGTAACAGTTGAAAGGAGCGCACAGCACATACAAGGTGTTCGTAAATTTTCATGTCGTAAAACGGTGCTCAGGAAGAAGAGGTGCCGGTTACCACAACCCCAGAAGTAAACCACAATGTGGTTCAATAAACAATGTGTTTTTCCTCCGAGCACTCAAATTGATAAAACACAGTCTCTGTAGAGTCTTTTCTGCTCAATTTTAATGTCCAAATCCAAATCAAATGTATCTCACTCCAAGATCCACCATATAATAAGACGCAGATAAATAAGTAGCTAAACATACTCAATCAAGGAGAACTACAACATAGGGTTCTTTCCTGGCAGAATACTTATTTGCAATACTGATATACGTAATTAGAGAGCTGCTCCTTCTAATGTCCAGACAATAGGTAGGTCGCAGAAGAGTGCTATGTGGGTCAACGCTGGTTGGGCAATCAGAGCAGTAAATACAATAAAATTATTAGGTGGAGGTAATTGGGTTTTCTAGCAATGACAACTGACCTATTATTTTGATCAGAGAACCAGAGCAAACCTGGGCCATGTATGTAGGCTGTATAGTGTCCTTCAAAGTCAATAGTATAGCAATGGTGCTGTCTTTTCAAAGTTGTATTATCTTTACCATCTTCAAAAAGTAATCAGAGAACCACACTTTTTAAAGTCAAGTTGGAGTCGTTATTAGGGAACATGGACATTAGGTACATAACATCAACAAATACTATTTTACATGCTTCCATCTTGCTGTAACAAGAAGCAAATGACAGACCCTTGCTGTAGGTTATAGGCCAGTTTCTTTATTAATAGCAGAAAGCTGTGATGCAATTAACAGCAACACAGAATTAAAATATTCAGCAGATGTAAAGATTTCAATACAAATTAGAGCTATACACAAAGACACTGAGCTAGATTGCTAATCTCTCATTCTATCTCGCCTAGACTACTGCAACATCCTCTATCAAGGTTGCACAAAATCTATCCTAAAGAGGTTACAGTCAGTCTAAAATGCAGCGGCAAGATTGCTGTTTTCCTTTCCCAAAGTTTTGCTCTGCTTCGGGGTTTCTTCGCATGTCCCACTGGCTGCTGTTGGAGAGGCAAATTTAATTTAAAGCCCTTAGCACGGCACATAGGATCATGAATGCTCAGGGTGTCTTCAGCCAGATGTCCTCCTGGACGCGCCCTTCCAGGATTCATTGGCTACTAGTGTGGCACAATATTTTGAAGATAATGCAGGGACAGCTACATCGCTGTTGGTCGTGTGAGACACCCTTAAGGTGGTTGTCAGGAGACACTGTCTGGGGACGCAAGTAGGTATGCAGGTACGGCTGGAAAAGGAGCTCACCACTCTGGAGCACAGACTAGCTGCCGCAGAACAGGCAGTTGTAGATGACATTCAAGGGCGGCTGGGCTCCCTCAAGGAGGGACATGCGCGGTTGCTTGAGCGACTGCGATGCCTTAATTATGCTGCACACTCGGTGAGAACACACCATATGGCTGACAAGGCAGGCAAACTGCTTTTGTGGCTTATCCACCAGAATGAGTCGTCGACACCGATGGCGTCAGTAAAAACAATGACAGGGGCAATAGCATATATGCAACGTGATATCCACAATGCGTTTGTGACAAACTACCGAGATTTATATAAGTCGCGTGCGAGAGCCACAAATTTCGAGATACAGACATACCTAGACGGACTTAACCACATGCGTGCAGGGGTTATTTTTGCTCTGTGCGGCTTTTTTCCAAAAGTCATCAGCAGCGAAGGGGTTAATCTACTGCATCCAACGCGCACACAAAGCAATGATCTGAATGCCCCTATTCAATCAGAGGAGCTTCGTGACTGCATCTTTTCCCTATCTAATAGGAAGTCGCCCGGACCGGATGGTCTGCCGACTGAATTCTATAAAGCATACACGTACATCTTAGTACCACAACTGCTCAAAGTGTATGAAACAGTGCTAGATTATTCCGCCCTCACTGATAGACAGAACAAGGCTCTGCTGGTATCTCTCCTCATGCCAAATAAGAATCCTGATCTCTTGGGCTCCTATCACCCGCTAGCGCTCCTTAATACGAACTATAACATTTTCACATCATTGTTAGCTAGGTGTCTTTCTCCGCGAGTAAGAGCCCTGGTACACCCTGATCATAATGGTTTTGTCCCTGCACGCTGCACTTCTTTAAACATACGCAGACTTTTTAGAGTTCAACAGTATGCCACGCAGGCCTCGCCTCCTTCAGGCTGCCTGGTGCTTGACCTGGGGAAAGACTTTGACTCGCTGGAGTGGCCTTACTTGGCGTCTGTGCTGGGTAAATACGAACTGGGGGAAAACTACTTGAGTATGGTTCGCTTACTATATCAACAGCCCTCTGTCCGGGTTCCTACAGTCAGGTTAATCTCAGATAATATCAGAGTTAGACGGGGCACACATCAGGGATGCCCACTATCTCCGCTGTTGTTTTCCCTGGCTATGGAACGCTTAGCAATGTTACTTTGGAGAGACGGTGAAGAGTGGGGGATACGGTTGGGAGACGGGCTACATGCCGCATCCTTGTATGCAGATGATTTATTATTGTATCTTCAAGATATTACTGCAATCCCAAAGTCCATAGCTGATATACTTACATACAATGAGGAGAAGTCAGGACTCTGGGTCAATTGCGCCAAATCGGTGGTCTATTCATTCAGCGCTCACACCACGGAAGTGGACATTACTCTAAATGGCTTACCCCTCACGTGGTATCCTACCACATTCAGATATCTCAGCGTATTCATATATCGCTCGCCTGAAGATCCAAAGGAAGGCAACTTAACGAGAGGGATTGCGGCTATGCGCGCTCAAATGCAATTTCGGAAGACTCTTCCGCTGAATGTAATGAGCCGCATTGCCCTGTTGAAAATGATCATACTCCTCAAACTGCTCCATTATTTTTCTAATCTTCCACTATATGTTCCTCCTGAGATATTCTGAGACCTGGAGCGATTATCCCGGGATTTAATATGGAATAAGGGTAGGCCACGAATCGCATTGTGGAAAATGTATGCCCCCACTGGCCAGGGAGGGCTGTCTGTCCCCAACATGGAATTGTATTATTTAGCTGCCCAGCTTCAATGGGCGACAAAGTGGTTGAATGATATGTGCCTGGAAGACACAGCGACCATGCATCAGCCCTGGTCCCATTCTCAAATTTGTTATTTGTTCCATCCCATCGCTAAACTCCCACGACCACAGCAGATACATTTGGGACTAGCCCTTAAATGCTATAAAAGAAGCTTATATCTCACGAGCACAACACCTCCATATGCCCCAATCCTACTATTGCTGGGGACACCACGGGGGAGGCTGGGTACCACTGGGGCAGCTCTCATGGCCTGGCACGTGGCAGGGCTTGAGACACTGGGCGACCTCTTTAGGGACGGTGCACAACTAACATTGAAGACGCTAGTTGAGGACAAAGAACTCCCAGCGGGACAATTTTTGTTGCACACCTCCCTTCTCTATCAACTGCCTGGGGGGATCTGGCTACTGAGTCATTGATGCACCTGTTGGTGAAATATTGGCACGTGATGGGCATAGGGTCACATGTAGTGCACTGGCTGGTGGAGGCACTTCTCACACACACGCTGAGACCTATGATATGACTTAAGGATAGATGGGAGGCAGATAGAGGTCGGCCTTGGACGGACAAGGAAAGGGATGCTATATTGGAGGGTGCTAGGAACATACCCAGAAACTCGAGGTTCAAGCTTATCCAAACATACATTACACAGAGGGCATATCTCTCGCCTGACATGATCAATTGGTACTTCCACATCACCACTTCTGCATGTCCACGTTGTCAACAAGTGGATGCAGATCTGCTCCACATGCTGTGGACCTATACATCCCTTAAGCATTACTGGAGGGAGGGGGTCACAAGTCTGGCTTCATGCACAAACACAGACATGCCACGGTCGTGGGAGGTGTGCCTTCTTGGGCTGTACGCCAGATCAAAAAAAAATAAAGTTACCTCAAAATTTCGGAACCTGGGTTTCATTAATGCAAAACGTCTCTTAACTAAGAAATGGAAAAATGCAATCCCCTGAGATACTAAGGCCCCCATTAGGATGGCGGGAGGACTTTGCCCGCCCGCCACGCTTGCGGAAAACGGGACCACCCATGAGCTGAGCGGCGGTCCCGCACTGGACATTAGGATGCGCCCGCCACAGTGGCGGGTGCATCATGCATTCTTAACATTGTGGTGGGCGGTGCTCTCAGCACCGCCCGCCACAATGCTAAGAATGCACGTATGCATTTGCATACACAAAGCGGCAGTCACCGCGCGGTGCCTGCCGCATTGCGTATACAAATGTTGGGGTGTACCCCCCATGTGCACCTACCACCCCCCCTTCACCATGGGGGCCCGCATGGGGCTCCTGAGGTGAAGACCGCATGCCGCCACTGAAAGGCATCAGATCGGGCCCATTATAATATGGCTGGCGGTGTCAAACTGACACCGCCACCATATTAAACCTTTTCCAACCCGGCCGCGAGGCGACCAGGGCGGAAAAGTGGTGGACGGTCTTTCCGTCCGCCGCGGTCCCCCCGCCATACTAATATGGCGGGGGGCATTGAGGAGACGATGTCGGGCGGATTGTCCCCGCCAGGCCGGCGGTGGCTACCGCCAGCCTGGCGGGGGCAATCCGCCCAACATCCTAATGGGCCCCTTAGTTGGAGGTGTTCATTCATGGTATGGGCTCAGGCAGAGAGTACAGCGTTACATAGAGAAGAGATAGCTGGGCTTCGTAAGTTCCCCATTGCACAAGACTGGGGGACACTGCTAGCAGACTTCCAGACTGACAATCAGACAAAAATCGATGCTGTCCCGTTAGCCAACCAGTGATCAGCTCACCAGCCCTCCTCCCCACTACTCAGCTAAGGAGAGTTGACACATCTCAGTGTTGGTGGAACTGGTTTCTGTGGCTCCCCATGGTATGTTACGGAAGGCCCCCCACACGCCTCCTCCTCCGTTTTCGGACACGGGGTTCTCCTCGTTGATGGCTGCTCTGCGCTGATATGTGGGACGTGACAGTTATCCATTGTGTGTGGGACTGTGTGGTAGTGTTCTAATGATAACTATTTAGATACAGTCATGCATGTTTAGCATTAAAAGGGTTCATGGATGGCAGATATTCTTTTGATGTTTTAAGTTTTTAGTTCTGTTTAGAATATTTTGTAAAATATGCTTTATTGGTACGCATCAGTGATCAATATATGTTTTCTGCAGTTATACAAGTCCTTCTTCTATTAAACAGTGATTTGCCGATGCGCCCCGAATGGCTAGGCGCTGGATGCACCTGGTGCACATACGTGAGCTCCTGTTAGGACAGTTTTGATAAAATGTGCTATGAGTACATAAAAGATAGCAATGGCATTTATTGGTAATCTACAATGTAGCTCGACTGTGGGCAATGGCACACGGAGGTACTTATGCATATGTTCAAGTATGATATAAATGTCAGCAGTATGGAATAGCGTGAATGTGTTATTTTTATATTGTGGCGATGGTTAAAGCTATTCTGCACATGGTATATGCATTTCTGATGTTCACATCTAAAGATTTTGTATGGATACGTGTTGTCAGGCATATTTAAAAAATGAGATGCCAATAAAGATATTTAAACAAAAATGAATGCTCAGGGTGTTCCCATCCTGTCTGATCTAATTCGACCTTATCTCCTAACCTGATCACTTCGCTCAGCCAAGCTAATTCTGGCGGTGACTCCCCGGTTCTACAGGAAACGTAGTGGATGTTCTTTTTCAGTTTTAGATCTGCCCTCTGGAACAACTTGCCTCTCGAGCTAAGACAAATCCTGAATCATTTTGAGTTCAGGAAAAAGCTAAAAACATGGCTTTATATTTTTTAGTCGGTCCTCATCCCCTTTGCCACTCTTTGTGGTGTGTTAGTCTGATCCGATGGTCAGCGCTAGGGAGCCTTGTTGCTGGGGCAGCTACGCGATTTATAAATGTAATTAACATAACTAGGCAGACTAATCCCTACAAATACAGTAACCAGCTGGGTTACTGAAATAACTGATTTTTTGTTTTACGTCGAACAGCATGTTCATCTTGGAGATGTCAGATTGTTGTCAGATACGTGTGTGCATAATACTAAAGACAAAAAGAACAATTGATGGACAGAATGCAGAACAATGTCATACATTCACCCCAGTACAGAGATCTGGGCCTAAATCCATATTTTCTTTGCTCACAATGTTTGGACCCAGCCATATGCAAATCAGTCTTGACCCTGCACCCAATGGGAACAGTCCAGCCTAAACTGCCAAGCCAGGTCCTCCCTGGACTTGAACAAAGCATCCTAGGACCGGTTTCGAGGGTTTCACCCCTCATCAGCCATCATAGCTTGACTCCAGTGGCATGGAGAGCACGGGGCCCACGTCTGGGCATACACGTCCCACTTGGGGTGACAAATGCATAAAGAACAACTGATGGCCAGAATGCAGAACAATGTCATACATTAACCCCAGTACAGAGATCTGGGCCTAAATCCATTGTTTTTTTGCTCACCATGCCATTCCAGTTTGGACCCAGCCATATGCAAATCAGTCTTGACCCTGCACCCAGAAGGTACAGTCCAGCTCAAACTGCCAAGCCAGGTCCTCCCTGGACTTCAACCAAGCATCCTAGGACCGGTTTCAGGGTTTTACTCCTCATCAGCCAGGATAGCTTGACTCCAGTGGCATGGAGAGCACGGGACCCACGTCTGAGCATACCTGTAGGAGAGTAGGGTCTGCTATCCTATGGTCACCCCAAATTTTTGCTTTTTTTTCACTGGTTTATGACTTAATGTGGCTGTGGGCCTGCTAATCAGACCCACAGCCTGCTGTTCTCTCTCTAAATTACTGCCAATGCACTTTAGGTGCATTACGAATTGGAACTGGTTCACCTTATTGGCCCCTGTAACAGTGTACCCTAGGTACCCAGGGCATAGGTGTTTCCAAGGCCTACCAGGGGCTGCAGCATGTATTGTGCCACCCCGGGCCTGGCCTCCATATTTGACACAACTGGCTGATCACTCAGCTGGGGTAAGTTGGTGTAATCACCTCTTACTTAGGTACAGTATGCCTGTGCCTAACCCTAAACTGGACACATATGTTCCTATCAGCCACTCCTATGGAAGGCCTCATCAATCCTGGAGGCAGAGTGCTTGGAAATATGTGAGATGGTGCTCTAGCATGAGCTGAGCCTTTCTGCAGCGGTCGGGAACCACTCCCTAAGCTGTTCCGGGATATTGCCATACCATATACTCTTAAGTGCATTATAATCCTCGCGGTTAAATGCTATCTTTGGTTTGGCTTTATCAAAACATGTCGAGTAAGGTGTCATACGAATTGGAATACTATCCCCTCGACAGTTCTGTCGACGGGGTTAGCATTCCACCCTTCTAGAGGGACACGACATGTGTGTAGCCTTAACCCCGTTTAAAGTTAACCAGAGCCTCAGCATCACAAAATGGATGCTGCCACCACAGACACAAGTCTGGCTTCCTGCTGCTGACCGAAACTCGGCCGATGGTGGCCTGGACAAAGGGTTTCCTGCCTTGGGAGGTGCGAGCACCACCCCAGACATGGTTTTGTGTATTGGGTAGGACAGGGCTGAATAGAATCAGACATGCCCGGGGCACACAAGGTGTCCCCGTGCATAAGCCAGTCCAAACCGGTCCTGGGACTTTCCAGACCCAGGCCTGGCGAGGAGCTGGACAAAGGAAAGGGGGTGTAACCGCCCCCCTTCCTGGTTCCTCCCAGAGGAGGGACCTAGTAGGTGATCCACTCCTCAGATTGGGAATAAGAGTGGGAGCAGTGCCATTGCACAGCAGATCATCCTGAATCAACTTGAAACAAAGAAGAAGACTGGACTTCGACATTCTGCTGCTCAGAAGACTGAAGAGAATCTCCCTTGTGGCCTAGGAGTGGCCACCCTGTGAATACAGGTACCAACCAGCAACTCGACGTCTGCTTTGCCACTGCCTCCCGCCTCCCGCCCGAGCCCAGAGCCCGACAAGAACCAGACTCCCAGACCTCTCACAGGCCGATCCACAGTCCCTGCAAAGAAGGGACCCGTGGAGGCACCGAGTGACGTGGTACCGGACCTCTTGGAAGACACTCGAAAAGCTGACTGCGCAGCATCTGAGGCATCCTCGACGTTGTGCTTTGGGGACTGAGAACCCCCACCACCGAGCAGCCCTTGCACCGAAGATCAGCCCCCCAGCATCTCCACGATCTGCGTGGGGCCCTTTTGCATTGTGCCACTTGACGCGCCATCCCGGCCACTAGCCACGTGGTCAGCGGCCATCTTGGCGACGAAACCGACAAACTACACAGCGGGTCTGGTTGCTCCAGACTTGCCCAAGCTCCTGTGAAAAGGAGCACTCGCTCTGACCTTGCTGGTCCGAGTGTTAAGCATCTTTCGATTCCTGCGTGGCTGGTATTAGCCAAGGCCTGTTTGCTCTGATCAGGTTGGCGACACCGCCAACAGCGAGTAGCCTGCGTGGGACAGCTCGTGACCGACTCCTGGACGTCCTCGACCCCCGGTGTCCACGTGGCTGCGGAGAGAAGCTACACCTCAACGCCTGTTTGCACCCGACATCGCCTGGTTCCAATCTGGTTCCACGGTAGTCACTGGCTAGTGACTTTGAACATTGTCCCCTCTGCTTTCAGGTCTTCACAACTTCAGATCCACCCTTGGATCCACCGGAACTCTTCACATCGAGCCGCCTGCAGCATCTTCAGCTCCAAGCACCATCGACCAGCGTGACGAAACCCGACACTACTTCGACCCTGTGCACCTGCTTCCTGTGGGTGAGGTAACTCAGCTCCGCCGGTGTTCCTACACTGGTACACATCTCAAGGGCCTGTGTCTTAAGTTTCAGCGTTCTAGGTCACTCGGAAGGTTCCGAACTATCTAACTTTGTACTTTTTATGCACCATAGACTTTACATTGGAAAGTGCGTGCACTTTAGACACTGCACCCGAGTCCCGCGGGCCTTTCCCGACTCAATCATTGCTAGTCTCGAATAGCTCCAGCGATTCCCAAGGCCCTAGGCCTGTTTCCTTTCCAATTGGTATCTCTTATACCACTTTCTTAGTATATGGTTTAGGTGGCCCCTAGGGCTCATCCATATTGTGCAACTTTTGTGTATTTTAAACTGTCTTGTGATTTAACGCTTGTGCTTCTGTGCTCATAAAGAGTCCAGGGGATTTTATAGTTAATAAATCAATATATATTTTCAATATATATCTGTGTGGTGTCCTTTCATTTGGTATTCAAGGGGGTTGTGTATGGTAATACAGCTGGCTTCACATGCCTTTCAGAGTTTAGCCTAAGACTGCTTTGTCCACGTTACCACTAGGATAACTGGTCTACAAGGTTGAATTACAACCAATCATCATAAGGGTTGCTTGGCATGGTACAAAGTGATCACTAAGAATTAGTGAGCATTATATACCAGGCCAACTTCTCACATTGGTGAGCAGCGGATTGGGATCTGAGCTTGCTGTTGTTTTACCATTACAATCTTTGAGATTATCATTTGAAAGATCATACAGGTACCTGCTAGGTACATATAAAACAAGACTAGTATACTTAAGTTCTACTGAACTTAGTTGTTGTAGAGCAAAGGGAGTAGCACACCCTGACTACAACTACTAGATAGGTTTAGTAGGTAAACACCAGTGTAGGTAGATTGCAACACATCCACCCACACTAGAGCAATGTCTGGAGCAGAGGGTTCCACTGGGAACATCCCTGTTGAGAGTGACCCTCCAAGGGCACCATCCAAATTTGCTATTTTCTCCTTTAAGGAACTAAGACAGCTTTGTGTCTTAAGGGGTCTGAAGACAGGGCCTTCCCCTACTACAGACCACCTAAGAGAGCCCCTAGACCAGTCTGAGACTCTAAAGCCCTCTAAGGCAGACCCCACTGGGAATGCTGATGGAGGCCATCCTTCAGAGGATGACACTGTAGACACCCCTGTCCCTATCATCCTGGTAGATGAGGAAGCCCCCATCACTGGAGCTCCTCAGGTAGATGAGGAGGAAGAGGAAGAGGAAAAAGAGACAGAAGGGGGGAGCAGTGAGTCAGACGATGACAGAAATAGTCAGGTGCTGGTCAGTAGACTGAACCAGGCTAACTTAAGCCTATTTGGGACTGAATCAGGTAACAACCCATTCAGACCCCCAGGTGGACTTAACCAGAAGCCTAGGAGGAGAAGGACTCACTCAGATGACTCTAACAGCTCCCATGCTTCTAGAGGTTCTCATGGGCACTCCAGAAGGGAGATGACTAGCCCTCAGAGAAGGGAACATGAGGCCAAAATGAGAGAGTCTGAATTGAGGATCCAGAGACAAGAGTTAGAGGTTGCCCTGGTCCAAGAGAAACTTGCTAGAGCAAGACAGCCTAGAGAGAGTGGGGTAATAGAACCCACTGGTGGCAGCAATATCCACAAGGATAAAGACAGGTCTTTTGATAACAGAAACCTGAGTAAGATTGTGCCCCCCTACAAAGCTGGGGATGATATCCACAAATGGATCACTGCAATGGAGAGAGCCTGCAGAGTACAGCAGATCCCTCAGGAGCAGTGGGCAGCAATCTTGTGGCTCTCCTTTGAAGGTAGAGGCCGAGACAGACTCCTCACAGTTAGTGATGGGGATTCTAGAAACTACCTGGTCCTGAAGAGTGCTCTGATTGATGGGTTAGGTTTAACCACTGAACAGTACAGGTTAATGTTCAGTGATACCCAGAAGACACAGACTCAGGACTGGTCTGAATTTGTTGAGTGTGCCACTAAGGCTCTGGAGGGATGGTTGCTGGGAAGCAAGGTTACAGACTATGAAGGATTGTATAATTTGCTGATGAGAGAACACATTTTAAATAACTGTCAGAACCAGCAGTTGCATCAACATTTGGTTGACTCAGATTTGACCTCTCCCCAAGAATTGGGAAAGAGGGCAGATAAATGGGTAAGAACCAGAGTTAAGCAAAAGAACCAGAACCAGGGTGGTGACCAGAAGAAAACAGACCAGAAGGGTGGGGAACAGAAAGCTAAAGACCAGAAGTCTTCAACAGGGCCCCAAAATGATACAGAGGGTGGGTCCCAAACTTCCAAGAAGAAGAAGAAAGAAGGTCAGAAGAAACCCTAGTGTAAAACTTGTAAAAACACCTCTCACTGGACAAGTGAGTGTAAAAAGGGTGGAGCCCCCAGCACTGCAGCCCCTAAGGCAACTGCACCCACTAGTACAGCTAGCAGTGCTGGTCCACAAACCAAGGGGATAGTGGGTATCACCTTGGGAACTGAAGGAGATTCTGACCTAGTCAGAACCCTTACACAGGCTGTTCTGATTTGTGAAGGGGACATAGATTTGACCCCTGACATCAGTCCCAGTAATCTGGGCAAATACAGACAGACGCCTTTGATCAATAACAAAGTGGCTCAAGCTTACAGGGACACATGTGCCAGTGTCACAATGGTGACACCTAACTCTGTGGACCCTGGACAATACATGCCAGGTGATAAATACCTGGTGACCAATGCCAGCAATGTCACTACTACACATAGTGTGGCACTTGTTAACTTTTCCTGGGGAGGGGTAACTGGCCTAAAAAGAGTTGTGGTTAGTGCTGATCTCCCAGTCGAATGTTTGTTGGGCAATGACCTGGAGAACTCTCTATGGTCAGAAGTTGAGTACAGGACTCATGTAGAGATGTTAGGGATATCATCACATGTCCTTGCTGTGACCAGGTCACAGGCCAAAAAGTGCCTCTCTGAACCTCAGGTCTTGGATCCTGGAACAATGGACCAAGCACCTTCCAAGAAGAAGAACAGGAGGGTTAAGGCTGTGCCTTCCCAACTGCCTGCAAGTGAGGATCAAGCTTCACAGGAAGCTGGTCTTGAGACCCCTGAAGGAACAGTCTCTGAAGAACTTGAACCTGATCAGGTTGAGTTTCTGGGGACAGGGGGACCTTCTAGGGCAGACTTGGGGCAGGCTCAGTTAACCTGTCCTTCTCTTGAACCCCTCAGACAGCCGGCTGCTGCTGAGGCTGCTGGGAATGCTCAAGGTGCCCATAAAGTTTATTGGGATGAAGGACTCCTTTACACAGAGGGTAGAGACCCCAAGCCTGTGCAACCAGGAGGTTGGTTATACCTCTGAAATTTAGGGGTTTCCTTCTCACCTTAGCCCATGATATTCCTTTAGCAGGACACTTAGGCCAGAACAAGACCTGGGACAGGCTTGTCCCTCACTTTCACTGGCCTCACATGTCTGAAGACACCAAGGAGTTTGTCGCTCCTGTGAAACCTGCCAAGCCAGTGGTAAAGCAGGTGGAACAATAAAGGCCCCCCTGATACCACTACCTGTGGTGGGGGTTCCCTTTGAAAGAGTGGGGATTGATATTGTAGGTCCGATGGATCCCCCTACAGCATCTGGGCACAGATTCATACTGGTGGTGGTGGACCATGCCACCAGGTACCCAGAGGCAATTCCACTTAGGACCACAACAGCTCCTGTTGTGGCCAGGTCCTTACTTGGAGTTTTCTCCAGAGTGGGGTTTCCTAAGGAGGTAATATCTGATAGAGGTGCCAACTTCATGTCAGGATATTTGACAGCTATGTGGAAGGAATGTGGTGTTAACTACAAGTTCACCACTCCTTATCATCCACAATGTAATGGGATTGTTGAGAGATTTAACAAGACCCTAAAGGGCATGATCAAAGGATTACCTGAAAAGCTCAGGCGAAGATGGGACATCCTACTGCCCTGCCTTTTGTTTGCTTACAGAGAGGTCCCTCAAAAGGGGGTTGGTTTCAGCCCCTTTGAATTGTTGTTTGGGCACCCTGTAAGAGGACCCTTGTGTCTGGTGAAGGAAGGATGGGAGTTACCTCTCAAAAAGCCTAAGCAAGACATAGTGGACTCTGTACTTGGTCTCCGCTCAAGGATGGCAGAGTACATGGAAAAGGCATCCAAAAACCTTGAGGCTAGCCAAGAATTACAGAAAGCTTGGCATGACCAAAAGGCTGTCCTGGTTGAGTTTCAGCCTGGACAGAAGGTATGGGTGTTGGAGCCAGTGGCCCCAGCAGCACTCCAAGACAAATGGTCTGGACCCCATACAATTCTGGAAAAGAAGGGAGAGGTTACCTACTTGGTGGACCTAGGAACTCCCAGGAGCCCCCACAGGGTGCTCCATGTCAACAGATTGAAGGCATATGTCAGCAGGGAAGACATGGGCTTGCTCATGGCTACCAATGAGGGACAGGAGGAAGAGAGTGACCCTCTCCCAGACCTGCTCACTCAGAACCCTGAGGATGGATCAGTTGATGGTGTGGCCTTAGATGGCAGCCTCACTGAATATCAGCAAAATGACTGTAGACAAGTTCTACAGGCATACAGGCATATGTTCTCTTTGACACCCAGTCAGACTAACTGGTGTACCCATGTGGTGGACACTGGTGACAGTCTTCCTGTAAAGAGCAAGATTTACAGGCAACCTGATCATGTCAGGGAGTGTATAAAGACTGAGGTGCAAAAGATGCTGGAATTAGGTGTCATTGAGCCTTCAGAGAGCCCCTGGGCTAGCCCAGTGGTTCTGGTCCCCAAACCTCACACCAAAGATGGCAAGAGAGAGATGAGGTTCTGTGTGGATTACAGAGGACTCAATGCTGTCACCAGGACAGATGCACACCCTATTCCAAGGGCAGATGAGCTCATTTACAAGTTGGCTTCTGCCAAATATTTGAGCACATTTGACTTGACAGCTGGCTACTGGCAAATCAGGTTAGCTGAGGAGTCTAAAGCCAAGACAGCATTTTCTACCCCTAGTGGGCATTATCAGTTTGTGGTGATGCCCTTTGGTTTGAAGAATGCACCTGCCACCTTACAAAGGTTGGTGAATCAAATCCTTACTGGGTTGGATGACTTTTGCGCAGCTTATCTGGATGATATTGCTGTCTTTAGCTCCACCTGGGAGGATCACCTGGTCCACCTGAAGGAAGTGCTTGAGGCTCTGCAAAAGGCAGGCCTCACTATCAAGGCAACAAAGTGCCAGATACGGCAGAGCAAGGTTGTATACCTGGGCCACCTTGTAGGTGGAGGCCAAGCTCAACCACTGGAGAGTAAGATCCAGACCATCAAGGACTGGTCCCCTCCAACTACCCAGACTCAGGTCAGAGCTTTCTTGGGCCTGACTGGGTACTACAGGAAGTTTGTTAAGAACTATGGGTCCATTGTGACTCCTCTTAATGATTTGACATCTAAGAAGATGCCCAAAAAGGTTCAGTGGACAGAAAACTGTCAAAAGGCATTTGATGACCTGAAGAAGGCCATGTGCTCTGCACCTATCCTGAAGAGTCCTGACTACTCAAGAGAGTTCATTGTCCAAACAGATGCTTCTGAGTTGGGAGTGGGAGCAGTGCTTTTACAGCTTAATGTAGATGGCCAGGACCAGCCCATTGCTTTTATTAGCAGAAGGCTGACCCCCAGAGAGAAACGGTCAGCTATAGAGAGGGAGGCCTTTGCTGTGGTGTGGGCCCTGAAGAAGTTGAGACCATACTTATTTGGCACTCACTTCAAGATTCAGACCGACCATAACCCCCTCTTATGGCTTAATCAGATGAAGGGTGAAAACCCCAAACTACTCAGGTGGTCCATTTCCCTACAGGGGATGGACTTTACAGTGGAGCACCACCCAGGGACTGACCATGGCAACGCAGATGGTCTCTCCAGGTACTTCCACTTAGAACATGAAGACACAACTGGTCAAGGTTAGTCTAATGTCCCTGCGTTTGGGGGGGGGTTATGTAGGAGAGTAGGGTCTGCTATCCTATGGTCACCCCAAATTTTTGCGTTTTGCTTCACTGGTTTATGACTTAATGTGGCTGTGGGCCTGCTAATCAGACCCACAGCCTGCTGTTCTCTCTCTAAATTACTGCCAATGCACTTTAGGTGCATTACGAATTGGAACTGGTTCACCTTATTGGCCCCTGTAACAGTGTACCCTAGGTACCCAGGGCATAGGTGTTTCCAAGGCCTACCAGGGGCTGCAGCATGTATTGTGCCACCCCTGGCCTGGCCTCCATATTTGACACAACTGGCTGATCACTCAGCTGGGGTAAGTTGGTGTAATCACCTCTTACTTAGGTACAGTATGCCTGTGCCTAACCCTAAACTGGACACATATGTTCCTATCAGCCACTACTATGGAAGGCCTCATCAATCCTGGAGGCAGAGTGCTTGGAAATATGTGAGATGGTGCTCTAGCATGAGCTGAGCCTGTCTGCAGCGGTCGGGAACCACTCCCTAAGCCGTTCCGGGATATTGCCATACCATATACTCTTAAGTGCATTATAATCCTCGCGGTTAAATGCTATCTTTGGTTTGGCTTTATCAAAACATGTCGAGTAAGGTGTCATACGAATTGGAATACTATCCCCTCGACAGTTCTGTCGACGGGGATAGCATTCCACCCTTCTAGAGGGACACGACATGTGTGTAGCCTTAACCCCGGTTAAAGTTAACCAGAGCCTCAGCATCACAAAATGGATGCTGCCACCACAGACACGAGTCTGGCCTCCTGCTGCTGACCGAAAATCGGCAGATGGTGGCCTGGACAAAGGGTTTCCTGCCTTGGGAGGTGCGAGCACCACCCCAGATAGGGTTTTGTGTATTGGGTAGGACAGGGCTGAATAGAATCAGACATGCCCGGGGCACACAAGGTGTCCCCGTGCATAAGCCAGTCCAAACCGGTCCTGGGACTTTCCAGACCCAGGCCTGGCGAGGAGCTGGACAAAGGAAAGGGGGTGTAACCACCCCCCTTCCTGGTTCCTCCCAGAGGAGGGACCTAGTAGGTGATCCACCCCTCAGATTGGGAATAAGAGTGGGAGCAGTGCCATTGCACAGCAGATCATCCTGAATCAACTTGAAACAAAGAAGAAGACTGGACTTCGACATTCTGCTGCTCAGAAGTCTGAAGAGAATCTCCCTTGTGGCCTAGGAGTGACCACCCTGTGAATACAGGTACCAACCAGCAACTCGACATCTGCTTTGCCGCCGCCTCCCGCCGGAGCCCAAGCCCAGAGCCCAACAAGAACCAGACTCCCAGACCTCTCACAGCCCGATCCATAGTCCCTGCAAAGAAGGGACCCGTGGAGGCACCGAGTGACGTGGGACCGGACCTCTTGGAAGACACTCGAAAAGCTGACTGCGCAGCATCTGAGGCATCCTCGACGTTGTGCTTTGGGGACTGAGAACCCCCACCATCAAGCAGCCCTTGCACCGAAGATCAGCCCCCCAGCATCTCCACGATCTGCGTGGGGCCCTTTTGCATTGTGCCACTTGACGCGCCATCCCGGCCACTAGCCACGTGGTCAGCGGCCATCTTGGCGACAAAACCGACAAACTACACAACGGGTCTGGTTGCTCCAGACTTGCCCAAGCTCCTGTGAAAAGGAGCACTCGCTCTGACCTTGCTGGTCTGAGTGTTAAGCATCTTTCGATTCCTGCGTGGCTGGTATTAGCCAAGGCCTGTTTGCTCCGATCAGGTCGCCAACACCGCCAACAGTGAGAAGCCTGCGTGGGACAGCTCGTGACCGACTCCTGGACGTCCTCGACCCCCGGTGTCTACGTGGCTGCGGAGAGAAGCTACACCTCAACGCCTGTTTGCACCCGACATCGCCTGGTTCCAATCTGGTTCCACGGTAGTCACTGGCTAGTGACTTTGAACATTGTCCCCTCTGCTTTCAGGTCTTCACAACTTCAGATCCACCCTTGGATCCACCGGAACTCTTCACATCGAGCCGCCTGCAGCATCTTCAGCTCCAAGCACCATCGACCAGCGTGACGAAACCCTTCCTGTGGGTGAGGTAACTCAGCTCCGCCGGTGTTCCTACACTGGTACACATCTCAAGGGCCTGTGTCTTAAGTTTCAGCGTTCTAGGTCACTCAGAAGGTTCCGAACTATCTAACTTTGTACTTTTTATGCACCATAGACTTTACATTGGAAAGTGCGTGCACTTTAGACACTGCACCCGAGTCCCGCGGGCCTTTCCCGACTCAATCATTGCTAGTCTCGAATAGCTCCAGCGATTCCCAAGGCCCTAGGCCTGTTTCCTTTCCAATTGGTATCTCTTATACCACTTTCTTAGTATATGGTTTAGGTGGCCCCTAGGGCTCATCCATATTGTGCAACTTTTGTGTATTTTAAACTGTCTTGTGATTTAACGCTTGTGCTTCTGTGCTCATAAAGAGTCCAGGGGATTTTATAGTTAATAAATCAATATATATTTTCAATATATATCTGTGTGGTGTCCTTTCATTTGGTATTCAAGGGGGTTGTGTATGGTAATACAGCTGGCTTCACATGCCTTTCAGAGTTTAGCCTAAGACTGCTTTGTCCACGTTACCACTAGGATAACTGGTCTACAAGGTTGAATTACAACCAATCATCATAAGGGTTGCTTGTCATGGTACAAAGTGATCACTAAGAATTAGTGAGCATTATATACCAGGCCAACTTCTCACAATACCCGTCCCTCTCGGGGTGACAAATGCAAAAAGAACAATTGATGGACAGAATGCAGAACAATGTCATGCATTCACTCGAGTACAGAGATCTGGGCCTAAATCCATTGTTCTTTTGCTCACCATGCCATTCAAGTTTGGACGCAGCCATGTGCAAATCAGTTTTGACCCTGCGCCCAATGGGAACAGTCCAGCCTGAACTGCCAAGCCAGGTCCTACCTGGACTGGAACCAAGTATCCTAGGACCGGTTTCGGGGTTTCACCCCTTATCAGCCAGGATAGCTTGACTCCAGTGGCATGGAGAGCACGTGACCCACGTCTGAGCATACCCGTCCCACTCGGGGTGATAAATGCAAAAAGAACAATTGATGGACAGAATGCAGAACAATGTCATACATTCACCCCAGTACAGAGCCTTTGCCACTGGATTCAAGCTAGCCTGACTGATGAGGGATTTTACCTCGAAAACCGGTCCCAAAATGCTTGTTTCCGGTCCAGGGAAGACCTGGATTGGCAGTTTGGGCTGGACTGTACCCATGAGGCACATGGTCTAGACTGATTTGCATATAGCTGGGTCTGAACTGGGGTGGCAAAGTGAGCTAAAGAACGATGGTGGATACAAATCAGATCTGTGACTGGGGGTGAGTGTCTGAAATGTGTCAGTGCTCCGTCCATCATCTCCTTGTGTTTGCATAATAGTACAGAGGTGCATATTTTTTGGATGCAAAGTCTCTATGTAAATTGTGTTTCTGATGTGCATGTTATGTAGTTTGGAGGAAAATGGTAGCCACAAAACCATGCTGTTATAAACTGCACAATTTAGTGAAGTTGTAAACTTAAAAGTTGTATGAATACTTTCTGCTCATATGTCCATCATTTTGAAAATTCACGAAGTTGCTTTTTATTGTTCTCCCCGCAATTTGGAAAAGTAAAAAATCTCCAAGTTCTAGCTGTAGCAGGGTTTTTCACTCCTGTCACATTCGTTAAGTCATTTTCATACCTCATCACATCACTACACTGGTTACCGGTGATTTAAACGCATTGCATTCAAAGCTCTCACTCTGGCATTCAGAGCATTTCGGGGAAATGGTCCAGCATACCTGAGAGCTAGACTCAAGCTCTATCATCACAACCTGGCCCATAGATCTAACCACCATCGTGTCCTCGCTATCCCTCGTTTTCACAAGACTAGAACTGGTGGCAGAGTCTTTGCAGTCATAACCTCTAGACTCTGGAATGTCCTGCTACTCTCCCTCCGCTAATCTGAGTCAGAACCCATTTTTTGACGTGCCTTGAAAACCAGGTTGTTCACCAACCTCCAGTTCTGTTCATCTGTCTGTCATCTGTCACCTGTCTCAGTGCCGGAACACCCCATTGGAGGTAGCTGTGCACTTTAAAAACTCCTAAATAAATAAAAAATTAATTACATGCAGACTTGATGATTAATTACACAGAAACACCCTACAGGCCTAATTACAATGTCGGTCGGAAACCTCCAACTGCTGGTCAGAGGCTTTCTGACCGACATTGTATGTTTAAAGTCATACCACTGTATTGTGATCGCGGCGGTCAGTTTTTAAACCACTCAGGGAATCCTACATTGTTACAACAGCATCAAGGATCCCATTGACCAATCGGCAAGCCCTCATAATCCCTTAACGATAGCGTTTCCACCTTCGGGATTATGATGTCGGTTTCCGACAGCCAATCTATGTCGGGCTTTCCGACATGAATTGGCTGTTGGAAACTGACTTTGGAGGCCCCTAGCAGGGCCCCATTTCCTCCAGTCCTCCCCATTTGGTCCTGCGGGGCACCTATGAGGTGCCTGCCACACGGTGCAGGGATGTTTGGAAACATCCATTTTTCTATGAGAGCTTATGCTGCGGGTGTTTTACACCTGCCACACAAGCTCCCATAGAAAAATTGATGTTTATGACGGCACTGTGTGCAGTCGCATCCAAATGATGCGGTCGAAACCGTCGACCTGAGGTCTGTCGGTTCTCATTCCACAATGATGTCGGGCAGGCAGGAGTCCACTAGACATCATAATCAGGGCCTATTTGTATATATTATTTTTTATATCTTACAATAAATCCACAAGAACAATCTGCAAAAACCTATCAACAACAATAAAAACAATGGGTCTGATTCACAAAAGTAAACTTAGACCAAAGTCTAAGTTTAGACCAACAGTCTAACTTTAGTAGTAGTAAATATAAGATTCTGTGCCCTTAATTCAACACCTATTAGCACAGCTTAAAACTCATGTTGCATGCATTTCTTTATTTTCCATGAGGAGAACGAAAGTATTCCCAGGTAGCCCTATTATCTCTCCTTTTCCAACATTCTCCAAACTGTTCACAACATCAAGTCCCGTTGCAGGTATACTCTGTTGTGCACAAGATGTTTCCTCCATTTCGTCTCTGTAGCCTCTGACGTCCAAAGCTGTCTCCGGTTAAGGAAGGCTTTGTCCCTAATCTTCATTAGCATCCAAGAGGAAATCTGTGGACTCCGCAGGACGACTTGCCTCTGTTGCTAATGGTTTCATTGTTTTAAAGACAAGACTTCCTGCAGAGCCCACAGACATCCGGTGGGTATCTGTGTGCTTTTGCAATGGTTGCAGTCACAACAAAGACATGTTAATCGCCAATTTAAACATTGGCAACTTGCATTTAGGTGTTTAATGTACAATAAGTATAGTTATTTAAGCCTGTGTCTGTGGGTGCCAATTAAAGTTCATGGTCGTAAAGAGAGAGTTGATTTTCTTGATCAACAATATGACTCTCTTCCTTGTTTAATTTTTAATTTGTACTGTTAAATGCATTTACTTATTGTGAATCATTTTCAAACAGATGTAACTTCCATGTGTATTTATGAATGTTTAAAGGTAATAGTAATCAATTCAGTGGAATTACACAAGGCAACCAGTAGGCGTCATAGTCAAGTATGGACAAGCACTTTATTTGTACAAAGCACAGGCTCATGAATATTGTCCTTAATGCATGCATTCATTTTGAATGTGTTCATATGTGTATGGTTTTAATAATGGTTTTAATTAACAATGTAATAACAAGATTCATTTATTCATTCATTCATACCTGTCACTTCTGAATTTCTTACTTACTAAAATCATCATAGTACGCAAATTCCTATAACATATTGCAGTTTAAAGCTGGCTTATTAATGAATCTGGTACATATTAGGTGAATGAGCAGGGATACTAGTTGTGTATATTGACATATAACTGTGGTGCATGGGCAAAATCTGCACATTAGGAGTTGACTGCTGACACAGGCTAGTTGCAGCCTGACTGTGTGAAGAAGGGTTTTGCTGCAAAAACTTGCAGATAACCACTGGTTTTACTTTGGTTGTGTGTGTGTGGTGACTGAGCATTGCAGTAACTATGCATAATCTCACAGGTGGATAACTGCCACTCAGCACAGCCCTGCTCATTGAAGTATTTGACCATGTAGCTGCAAGGTTTTCTTCTCAAATATATTTTAGGGTCCATGACCCTGAACTAGAGTCCATGGGGCCAATGACAGGGCCGGACTGACTACCAGGCGTTTTGGAATTCTGCCGAGCTGCGGGCTGATTCTACTGCGGTGCCGGCTGATTTCGTTGATGGAGACCTGCGTGTGCTTTGAAATTAACAAAGCAAAACGAATTCCGTTAAGCACATGCAGGTCCCCATCAACAAAATCAGCCTCCAGCTTAGCAGCATTCCAAAACGCCCGGTAGCCAGTCGGGCCCTGGCCAAGGAAGTATGTGATGGACACAGACATTCAAATGTGTCCTTGCTTCTCTTAATTATAAGTGAGGGCCATGGTCCTCATGATTAATTTGCAAAGAAAGCGATAAACTAATAGCCCCAGAACAAGACAGCCTACGGTTCATCAATTAGAGTTTTGGAACTGTAAAATCTCAAAAGAATTATTCAGACTGATCTGGCCTCCCTTTCAGATAGGAAAAAATAAACAGACTTAACAAATGGAGGCACTATGGCTAAGTATCCACAACTAGAATCAATATTGTGGAAATGTCAATTTTACCCAAATATATATTTGTGTTTGAAGTGCTTTCTATTAATGCGGCAAGCAATAGATTTATTTGAATAAACCAGAACAAAACAATAATCGACTGCAAACAGTAATAAACTAGATCATTTATGCTATGGTTTCCTCTTATGTTAGGTTTGGATGTCTTATGCATAAGTAAAGTATATCTTCACCTTACATGAAAAAATAAGAAATAAGGTAGCTCAGAATGCATGCCTTATATGGGCCAATAATGTTAAACTCATGGACTATAAAAACCTGTTATGTATAAACTATTATAAACTATTATAAAATTCTCATTGTCAGAAATCACTAACCTTCCCTCTTTGGATCAAATTGGAGCAAAACTCTTTTACATCTCCTACCGCCTTTATTATGATTACATACACAAGAGTTTGAGGGCCAGTGGTAGAAACGGAATGGGAAAGACTAAAAAACACAAAGACACTGGACT
The DNA here is from genome assembly GCF_964263255.1 of Lissotriton vulgaris. Classification (NCBI taxonomy): domain Eukaryota; kingdom Metazoa; phylum Chordata; class Amphibia; order Caudata; family Salamandridae; genus Lissotriton; species Lissotriton vulgaris. The sequence goes on along the minus strand of NC_141689.1, from coordinate 925,154,707 downwards.
CTAGTACTCTTGTTTGTCATTGATAAGTGACAAAATCCAGACCAACATGACCAATGCCAAGGAACTGTTCAACGTCATACAGCAGTTCACAAAACCCTCCAGCGAAGCCACGGACGTCACACTTTTCCAGGAACTCTGCAACAAGCTCAGCTCCTACTTCCATCTGAAGATCAAGGTCCTCTATGACAACTTCAGTGAACAGACACTGGACACCACCTCCCTCCCCCATGCCGCCAATAAGTTGTCCATCATGAACTGAAATCCCACCACCGTCAGACACATCACCACGACAATGAAGAAAACCCAATCGGTGGCCCCAACAGAACCCTGCCCACAGCACATATTCCACAGGGCCGCCGCCACCATTTCACCCGAACTAGGATGGACCATCAATGCCTCCTTCATGTCTGGCATCTTCCCAGATGACTGGAAGCGGGCAAAGGTTAAACCCCTCCTCAAGAAACCGACGGCAGACCCAACAGACCTGAAAACTACCGGCCCATCTCTGTCCTCCCCTTCGCGGCCAACGTCACAGAGAGACTCGTAAATGCCCAAATGACGCTTCCATCGAAGAGAACTCCATCCTGGATGCCTCCCAGTCTGGATTTTGCAGCAACCACAGCACCGAGACCGCCCTCCTTGCCGCCACAGACGATATCTGCATGCTACTTGACCATGGACACACTGCGGCCCTCATCCTTCTAGACCTCTCCGCAGCCTTCGACACCGTTTCACATAGCACACTAGCAGCCAGACTTCATGACGCGGGGATACAAGAAGACGTCCTTGACTGGATCCAATGCTTTCGCTCTGGCCGAACCCAGAGGATCAGACTCCCTCCCTTCCTCTCCGAACCCACCAATTTCAACTGTGGAGTACCCCAAGGATCATCACTCAGCCCCACGCTCTTCAACATCTACATGGCCCCCCTCGCCGCCATCGTCAGACAGCATGGGCTCAGCATTGTATCCTACGCCGACGACACCCAGCTCATCCTCTCACTCACAAAGAATCCCGAAGACACCAGACTCTGTTTCCAGGAAGGAATGAAGAACGTGGCAGTCTGGATGAAGGACAGCAGTTTGAAGCTTAACTCAGAGAAGATCAAAGTCCTCATCCTCAGACCCTGCACCTCTGCCTGGGACAACACCTGGTGGCCCTCCGCCCTCAGGAATCCACCCACCCTACAGACCCTGCACAACACCTCTGCATCATCCTTGACTCCTCTCTCTCCATGAACCACCAGACCAACTCTGTCACCTCCTCCAGTTTCAACTGCCTGCGCATCCTCTGCAAGACCGTCAAGTGGATCCCCCCAACTGCAGAAGGACCATCACCTCAGCGCTCCTAACCAGCAAACTGGACTATGGCAACGCCATATACGTCGGAATCAACAGAACCCTTCTACACAAACTCCAAACCATCCAGAACGCAACAGCCAGAATCATCCTCAGGACCCCTCATCACGAACACATGACCCATCATCAGAAGGGGTCTGGCCAGCAGCCTTGTGGAGCTCGTTGAGAGCTTTTACGGAGGCTGTCCCAGTTATCTATATGCACTATAAGGCTACTGGGTTTAGCTGGGAACGTGCTATCATGCCTGGCCTGTGCGGAGCCATGCAGTACCTCTCCTTGCACACTAATGGGGCACAAATACAACAGGCATTCTTTCTAATTTACTTAAGTTCCTTCATATAGATGGGGCCAGAACTGGGCTGTGCAGTCTGTAACTTTAAGTTATATGCGATCGGACAATGCTTGGGAGGTAGATCCAGCTGAGCATCGCTTACAGATTTAATATGTCTGAACCAATTGCCAGCCTTAACCAGTAATCTTTCATTGGATTCTCATGGTCCTACTAATATGTCTAAAGAGCTAGTGCGAGATCCTTCAGAACTCTATTTTCGCAAAAGGACAACCTCCCACCCAATGGGGTCGGTAGCTGTACACAAGCACAGTAGCATGACCAGTTACAGAGGGCATGATAATCATCAGGGTATTATATTGTTTAGCTGCACCAGTGACTACTTGTTCAGTGGGTTACATGATCTGCCTAGTCACTATCTTTACTTGGGTTAAGACCTAAGCTAAGCCACATGCTTGGGGACGCTATAACAGGAGGTGGCGTCTCAGTTGGATTAGACAACAGGTCCAGCCTCTCTATAGGCCGCTTGGTAGAGGTGGTGATACGGTACAGTATTCATAGGCTTCATCTCAGGTGCTGGGTTATTTCGCATCATGCGGTATATTAACATAAGTAAATTAGCCTTTAATACACTCATATGGACATCTTGCCATGGTCTTAACTGAATAGAGACATGTACCAACCCCACATAGGGAGCAGCCTCAGTCAGCAGGGGAAAGCTGTAGATCAAAGGAAATATCTTCAACTCACTCAGAACGCAAGATAGCAAAGCGTGAGTTAGGGCGGGTCTGCAACATTACTTGGTAATGGAGCATACAGTTTGGGATCAGATTGTAAGCTGAAGGAGAGGCGATTGCTCCAGATAGCGCCTCATCATTGGGACGGTAATAGCCACTGGCATAATTCTGCCTGGTTGGGTACCATAGTTTATGGTGAGGAGCCGTTGGTGGACTATTCAAAGTCTGGCAGTGATCCTGGGCAACTGCTGAGGTGGGGGGCTATTCATAGAAATGGAATTAGCAGGATAGCAGTGTTGGGTCAGTGTGCAGGACATTACGATGCATTTTCGGCTGCATGGGAAAAGGGGTATAGTTGACGTCACGGAGTAATGTTATTGGGGGATCAGGGCTGGCTGGAGGAAAAGGGGGATTAACATACTGGGGGTCCTGGACCGTTCAGCCCTAGCCATGGTCGCCTGGAGTTTTTTGTGGATAGGAACTGCCGGGGGTTGATCGCAACCCAGTCATCCCATCAGATAGGACACCTTGTATGGCTCCCAAGAGGCACCGGTAAGGTGCCCATGGCTATCATCAGCCGGTAATGGCATTGTGGACTAAAGGGTTATCTCAAGTCCTCCATGGAAAAACAGACACTCATAGAGAGGAGAATTCGCATTATCCGTACTAAAATAGTCAATCAGGCCACAGGAACATTGATATTTTGGGGGTTGTCTGGCTGCAACTCTGGGGGGCAAAGCTGCTCTCACCGTGGGGTTTTTAGTAAAAAAAAGAAAAGAAAATGATAGGCCTATCACATGATCCAGAGATATTGTCAGTCTTCTCGCCGATTCCAGGTCCCCTTCACGGGAGAGGATTTGTGTAGGCAGCAGGCAGGTGGAAGGTGGGGGGGGGCTGACCTGCTGGTGTTCCGTAAACTCTCCTACCTTACCCCGCAAGGCCAGGTTTTTGGAAATTTTTGGGGATTACCCTGTTCTCAGGTATCCCACTGGGCTAAGCCGCTATGCGGTGCCCTGTTTTTAAGTATGCGGTTCCTTTATTCGTATAGCGTAGCAGCAGTTCTGGGGGTCCAGTATGGAGGAAGCACAGGAGGCTATTAGGTTTGCACACCATTGGACTGGGGTGGGTTGTCTAACAATGCAGGAACAGTTTGGTCAGCTTGAACAAGCAATAAAATCAAAGCAGTTACACGCCCCTTCATTTTAGTCATTCACGTTGGCAAGAACAATATGATACAGCTGGACAGGCTAGGGATGAGGGAGGTCTTGTTTGCAGCTGTGTCTAGCATTAGACATTACTTATCGGCAACAAGCTACACCATTCAAGCAAAAGAATCTTAACTGGTGCCACAATGGGCACAATTTGGCACAACTGGCTAACTGCCAGGATAAAGGGAGTTGTTCCATCTGGGTTATTGTGAAGCACAGTCAGGGCTGGGGGGGGGGGGGGGGAGGGTGAGTGCGCCAGGGAGTTTATCACCCTGTGGCGGAGCGCTGACAGATAACAATGAAGGGGCATGCACAGCAATGGACGTCTAGCGACTGTATGAACCCCAGGAGAGGGTAGGATGGAAGTGTGCATAGGGTAGGCGGGGAGGCGACTGACCTGCTGGTGGTCCTGCACTTTACTGCCCTAACCCGCACTATACGGGCTGTAGCGTGTTGGGGCCTGCAGGCACAATGTGTGCAGTTGAGTGGGTCGGTCAAGTCGGACACATTCAAATTCTAATTTCCTTACTGCCTTTGACATGTGGTTGTCGCTAAAGTCTGATGCTGTGAATAATGATATATATCCAAGTGGAATCGTTTTACTCAGATAGCAGTTTGTGGTGAATTATCAGATTTGATTTGAATAAAAAGTCTACGCCTTGGACAGCATAACCTGACTCCGAAAGTTCTTGGGCCCAGCGGGGTCAGAAAGGTGTCAGAAGTGTAGATGGGAGGAGGGAATGTTATGTTGTGTATGTACTTTGAGCAGGTGCCCCCCGCACCTAGGGGAAGGTCACCCTTAGTAGCGCCACGGAGCCAAGCCTCCTCCCGGGTGGGGCTGGCTTAGGAGGGGAATACCTGGTGATGTCTCCGGCATAGCTAAAAAACTGAAGCGTATCATTAAGTTATTCAAGGCAACATCCCAGGGGCCTCGTCCTCTTTGTCTTCTTGAACCCCAGGGAAGCCGCAGGATTGTCAAAAAACCACCCACCCAGCAGAACAGCCATTTAGCGCGCTGTCAGATAACAGCAAAAGGCATGCACAGCATTGGAGGTTCAGCTACTGGATGGACACCAGGAGGGGGTAGGATGAAAGTGTGTAGAGGGTAGGCAGGGAGGGGACTGACCTGCTGGTGGTTCTGGACACTACTGCTCTAACCCGCAATTTTGGACTGAGTAGAAACTTGGGGAGGTGTCCTGTATTCAGGTACCCCGGTGGGCCAGTGTGCTATACGGTGCACTGGATTTCAAGTAATGAACTGTTTGCTGTAGCGCGTATGGGCCTGCTGGCACAATGTGCACAGCTGAGTGGGTCGGCTGAGTCGGCCAAATTCAAATGCACAGCAATGGAGGTTCAGCGACTGGAAGGACCCCAGGAGGGGGTAGGATGGAAGTGTGCAGAGGGTAGGCCGGGAGTGGACTGACCTGCTGGTGGTCCTGGACTCTTCTGCCTTAACCCGCAACATATGGACTGAGTAGAACCTTGGGGAGGCTACCTCTGTTCAGGTACCCCTCGTGGGCCGGTGCACTATGCAGTGACCTGGATTTCAAGTTATGGACTGTTTGCTGTAACACGTTGGGGCCTGCCGGCACAATGTGTGCAGCTAAGTGGGTCGGCCGAGTCAGCCACATTCAAATTCAAGTGTAAGGCCAAGCTGAAGAGCAAGTGTAATGTTGTACCTAATTTCCTTACTGCCTTTGACATGTGGTTGTCGCGAAAGTTTGATGATGTGAATATTGATATATATCCAAGTGGAATAATTTTACTCTGGTAGTAGTTTGTGGTGAATTATCTAATTTGATTTGAATAAAAAGTCTACACCTTGGACAACATAACTTGACTCTGAAAGTTCTTGGGCCCAGCCGGGGCGGAAAGGTGTCAGAAGTATAGTGTGGGAGGAGGGAGTGTTACTTTGTGCGCATACTATAAGTTTTCTCAGAATGCTTGTTTCAAGAGCATAATATTCTTTCTTCTCCATAGGGCATATCTCAACACAGATGAAATAAACCATCATTTTCCCAGCACACAGCACTGATGGGCACTAGACGTAGACTTAATGCACATGCTATGGTCCTGGCCGTCCCTTCAACACTACTAGCAAACTGGGGATCTACAGACATTGTAAGCCACATAAAGTACATATTCGGTTTGCCTTCATGTCACTCCTTTTTGCCAAAAGTGCACTCACCTTACAGTGGCTTTTCCAACAGCTCCGCCACTGAAAGTCTGGTATGGCGCAGTGTGTAAATGGGCAACAACATAGGAAGACATCCTTTGTTACAAAGAAGTGCAAAACAGTCTATTTCGCCACACTGGGTGACCCTCCTAACACAATCTATACACCACATCAAGAATGACAATCTCCTCCTAACCACATGGCTCCCTTATACAGCTACTACTGGTATGTCTCACCTTTACTTCACATGTAGAACACCACCTTGTGTCTCCCCTTCCCCCTTTGTTTCTAGGTCCCCCTTGCTGTACTCATCTCATGTTGCTTCCCCCAACGTCATCTACTGCCATGTCCTGACACTCGTACTCATTGTTCCCTTTCTGATCAGTTTAAAGAGATTTGAAAGCATCTGACCCTCTCACTGTCAATTACACTAATTGTTATGGATACCATATAATGCACTTTGAGTGACGCTATTGTTGTGTTGCTCTGTTGGTAAACCTAATAAAAAACTATTTTAAAACAAAACAAAGTTCTGGGAAGCTGATGCCACTGAAGAAGCATAACATTGACTGGGAATGCTGTGAAGCTTTAACCTGGATGTCATAGTGGCACTCATTCAATGCTCAGCGGCAGTCACATAAAAATAAAAGAAGCACTGAAAGTGGGTATTTCCTGAAAACCTGAGGAATATTAAAAATATTTAAGAAACTAATGTACATTCATAAGAATAAGTCAATATAATGAAATGTGACTTCATGTTGTTAATCCAGTGTTTACCAAAAGGCTATGTGCCAACCCAAAATGGCCAAGCCTCTTGCTTTATGAGGCCATCTTGAAAGATATATATATAGTGTCACTTCCTGAACATCACATTGGTGGGTGCAGTTAAGGTCTCTGCAAGGAGGAAATTCCAGGGAGGTATGGTGGCACTGGAGAATGTTTGGTTCACCATAGAATATTTCTGACTATCAAACATTTTTAGCATCATGGGATGTTGAAAAGATTGACAAGATATGGGTGATAATTTAGATGAATGGTGTTCTTTGATTAAGAGATGATTTATACTATAGGTTCAGTGATTCAGCTTGGTAGTGGGTGTGATGTGGCTGAAATGTTGCAGATGACAAATGTTGAGCGGTGAATTGAATAACTGCTTTGATGAGGACCAGTGAGGATTTATGGATGCCTGTTAGAACACACTTTCCAGAATCCAGCTGAGGAAGGACTATAGGGTGAGCTGTGGTTTTTATCTGTTCTGGTGAGAGTAGCTTTTTGATCTCTTTCAAGCAGAGCAGTTAAATGTTACCTGGTCTGGTGACTGTTGTTATGTGTGAGAAGAATGATAACGTGAGATCAAATGTGAATCCCAGTGAGTTTGCAAAAGAACTCTGAGAGTTGAGACCGTCCCTTTTGAGTTTCTCAAACAGATTTACCTCGAATTTGTTTCTTCATTTGTGGAGAGAAAAACTCATATATGCCAATTCGAAAAGATTTAGCTACAGTACATTTTCCATTGATTGGGTTTAGTAACAGTGAGGCAGAGAGTGCATATGCCATGCATGGAAAGTTGTCATTGTGAATTGGTAAACCTGTTTTTACATCCTTTATAATATACATTCTCTTTTCATGCAGGTTTGCAGGTTTGATTAATATTTAGCATAGTCTACAAATCAATAACTCTCCTGCACTCAAATAAGAGTCAATTCCTGTTAATTTATCAGTCACCGGAGAGGCAAACAAAACAAAAAGGGTTATATGGAGTAACAAAAAACACAAATACTCTTTTTGATCTGGTACATAGGCTATTTTTTGTTTTCCAATATGACCCTACAATATAATTTGCTATTTGTACATTGTAGGTGTCGCAGTGTGTTCAACCGTACATGGAACTTGCACATTTTGCAGGTTTAGGTGTGCACTTTTATGTGTCATTAGTTTTCCGACTGTAGTAGCCTCAGCTTTGAAGAACAAGAATTGATCTATATTTCAGCTGATATTCAAAATCGTGCCTACAATTCCTGGGTACCTTTGATGAATGGATTCTTCCATACAACTTAAATCTCTGTGCACATAAAGCATGAAGTGTATTTTAACTTTATAAAATATGTATCAGAATTTTTTTTAATAACAGTTCACTTGTACGCAGCGTATTTTTAGCGGTTGAGGGTATAATCTACCAGACAGTCAAATTAGTTTCCTGCAATTGTGCAAATGTGGCCCTTATCGAATACATCAGCAGTGAGATGCAAAGCCAAATGAAGGATACTTCCTCCAGCAAATAGTGTTGCTACATATTGCTCCCTTATTATGTTCCACTAACAAATTCAAATCAGTTTTTTATCCATTTGCAGATACCTGTGAGAAGTCTGCAATTCCTTCAAGTTCACAAATCTCAAACCCTTCGCCTACAATCAAAATGGACCCCAATTCCCCAGCCAGATTTACGCCTACCATTCCGGGAAGCATCACCGACTTCCTGGATGAAATACAAGCCCAGCCCCAGTGTGTTATGAAAACTATTGCCATTGATGAAGAATCCTTAGAGGGTAACTAATCATTGTTGGCGATTCCTGTACGAGTTCTTTTCATTGTGCATGTTTGCTAACTCGTAGTTTCGTTCCCTTAAATTTCAAACATTTTTATGGCGTTTTTTTTCTTCAAAATCCTTAATGATAAAATACAATGAACGCACAGCAAGACACCACTATACAGACCACAAACATGCACACACATACTAATGTTAAAATACATTTATGCTACTAAAAATAATGACTATGGGCCAATATAACCTGTTTTTGGAGCAAGTGTAATAATAAATGTTTTTTTTAGCAGTACAAAGGTCTTGCGAGGTGTTATTTTTACACCTCAGCCTAGGAAGCTTGAAAACTCACTCTCACAACTTAGAATTCCCAAAACAATAAGAAAATACAGTGAAAAAAGGCATTCACCTACTAAACTCCAAGGATATGAAATAAATTATACAAGAACCTAGGAGTGTACACTAATGTGCTGGCATTCTGAAAGGACCTAAAACCCCACCTTGAAGAATGCATGTATGAAAGACATTGCTATGTTTATACTTGCTGTACTAAAATCTGTCATTAATTATTGTTACTGTGTTTGTTTTCTGAAACTTATAAAGTACTCTCTGCCCATCTGGTTGGATTCTCACTGTAAAACACCTTGGGAAAAAAATCCGAATTGTTGTCATGTAATCCTTCAACTGCCAGCTATCAACTAATTATGAATCTTCCTGTACGTCCGGTATTATCTGCTCTTGCAAGTGGCAGTTTTCAGAAACTGTGTCCAACAACCAAAAATAATTTATGTGAAGAGCAAATACAAGCGTTTGGTAGCATCATTTGAATAAGACAACACTGCGAGGGCCTAAGAAAAGGAAATAGATGAAGATGATATAGATGGAAAGTTTGCAGTTGAGAACTAATTTGAGATTCCTGTTCATTTTGCTGATGTAACGTCGGAACCTCACACTCTGGCCTATAAGTGAATCCACAATAAAAATAAATACAGATGTGGCTTTTCATAAAGTTAACTTACACTTGTGTGTAAATGACACATGTAAGTTTAGTTCTACACTTTTGAGTATCTTTACAACTTTTGGCTATTCACGATTTACAAGAGTAAAGTTACTGAAAAGTATAGACATGCCTTCTCCCACTATTTGAAACAGCAGGAGGAGCCAAATTTATGAGTTTGCGGGACTGCTGCCAAAACAGAGGAGTAGTAATGAAATGAAATGAAATGAAAAAAGATTTATATAACGCTACTAAGCCCGATGGGCGTCAAGGCGCCTAACCAAAAAGAAGCTAGCTAGAGCATAGATACCCTCTCACTGGTAGGCCTTGATAAAGCACCACGTTTTGAGCGCTTTTTTAAAAAGGGACAGAGACGGTTGGACCTTATTCTCCAATGAGAGAGAGTTCCACAGCCTAGGGGCAACAATGGAAAATGTTCTGCTGCCCCAGCGAACCTTCCTAACACGAGGAACCACAAGAAGATTCATCTCCGAAGATCTGAGGGTTCTACTAGGCACGTGGCGCGTTAACAGGGAGCCCAAGGGGTCCAAAGGACCAGCTGCGAGCGCTCTATAGGCCAGGCACAGAATCTTAAAAGAGATCCTCTGTTGTATAAGTATATAGTAAGTCAGCACCACACATACAGAAACACCCTCCCATTGAAAATATGCATGCATGTACTTAAAATAGAATGCAATTGGGAATAATGTTAAATGAAATTAATTTATTTTGGATATATATATATATATATATATATATATATATATATATATATATATATATATATATATATATATATATATATATATATATATATATATATATATATATATATATATATATATATATATATATATTCGGTATGTAGAAACGTCCAAAAACCACCAGCTGGATAGACGAAGCAAGACCCATAGGTAGTGCAGAATTTCTTTTCTTTTATTCAGAGACCCAACACCAGTCCATATATATATAATGAATGTAATGTGATAAAGGTAATCATTATTATAAAATAAATATTATTTTACAACACAATGTTTTAATATTTTTTTCTAGTTTAAGAATACATGTAACTTTAATTTTACAAAAACGTATTTAAATTATCCTAAATAAATTCTTTTTATGACTTATTGTAATTTTAAATACTTATAAATAAATATAAATATTTTACTTCATGTGGGATTTAAAGAAGTAAATCTTAAAAAATATTTTAATTCAATATATTTAAATTAAATAACTATTTATTAAAAACATTAAGTTAAGAGTGGTGTAATTTATTTTAACTTTTTTCTACAATGAAAATAAACTTCTGACACTAATTTTCATCACTTTTCAGATGTAGACCTCCCAGGAATAATATGTAGGGAAATATATCTATGAATATTTCTAATCTACTAAAAACATAGTACAAGTCTTGTTATTTTGAAAATCAATTTAAAGTAATGTTGTATATTTGTTTTAACTGTAGTTTAAAATAAGAAATGTCACAGCAGTATTAACTCAATCTTAACATAACAATTAATTATGTTGAATATATTAAATTAAATGATTTTTCTAAAGATGACATTTAATAAAAATCTCCGCTATAGAAAAAATAAATGCATTGGAAATTATTAACACCTTCGCTGCAGCGGCTATTCCGCCCCAGCGCTAAGGGGGCAGGGGGGCCGTGCGGCGCGCCCATGCTGGTGATGGAACCGCTCTCTCACCAGCCTCGGTTGAGCTGTGCTCATGACGGAGCGGTTCCGTCATGGCCCCGCCCGCTCAATGGATCGCCCAGCGCAGGCGCGGAATCCGCGCCGCGCAGGCGCGTCGGGCGGGCCATTATGGAACCGCTCCGTCATCAGCACAGCGCTACCGTGGCTGATGATGGAGCGGTTACGTCATCAGCACGGAAGTGGTTAAATGAAATGTATAAATTAAAGTATACATAATTTATTTATATTTTATAAAAAATGAATGCCACATTACTGTTTAAAATTATGAAGGCTATTAAAATATTTTATATTTTTAAAAACTGTTTTATTTTAGAACATGTGTTCCTGTCAAATTACATGTATTTATATTTTGGACATGATTAAATTATTTCCTATAGGATTTTATTTTAGGTTCTTACTTTGGGATGGTGTTTCAGTACCAATGTTTGGCTAGGTGTGGTGCTGGACTTGCTCAGATCTTAAGTACATTTACTACTGATTTGGGTCCTTTTTGACATTTTGAACTTTAGAAGTGCTGTTTGGGAAAATCGATAGACTTAGGGGCATATTTACAAGACCCCTGCTCCACCAGAGGTTTACGTTTTGCAATGCTCTGGTGCCGCTGTGTCCTACTCCATATTAACAAGGCAGCCCTAAGCCACTCTGCATGGCTTAACACAGTCTTGTAAATATTGATTCCTTTGATGCAGTTTTCTGTGTTAAAGGGGTGTGCAATGGGTGTTGCTGTGGGTTTTCGCACCAACACTTATGGTTTTTTCGACACTGCCACAGATTTACACGAATCATAAATCTGAGGGAGTGCCAACATCTTACTACTGCCAAGGGGAGGTGTAAGTGTGGCGCAATGAGAAGAAATACTTTTATTTGTCCTTGTGTTTCTATTTTCGATGTGTGCTGCATTCTGCAGCAAACATAAAAGGAGGAAAACGTCTGTTGTGATTGTTTTTGTGCAGGAAGATGTCCCTTCCTGTAGAAAGTAAAAAAGGGGGGGAGTTCCCTTGCCTACTACACACTAGAATGAAAGAAAGCTCCACTCAGATTAAACTTTTTTATGTCTTCTATATGGGCTTTTTAAACTTTTCTATCAGAGTTTGTATTTGATTGGTGAGGAGTGAGTGAAGCTTTCTTTTATTCTAATGTGTAGTAGGCAAGGGAAAACCCCCATTTTTACTTGTTGCTAGTACCCTATTCCCTTGGCAAGGCATAAGGGTTCCCTTTCATTTTTTTTGTAGCCTTCCTGCACAAAAACAATCCCCCCAACAATTCAGACACCCTTGCACCATGGCGCAAGGGTGCCTGCATTGGCGCATGGCAGCCTATTGTGGGACAGCACAGGGGAAAAGGACAGGAATGCTGCGTATCTCACAGATACCTTGCATGCTGTCCTTTTTTTTAGGCATGGCAGCGTAGCAAGTATTCTTGCAGTGCTTCCTTGTGCCAAAACCTCATAAATGAGGCCCTTACACCTTTGTGGGTGGGTGCATGTGCTTCCCTAATCCCCTCCTTAATGGAAGGAGCATAGCCAAAGTGGATAATGCCAGACACATTTTAGAGATGCTTCGTGGCCTTTTCTGCCATCCACTGCCATTGAACCACTCTGCGCAACTCAATCCCCTTGTTCAGTACCTGCCGGTTCGCCGTGGGTCCTGGGTCACCATCCGTTTTGCCCTGTGACATCGGAGTGGCTACAATACTGAGTACTTGCCGGGCTCCATTGGAGCTGACTAGTGACCATGATGAAGGCGCGGCAGTCCGTGTGAGAGACTGGCCGCCCTCCTCTCTCCGAGGTGTCTGCTCACATCTTCGGTTGGAGGTGGCCACTTGCTGGCTGTGGAGTTGGGGGGTGCGACAGCCCCAAGAGTCCTCATGCACAGCTGCTTCCCAGAGCCCTTCTCATCGTTCCATGTGTCGGTGTAGCTGGAGTCTCCTTGACTGCCTGAAATGCAGCCTACCTGCTCTGTGAAGGGGAGGACTGTGTTTGTGACACTGCAGTGGAGAGGTTGGCGGACTATCACCTCTCACCCATATATGGGGCCCCCCAGCTGCATGTGCTGCCCTTGACCTCAAGGATCACAAGTGCAAATGGGCTGGGGCCCAGGCCTTATTTAAAGCTGCCTGAAGCCTTACTGTTGGTCATACCTGAGGCAACGTGGCACTGTGGAGAGCCCTCTCCTCTGCCCCTGAGGGACTGGCACTGGAGGAAACATGGAAAACAGGCTATCAAGATACTGTTGATTTGGGCTTGACAGGGAGAATTTCGGACTGCCCTATCTTGGTGGGGTTCAGGCATCACCATACATCTCCCTGGCTGTATGAGATAGCTGGATAGTGGTACCATTGTGCTCTCTATGCCGGAAAACCCTGTACATAGGCTATAGAAGTGACCGTCATGTTGGAGCTTCCCCTTCTGTCCCCCCACCAGCAAGCCTTCCTGTTGTTCCGTTTTGGGTGTCACACATCGAAGATTGGACTTAAAGACCCGAGGCCCAGCAGGGAGTGGCCCGGCTATGTCCTCATGAGGCAAGTACTGTGTCCAATCAGCATATTACCCCTGCCTTTTACCCCTTGATTGAACAGCTTTGTGATGGGAACAGACAGACAGCCTGGGACCCAGACCCAAACATAAATGGACAAATTCACAGTGAAGCATCCGGAGGCTGGGTTCCCACCGGCATCCCAGAACCCCACTTCCACCAACCTAAACACTGCCCTGCAGGCTGTCCAATACTCCCGAACAGTGGTTGAGGCCAAGGTGGGGGAGGTAGGTGTGGATGTGATGCTTCTATGCTAGGATTTATCCGATGTCACAGGCAGGGTTACTGAGGGACGGATCTCATCATTGGAAGAGGAGGTGAATAAACTTAAGCACTTTCTGTCCTAACTCCTTACTACTACCACAGTACCATGGAGACACGCAGAAAATGTGGAAAACAGATAAAGGAGGAACAACTAATGGTTTCCAGAGGGGGAGGAGGCCTCATGTAAAGACACATTTCTGGAATCCTGGCTTAGGAATTGGATGGCCGATGGGACAATATCACCCTAGTTTGCGATTGAGGTGGTGAATTGCTCCCAGGCCCAACTCCTAGCTATGATACGAACCCGCTGCCCTTGATAGCCCGCATTCTTAACCATAGGAACAGAGACACAATACTTTGCGAAGCCCAAAGGATGGGCATCCTAACTCATGACTCTAACTGCATTCTGATTTTCCCAGACTACACCACAGTTGTTCAACAGCGAAGGAAATCATGCAATGAGGTCAAACGAAAGCTAGAATCCATGAATGTACAACATATGCTCATTTTTTCCTCAAAACTGAAAGTTACCCATGCCTCAAAAAACCCTCTTTTTTGACAACCCTGTGGAAGCGTGGAAATGGGCTGCTGAAAGGCCACCTCTCCAAAGTGGGTTGTCCGAAGTCCATTGCCACTTGGACTGAGCAATCCGACAGATGATAGCTAAACACCACAGGACAACCCAGTCACTCAGGAAGAGACGGGGTGGCTGCAACACTTCCAGATTTCTATACTCTGGTGGAATTCGAGGTGGGAGATGGGATGGCCCCCGTGTAGTCAGGATCAGGTATCCTGGAGAGATGCTACTGCCACAGATGGGCTACAGGGCTGAAATTCCTCAAGACTCCACCTTAATTTCTACTTGACTGTGCGCAATGCAGATGACTATATGCGCTGCACATATCATTGATTACTTTGGTTGATCCAACACAGGAGGAGGCCCCTGGTACACATTTAGCACAAATTCGAAGTTAATGGTTTGTGTTAATGAATGTTATAGGGTGACACATGCTTCAAAGTGTGAAGCATGGGGAGGGGGGAGTTTGGAGGTGGGAGGGGTTACTAGAACTTGTACTGTTCTTGGTTTTGTTCTTCATCGCCTCATCCCTAATAATACAGTGTTGCACCATGCTGCACCTCTGGCACCATGTTCGCCACTTCCCTCGGGCCCTCCCCTTCCTGCACATTTGGATCCACCATCACTTACTCACCACTCATCTTGCTTACCCTCATTTCCGGTCTAGATGTGGCAGCACTTTACATTCTCATCGTTGAACGTTAATGGCCTCTTAGACCATATTTGGAGGACGGCTGCTCTCTAATACACTAAACGGTTCATGCCGGCCATATTGATGCTACAAGGGACGCATCTGTTGGGGACCAATTGCCCCCTCTTGAAGCTACATGAGTATGACCGTGTGTACCACTTGGAATTTGCAAGGGGTTGCCATACTCCTTCATATGACCTTCCCTTAAGTGGTGATTGCCACAGTCACAGACACACAGGCTGCTTTGTGGGGAGTGGAGGGTCTCCTGGAGGGGCAGCAATATAATTTCTTGAGTGCCTATGTACCACCTGATCTTTCTGTCCGAGCCTTAGATGCAATCAAAACTACTATTCTTGCATTCCTTCATGGGACTACCATCATAGGAGGGGACTTTACCACCTCCCCTGTGATGAAAAGTAGATTTCCAGAGTCAGATTAGTTTAAATCTGGGTTTAATTCAAGAGAAATCAACTACAACCATCACGGACCTCGACCCAGCGCTAACTGCCAGATCACATTCCATTAGCAAACATTCAGTAAAGGAATCTAGAACATACACAGATCATTAATGACATAACGTCAAACTAAAAACACTTACTTAGCCATAACACATCTCCTCTCCTATATGACAACAATTGAAAATAATCAATTTAAGAGTATATATATATATATATACAATATTAAATAAAAACAAATGAACATAAGGAATAAAAACTTGAACATTTTAAGAGAAAAATAAAATGAACTTACATGGATTGATCAATGAGTATTCATTAAATAATCATTGTGCCATCTTGGTTTTCTCATAATCCTGCTAGAATTTTGGATAGAACAAACAATATCATGATGATTGATAGGAACTCGCTGTGAAAGTCGAGAGTGTTGATTAGTGATTTTGACCAAACGAGATGTATTTGTATTCCACACATCACCAGAATCCAAAATTACTACATTCTTCTTGACAACTAAAATTACAAAAGGACCCATGAATCTTGAATGCCCTTTCCTGACAATGCCTAGTCTGCGTACAAGAACAGTATCTCCCACATTCCACACAATCTGCCTGGTAGAATTTTTAATATCAAAATTGTTTTTATGTCTATACTGATAATTCCTTCTCCTTAAACTCATTTCGGAGGAAGAAAGTTGGTCATGTAATGAGGTTTCCGATCCCATCCAAACTGGATTCAGTTTGCAATGAGGTTTTATACCTCTGAGAACTGCAAATGGTGACACACATGTCACACTGATAGGTGTGACGCTAAGCGCCCACCAAGTGTCTCTCAAAGCAATTTTCAAAGACACTTTATTTAAAATTGCTCTCTGAGCACAACTTTTTACAATTTTATTCATGCTCTTGGCTAATCCGTTCGCTTGTGGGGAATATAGAGCAGTTTTGAGATGAACAATAGCCAGACTGGAAAGAAATTGTTTCATTTCGTCAGAGACAAATTGTGCTCCATTATCAGAAATTAAAGTTTTTGGAACACCTGCTCTAGAAAACTCATCTTTCAAAAATTCAATAACAACACAAGAATTGACTGAAGAAACACATTTTGTCACTACCCACTTATAAGTGTAATCCACCAGTAGTATAACAAAACGTTCATCATGATTAAGTAACTCAAAAGGCCCTGCAATATCAATGCCTAATTTAGTCCTGGGTTCATTGAGTATATCCACAGGTGAAATAGGTGAATAAATTTTTTGGGGGATTTATCATTATTGGCCCAATCCCAACAATCTTTGACTACACATTCCACATCATGGTCTATTCTTGGCCACCAATACCATTCACGAAGTCTTGCTTTGGTTTTGTTTCGACCTAAAAACCCTTCATGAGCTAAATTAACCAACTTTGACTTTAAATCACAGGGAGCCACTAAACTTTTACCTCTTAAAATGTTGTCATCAAGGATGCTTAACTCATCTTTCCCACAAAAATAGTTATACATGTTTGTAGACAATGAATTATTTTCCGGCCAACCATTGACAATAAATTCTTTCAACATAGCAAAATCAGGATCACTTCCACATGCATCAGTTTACTCCTGGTCTTCTACAACCGATTCACAAACCCAATTTATTCCAACGTTGTCTGACTTGGCTATATCAGACTGAATAGGTAAACTAGACATACAGTCTGCCATACAATTCTTAGAAACAGGAACAAATTCAACAGAAAAATTATAATTGGACAAACCATCAACCCAACGAGAAATTCTCGGAGAAAGGTTGTCAATATCTCTAGAGATGAAAATTTTAGAAAGTGGTTTATGATCTAATCTTACTATAAAAGGTATTCCCCACAAAAAAATGTAATGGAGAATTGACCAAAATACAGCCAGCGCCTCCCTTTCTATGACAGAATATCCCTCTTCAGCTCCCCTCAAAGCTCATGAAGCAAAGGCTAAAACTTTCAAATCATCATTGACAACCTGAGAAAGTACAGCACCCAAACCGCAAAGACTTGCATCAGTGGAAAGAACTGTTCTTTTGTTAACATTAAAGTTACCTAATGAAGGCATTTTTGCAATACAATTTCTCACTTCTTTAAACGCCATGTCGCATTCATTGGACCAAACAAACTGGGATCCTTTTCTTAAAAGAGCCCTCAATGGTTGTGAAATAGAAGCAAAGTTTTCTATGAATTTAGAACAAAATTCTGCTAAACCAAGAAATGAACGTATCTGGTCTTTGTCGGTTGGTTTGGGAGCCTCAATTATACTTTTGGCTAACTCTAATTTGGGACTAATCCCCTCACTCGAAATTGTATGACCAAGATAAGTTACAGACGGCACTCTAAACTTACATTTCTCTTTCTTGATCACCAAACCAGCAGAACATAGTCTCTCTAACACATTCCATAAAATGTCATCATGTTCACAAACATATTTACCATATAGCAAAATATCATCTTGAAAAAAGAGCACCTTACTCAATCCTTGTAACACTTGCTTCATTATTCTTTGAAAACATGCTGCAGCAGAAGCAAGTACAAATAGCATTCTCACAAATTGGAAAGCCCCCACAGGTTTAACAAACAATGTTAAGTGTTTAGACTCCGGGTGTAACTTAACCTGGTGGTAAGCAGAGGACAAATCCATTACACAAAAAACCTTAGCACCCTTAATAAGAGTCAAAATTTCAGTTATGTTTGGCAAAGATTGTCTATCAACTCAGATATATTTGTTCAAAGCTCTCTAATCCGCACATAGACGAATTTCCGTTCCACCATCCTTTGGTGGCAAAACCACTGGAGCCAACCACTCAGAACTCTCAATCTCCTCAATTATTCCTCTCTCCTTGAGTTTACTAATTTCCTGTTCTAATGGTTCCATCATCATATGAGGAACTCTCCTGACTTTTGACACAAATGGTACAGCACCCCTCTTCAAAAAGATCTTGTGTCCAAACTTTTTTAAAAGACCCAAGTTGTTACTAAAAACCTCAGAAAATTTCTCAAAAATATCATCAGGTAAGCAACAGCACTTTTTGTTTGCTATTAGGATTGAGTGTAATTCCCATATCCCTTTGATGTCTCCATCCAAGGAGGTTGTCACCTCTTTTTGCTACATAAACCTTACCTACAGCCTCACGATCAGAAAATTGCATTTTCTTAACACAATATCCAATAACATCAATTTTTACTCCGCCATAGCCTACAGGATTAATGTCGGAAGGCAACAATTTTACATTCTCATGCCCAAACGTTTTTCCCAATTTTTGTCACCAATCATCATGTATGGTGATCCTCAGTCTGCCAAAACTCATATTTTCCGACCACCAACAGTTATTTCACATTCCGGCATTTCAATAGGATCCTCATCTACACTTCCATTTTCACGTATGCTAGATACAACATTTATATCATGACTAATGTAATTTATGTTCTGTTGTTTTGTTGATCTGCACATACGAGCATAATGACCTTTCTTTCCACAAATTTTACAAAATGCAAATCTCGCACAACATCCTGGACAATTTGTCCAATGCCCATCACTCCCACATCTATAAAATTTTGGACTATTGGGTTTTGTATCAGAAGAAGGAAACTTTTTTTTCCAAATTTCTTTTCAGATTCTTTGTTAGCTGATGCAACTGAGTTATCATTAATGGTTTTATACCATCTTTCTCATTATGATTATTGACTGTGTAAACCTCATTAACAGGTGACTCACCTCTGTCTTCTTTAGCGCAAGGATTTTTATCTTTACTTTTATCATCCCTCATTTCACGTACCCACATACTGGTGTTCTCCATTCCTTCATTTATTGCAACTGCATCTTACAAAGAAGGATTTTTTCTTAAAAGCTTTTCTTGAACTTTAACATTATTTGTACACCTGACAATTTGATCTCTAATCAATGAATCAGTTAAGTGTTCAAAATCACAGGTGTGTGGTACTGTTTTAAGAGTAGCAACATAGTTTGACATTTTTTCTGTCTTCCCTTGCACCCTGGAAAAAAATGTATGCCTTTCTAAGACAATATTTGTATGTGAACCAAAATGCCTCTCTAACATTAATATAGACACGTCATAAACATTACTAGGTTCACCTGACTCACTACCTTTTTCAATCACATCAAGACTTTCATATATACCTCTACCTTCAATGCCTAAGTTGTGTAAAAATATGGCTTGTTTGCGACAAGAAGAAAACTTTTCTCCACCTATAGCTATGAGGTAGGAATCAAAAATAAGCTTCGATCTTTTCCAAGGTAACACAGGTTCACCTTTTTCAGTTAAGAAATGAGGAGGTTCAGATGAGGTAGACATGTTAGCATGAGAAATATAACAAAAATAAAATGAGAATTCACAGTCTAATAATTAATTACAAGAAATAAGAGTATTGTGGGTAACATACAACAATCCAGAGAGTCAGCACTGTAAACCTCTATATGTGTAGTAGTTTGAAATGTATCACACTGAAAAAATTAAAAATAGAAGTTCACACGGTGACATTTTCTGTTCTTTCGGATGTCTGTCTTTAAGTCTTTAGTAGTAAATTATAATGAGGTTCCAATCCTTCGGAAGAAACTTGAATAAAGTCATCATCACATCTAAGAATTTTGACACACAGTCACTTCAAACGTTCAAAATGTATTTAGGGCTTACCACAATGTAGAGATCGTCGATAGTTTATAATGGAGGAAAAACATTTTTTAAATGCTAATAAGAATTGTTTAAAACTGTCTTTTAAAGTTTATTATGCTACTACTTTCCAAATCGCGATTATCCGGAGATTTGTTTGATATCAAAAATGGCCGCTACGTCGTTTCGACGTCTTTTCTACAGGAGATTTACCTTGTTCCTGCAGCGTGGTGAGCGTGGTTTCGGCAATGTTTCCAGAGACGATCGAGCATATATGACATTTGTTTCATCAGCTCGAGATCGATCTCGCATATCACCACCCGCTTGTGCTCCAGTTCAAACTTAACGGCTCCACTTCCAAATACCAAAATTATTAAAATTCTTCTAAAAAAAAGATACTCACAATGAGTTTCTTGATCGTAACAGACACTCCGGTTTTTCTAGCAAGGTTTATCTTTTTCACTCGAAGAATTAATAACTACTTCCCCACACCGAAATTTGTCAGTCACTTCGCTTTTGGATCCGAGGTCGAGACCATGAATATACTTTTATTTGCCATATGGTTCCAAATCTCTCATCATCATCTCTATGAACATGTCGTGAGGCAGCTCATCTCTGAGATAATTGGAATTGAAATATCATCAATTGTGTGAGTTCGTCAAGTTAAAA
Source organism: Lissotriton vulgaris (assembly GCF_964263255.1). Taxonomy (NCBI): domain Eukaryota; kingdom Metazoa; phylum Chordata; class Amphibia; order Caudata; family Salamandridae; genus Lissotriton; species Lissotriton vulgaris. The sequence continues at coordinate 925,133,859 of NC_141689.1, read as the reverse complement.
TCTTTAAATATGTCGTGTAGGGTTGGATCTCAGTTCCATCATCGGCAATGATAAAAAGTAGATTTCCAGAGTCAGATTAGTTTAAATCTGGGTTTAATTCAAGAGAAATAAACTAGAACTCTCACGGACCTCGACCCAGCGCTAACTGCCAGATCACATTCCATTAGCAAACATTCAGTAAAGGAATGTAGAACATACACAGATCATTAATGACATAACTTCAAACTAAGAACACTTACTTAGCCATAACACCCTGCCCGCTCTTAACGATTCAGGCACCCCCACGGTGCATCGTCTATCCAACACTAAGCAAATCTTGGCTTGGCGGGGCTCTATGGTGTTTTGCGATGCTTTTAGAGTGTGGCATTGCAGAGACAGAGAATTTACTCCCATTTCCACTTTTCGCAAAACACTTTCCCATATAGACTTCCTCTTTCTTCCTGCGGTGGATGCCCTTCTTTTATCTGGTGTTACAATCCTTCCCTGGGTAGTTTTGGATCATTCTCCATTTACAGACTCTTTCAGGTGACTGAGTGGGGTTCTCCGTCCTATATGGCGGCTCAATATCTGGCATCTGGTCAATGCCCAGTGCGGCAAATACCTACAATTTGAACTCCAAGTCTGCTTTGCCCCTAACAGGGCTTTGTCACGTCCCCAAGGACGCTGTGGATGGCGCAACAAACTAAAGTAGGTCAAATAATCACCTTGGAAACCCAAATGCTTAGGGGTGGGCAATATATTCTGCTCCACCAGCAGAACTTCATGTTACGCTTTTAATGCGGAGTCTTGGCCAAATGTCACCAACCGCTGCATTGCAGAGTTTTTTTCCTGCATGCATCTTGAGAACAGTAAGATCGCGCATGAGAGTGAGATTTGGCATCCCTTAAACCGATTTTCACTTGCTAGGAGGCCACCCAGCACAATTTCTCCAACTCAGGCGGTCGCTTCATGGTCAGAAAGCTGCTACTGGAGAAGAAAATCTACTTGAGTGGCAGCAAAATCAACTCGAGAAGCTGCACCCTCTGGCTCACTGCATGGTGCTGTTCTTGCTGATTTTTCAGCACTGAACGAGCTCCAGGTGCTAAATCACATTGTGAGCAGTGTGAGGTGCCTTTTTCCACTTGTTCACGGAATTCCACTGATTATCCCAGAGTTTTTTTGTAGCTACCCAGAATTTCCCAGAGTGAACCTCCGCCCAGGCCTACAAATACTACATACAGTGAAACAACCATTACGAGCTTCGTAAGTGACCCTAGATTGGCAATTATGCATCCTGAGCCGCATTGAGACAAATCTTGCTTGAAGAGGCCCGGCAGTGCTTGAGGGCATTCATACAGCAAATATGTGAATGGGGTGACAAGAGCGTCAAACTCCTTCATTTGTTGGAGATTCAATGCTCACCTTCTCCGTCCTTTGGTGGCACAAGACCACTCAATTCTCAGCGATAACCCAGTCTCACACCTTCCCACATCTCTCTGAGGAAACCTAGATGAGTCGCTGACACTTTACAAAATTATCTGAGGTCGGGGAAGACCTCTGGGCCTGATGGGTTCTCCTAGAATTTTACCGAAATATTTGCAACCTGCTAAGCCCAAATCTCCTAGACATGTTCAATGAGGCTCTCAACACCGGCAAGTCCTCATAGAGCTGGAAGTGGCCAGGACAGTGGTCCTGCCCAAAGCTGAGCAACCACCAGAGCGATGCTCTGCCTATAGACTAATTTATTTTATTACAGTGGCCGATCTCCTACAGTGAGCCCTCCCATGTTGATCCACTCAGATCGATGTGGCTTTAGGCCTGGCTATAGTACTAGGCACTGTATATGGAGACTTGATGCGGCACTGGCCCACACTTGAGCACTCCCAGATCTGAGCACCCTTCTTTTAATTGACTTTGAGAATGTGTTTGACTAGGTCGATTGGTCCTGTTTGTTTGAAGTCCTGCAGTGTATGGGCTTTGGCCCTAAATGTTGTGCCTACGTTCGATTGTTGTACAATACTTCGATGGCCCAGGTCAGAGTAAATGGAAAACTCTGTTGTTCCCCATCATCGGGGGACCAGACAAAGATGCCCTCTCTCTTTCCATTCCTTTTCATCCTAACCATAGAGCCCTTGGCTCGTCTCATCCGCTGCGACTCCTAGGTCAGATGGGGCTGAGGGTCATGTCAGGAGGAGGACAAGATTGTCCTCTATGTTATTATTTATTTATTTTACTTTTAAGGCTCGCAGCTACCCGCAAAGGGTTTCCAGGCGCCAAGGGACAGATTAACAGAATGAATAGAGAACAAAAAGCAGATTACTGCAGAAAGAGCCATGTCTTGAGGCCTTTGCGAAAGTTAAGATAAGTAGTTTCCGTTTTCAATGCAGTGGGCGGGGCATTCCAGATCTTCGGGCCTAAGTGGGAGAACGAGCGACAGCCCATTCTCACCAACCTAAATCTGGGAATTACAAAATCACCTTTACAAGAAGACCTGAGGAAACGTGTGGGGTGGTACGCATGAATGAGTTCCTGTAAGTATACAGGAGCAATACCCTGTTTAATCTTAAATATATGGCAGAGAGCCTTAAACTTGATTCTGCTTGCAATCCGGAGCCAGTGAAGGTCCAGGAGCGACTGGGAGATGGAGACTCAATGCGGAACATGGCATAAAAGTCGTGCAGCCGCATTCTGCGCCACCTGAAGTTTTTCTTGGTCCACTCCCAGATAAAGAACGTTGCCATAATCCAGGCGTGAGATAACTAAGGCCTGGACAACCATCCTTTGTGTGGAGACAGGGAGCATCCAAAGAATTTTATGAAGCCATTTTAAGATGGTAAAACATGTGGAGGCCACCTTTACCACCTGCTGCAGCATAGAGAGATTCTCATCAATGAGAAAATCAAGGTTGCGAACATGGGCAACGGACTGGGGAAAAGGACCCATTTCTAGAGGCCAATGATGGGGACCCCATAGATTCTTACATTTGCCCAGGATGACAACCTCAGTCTTGTCCCCATTCAGCTTCAAGAAGTTATTGCGCATCCATTCTGAGACTTTATTCAGTTCCTGTTTAAGGACTGAGATTCTACCGTCTTCCACGGTGGAGAGAGAAAAGACGATTTGTGTGTCATCAGCGTACGAGAATAGAGAGAGACCAGCTTTCTCCACAATAGTGGCCAGGGGTCTAACATAGATATTAAAAAGTAAAGGACTTAGGATATACCCCTAGGGCACTCCCTACGCTGAAGGACAGATTTTGGAAGAGGCTTTCACGGAGAAGATCTGAACAGTGCGGCCATTCAGGAAGGAGGCAAGCCAAGCCAGAGCGGGACCCTCAACTCCCAAAGACCAGAGAGAGGCAAGGAGAATGGAATGCGACACAGTATCAAAAGCCGCACTCAGATCAAGTAATATGAGTATAGATGTCTCCCCGCGGTCCATGCAGTGGCGCAGTCTCTCGTTGACTCCAAGAAGAGTTGTTTCTTGGAGTAGTTAGCCCTAAGGCCTGATTGGGATGGGTGCAGGAAACCCAGACTCTCCACATAATGAGGTAACTGATCTATACTAATATAATAAAGAGAGAGCCCAAACCTTTGAGGCGGGTAATCTCAGGAACCACAGCACCAATCACAACACCCAATACAGCGTTGGAAGGGGCAGTTGCAGCAGAAGGACATAGGCTATGCAGACGCCCACCATATACATTTAAAAGGTAAAAGAACCGTGCCAGCAAAGTAGTCCCTTGTGGGCGTGTCTGCATTGTGCTGTGGGCGTGTGTTGGGGACGTGACAAACTCTGGGGGCGTTTGGTATGTTCCGCCCTTCATGCCATGTCTCATATCGTGTGCTAATCCCACCCAGCTCCCTTTAAATACCCCTGCACCACATAATCATAATCCACCCTTACTCCTTAAAATACCCCAACACCCTTAAACACTAACCATTTTAACCCTATAAATATACCCTGTACCCCAAAACCCAAACCTATCCCTAAACCCTAAAAATACCCCTGTACCCTAAAACCCAAACCAAGCCCTGAACCCTATAAGTACCCCTGTAACTCAAAACCCAAACCTACCCCTGAACCCTAAAAATACCCCTGTACCCCAAAAACCCAAACCTAGCCCTGAACCCTAAAAATACCCATGTACCCCCAAAACCAAACCTAGCCCTGAACCCTAAAAATACCACTGTACCCCAAAAACCAAACCTACCGCTGAACCCTAAAATACCCCTGTACCCCAAAACCCAAACCTAGCCCTGAACCCTTAAAAACCCTGTACCCCAAAACCCAAACCTACCCCAGAACCCTAAAAATACCCCTGTACCCCAAAACCCAAACCTAGCCCTGAACCCTCAAAATAACCCTGTACCCCAAAACCCAAACCTACCCCTGAACCCTTAAAAACCCTGTACCCCAAAACCCAAACCTAGCCCGGAACCCTAAAAATACCCCTGTACCCCAAAACCCAAACCTAGCCCTGAACCCTTAAAATACCCCTGTACCCCAAAACCCAAACCTACCCCTGAACCATAAAAATACCCCTATACCCCAAAACCCAAACCTAGCCCTGAATCCCATAAATACCCCTGTACCCCAAAACCCATACCTAGCCCTGAACCCTAAAAATACCACTGTACCCCAAAACCCAAACCTACCCCTGAACCCTAAAATACCCCTGTACCCCAAAACACAAACCTAGCCATGAACCCTTAAAAACCCTGTACCCCAAAACCCAAACCTACCCCAGAACCCTAAAAATACCCCTATACCCCAAAACCCAAACCTAGCCCTGAACCCTAAAAATACCCCTGTACCCCAAAACCCATACCTATCCCTAACCCCTAAAACTACCCCGGTACCCCATAACCCAAAACTATATCTGAACCCTCAAAATACCCAAACACACCAAAACATATACCTCAGTACCCCAAAACATATACCCCTATACCCATACTTACCTTATCCAAACATTAAAAAAAACATGCTTATACCATTCATGCATTTACAACGAATTTCATTGTAAATGTATGCGCGGTAAAAACATATAAAGTGTAATGCCATGTGTTATAATGGCATTGCAGAGTCATGGTACTTTCGTAATGAAAGTATGCGGAGTGATGGTATGCGAAAAGAAGTTGCAGAATAATGGGTGTTTACCCTCCCCCGGTAAGTACATTGGTGGCACGGCGGCCCACATCTGCAGCAAGATACTCATATTTTTTCACCACCCATTTGAAAAATGCACAGGTCTCTCTCATTGATGGCCAGCACCGACATACACTTTTAGACAAACCTCCCGCCACAAGTTCTATAATTGCGAACTTTAGAGCTGGGGAGCTACGTTCGAATCTCGGCATCAGCTCAACATCCTGTGATTCCAGGCAAATCGCTTTGTCTCCCTGTGCCTACCAAAAATGAATGTGTTCTTCTGTAATGTAAATTGTGCTCATGCCATGTTGTCGAGTTCGCGCTATATAATATTGCAAGGAAAAATAAAGTAGGGAAACTTGAGTTCACACACTACTGAACGCGCACTCTTAAGTGCATCAGCAGTGTACTGTGAATCGGAGCGTTTCACAGGCCTGTCACGGATAAGAAATTCTATCAAAACGAAATCCCACAAAACAATATACTACTGGCCGGCAGCAATTCATACCCGGACAACGTCGGGACGGGCTGCTAGTTGTTAATATGTCTTTCCAAAATCTTGGAAAATACGGGGAGCAGAGAGATAGGCCTATAATTTGACAATATAAAAGGATCAGCTCCGGCCTTTTTTAGGAGTGGAATGATCATTGTGTGTTTCCACTCAGGCGGAACAAAGGCATCTCTCAGTGAAGAGTTAAGAAGCTCTTTTAAGACATTAAGGGAGTCTGGGCGAAGTTGCCTCAATAATTTAATTTGGTACAGCAAGGTGGGGTCCCAGAACAAAGTGTCTTTAAGCATATGGAAAAGATGTTTGAAAAGAAATATACATAACACATAAATGACAGAATACTGTTATTTATTCACAATGTCCTTGAATGTACTTATTTTCTCACATAGATCATATAATAATTCAAAAACCTTTGTGCCCCGAGGAGGACGTGAGGGAAAAGCAAAGCAAAAGGTGCAGAAAATTGTGCAAAAAATCAAAGAAGGATTGAGGGGTAAACACGTGTATTAATCATTTTAAGGATAGTGGAGGCGCACAATCACAAAGTCCAAACGAGCAGAGTTTATATGAAAATTATTTCTTCTTTATTCATTAAAAGTTGTAGAAAAATGCATCGTTTCAATCATGTACGAATCAGACAATGCGTTTCTCTCCCTCACAGGGAGCTTCCTCAGGGCAGATAAAATTGACGATCTCCGATCTGGATTGAGTAGTGTCTCAATAAGTAGCGTAGTGACGAATATAATTGTGGTCCATTGTCACCTTAATTGGATGGCTCCTATGTGTATCCGATGGTCATAATTATATATGTAGACAAACTCGGACAAGTGGTTGGGAATATGTAAGAGTAGTAGTCCCAAGGTAATGTGCACAGATAGTGAAACGTAGGACCTCTTTAATAATATTATCACGCAAGATTAGCCAATGGAGGTTCACATCGTACGGCCTCTTCAAGATGAAAGAGAACTAAATGGGTTCTTCTGCATACGATCAAGCATTGTCCCTGGATCCGGACAATTCCGTTGTGGCGTGCGGTAAAATTCAGCGTGGAAGGTCCGAGTGTATTAATCATACATTACAAACTCGTATTAGCATAATACACTGGCTTCTAGGAAGAGCCAGAATGAAACATACATGTTCTTTGAATTTCCTAACATTTTAGCAAAACCATGCTTTTAGCGGCTTCATGGTTATTCGTACGAATGAGCGCAAGCTGGTGTGGGGGTAACAATTGTCGACGTTTCGACCCAGTAAATAAACTAGGTGTCCGTAGACCTTAGGCAGGGGTCTTCATCAGGACTGGGGGGTGTGGTGGGGCAGGGTTACCTGAGGAAATATAGTTTACATTATTAGGTACAGAGACCAAATATAATGGATGTTAAAAACGTACTGTGATATCGAAAAAACCTTAATGAAGAAACTTGTACCATGGAAATTTGATCATGAGTATGGGCCAGCCTGCTCCAAAACAGCGAGAGCAGAAAGGACCTGAAAAGATAAAGGAGGGCTGAATGAGCTAAAAATAAAAATAAAAATAAAGATAAATAGGAAGGATACAACAAAGTGAAAAGCATAAACAGAGAAACGTTTACACTCACGAGGATTTAGCGCAAGCCGCAGTAGAGGTCAGCAGAGGAAAGGCGCCACGAAGGTCAGCCGGTTTACTAAAAGGTATAAAAATCACGGAGGGAATATCATAAGAAACCACATTTATATGCCAGGTCGGGTCTTTAAGGGTCAGGGATTGAAGGGCAGGCATGTACGTACCTTGAAGTTTAATCAAAGGTCGGCCACAGACTAACTCTCGGTAAAGTCCTCCCGATGGGAGTAAACAACCGCGATGCGTGTGTGCAGTATTATTAAACAAATGGCACTTAGATGCGCCTGCACGTTGTGTCACGCAGGATGCGTGGACAGGCATTGTAGTATCGGGTTCCCAAGGCCTACATGCTCCGAAGATAACCCACTTACATTGAAAGAACTGTTGGCACGGAAACTGAAAAATTCAAAGAACAAGTTTATTAAGACCCCATGGGGTGGTGGTACATTCCTACAGCACCCTTCGGTAATGCAAGAAGTATCACACCGAACATCGGTGTGACTCGCTTTTTATACAATTTGCAGGTAATAAAACAATAGGCGGTACAAAGTTACAGAGCGTTATGTACATATATGGTCATTTTTGGAACACAGCCAGCTCATTGGAGGGGTTACAACTCCGCTGGTCAGTTTGGCGGCACATTCCTGAGGGGTGACTGGTCAGTGGGGACTGCGCATGTACAGGCTTGACCAGTACTAAAAATAGCCTGTTGCTGGGCAAACTCGAGTGGTCAGTGGCACGGACAACGGACTAAAGGGCACGTTGGCCACGAGGCCGCTTATGATCTAAGATGTCCGCCGTAACACACAAAATGGCGTTTCCAAGTATAGCCAAGTTAAGCGGGAAAACGTGTAGCACAGCTAAGCGCTAACTCAGCCATCGTCAAATTACGACAGACGACCCTTTTAGCGTTTAGCTGAAGCTACCTCATAGTGAACATAATCAGGGTGTTCATCTTCAATATCAATTAGCATTATTTGAGTTACTTCTTTATGAAGCATCATTTTGTCATGAGCAAGAGCTCGTCTTGATGGTACGCAAGCCGATAAGCACATAGAACATAAAGCGGGGCCACATTGAATACATAAGCATACACAAAACAGTATCCCCACAATGATGCATAAAATCGTTAGCAATTTCCAACCCCAAGTGGTAAGCATTGACCAGAACCACCCTGAAAGAGTCCAAGTTCCATTGTCCGGGTGTATTTCAGCAGCTATCTTATGCAATTTGGAAATGGCATCATAAACAGATGGTGAATTGTCAGGTACATATACACAGCAGCTGCTTCCGATAATTCTACATGCCCCCCCACGGTCAGCTAGAATCACATCTAGAACCTTTCGGTTCTGGAGCGTAACAATCCTAGAAATCTGAAGTTCTTCGGTAATATTCCCTAATGCAATAGCAGTATCATTTGCTACAGCCTCAACAACACGGGTCAGTCGTCGTATCTTTCGACTATTCAGAGCAGCCCCAACAAAGGAAAACAGTCCCAAATTGAAGTCCACATACTGTTGCAAAGCAGTGTCCGTCTGGTCGATGTCGTCCAGAACAACAGCACGTTTAACACGATTCAACACAAAGTCATGATAAAGAATATAGTCATTATGATACATTGGTGGGGCAATGAATACAGGGGGCAATACAAAAGATACATAGCAAGTGCCTAACCATCCCAACGGGAGCTGATGATAACCCTTCGTTCCACAAATAAAATACGTATTACGAGATGCTACAAACGATATGCCATTTGGGCTGTCAAACGTGAGTGTAGTATTGCATTCGCTTTTCCCAACCGAGATTGTACCTTTATTGCGTATACACAAATCAGCTTTAGTGGCAATAACATTAATAACATGTGAGCTAGAGACATTAATGTTACGTTGGTTGCTGTAAACACGTGGGGCAGACACGTTATCGGGGCGGTACTCCTCCCATTCAAATCGAGTACCCTCAGCTCGTGGATACCCATCCCGGTCATGGTAACAAATTTTATTCAAATGGAAAAGCACCCCCCCTTTTGTTGGCCATCTCAAAGTGAAGAGGAGAGTATACCAGGCATTGCAAGATCCATTATGTGAAAACGGGAGTGGAATGAGTGGAGTGCCCCCTTTCTTCTGGTGCCCGGGCAACATCCCACAAACCCAGCAATTAGACGTGTTTGTCATGTTATGTGTATGATGCAGGATCTGAATAAAGCTATTGTTCAAATAAGTCTGTCGGTGCCGTTCTTCATGGTAAGGCAAAGTGAAGTGAAAATGTTCAGATGGAGCCGGGGTAGTCGGCAGCAAATGTACACGTGCAGGCACCACAAGTTCAACTACCCAAGCTATCACTGCTATTACCACAATCGTCAAGACAAAAAGGATGGCACCAAGTATTCTTTTGTCCCGTGATGCAGAAGACGCCATAGTTCAATTATTTTTCAAAGTCTTAAGTGGTTCGAAAAGTTCACAAAGTCTCAAATGTACATGTGTGTGTATTACACCTAAAAAAGAAAAATACGGTGCTGCGCTCCGAGGTAGCCGTTGTTTTCTTCTCCGGGGTCAAGGCGGGTGTCGCTACTCTTGGCAGAACTGATCCCCCCCCCTTGAGATTCCCGGCTTCCGTTTCACAAACCCCAGAGCGGTAACCAACCAGTCTCGAAAACCAAAAAAAATCTTCTTATCGTGGCCGCATATTATAGCGCTCTCGTCCAGAAACAGTGTGGTCCGGGAAGGCTCCCTCAACTTCGGCCGATGTCACAGCTGGGCTCTTTTCTTTCTCCAGAATCTCTTGGAAGTCGGTCAACACAGCAGGATTCACCAGATCAGGAGAGACACGACGGCAGTGTGTTGAATGTATCCACCGCTTCCTATTGGTCACTCGTACAGCTGTTCGAGTTGCCAGGAGGACCTGCTCGGGGCCTCGCCACCTCGGTTCCAAGCTGTTCGCCCTCTCAAATGATTTAATCATAACGTGGTCTCCAGGGCGAAGATCATGGCCCTCTCCAGTAGAGTTGTCAGGGAGCGCTTCTCGAACCTGTTGATGAATAGAAAGTAAATCATTTGTTAATCGTGCCAAATAATCGTTCATCATTATACAAGGCACATCATGTATCAGTCGCGGCTTAGGCACCCCCCAAATATTCATAGGCCTTCCAAACACCACTTCATATGGTGTGAGGCCTGTTCGAGAGTGGGGCACTGATCTGAGAGAAAGCAATGCTAGCGGGAAGGCATCCGGCCATTTCAATGACGTGGACGCCACAATCTTAGCCAGTTTTAGTTTCAACTTGGCATTATACCGCTCGACAAGACCTGCTGACTGAGGGTGGAACACAGCATGAAACTTCTGCTGAATCCCCAAGCCTTTCAACACATACTCCACGATTTTCCCGACAAAATGAGGCCCATTATCGCTCCACAAAAATTCCAAATCGAGGGAAGTACTCCTTGAGCAAAACCTTAGCTGTTGTCAAGGCTGTATTATCTTTCGTGGGGAAGGCCTCAACCCATTTGCTAAAAGCACACACCACCACTAAGACATACTTAAGGTTATTGCAGCGCTCAAGCTGGATGTAATCCATTTGAAGTACCTCGAATGGTACAGAAGGTGGAACGAACCCTCCTTTCGGAGTATGGGTCCCCTTTGCAGGATTGTGCTGCAAACATATCAGGCAGGTCTGAACTACTCTCTTGGCGGTATTAGCAATCTCGGGATGCTCCCAAACTCGTGTTAATAGTTGAGTGATTGCAAGAGCCCCCACGTGCGCCAACCCATGTGTCATCTGGACCATCGCTTGCAAGTAAGCTGCAGGCAATTTCTATTTCTCCATGTCCTTGCTTCTCCAACACCCTTCATCATCTAGCACCCCATCTGCTGCCCATGCCGCAAGTTCTGATTCAGTAGCTGATTTCTGAATATCTAATGTCTCCGCTCTAGCATCATTCCATCGCTCAGCTTGGGATTGTGTCACGTACATGGGGGAGTCAGCTCGGGACATAGCCGTTTGTCTCGCTATACTGTCCGCAAAGGCATTTCCCTGACCCACTTTATCGATGATCTTTTTATGGGCACTACATTTTATTATCGCTACTTTCTTTGGACAAAGCAACGCGTTTAGGAGGTCACGCACTAGTTCTCCATGCATAATGTGCACTCCATGAGAAGTCAAAAACCCACGTTCTCTCCAGAGTAGCCCGAAGTCATGTGCTACTCCGAAGGCGTACCGGCTGTCTGTGTATATGTTCACACATAGGCCAGCACTCAGTTCGCAGGCTCTTGTCAAAGCTATCAGCTCTGCTGCTTGAGCCGATTTCTGTGGTATTCTAGCTGTTTCCACCACTGTCTTAAGTGTCGTGATCGCATAGGCTGCGGAGGTCGTGCCATCTGGCAGCCTCAAACACGATCCATCAACCCACAGTTCCCCATCCACATCTGGAAGTGGCATATCCTGTAAGTCGACACGACCCTTTGTCTGTTCCTCGGTCAGGAAAACACAGTCATGATGTTTTTCTTCCTGACCCTCCTCAACCGGATAGGGCAATAAAGTGGCAGGGTTCAGAGTAGCACATCTTTTCAGTGTGATATGTGGCGCCAACAGTGTAAGCTCATATCCTGTTAACCGTGCACTGGTGAGATATTGGGTCTTTGTTTGGTTTAGCAGGGCATCTACTGCGTGGGGAACTAACACCAACAATTTGTGCGATAACACTATTCCCTCACTCTGCCTTATAGCAAGTGCTGTTGCTGCCACTGCTCGAAAACACCCAGGTAACCCTCGTGCTACAGGATCAAGAATGGCTGAAAAATACGCACATGGCCTCTGCTTGTCCCCGTGTGTCTGCACTAACACTGATAACGCGCACCCATCTTTCTCGTGTACGTACAATGTGAAAATCTTCGTGTAATCTGGTGTACCTAATACGGGGGCAGAGCAAAGAGCCTGTCTCAATTGTTCAAAAGCATTTTGACATTCATCTGTCCATTCAAGGGGCATTGGCGTAGCTTTGGACAGTAACGCTAGCAAGGGTTTTATAATGTGCGAAAACCCCATGATCCACTGCCTACAAAAGGACGTTAACCCTATGAAGGCGCGTACATCTCTCTGTGTGCGGGGGACTGGTGTATCTAAAATCGCCTGAATTCGATCTGATGTTAATGCACGCCCCTCCTTAGACAAAAGATGACCGAGGTAGGTCACCTTGGGTCTACAGTATTGAAGCTTTTTCTTAGAAACCTTGTGATTATTCTGTGCCAGAAAAGAAAGCAGCGCAATCGTACTCTCCTCACATTGTGCGTAAGAATCTGCAGCAAGCAGAAGGTCATCCACATATTGGATAAGGACAATCCCAGACTGTAACTCAAAGGAATCAAGCTGTCTTTTCAAAGCCTGGCTGTAGATACTCGGGCTCTCAGTGTAACCTTGAGGAACACGACAAAATCTATACGATTTATTATTTAACGTGAAGCCAAACAGATATCTACTATCAGGATGGACAGGGATGGAAAAGAACGCATTTTTCAAGTCAATTACACTAAAGGTCGTTGCCGTTGGTGGTACCAGTGTAAGCAAGGTCGTAATGTCGGACACCACCGGATATTGGGGAATGACAATTTTGTTAATTTCTCTCAAGTCAATAATAACCTGATAGACCTTGTCGTCAGTATCTCTCTTAAGGATCGGAAGAATAGGGCTGTTACAAACATTATAAGGAACCTCTTCCACCACTCCTGCAGTTATCAAATCTTGAACAATATGAGTCAGGTATTGTTTCATCATTATTTTTACGAATTTGTCTCCACATGTCAGGCGGAAGTATTAACCCAAAAAACAGATCTATGTCGACAAGAGTCATCACACAAGACGAATTAGCCCCTTCCACCCCTTCATAGAACGCTGCCGGATTTTTACGAAGGTCAGGTAAAGAATTTTTCAGCGCCATAACATCCGCTCTATTCCAAGGCGTATACACCCAGTTATATATAAAGTACCCCTTCGCATCCTTTGACATTTTATCATCATCTGTACCTTCCCCTTTTGGTGGAACATACAAAGGTGCGGCTTCACGCATAGGCATAACATGCATCGCAGAACTCTTATCTGAACCCCGGAGAGAACACTCCTTAGATTGCCCATTAGACTCCGGCCCAGACTCCTTATTCTTTTTCCGCTCGTCCCGCAATCTGGTAGTCTCATCTCGCAGCTGGATCAGTTGCTTGTAAAGGGCATCGACATCTGCAAGATCAAATAAACCTTTATCCAGATTCTCACGATGAACTGACACAGCCTTAGGTTCTAACGTATCTGAAAATTGACGATATGCAGTAACAACTTCATCTGCCAAAGTAGCCAAAAAATACAGTAATTCTTGGTCTGTCCAATTACCCCTTTCAGTAACAATTTCAGACTGAGAAACAAAATTCGTATTCACTCTACGAGCCCAACTACGTAAATGTGCGGATCTCTCCGCAGAAAACCTGACACCAGATACACCCTTCTTTCCCGGCTTATCCTGTCCTTCGTCATCCGATTCTGTAGTTGGAGCCGTAGGCGAAACGTACGGAGGCGGTGATCGATCTAGCAATGAAAAATCATCAATTTCGTTATTAAGGACAGGATAAAGCGGTCGTCGAATAGGGAATTGACCAGTCGTTTGCAATTTATGTTCCCGTTCCTCCCTCTCTTTCTTTTCCTGGGCCTCCTGTTCCTCAAGCTGTAAAGCCTTATCTCGAGCAGCCTTGCACTGCTCTTTGTCCGCCAAGGCAACTTCACGTTTCATTCGCTCACGCACCGCTTTCTCCCACATTCGTACACAATCAAACATATTTTGTCTAGACCTACGTTGAAACAAACATTGCTCCACAAACTGTACTTTACGCAAATCGAACGACCCATGTAGAGGCCATTGCAATTCAGGATCCGATTTAGTGTACTTATTCCATAATTTACTGTACATTATAGGGGGAAGGCCAAATTTGATATACATTTCCCGATTTGGTGTTCCTTCTGGGGGAGCCGGCTGTGCTTCCGCTAACCTAATTGTGGTACCATTTCCAAGACAGCACATCCCTCGGAGTGTGCTTAAAACAGGCATGTTCAAAAAGTATCGCGAAAGCGCGATACCATATAAAAATGGCACTTACAGTACTTCACACAAATGTGCCGCTCAAAGGGAAAAAACAAAATTAGAGAAACATCTCTACATGCCTGCCTATGTGAAGTGCACTACACATATAGATTCAAAGTTCACAAATTCACAAATGTTAGCTAACTCAAATCAAAGTCACAAGTCATAGAACTTCGGTGAGCGTCCGGAGACTACCTCACCGATCACAAATCATAGAACTTCAGTAAGCGTCCGCAGACTACTTTACCGATCACAAATATTACCCAAAGCCTCAAAGGTCCAGATTCCAACTGCCAAGGTCTTTTAATCGAATCAGCCAAACGGCACTTTATCCAGCAACGCAGACGATCGAAAACTCAGTCGGAGACCGGCGCCACCTGGAAGGTCAGATCAGAAGGAAAGGAAAAAACACCGCGGGTGCCAAGACTCGGGTCACTCGGTGGCAGCGTACGCGTCCATGGCGAGTTTCCAAACCTTCGTCACGACCTCTCCTTCGGGCATCCGAGGTGCCGATGAGTCCCTTCGTGGTCGCCGATTTGTAGTATCGGGTTCCCAAGGCCTACATGCTCCGAAGATTACCCACTTACATTGAAAGAACTGTTGGCACGGAAACTGAAAAATTCAAAGAACAAGTTTATTAAGACCCCATGGGGTGGTGGTACATTCCTACAGCACCCTTCGGTAATGCAAGAAGTATCACACCGAACATCGGTGTGACTCGCTTTTTATACAATTTGCAGGTAATAAAACAATAGGCGGTACAAAGTTACAGAGCTTTATGTACATATATGGTCATTTTTGGAACACAGCCAGCTCATTGGAGGGGTTACAACTCCGCTGGTCAGTTTGGCGGCACATTCCTGAGGGGTGACTGGTCAGTGGGGACTGCGCATGTACAGGCTTGACCAGTACTAAAAATAGCCTGTTGCTGGGCAAACTCGAGTGGTCAGTGGCACGGACAACGGACTAAAGGGCACGTTGGCCACGAGGCCGCTTATGATCTAAGATGGCCGCCGTAACACACAAAATGGCGTTTCCAAGTATAGCCAAGTTAAGCGGGAAAACGTGTAGCACAGCTAAGCGCTAACTCAGCCATCGTCAAATTACGACACCATGGTAAAAAGACTCACCATAGTAGGAGATAGAAAACTTAATGGTATTCGAACGACAGAGAGTATTGTGAAAAGGAATTTACAAACGACCATAATACCATAGCTCAAAAGTCATTGGGACATTTAAACACTCAATTAGACAGTCGTGCACGAGGGTGGTGGCAGACTGATTGATACCTAGATGCCCACTTGAATGCAAGGATCGGGAGGGAACCTATATGCAAAATGTCACCACAAACCCATATACAAATATACAATGCTTGCATAGCTGAATGCACATGAATCAAGATTGCGCAGTTCCTAACAAATACTCTGCAAAACCTGAATATGGTGTCATGTTGGAAGTCGCGCACCTCTCAAACATGAGGGTGAAGGCAGACTAAAATGATGTTAACAAGGTACACTTCTTGTTGATAAACTGTATTATAGGATAATGGTGGCTAAGAAGAAAGACATTGATGTAGTAATGAATCGCAATGACATGTACCTCTCGAATATGAAGGTAAAGGTGTCTTACATACGACATAGTCAAGAATAATAGCAAATTTATTGGGAGGTGCAGTAGGGACATATGAAAGTCCCCTACTGAGGACCTTAATATCATCCACCAGGGTGTGTTTAGAGTTGTTCACTACTGGATTAGTTGAAGCTACTACCAACGGTATGTCTTGCGCCGGGTAGATATCTCGCCATGGTCCTCCGGTCGAAAGGTGACATGTTTCTGTGCTCGTCCCCTTCCTCCTTCCCAGTTCATAAAGCCGGGTTGGCGTCCACGTTGAGGCCCTCGGGGCCAGTTGTTGCTGCAGCAACAAGGGGGTCTCCATTGGCCTTGGCCTGAAAAAGGTTGAAAAGGTACCTGTGGTGGGTATCTGTAGTCTTGGTAGCCGTATCCCCCACTCGGGCCTGCTGTCCCCGATTCGCTCCCTGAACTATATGAGGAGTCCGAGAAGGTAGTAAAATGTTGGTGTCCTCTGAAACCACCTCTGCCACAGTTTGTGAAATGGCCTTGGGTGTCCTGCTTGTAGTAATCCTCTTGTAGGTATGGGTAGACACCCTTCTTGTCAAAAAGGCGAACGTCCCGTGCCAAATTCTCAAGCTTCCTAGTCTGAGTATTAACCTCAAAGTCTTTCAATGTAGCTTGGATATTAGTTAGTGCTTCTTTTGTGTTTACCAAAGTGGAGTCCCCTGCAATTTCTGCTTTTAGGGTGGCAATTTCCTTAGTCAGGACCTGTACTTGTTCAGCCACAGTTTCTACTCCCAGCACCATCCCGTGCCGGGAGCAGTTGTTGGCCACGTAACTGAAGCCTTCCTTGAATTTCGGTACGTCCACGAAAATGGCCTGTTCGATCTTAATTTGCAGGCCAACTGGGATAATATTCTCCTGGAGATATCTGGATAACAAATGTCTATGAAGTCGGGTGCGTATGAGCTTTTTTTCAAGGCATTTTAGGCGTGAGACCTTGTCATTGAGTGTGACATCAATAGTGGGGATGGTTGCAGAAAGGAAATTGTTTGATGGGTCTTGTAACAATCAGTTGATGTATTCCTCCGTGTATGAAAGTAGCTTGTTCTCTACGATGGTATAAGTTGCAAATGAACAAGCACAAATGCTTAAAATACCTCGCAGGTGTGCACCTGCGCAGAATAATGTCAATAATTTAATTGGCAAAGGATCACGCTGAGAACCCGATTTGATACTTACCAAACAGTTGTAAAAAGTTTTTTCATCAAAAGGTAGCCAGCTACAAAGTTTGGCTGCAGGGTCAGGCTCCCTTACGTAAGTAGCGTCAGAAGTCAGTACAGATTCGACAAGGAAGGGAGAAGAGCCCAAGGTACAATAGATAAGCTCAACCTTCTCTATGAAGAAATCAGCAATTTTGTCACAATGAGCCTCATAAAAAATCGGTGGGGGAGGAGTGGTGTCTGAGCCTGTCAGCTTTTTTACAACCGAGAAAAGAGTGCGCGAGCAATTTTGGGCCTGCGTGACAGTGTTAGCAATATAGGTGGCTCTGGCCAATTTACACGATTTATGATACTCTTTAAGGGTACTTTTATAATCGGCTTTACGGGTGGGAGAGTAGGAACGCCTCCATTTTCTCTCAAGGACTTTACATTTAGAATTCATGGCTTTAAGGTTTTCCGTGAACCACTAGGCAGGTGGACGGTGGGGTATGGTGTGTTTGGACACAAGAGGCAAAGATGTATTTACAGCTGCAGTAAGCCAATTCGATACAGCAGGATCGAGTAAAGGCAGTGGCAGATTAGTGTCCGGTAAACTCTCAGATAAGAGAGAGTTAAAAGCAACAACATTCCGTTTATCCCAACGTCTAAAACTCTCATGAGAGTGTGAGCAGACCCTGTTCTCAACCCCAGAAATCGCCAGATGGAATTGAACCACAAAGTGGTCCGACCATTCCAAAGGGAGAGCAGGCAGGCTACAATCAAAAGAGAGATTAGAGAGAATAGGATAAAGCAAATGTCCTGCCTCATGTGTGGGTCCCGAATTGCGTAAGAAGATATTGAGGGCCTCCAAGTCAGACAGAAAAGCATTGCTGATATTACATTGGGGGTTTTCCAAAGGTAAGTTAAGATCCCCAAGAATGGTAAAATTGGCGGCTTTTAGCAAGAAGGGAGCAATGACATCGGAAAAGGAAGCTGCCCATATGCCTGGGTTTCCTGCAGGGCGATATATAGGGAGGCCAGACAGGGTCAGCTGCGGATTAACTGCAAGTTTAAACTGGGCAGCTTCACATCCCTGGAGAGGCAGGGCTTCAAGTTTACAGCCATATATAGCTTTAAAAATTACCGCAATACCAGCCGCGGCCGGCAGTGGGTGTACCTGCAGGGCAGGGACGTGGGGAAGGGGAGGAGCAGGGTGGGGGTAGTAATGTATGGATTACAGAGCTTCCCAGGTAAGTAAACATTTAAATAAATAAAACAAATTTCTTTGAGTGCACTGCATCCCCAAATGCGATGCAGTTCGCGCAACAAAATTCATTTTATTTATTTAAATGTTTACTTACCTGGGAAGCTCTGTAATCCATACATTACTACTACCCACCTTGCCCCTCCCCTTCCCCACGTCACCGCCCTGAAGGTACTCCTCCTGCCGGCCGTGGCTGCGCAATACCTCCTCCTTTACCTATGTCTCTGTCCTTCCTGACAATAACATAATCAGAAGGAAGGGCCACAGCGACGTCAGGTCCTGAGCTGGCATACAGCCAGGTTTCAGTGAGAAACAAAGCATCAGGTTTCTCTGTGTTAAGAAGATCAAAGATGTTGTCTTTATGCTTAGGAAGGGACCTACAATTAATGCTCCAAAAACAGAAACAAAGACGAGCAGGAGTCAGTGTTTTACAACTCATTCTAGTCTGGGGGCCTGCTTCCAAAATTGTCTTGCTTTTAAGCATCCTTCCTAGCGAAAATCCGCAATAAGGGCATTTAAAGCCATGCATGGGGAGAACACATGTCTTGCATTTAGAGGAAGGTCTGTGTCTAAGTAATTTTAAGTCAGTGGCAGTATAGCTGATCAAATTGATGTAACATAGAATTTTGGGCAGAGTTTCTGGACGCTGGACGCAGCTGGGCGCGGACGGGCGCAGACGGACTTGCCTCTGGCGCGCCGCGCTAGCATCTGTCTGCTTAAATAGCAGGACAGAACGACTAGCTTACCGGCATCTTTCTGGCCCCCGCTTCCTGCAAATACCGACCCACTGTGGGAAGGGACATGTCTTAACCCCACATCCTGCTTGGCCAATTTTTAGACCTGGGATAGAATAGGTTGCTTGACTCTTGGTGATGTTTGGCTCAATGGGCATCTCTCTTCCTTTCAATCCCTGCAGCAACAGTTCTCATTTGCTCATTCTGAATTTTACCAATATTTCAAATTCCACCAAGCACTTACCTTCCATCTAGGTTACTCCACCGACATACCCAATTTCAGCCGCTGGAAGCCGAACTTCTTATGGGCCTCCTTTGCAAAGGGGCAATATTCTGTATATATCGTAACTTGGTAACTCTTGCCCTGATGACTTTCAAATGCCTAAACAAAGGTGGAAGACCTGGGGGGGCCCTATGGATGACGTGGATTGATGTGATGCCAGCATGGCAACTTGAAGATGGGTGTTTACTTCAGGATGAGACTTATACAGCTTGAGTACCTTCATACATCATACTTCACGTCCAAATGCCTATGGCATCCAGGGATCATACCCCAACCAACCTGTTTCTGGTGCTCCCAAACTGACGCTTATTTCTTCCACGTAGTGTAGCCCTGTCCTTGGATAATGGGCTTCTGGGAAGGAGTGGACTGATAGTTATCACAGGTCTCGGATAGACAAATGGAACTTACTCAATGAGTGGGCCTTTTGGGAATATTTGAAGACTTGGGGAGCCTGAAATAGGAAATGATTATGATGGGTTAACCACATTTGTGGCCAAAAGAGATATCGCCCGCAGATGGAGGTTCCTTCGGCCCCCTAAACTGGCCAAGTGGTACCAGGTAAACTGGTGCACCAAAATGCAACAGGCACTTTACCAAGCAAGGGGCTACACGCAGAAACATACTATGGTCTGGAGTAAGTGGCAGAAGAATTATGCATTTGAGAACTTTCGGTGAAGGGGCATTGCTGGAAAAAGCGATGTATTAGAACATGTTTGCTATTTATGTAGTGGGCACAGAATGTATTGTTTCTAATGGTTCTAAAGAAAAACAATCCCCTTCCTAATAATGGGAGAATGTTGGAGGTTTTGGGTGGTTGGTGTCATCAGTGCCCCATTTGTAATTGTTCTTACCCTACTCCCCTCTTTGTGCCCCACTACCAGCCAAAAGTTGCAGCAGGTAAAAACATACACTGTCCTTTCTGCCTGGAAAGAGCATTGTTGTTTATGTTTGCATTTGACATTTGACTTACTCATGGATTTTCTAAGAATATTTGATTTTTCTAGGATGTGTTTCTGTTGCCTTCTCTTATGCAACATATTACTCATGTAGTGCTTACCGCGAGTCACCTCTATGTGTTTTTGAGAATTTATTTTGTGGGTTGGTGCCTATAAAAGCCAACAATTGAAACCTGGGGCATTCAGGCTGAAGGCAGTGTGAATTTCTCCCAGTGCCTGACAGTGGGTGATATAGGGGTTCTGAACAAATGCTCATTCTCTCTATGGCATCTCTCCACGAGCCCATAGTGCAATAGTTAGGTGTGCCAATTGTCAATATGATTCTATGCGAAAGTGTGAGAAGGAGCTGCATAGCTGTCAAAATATTGGCATGGTGAAAGTTAAAGAAAATACAATTCTTACAGGTGAGTGTGTTCATTGTATGTGGGAATCTGAGGAAAGGAGATGCAAGGAAATATGTGCATGAGAAGTGAAAAAATGGTGCATGTGAGAAATTGGGCTGTTGGTTGACTTCTTGTGAGCCCTCGTCAATCAGCTACCAGATCCTTGTCAGAGTGAGGCGCAAGCCAACCCTAAAGTACCCTGTGGTCAACTCTCTGGTAGATTGGCACAGGTCAGTCAAACTTAACTCAGAGGCAATGTGTAAAGTATTTTTGTAACATTTAAAACACTATTAAAACACTATTAAAGTGACAACACCACATAAAAACATTCCACACCAAGTTGGAAAACGTATTTTAATAATTAAACGAAGACCGGAATGAGAAAATCCAATCAGTAGAACAAGAGATATTCAATTTTAAATATTCTAGTGAAAATAGTGACAAAAAGCACAAAGGAATAACTGGATATCTGGTTGCGCTGGAGGAGGACAAGGTCACAAGCACAGCCTAAGGTGATGGAGCACGGTCTGGCTATAGAAACCCAGTTAAGCCCAGTGAACACAGTACCTTAAATCCTGGTTTGTAAAGCGTTGAGAGGATCAGCACCGAAAATGCGTTGCACAGCCAAAGCAATGCGTTGGTTCCGTTATGCGGAGAGGCTGCAATAGGAGGGCCTGCATTGTAATTGAGGATCCCATTGATAGGGCTTGTGATGCATAGTCCAGCCATGACAATGCGACACACAGTCCCTAGGAGATGGGTCCATTTCACATAGCAGCGGAGATGCACCAGTTCTGCTTGGGGTAGCGCCATGCAGCAGAGGAGATGTCTCAGTTCTGCTGGATCCACAGAGACTGGCAGGGCACCTTAAGCCCACTTTAAAAAGAATCAAGGCTGGAGTGGCTCCACTTGTCAGGGTAAATTCGCAGATGGCAGAGTACATGTGCAGGAGCAAGGTTCTTGGAGGCCAGTTATGTCCCTGAGGCTTCAGATCAGGAGGCCAAGCCACTAGCCCTTGGAGTCGCTCTGCTTTTTATGTTCAAGAGATGCAGGTCCAGTCCTTCTCATCAGGTTTGAGGGCAGCAGTCAGCATGTCAACATAGCAGGGCAGCGGTTCTTTCAGAGTAGCGGTCCAGCAGAGTGATAGTCCTTTCAGCAAAACAGCATCCTTCTTCCTTGCAGAGAATCCACAGGTCTTGAAGTGTACTGATGTGGTGGTGTCTGATGTTAATATGTATACCCAGTTGTGCCTTTAAAGTGGGCGGAAGCTTCTAGAGGCATGCTTTTGAAGTGCAGAGGTGTCCTGCCCTCCTGGCCTGGCTCCAAACAAACTACATGGAGTATGCAGCCCTTTGTCTGGAGACAAGGCACAGCCTATTCAAGTGTAGATGGGGATTGGCCCATCGCCTCCCTCCCATCCTTCCAGTGAGAGCCCATCCAGTGACATCAAGACTCCCCATGATGTGTGGCTGTCTAGGAGGAGTACACAAAGCCCAACTGTCACCCGTACCCAGTCATGTGACCCAGAAACAGACGACAGGCGCCAAAATGGCTAAGGCAAAAAACTTCTAAATTCTAAAAGTGTCCTTTTCAGAATTGTAATTAAAAATCCGACTTCACCATGAGTTAGGAATTTAAATTCCTGAGACACCACTCATATTCCTATTTGGAAATTACCCTTATGAAATGTGACAAGGTAACTCCAATGCTAGTTGACGTTGGGGACAGATAAGGATAATATAATTTGATCATTCACTACTGTTTTAAACAATCAAATTAAAAGCTGTGAACACCCTGTAACAGTGTGAATGTAATCTAAGTAAAAATCTGAATGAATGAATGAATGAATGAATGAATGAATGAAGTAATTTTATAAAAGTGCGCAATACCCACAGGTGAATTAGAGCTAAACGGATCAAGACCCGGGCGTCCATCAGCCTAAGGGGATAACTTAGGTATCACTCAGTAATTTATAGTGGGAGGGAATAGGCAGGGAATTCCATTCCAACCACAGTACACAAGAGTTCTTTCGCCCCTTTTTGCACTGTTAATTCTTAGGACCATGCCCATGCGTGCAGCGCTTGATCTGAGGTTCCTGCTGGGCTTGTACCAGGAGAACCGATCTTGAAAAAAAGATGGACCAGCTCTATAAAGGGCCTTGTGGATCAAACACAGAGCCTCGAAGGAGATCCTCTCCTCCACCGCTCCGTCCATCGCCTTGTGTTTGCTTTGTTCACCCTAAGTTGGCAGGGTATGCCCAGACGTGGGTCCCTTGCACACTTTGCCACTGGACTCAAGTTAGCCTGGCTGATAAGGGCTGTTAGCCCAAAACCGGTCCCAGGATGCTTGTTTCCGGTCCAGGGAAGACATGGCTTGGCAGTTTGGGTTGGACTGTTCCCATAAGGCACTGGGTCAAGACTGATTTGCAAATAGCTGTGTCTGAACTAGGGTGGTGAAGTGAGCTAAAGAATGATGATGGATTCAACCCAGATTTGTGACTGGGGGTGAGTGTCTGAAAAGTTTCAGCTCTCCGTCCATCATCCCCTTGGGTTTGCTTTGGTCTTTTGTTGTCCACCATAAATGTGTTTGGAAGTGGAAGAGAGCCGGAGGCCGCCAAATCCCTGCCAGGAGCCGCCACACAAATATGTATCCATCCTCAGAGGATTATTATATTAAGGATATATATTGGCGTGGTGGCCCCTGGGGTTTGGTGGCCCTGTGCAGGTTCACAGCTTGCACATGCCTAAGGCCGCCCCTGATTTAGAGAGTATCCTGCAAATCTTCCACCTTAAGGTTTTTACATGGCTTGTATTTGATAGTTCTGACTGTACTATTTAGTGCTGCTTTATTACATGGAGTCACGATTGAAAAAATAGTGGGGCATATTATCCAGCCTGTGCGCTAAAATTATCGCCGCTTTATCGGCCGAAAACGGCAGATAAAGCGGCGATAATGGGCTTGATAATATGCTCTGTGGAATTCCAATCGAAGCACATGTTAGATGGGAAGACATCTAACATGGGCTTCGATTGGAATTCCACAGAGCATATTATCAAGCCCATAATCGCCGCTTTATCGGCCGTTTTCGGCCGATAAAGCGGTGATAATTTTAGCGCACAGGCTTGATAATATGCCCCATAGTGCCTTATGATCAGACCATGAAAGTGGCAGGATTTTATCTATTTCTTTCTCTGAATTGTTTGTGAAAAAGCCATCCAAAGTATGATTAGCCACATGACTGGGCAATTCAATTAGTTGGTGTAAGTTAAAACACTTAAGAGTATCCACCAGGTGATCTGTATCAAAATTGGAAGACACCTCAAGATGACAACTGAAGTCCCCTACAATCGTAAAGCTCGCATTCGTTATGCAGGACTCCATAAAGGGCTGAATTTTGTGAACAAAACTGGATGTTAGGCCTGGTGGACGATAGATTAGTATTCCTTAATGTGTATTATGATTTGTTCATTTTTATACTGAAGCTTAGTGCTTCCAAATCTAGATGAAATATTGGTGTAAAGCTGGCCTCAATCGAGTTGTGATAGACAATCCGTAGCCCCCACCTTTCTTGCCTGTTCTATCTAGCCTTTCAATGTTAAAAGCCATTCGAGATAGCAATCTTAATGTCAGAATGAGACGTGCTATCTGCCCAGGTCTCAGTACGAAAAGTAATGTCTGGGTCATATTGAGACATAAGGTCTGCAAATTCATATTTGTTTTTAATAAGCGACCGTGAGTTGAGCAGCATACAGAAGTGCACCTTCATGGGCGTTTGCCTGTTAGTTGCCTCTCTGGTGGAGATTATAGAGGCGGCAGGACGCGACCGACCGAATATAATGGGAGTGAAATTACACATTTGTCAGCTGTGTTTGTCTGTGCTGACACACCCGTCATGAGAGAGACAATGGTTGCTTATTCCATTCCAGCGTAAGCGTAATAGTTCTTTCCCCAAGTAACTGGCCGTTGGAGCTGGGGGCGCCTGACGCCGTCCAGGCACGAAAGGGCGCAGACGGGCTTGCCTTTGGTGTGCCAGCAGTGTGCAAGCTGCCTGCGTCCACTGCGTGCCTAGTCCCTCCCAGTCATTTATTGGCTGGGAGTGAGAGAAAGACTGCAGCCTTCACCCCCAAGATGGCAGCTGGCCCAGAAATGGGTCAGTGTAGAAAGTATGTGGAGACCTCGCCCTGGCTCTCTCCATGCAAGATGCTTTAATGTATAAAAAGCAGAAACTTTACAGTCCAGGCTCATAGGCATTGAGACACTAATGTCAGCTTTGATATAGGCCAAATAATCTTGATATGGCTGATATGGCGAATGGACAACAGGAACCATCATTGTGAGAATCTGCAAGAAAACTTGTTCCGATTTCTTAGATACTTGTACACTTTTATTTCAGGCAGAAGCACGTGCTCGCAGGCTTCGAATATAATTAATGCATGCGTGTTTCAGGGTTGAAAATGATCAGAGTTTCAATTATCTGCTTCCATAAACTCAGGTTCACTCATTCGGTGCACAATCACAATCAGGCTGCTTTGAAAATGAATGTCTGCTAGTGCTTTCATTGGGTTTCCAGCCCAGCAAAATGTATTGGAAAGCGTCAGTTTTACTAGACCTGTAATTATGAGACATTTAAAAAAAAAATAGCTTCAGAACAGGAAACACAACCCAGTAAATAGCAGATAAACAACACTTCCTGACCATCGACATTCCATTCACTGAAAAAAGCACTACCGTTTAACAATCCCCCCCGCAAAAAGTGCTGGTGGGCCGTACTGGCAGCAACGGGCTTAAAATTAGCACATAAGGGACTACAGAAAGGGGCAGATTTATGAAGGCCTTGCGCCGCCGGTGCGTCACTTTTTCCCATGTTAAAAATGACGCACCGGTGGCGCAAGGCCTTCATAAATCTGCCCCAAAATGTTTATTTTTAAGTGATGCTTTGTGCTGCAGGCCTCGGGGCGTAGCCCAGTGGAGGAGGCAGAACAGACAGTCTGGTTCGCAAAGCTGTAGGTAGCTGTAGGTATCATTGGTGCTGTAGGTGCAGTGAGACCAGGGACCAGAGGTATGAGGGGACATCTAAACCTGCTTTATCCTCATTCCTTCTTTGCCTTACGGTCCAGTACACACTTGTGCCAGTGTTGCTTTGGGCCATGGAGCACTGGCTCAGGGAAAGGGAATATTGAAGCAAAGGAGACACCTCCCACCTTCGTTTGAGCATTAGAGAGAAGGCAGGGAGAGGGATGGGGAGTCCATGTTTCGAACAAAGCGCAGAGAAAACAGACACTTCTCAATGCAGTAACTACCATTACTGAAGCAGGTGAAGCGGCACTGTGGTCCAGTGGTCAGAGGATCCCACTCCATCACGGTTATGACTATCTTTAAAAGGAGTTTGAGGACTGATATGATGACTGAGGGCACATTTTCTGCAAAAAGTGGAGCAAGAAGTGGAAGCTTATTTTTTCTGAAAGGGGCAGCGTGCTTGTTTCACGATTGGAGGGCTTATCAGGTATGGTGGTGAAGAGATGGAAGAGGCAGAGGAGATAGCCTACTGCTCAGTGCAGTAGATGCACTTACATTAGGGCCCAGGGATGCGAGGGGCTCGCAATACCCCAATTAAGGGGACAAGGTTTTTGATACATTTTTGTTTTTGCTAGATATGTTTGTTCTTGTACAATCTCTCACTTATAGTGGATAGTGAACTACAGAAAAAGTCTTCCTGTGCTCTGGCCTGTCTCTCCCCACTCATAGTCCTTGCCATAAAGTTTTGGAGTGGGCCCCTGTTAGACCTGTCCCTTTTTGCAGGTTTATCCCCAAACGTTTTGCCTTTTGCATCCTATTTTCCTGACCCTGTTTTTGTTGGCTATAGGATTCTGGGCACATTACCACTGCTGATCGGTGCTAAAGTGCAACTGTTCTCTGTGAAAATTGTAAATCTGATTTGTCATCCATGATTGGCATATTTGGTTTACTGGTAAGTCCCTAGTAAAGTGCACTGAGTGTTCTAGAGCCTGTAAATCAAATGCTACTAGTGGGCTTGCAGCACTGGTTGTGCCATCCACATGAGTAGCACTGTAAATGTGTCTCGGCCTACCACTGTAGCGTATGTGTGCACAGTGTTAAACTGCCATGTTACATTTAGGCCACTCACATGTTAGGCATGTTTTCAGATGATGTTTGTGACATCTGCAACTTATGAGAATTCACTGCAGTGCTCTACATGTTATAACAATTGTGGTCTAAGGTGTTTTTCTGTGTATAATACAAATGATATTTTTATATTACCTTATGTGAAATCTCTTTTTGTGGTGTGCCTAGTGTGTCACTGGTGTGTGTGTGTGTGTGCCGCAAATGCTTTACACATTGCCTCTGGAATAAGCCTGATGGCTCTGCTAAGCTACCAAAGGGTTGAGCCTGGGTTACCTTGGGTGTGTAACTCCCTTATCCTGACTAGAGTGGTGGGTTCTGCCTGGCTTAGGTGCATACCCTATCTAACCAGAAACCCAATTTCTAACAACCCCATGTTCAAAACATTTTGCGTTGTGGGGACTTAAGACTTACTTGTGAATATTCAGATTCTGAACGATGCAAATAACTTTACTTAGCCACACGCAAACATAGTTAACCCCTTCGATGCTCATGACGAGCTCAGCTCGTCATGAGGCACAGTGGAGCTGTGCTCATGACGAGCTGAGCTCATCATGAACAATGGGAGTCAATGTTCTTCAGCACAGAGGGAGGATAAGGCCAGCATCGATGGTGTTAAAGCACTTTAAGGGATTACAAATCCTGTATGGTTGGCTTAAAGGCATACCTACCAAGTACTACTTTGTTAACAATGACCTATGCAGTAAGTTGCTGCTTCTTTATACTAGTATGTCCCTTGCGATATGTGCAGTAAGATGTCCCTTATTTTGCAAACACAAGGTTGCATTCTAGGAACTAGTAATACATGCTAATTGTGTGCAAGGCAAATACCATAAGTGTTTGAAGGTGCATCGTGTGGCACGCACGCTTAAACATTATCAACACACATGCTCATAAAGTATTCCAAGATAGTGCCTATTTCAAGGTGAAGAATATAGTATTTGAAATATGTTTGTTATAACATTTGACTGGAAGGCCTGCCACACAGAGGTGTAAATGCAGAAGTTACCATACTTCCATTTATGGTGGACAACAAAAGACCGAAGCAAACACAAGGGGATGATGGACGGAGAGCTGAAACTTTTCAGACACTCACCCCCAGTCACAGATCTGGGTTGAATCCATCATCGTTCTTTAGCTCACTTTGCTACCATAGTTCAGACACAGCTATATGCAAATCAGTCTTGACCCCGTGCCTCATGGGAACAGTCCAGCCCAAACTACCAAGGCATGTCTTCCCTGGAATGGAAACAAGCGTCCTGGGACCGGTTTCGGGTTAACAGCCCTCATCAACCAGACTAGCTTGAATCCAGTGGCAAAGTGAGCAAGGGACCCTCGCCTGGGCATACCCTGCCAACTGCCAGATCTGTGCAGCCAGAATCTGCTCCGAGTGTCCTCGCTTATGCCACATACCCTTATTTAAGTGTAAGCAACTTTACAGCCACCTCACTGCTACAACCTGTGTGCAAACACACCACTTCATTGACGAAACACACAGCTTGGCACAGTGCTCCCCAAGTACTTCTGCTGCAGACTGCTCCAATTGACACACCATGTCCCAAGTTCAATAATGACAAAATCCTAATGCAGCTGTTTCAGATAATGGTGGAGGCCATCAAGCTGTACCCCCACTTGCTGCATGTGCACCTATCTACCTGGTGGCCAGCACACTGTCTTCATTCAGTGATTTACTGACCCTGTGACATCAGCAGCTTGCTGGAGGACAAAGCTCAACAGACTCATTAATTATTTTTGCACACCCAAATTCTTTTGGGAGAATCTCCAGAACACTGTGATGAATGCAATCATGACACAGTAGTTGCAGTGATCAATGCATACTTTGAATTAAAATAAATCCTGACTTTGAGCATTTGTAGCTTCAACAGGCACAGCAGGGAAACTACGAGTCCATAGACAGCTTCTAGGCTCGGCTGCATAAATTGGCAAACATGCGTACAGACAATGATCCCAGAAGGAGGTCTGTGCTCAAATCATAAAAGGCTGCAAATTGGACATGCTGCAATCGCTAATCCTAAGGGAGCCTGGGATGAAAACACTGTTGTTATGACGAAAGGCCAGTGCTCGCACTGGCACATGACTAAATAGTCGAAGCTCTAGCAAAAGTATCTATAGGGCAATCACTTCAAAATGAATCCCGTGTGAAAACTAAAATGATCACCCAAGTACGAGGATCACAACCTACTGGCGCACCACCCAAACCAGTTGGTGGATTGCCCGAACAATGACCTATGTTCTGGTTCAAGTGATTGGTGCAGAAGACCACTTCCAGAACCAAACACTTCCTTCTCTTCTTCACGACAGACAAAACGTTACCCAAGAGGCCAAAACCAGATTTCAAAATTGATTGATACAGGAGCCTCAGTCGATATATTAGTGTGGGGTTAATATCGAATTCTAATAGAAAGGTCATCACTGACTGTGACAAATATTAAAATTTTCATGTCTGGGAGTGATACACCTTTCACGGTGGCAGGGACATTTGATGGCTTCTTAAGATACAGAGACATAGAGGCCAAGTTTTCTGTCATCATGACGTCCGTCGACACGCTGATTAGCTGCCAAATGGTAGAGGAGCTAGAGCTGGTAGCATATGCAATGCAGGTTTCCAGCCACTAGTTAGAAGTCATACCGCATGAATTCAAGCATGTGCAGCTAGGGTATCTAAGGAACTATAGGGTCAAGCTAGTCAAGCCATTGGCTCCGAGACACCACAGTGTTTCTTTCCATTTGCGTCCACAAATAGAGGAAGATCTGGAAGTAATAGAGACAGTAATTGGCTCAACCTCATTGGTTTCCCAAATGATCATCTCTCAAAAGCCAAACAGCCTTGAACTGTCAGAATCTGCAGAGACATGAGACTGCTGAATCAGGCATCAACCATATGCACCACATCATGCTGACGATGGATAACATAAATGCCGACCTTACTAGCACCAAATGGATCTCCGTGGTTGACTTCAACTTAGGTCGTCACCTACTGCGTTTGCACCTGAGAAGCAGATGCATTACAACCTTTTCCAAACATCTTTGCCCATGGTGCTAAGAGATATTAAATTACATCAGATGCGCCTGATGTTACACACACCAGGAGGTCAGGTGCGACCTCTGCAATGAATAAAGTGATGCCTGACTGCTCGGGGCAGAGCCCATACAACAGATGCAGTGTATGCTCGTGTATGTTTGCTGCTTGTCCCTGGGGCTAACTAGCCAATTTGGCTCCAGGACAACTGCAAAACAACATCAAGATGATGGGTTGAATGCTTGGATTATTCTTGGCCAAAACAGGTCTTGGGTTGCTTGTGTTACGGTTCAGAAAGGGCCTGGGTTGGGGGATCAGGCTGGGCTATTCTTATTAGAGCCATACCCAGGGTGTTTTGCATATGTCTGCATTCAATCTAAGATAGCATAGTAGACAAAAATAGATGAACTGGGACAATATCGCGAGTAATTAGCAATAACTAAGAATAATTCAAGCACTCTACAACTTTATTGTACTCTTCATTGTGATGCTTTAAGTGCAACGGACATGCTCAGATATGGGTACTGTGATCACTGTGTCATGGCAACCTAGTTGCACCTGAGTGAAGAGGTCTAATTAGTGCAAAACCAGTCTTTTGTTGCTTGTGTTTAATTTTAGAGAAGACCTGGCTTGCCAGGCAGAGCTAGACTGTTCCTATTGGAGGTGTGCCAGGGCTGGTTTGCTTATGGTTGGGTTTAATCTGATTTGGCATGGAGTGCAAAGAAATGATGGACTGGAATGTGGGCATAGTCATTTTTAGCGGCTGGGATTAATTTAAGCATTCCTTCTGTCACTTTCTGTATACTTCAGTGAAATGTCTGATGGTCATTCCTCTGTACACATGGTGCATCGGCAATACTGTCTGTCACAACTCAGTAGCTTATTCATTTGGGCCTCTGCAATTGTATGAAATGTGTAGAAAAATGATCCTCCAACATTTTAAAACATTTTCCTTTTTTTGATATACAGTACTTTTTAAAGAAATTCACTGGATTTCAAATTGAATTTAATTGATGTGGATTTTATTATCCTTTTGTATATATGCACTTTTGCATTTTGTGAGCATTCATTTCTCTATTTTCTGGTAGAACTAGATTTATACAGATAGTCCACAATTAATGAAATGCGGGTAAATATTTTAATGTGGATACATATGTGGGTTTTTATCATGGTTTTGAAAAGTATCTAATTGTGTGCATCTAAGGTGCCGTTTTTAAAGTTTTTAAAACATATATTTTTACTTTTATTGGAACATGTTTGGATATAATCTTGTTGTCAGAAATTGGGCCATCAATGTGGAAAGGGGTGACTTTTAACAACTTGATAACAAGAGTTTGGTTAGGTTGAAACAGAGACTCTAGAAAATGTAGCAAGCAATTCTCAGAGAAATGCATTAAGTGCGAGCAGACGCAACAATATTAAAGTCTAGAAAACAACACAATAAACCAAACCAAATTAGAAACACAAGGAAAGAAGCCATGAGCAAAAAAACATTAAAATCGTTTAAATTGGATAAGGGGACAAGAGATATTTCATTTGAAATTTTTACTGCAGATGTGTCCAGAAAAAGTTAAGAACATTTGAAAAATAAATGTTTGTGGTTTTCCAGTGCTAAAGTACGATCTGATTTCAAGCCCATTTTATACATCAAAGTTTGAATGCATAAAGCAGGTCAATCCAGCCATGGTTTTTATCTTAGATCCTATGCCTATTCAGAAACTGCATTTTGTCTAATACTTAGTAGTAATAAAATACAAAAACAAACCTACAAGTGTAAGTTTCCACCTCCACCTCTATTTTTTCTATTTTGCGTTCTTCAAAAAATGTAGATTTGCTACATAGGGAATGATTCTGATCTCGGTAGGAAAGCCCTCGGATCTGCACTGTGCGAGTCCGACGGAACAAATACAATGCAGCTGGATGCTGATGGACTCGGCTCACTCGGACTCTCATTGAACTCCATGGGAGCCTGTATACCAACGCATACACAGGCTCCCATAGCAAAAAGGGGGGTGGCTGGGGAAAATGTACACCCAGTGGCGGATATCACATGTTGCCCACCACACTGTGCATGCTTGGAACAGGGGGATCCTTGCGCACCCCCCTGGACCATTTCGGAGGGGTCCGGATGAATAGGGCCTGCTCTGGCCCCCAAAGTCTGATCCTGACAGCCGTTTTAACTTGCTGAGACCGAGTCCGAATTATGCATCGTACTCGCTCGTTTGGAAGCCGGGTTCATTACGAGGCACGATTCTCCTCCAGATGAGTCAGATGGACAGATTCGGGTTCGGAAACGATTTGGTAGGCGCTGACGAGAGCTTTGCATTGTACTTGGTCTTTCGGAATGGGGGACGATTCGGACAGAAACAGTGGCTCAGAATCAGATTTGGTCGATCCGGATCCCATCAGGTGCCCCCCTCCGACCGAGATCGAAATTGGGCCCATAGTAGTGAAGGAAGAGGAAACAGGGAAGTGGCAAGAGAAAGGGGTATACTTACTACTAAATAGGAGGGGTTTAGGGAGGAGTAATGAGGAGTTTAGGATGGGTTAGGCAGGGGTTTAAGGCAGAACTTGCAGCCATCCACAAAAAAGCAAGCCCATTGCTGTTCAGAAACTCCACTTCCAAAGTTACTACTGCCAAAAAGAGACCCACAACAGTAGTAAATGAGTCACAGCACATGGCCAACCACTGGTACTGCTATACTCCGGAGGTAGGACTTAAAATAAATCCACATATGAAATAATATTAAATTAAATTACAATTGTTAACATAGTTAAACAATATAAATAAATATAATGTACTGTTAAGATGATCTAAAATAAATAAAAGTTTTATTATTTAAATATAAAC
Organism: Lissotriton vulgaris; assembly: GCF_964263255.1. NCBI lineage: Eukaryota > Metazoa > Chordata > Amphibia > Caudata > Salamandridae > Lissotriton > Lissotriton vulgaris. The sequence continues at coordinate 925,101,080 of NC_141689.1, read as the reverse complement.
TATTTTAACTTTTTTTGTTTTCATATTAAGGTAAAAGGTATTTTTATTAAAATATAAATAATGTACCTTTATTTAATTCTATACTTTGCCTTTAATAATTACTATTGCATAGTGAAATGAATAATTGTTTTCGCTTTAGGAGGGTGTATTAATTAAATATTATTGTAAATTAATTTTAGATATTTATTTTAAATGCAACAATAAACAATAAACCAAAGGAAACAAATGCTAGAACACTAACATTATTTTTAATTGAATCGTTATTGGACCTGGCCCTCCCTGCAAGTTCATCCTCAAACACTTTCCCTTCAATCCAGTTTTCTGAATTTGTTTTCGTTGGCATTGGAGCTCTGTGCACTTTACCACTGCTAACCAGTGCTAAAGTGCTTGTGCGGTGCAACATGGTAAACTTGGCCTACACCTGATTGGCACATTTAATTTACTTATAAGTCCCTAGTAAATGGACCTATGTGTACTCAGCTGTCAATTAAATAGTTCTAGTGCACCTTCAGCACTCATTGGGCCACCCACTAAAGTTGCCTTCAAGTCTGCAGTGGCCTGCCACTGTAACCTGTAGTACAGTTTTGAACTGCAATTTTGACCTGGCCTAAATCTTCCATTTTAAAATATTTACCTCACCCCTAAGGTAGGCCCTATACAGCCCATAGGCCCTATGATAGGACATTTGTTTTTAAGTTTTAAATCTTGGTAATGAAAAACTCCTACATTTGTTTTTCTCTGGTCTCCTAATTGCATTTATTATGTGTTTACTGTTGATTGGGAGCAGGTAGAATTGTGATGTATGGACTCGAATAAACTATCATTTAAAATCTGTTTTAATTGTAAAATCAGACTTTAGATTATAATTTAGAACATTCCAGTTTTAGGAAGTTAGAATTTTTCTGCCCAAAAGCTTCTAAAGCCTTCTAGAAATTTCCAGTTGCCTGGGCCTGCTAATGGCTCTCCTATTAAGAATGCATATTGGGTACAGACCATGAACAACAGGGGATTAGCTGTGGGTAGGATGGGACATTCTGACAGGATTGGTAAAGGCAAAGCTGTTCCCTGCCCCACTTCCACTTTAATAGGGTTCTGCCTCCAGCACACACAAAGAAACTAGGGACGGGTGGAATCTGCGGAGTTTGATTCCACAGAATCACATGGAATTACTTTAAAATTACTCCATATTCTGTGGAATTCATGATGGGACGTAGCGGGCATTTGGCTCTATTTCCTTAGCGCAAAATGCACTCTCATGTCAAAAAGTGGAAGCAAGCATGCATTGTACCTAAGAAAATAGCACGCCCAAATACCACTCAGCGCCCTTGTAATCCCTGTAGTGATTGAAACCTTTTATCACTGCTGTTTGTAAGGGCACTGAGGGGTATGCACTGAAGTGGGTTCTAAATATAGAGGAACTGGTCTGTCTTCCTGCCATGCTTAGAAATGAATGCATACCACCCGGTACCCTTGTATACTCTGCAGTGATTCAAGCTTTTTCACTGCAGAGTATGTAAGGGTGACAAATTATATGCAGAGATATTTAAACATAGAGGGACTTCTCCCTCTTCCCACTGCATATATCAGTCGGCGCCCTTGCATACTCTGCAGTGACTAAAACCTTTAATCACTGCAGAGGGGTGTGCAGTGTGTCAGCGTTGTTAGACTCTGCATCGTTTGGTTGTTTTGCCCCCAACGTTTTGCCTTCAACCCTCCTGTTCCATTGGCTTCATTTTTGCTGGCTTTAAGACTCTGTGCTTTTTATCACTTGTTTCTAGTAAAGTGTTACTACATAAACCCAGACCTGGAAATTAAATGCTACTAGTAGACCTGCAGCACTGATTGTGCCACTCACTTAAGTAGCCCTTTGAAACATGTCTTAGGCCTGCTTTTGAAACCTGTGTGCACAGTATTAAAATGCCATTTCGACCTGGAAATTATACCTTTTGCCAGGTCCAAACCATCCTTTTTAACCACATCGCTGATGATGGAATTCCCCTCCTGTGCTGGAACTCTTTGAATTCCACTGTTTCATGACGAGCTCAGCTCGTCATAAGCACACGACCAGTGTACTGCATGACGAGCTGAGCTCGTCATGAGCAGGGAAGGGGTTAATATAAATAAGTTACCCCTAGGGTATGCACTGGACAGGCCAGAGGGCAGGGTGCAGTGTATGTAAAAAGTAGGACATATAATTGTATGTTTTACATGTCCTGATAGTGAAAAAGTCTTACAATTATTTTTTACTACCGCAAAGCCTATTTCTCCCAGAAGATAACATTGGAGTTACCTTATTACATTTAAAAAGCAGCAGTTTTCAAATGGGAGCAGCTAACCTATTGATATGTATGGAATTTCGTTTGGAGTTGTAATGAAAAATCCCTCTCCCATGGTGAAGTCAAATTTTAAATAAAAAGTTTGAAAATAAAGTTTTTAGAAAGATGGTCTTTTACTGCCTAAGCCATTTAGGGGCATATTTGTCATTATATCACACAGCGTAGTGCAGCAAGTCACATTGCTGCGCTGTGTGATAGGGAACAGGCAAGAATGTGCCATATTTCACATTGTACTGTGCATTCCTGCCTTTTTCCAGCACTGGAGCACAATGGGCTGCCTAGCGCCAATGCAGGCACTCTTGCACCATGGTGCAAGGGTTCATGCTTTGTTAGCAGGATTGTTTTTGTGCAGGGAGGGCCATCTTCCTGCACAAAAACAAACCCCTGAGGAATTTTCCTCTGTCTGCAGCACACATAGAAAGAGGATAAAACTGGGAGAAATAAATATATTTCTCCTCGTTATGCATCACCTGGGGAGGCATATCAGTTTTGGCTCATTCCCAGGTCTCCCACTTTTGGTAAATATGGGAATGCTTCAAAATCCATGGTTTTTGTTTGGGAACAACAATGCACTACCCATAGAATATAAAGTAATGTAACGCACCGATTTGCACTGCATTGCATTACTCTGGATTCATCAAGCCACTCAGGGCCCCTCAAGAAAGCCTTGCATGGCTTGAAAAATGGCATCTTAAGAGTTGAGTTGCTTCTGCACCCAGTTACATGGTGCAACTCTTTGATAAATATGGCCCTGAGTGCATTTAGCCTGTCGCTGGATCACATGACTGTGTATAGCTGACTTTTGGGCTTTGTGTATTCCTCTTAAACAGCTATACACTATAGAGCGCTTAAGTGTTTGCCCAGATGGACCAGGAGAGCTGGACAGCCCTACTTACACATGAATACACAAATGACTACATACCCCCTGTAGTTAGTCTGAAGCCAGGGCAGGGAAGGTGGGAAACATGTGCACTTCTTGGTGAAACCTCTAGAAGCTTCTACCAATTACCAGGTATAAATATTGGACTTCGGACACCAACTCTTCAGTACACTCCTGGACCTTTGGATACTTTACTAGGAAGGACTGCAGTGCTCCTGAAAGGTCTGCCATGCTGCTGAACTGCTGCCCTGCTTTGCTGATGTGCTGCCTTCTGCCATCTTGCCTGAGTGAGAATGGCTGGAGCTGCCTCTGTTGAACCCAGGACCCCAGAGTGAATCCAAGGGCTAGTTGACTGGCCTCCTGACTAGAGCCTTAGGGACAGAAGGCTCCAACAACCTTGAATCCAGCACCTGGACCTTGCCATCTGTACATCCTACCCTGCCAAGTAGTGCCACCAAGGTCCTCCAACCTTGGAAGGGGGATTAAAGGGGCTCTGCCAGGCCTTCTGTGGATCCAGCAGAACCGATGCATCTTCTCTGCTGAGCTGCACAATACCAAGCTGAACTAACATATTGCCTCTGCTGCGATGATTCTCTCAGTGCAAGGACTCCACGTTGATCTCACCGCCTGTATCGGCACTGCCCCTGTGTGCAGTTTCCCTGAAGCAGGCCCTCTCATCCCAACGGCAACCTCAATGATGATGCAGGTTCTCGCATCGCAACCTTGCAGCTCCTCTGAACTGATGCATCATCTCGACTGCGCTATGCATCCTTGATGCCGAGCTTCGCATCACAAGCCCTTGTTGATGGGATCCTCTGCAAAGTCACAGGGCCTCACCTCACAGCTTCTCAGCTCTTCAGAAGCGACACACCACCTCAGGCTGCGCGACACATCTTTTAAACGTGACCTTGCACCACTCTACAACCCTGTCCAGTAGGCCTAACTGGGTCCCTGTAGCCATCTCGCACTCCACTGTGGTTGGCGTGAACTTGTGACATTTTCCCCATCTGGCGTGCCCAGATATTCACTGTTGTCGCTTTATGCATTTAGGAGATATTTTTGTGGAAATCTTTCAGATGGCACATCTCCAGTTCAACCGATTTTTGTCATTTTGGTCTGATTTTATTTATTAAAATTTGTTCTATTTTTCTAGATTGATGTGGGATTTTATTTGTGTTTTTTCATTATTACTGTTTGAAGTGCTGCATAAATACTTTACACATTGCCTCTACGTTATGCCTGACAGCCATGTGCCAGGCTACCAGAGGGTTGAGCACAGGGTAGTTTGGGGTTTGCTAGTGCCTCACCCAGACATGGATTGTGGATGTTGCTTGAGTAGTCTTTCTCACCTCAACAAGGAACCCCAATTTATCAAAAGGGTTGTTATAAATTGGGGTTCTGGTTGGCAAAGGCATGCAAGCTGTTCAAGCAGATGCCACAATACTAGTCAGGGTAAGCTAAATACACACAAGAAGACAACCTGTACTCACCCTCATGTAGCTTGGCACAGAGCAGTCAGGCTTATCTAAAGTGGCAATGTGTAAACTATTTGTGCAACGCACACACACAGTAACACATATACCACAAGAAGGCTTCACATAGTTTTATAAAAAAGGACTATTATATTATAAACAAAACAAGACGAAAACAACAAAAATCCAATGTACAGAAGTGTAGATTTTCAATATTAAAAGAAGAAATGCAGTAAATCGCTTAGAAGCAAGAAGCTCTGAAGAGGTTACTTTAGGTTGTGCTGATCCAGGCAAAGTCAAAGTTCAGGCTGACCTCATAGAAGCACAGGCCGGCAACAGGGCCCACATGGGGCTAAGTGAACAAAGTATCATTCCTGTTCTCAAACAGGGAGATGCGTCGACCTTCTCCAAGCAATGAAGGCGATTCGTCAGTTCCGACAAGTAGTGCTGGGTCGAGAGGCGTTGAACAATGTGCCGAATTCTGCCAGAAGTTCAGTTCAAAATCCAGATGTGTCTGATTTTAGCAGGTCAGCACTTATACCCAAAAGGGCCTTTGATGTGAGGTTGATATCAAAGCGGCTCTCTGAAGTACACAGGTTCCGCTTTCAGTCCAGTCTTGTCTGCCAGGCTATTTATCGGGGGTAAATTAGCCCTTTGTGTGTGGACAGGACACACCTATTCAAGTGAAGTGCTAGCCCTTCTTTCCATTCTGCCCAGGCCATCAGAATGCAGACGTATGTAGAGGGGAAATCAGACACACCTATTCTTCCTGTGTTGTGGCTGTCTAGAGGGGATGCACAAAGTTTAGATATCACTCACCCTAGACGTGTACTGGAGACTGGCTGTCAGACATGCTGAGCAGTAAGTACAGAGAAATGTCCACTTTCTAGAAGTGACAGTGCTAAAATAGTAATGTTAAATCCAACGTTATCAGTAGGATATATCAACACCATTCCAAACATATGAAACATGAAAAAGCTACAACTCTCTGATCAGGAATTACAGCTTAAAAGTGTATTAAGGAATTCCCAAGCTAACTATGAGAGGAGTAGGCCTCACAGTAGTGAAAAACAAAAAAGGCTGTTTGTCAGTGTGACTACTAGGACATGCAAAACATAAGAGCACATGTCCTACCATTTACTTGCATAGCACAGTGCCTTTAGGGCTACCCAGGTAGGGCCTACCCTAAGGGCCACTTACATGTAACAAGAAGTTGAGTTTAAGGCTTTGGAAGTTGTTCTAAATGCCAAGTCGAAGTGGTAGTAAACTGCACAAAGGCACTGCAGAGGCAGGCCTGAGACAGGTTTAAAAGGCTACTTCTGTGGGTGTACAAGCTGGCCTGTTTGGAGGACTTGTTGGATTTTGTAGGTTTCAGAGGGGCAAATTTATCGTTGCTGTCAGTGAAACAGGTAGTAAAGTTCAGGACGGCAGGGTTGAGAACTTTTGAGGCTTCGGATTGGGAGGTGGTGAGCGCCTGTGAACACTGAGTTTCAGTGACCCTGCTCCAGCTGCGGTGAGGGGAGATCTGGTACCTGATGATGGTGTGCTGGGCACCAGCGATGGGGAAGTGTATGATGGTGTGGTCAGTCAAGGTGAGTTCTGTGGTGTAGCTGAATTCAATTATGTTGCTGGAGCTAAAAATGGGGTCAACTGTCCCGCTATGTGCGTGGGTTTGGTGACCAGTTGAATGAGGCCCATGCTGTTCAGATTCTCCAGGAGTGTGATGGAGTTTGTGTTGTTGGGGTCGTAGATATGGAAATTGAGGGCACTTGGGGGCGATGAGGTTTGGGTATGACATCGTAAAATGTTGCTTCGGGTACCAGGGGACTGTAGGCGATGGTGCCTCTTATCACGGTTTTCATGTCGGTTTGTAATAGTAAGTTGAGGTGTTTATTGAGAAGCGTAGGGTCGTCGTTGGTGATGGTGCATCTGAAGGTTTCTTTGAAAATTATAGTGATGCCTCCGCCTAATTTGTTGGCGCAATCTCAATGTATAATCTTGTGGACTGCTGGAGTGGCAGTGGTGATTCTGGGCTTCGAAAAGGGTTTAAACCACATTTCGGTGATGGATGTAATTTCCGTGGAGAGGGTGGTGCAGGTGTCCCAGATTTCTGTGGCGTCTTTGCAGAATGAGGGGGCATTGAGCAGGATGCAATGGAGTGGTTGCAGGGTGTTCTTGGTCTTGTGTGCAGGAGTGGTGTGGGATCTTTTGTAGGCTGTGTTACAGGAAACTTGGCAGTGTCAACAGGTGAAGGGTCCTTTGGTGGAATGTGGTGAGGAGACGACGCAGCTGTTTGCTTTGGTGTCCAGGTTTCAGGTCCAGGAGTTACTTGGCAGTGTATCGTCGGGTGGCGGGGTGGCCAGGGGTCCTGGTGCTGGGCACTGTCAAACCAGAGGGGCATTGGCCACACACCAACTGCCTCCATTAGTGGTCCTGGTAGGTAGTCTTAGGTCCCGAGCAGGGACCTGGAACAGGCAGCGCATGGACATCAGGCAGCACAGGAACAGCAGGCAGCACAGGTACAGCAGACAGTATAGGGTCAGGGACAACTGACAAACTAGTGACAGCAGGCAGCACAGAGAGAGGCTGCATCACAGGGACAGGGACAGCAGGCAATGCAGAGACAGCAGGCAGTGCAGGGATAGGGACAGCAGGCTGCACAGGGACAGCTGACAGCACAAGGACAGGGATAGCAGGCAGTACAGGAATAGGGAGAGCAGGCAGCGTAAGATTAGCAGGCAGCACAGGGACAGCAGGCTTCACAGGGACAGGACAGCAGGCAGCACAGGGGCAGGGTCAGCAGGCAGCGTAGGGGCAAAGTGCCTTCAGGCTAAAGAGGGGTGGCCCAGCCTAGCTTCCCCAGGGATCTGAAGGTCGGTATGGGCCTGCCTTTGCCCTGGGCTTTGCGGGGGCACTGTCAACGTGCATCCCGTGAAGTGGGAGACAGCGGCGTCTTCAGTTAGCACAGGGAGATGTAAACATTTGCTAAAGGAGCTGGCCCTGCCTCCGGGGCTGGGGGGAAATGGATTCCTGTTGTATGGATTCTGCAGCGTCACAGAACTATGCTTGGGATCATAGGACCTTAGTAGGCAGGGACTGAGTCATCTTACCACCTGAGTACCCATGAGCTCAAGACCGACTAGCTATAGTGTCTCACTTGCCAGCCTACTCACTCACAGAGGAACAAGTGATTACACACTCCAGAACACAACCCTCTCAGGAATCACAGTTGCAGGGCACACCCTTTCACTCTCACAGTCGTATTAGTTCACAATAAGTTCTGACAGAGACACTTTCAGCTCAGTCTTGTCTGCCAGACTATTTATGGGGGGTAAATTAGCCCTTTGTTTGGGGACAGGACACACCTATTCAAGTGACCTGCTAGCCCTTCGTTCCATTCTGCCCAGGCCATCAGAATGCAGACGTATATAGATGGGAACTCAGACACACCTATTCTCCATGTGTTGTGACAGTCTAGAGGGGATGCACAAAGTCTAGCTATCACCCACCCCAGACGTGTACTGGAGACGGGCTGTCAGACATGCAGAGCAGTAAGTTCAGAGAAATGTCCACTTTCTAGAAGTGACAGTGCTAAAATAGTAATGTTAAATCCAACGTTATCAGTAGGCTATATCAACACCATTCCAAACATATGAAACATGAAAAAGCTACTACTCTCTGATCAGAAATTACAGCTTAAAAGTGTATTAAGGAATTCCCAAGCTAACTATAAGAGGAGTAGGCCTCACAGTAGTGAAAAACAAAAAAGGCTGTTTGTCAGTGTCACTAGCAGGACATGCAAAACATAAGGGCACATGTCCTACCATTTACTTGCATAGCACTGTGCCTTTAGGGCTACCCAGGTAGGGCCTACCCTAAGGGCTACTTACATGTAATAAGAAGTTGAGTTTAAGGCTTGGCAAATTGTTCTAAATGCCAAGTTTAAGTGGCAGTAAACTGCACAAAGGCACTGCAGAGGCATGCCTGAGACAGGTTTAAAAGGCTACTTCTGTGGGGTGTACAAGCTGGCCTGTTTGGAGGACTTGTTGGATTTTGTAGGTTTCAGAGGGGCTGTCAGTGATATAGGCCGTAAAGTTCAGGACGGCCTGGTTGAGGTCTTTTGAGGCATCGGATTGGGAGGTGGTGAGGGCCTGTGAACACTGAGTTTCAGTGACCCTGCTCCAGCTGCAGTGAGGGGAGATCTGGTACCTGGTGATGGTGTGCTGGGCACCGGAGATGGGGAAGTTTATGAAGGTGTGGTCAGTCCAGGTGAGTTCTGTGGTGTAGCTGAATTCAATTCTGTTGCTGGAGCTAAAATGGGGTCAACTGTGTGTCCGGCTATGTGCGTGGGTTTGGTGACCAGTTGAATGAGGCCCATGCTATTCAGATTCTCCAGGAGTGTGATGGAGTTTGTGTTGTTGGGGTCGTAGATGTGGAAATTGAGGTCACTCGGTGCGATTAGGTTGGATATGACATCGTAAAATGTTGCTTCAGGTACCAGGGGACTGTAGGCGATGGTGCCTCTTATCACGGTTTTCACGTCGTTTTGTAATAGTAAGTTGAGGTGTTTAATGAGAGGCGTAGGGTCGTCATTGGTGATGGTGCATCTGAAGGTTTCTTTGAAAATGATAGCAATGCTGCCACATAATTTGTTGGCGCAATCTCAATGTATAATCTTGTGGACTTCTGGAGTGGCAGTGGTGATGCTGGGCTTCGAAAAGGGTTTAAGCCACATTTCGGTGATAGAGGTAATTTCCTTGGAAAGGGTGATATAGGTGTCCCAGATTTCTGTGGCATCTTTGCAGAATGAGGGGGCATTGAGCAGGATGCAATGGAGGGGTTGCAGGGTGTTCTTGGTCTTGTGTGCAGGAGTGGTGTGGGATCTTTTGTAGGCTGTGTTACAGGAAACTTGGCAGTGTCAACAGGTGAAGGGTCCTTTGGTGGAATGTGGTGAGGAGAAGACACAGCTGTTTGCTTTGGTGTCCAGGTTTCAGATCCAGGAGTTACTTGGCGGTGTATCGTCGGGTGGCGGGGTGGCCAGGGATCCCGGCGCTGGGCACTGTCAAACCAGTGGGGCATTGGCCACACACCAGCTGCCTCCATTAGTGGTCCTGGTATGTGGTCCTAGGTCCCGAGCAGGGACCTGGAACAGGCAGCGCATGGACATCAGGCAGCACAGGAACAGCAGGCAGCGCAGGGACAGCAGACAGTGTAGGGTCAGGGACAACAGACAAACTAGTGACAGCAGGCACTGCAGGGAAAGGGACAGCTGACAGCACAGGGACAGCAGGCAGCACAGAGAGAGGATGCATCACAGGGACAGCAGGCAATGCAGAGACAGCAGGCAGTGCAGGGATAGGTACAGCAGGCTGCACAGGGACAGCTGACAGCACAAGGACAGGGATAGCAGGCAGTACAGGAACAGGGAGAGCAGGCAGCGTAAGACCAGCAGGCAGCACAGGGACAGGAACAGCAGGCTGCACAGGGACAGGACAGCAGGCAGCACAGGGGCAGGGTCAGCAGGCAGCGTAGGGGCAAAGTGCGTTCAGGCTAAAGAGGGGTGGCCCAGCCTAGCCTCCCCAGAGATCTGAAGGGCGGGATAGGCCTGCCTTTGCCCTGGGCTTTGCGCGGGCACTGTCAACGTGCATCCCGTGAAGTGGGAGACAGTGGCGTCTTAAATTAGCACCGGGAGATGTAAACATTTGCTAAAGGAGCTGGCCCTGCCTCCGGGGCTGGGGGGAAATGGAGTCCTGTTGTATGGATTCTGCAGCTTCACAGATCTAAGCTTGGGATCATAGGACCTTAGTAGGCAGGGGCTGAGTCATCCTACCACCTGAATACCCATGAGCTCAAGACCGACTAGCTATAGTGTCTCACTTGCCAGCCTACCCACTCACAGAGGAACAAGTGATTACACACTCCAGAACTAAGCATGGGCGAATTTTGCGAATCTCGCGTTCGCGAATTTTGCGGATTTGCGAACTCGCAATCGGCAAAATCCGCGAATTCTCGCGAATTTGCAGATTTTTTTTTTGTGTTTGCGCGGGTTTCTGCCAGTTCGCGAGGGTTTTGTACAATGTCGCAAATTGCGAACTTACCTGTCGGGTCGCAAGTTTCGCGAACTTGTTGTTTCTACGTGTCCAGCCTGTTTGGGACACTCTTCTTCATCACTGCCACTCTCTGTCACCACCGCCACTCTCTGACTACTCATGCCACCCTCTGGCCCACCCATGCCACCCTCTGTTTCATCACAGCACCCTCTGGTTGTCCAGTCAGTGTACATTATTGTGGCAACGCAAGCACACCTTCCCTGCCTCAAGTGACCTGAATTAATTTGGGGCTGATTAATGTGTCACAGAATATTTTTTTAACTGGCACCTGCTTCCTTAGTGCTTCCTGATTAGTGATCTTTTGCACTTGCTAAGTGCTTTCATTGTTGCAAAATTAGTTACAACACCTGCCCTGCCCCAACTGACAATAATGAATTAGGGGCTGATTAATGGATTTGAACTTCCAGCCTGGCTCCTGCTTGTCTCCCTTAGCTGTAATTCAGGACCTTTGTGGCATATGTGTAACTATTCTGAGGTTCAGAGCAGGGTCACATAATAGTTGCAACTGGCAACTGAACTCTGGAGGGGCCCCTCAGGAAGCACTACAGGAAATGGCTACTAATGATGAGCCTGAACTTTTGAACCTGGTAAGTAGTTTCAGTTTTGCTAAGATCGTATTTCTGCAATTTTGCACTTATTCGCGGGGCGCGAAGTTGTACTGGGAAGCCGCGAACTCACGCAAACAGTGCGATCAGTGCGAGCAAAATCCGCTGCTCGCGGATTTGCGGATTTTGCGGGAGATTCGCGAATCTCGCGGATTGCGAATTTACCGAAAATCCGCAAAATCCACGAGCGAAACGGATTTTCCGCCCATGCTTACCCAACCCTCTCAGGAATCACAGTTGCAGGGCACACCCTTTCACTCTCACAGTCGTATTAGTTCACAATAAGTTCTGACAGAGACACGAGAAAAGTTTTAAAAGTTTAACTATTGTTCTCTAGTATGCAGTATATGTGCCACAACAAGTTGGAAAATGCCTAAGACAAATACGATTAGCATAGCAAATTATCTGTAAATCATAAATGGAGCTGCCAGTGTACACAATAGTGTAGCCTAACCTCCCTCCCCTTCTGCAGAAGAAAATGATTATATACCAGATGATCTCTAGGTATTAGCAGCAGACCCCGTACCTCAGTATACACAGATGAAAGCTCTACATCTCAGGTGCTGTCACAATTTTTTCCCTGGAAAGGTCCCTCTCCAAGTGTGTATTACCTATTGTTGCATACCTATATGACAAAGGTATGTGTTCCCAAACAACAGCTTCATTTGCTTGTTTTGTCTAGGTGCTAGGGCCTGACCAGAACAGAATAACAAGGGGCATTCTTGTTCAACCTTGCCTACATGTTCAGACTAAATCCAAGGAAAGAACAGAATGCAAAAACAACAGCATGTTCTTTGTGAAAGTACACTTAGGCACAAAGCAAAACATATCTGTAGAGTTACATGCCCAAAGCAGAGGACAGTCTGCAACATGCGGAAAATGACAATGGGCCTGCACAGGACTTATGGCAATCCTGGTTTTGTCAAATGGTGGGGGGAGTATGAGCACAGTGATGGAGATGGCAGGAGGGAAGACAACTTCCTGAAGGGAAGCGGAGAGCAGTTTTGTGCAAAGGGGGAGACACTCGGGTCTTATATTTACAACAGGAGGTGTGAAAATCTGCTGAACCAGTCGGCCCCATCTTTGGGGCGGGTGGGAAATGTAAACCTGATCTCGTCTGTGGGGAAGGTAGTACGTGTTGTGGTGATGCAGGTGGCAGGAGGAGAGACAACCTCCTGGAGGGAAGGGAAGAGTGTTTTTTAGTCGGATGGATGGAGCATTCCTTCACTCAATAGAATGGGAGGGTGCAGGTTTAGTGGACGATTTGGAGAAACACATCTCTTAGAAATTGGAAGAAATAATAGTGTGGTTAGAGCAGGGCAAAAAATCATTAGGACATTATTAGAATAATAAAGGTAATCTAAAGTGTGACTTATGAGAGGCAGCCAGCACCTAGAATCCTGCTTGATTACGTAAACCAGAAGATATCACCTGCAGCGACAGATGGGAATGTCTATGCACTTAAGGAGAACTTAAAATTACAAAATAGAGTGAATCAGGATCATTCTGGTAAAAGTCATGTTGCCAGTATATTTTCAATTGTTTAGAAAATGAAGACTTAGGACCTGCTGAGAAAAAGTGGTGTTGTGTATGGTCTTTTATGAGAAATACAGAAACTTTCACTGGCATGAGGTGTGCAATGCGGTACTAGGCCGCTGTGTGTTGTATGAACCTTGGTGCTTGTGAGATCTGCCTTAAGACAGTGGAATTGTATCACCTGCATTCCTGGAGGGTGGAGACTCAGGCACCGACATTGGGGGTGAAGCACTGATCAGCCCAGAAATTGCAACAGTCAAAAAGACACCAGACAGAGTTTGGTTGGATGCTGCAAATGCCACATCAGAACAACTACCTGCAGCCAGCCAGAGGACTGCTGCTGTCTAAAATGAGTGATACCACACAGATCTTACTTTCTTACTTACCAAATATGTCTGGGAACCTTTTTCCAAGCAAGGCCATCAGCATGACTCCTGCAGGAGAAAAGCCACAGGGGTGAGTGCAGGAGCTCAGAACACTACAATAATTAGCAAGTAAAATTAATTGGTGATGAGAGACTAAGCATGCACAGATGAGTCTTCTGTGCATTCTAATACATTTTGGTGAAAGAGAAATTAAATTAAGTTTCACATTTGAACAGAAAGAGTAATTGAGCCATCTGCACATCATAGTCTCTTGGGGACTGTATATACAGGTTCTCAAACATAGCAGAATGAAGGGAAGAGCATGAGGATTGCAGGAGAATAGTGGTGTATTGCCTCAGCTCCCAGTTTAACAAAATGTTGTTTGTAACCCCATATGTAATTTCCATTGAATTGTATAGTATGTATTTCTACTGTGCGATTAAAGTACTTTTGTGGACATTACCTTATTGTGTAAGTTGGTTCACTGTTGAGTTCTGAGCTCTTGCTTCCCACACTACCGCCCTGAGAAGCCTGTGACACTTCGCCCTCATTACCCTGAAAGTTAAGGGCAGAATGGGTTGAGTCTGGCCCTGTTGGCAGACTAATAGTCTTACAAAGCCCCAGGACACAGCTGTGGTTAGAGCTCAGTAGCCTGTCACTCATATAAAAGCTTTTAGGATGTAATCTGATTGCAGACATTTCTTCATTTCTTAGCAGGCCCCATTGAGCAAGAGGATTCCTGGCTGAGGAAACTTGGATTACACAAAAATAGGCTGGCATTTCTGAAACATCCCTCTGGAGGGAAAGATGACAGCAGCAATGAGGAAAGAGGTAAGAAATCTCAGAATCAGGAAAATTAACAGTGCAATGGGAAGCACATATATTGAGTAATATAAAAATGTCTTAATTCATCATAATGAAGGCACGCATTTACGAGGAGGCCGGTGTTCTCTCAAAAATGCAAATACATTTCCCCTGAACGATAGTTGGGATTGATAAAGGCCTTGCCTGCAGATAGTAGTGCCCGTTGGCTGCGAAGGGTGTCATGGGTCTGCTAACATTTAATGCGATTGAACAGGCGCATTGCATTCCGATTTAGTAATCATTGATTCCAGTAAGCCCTTTGCGTGAAGATAAACCTGCATGTTCGTTTCAGCAGGACACTCTTTTGGCATGCTTCATGTTCTTGGATAGGCCCGGGAGGGCCCATGAAGGGTAATGTAATTGTCTTTAATTCTGCATCTCGTAAACCAACATTCAAGTCTGACTGGGCACAAACGCACAAGGGCTCCTATCTGAATGTGGTTTACACTCCGGTAGTGCAGGCCTCTCAGTAGCTTTTGTGGGACAAAGGTAAAACCCTGAAAGTGTGGTACTTACACCAATTCTCATTATAGAACTTTTAGGGAAAAAAAAATAATCCACTGCCTACGACACTCGTAATATCCAGATTGATCTTAATGTTCGCTTTAGAGGGGAGCTTTGGGTGCCAAATTATGTTGAAATATTTGGTGACAAAATAATACTTTTGGTGCATATTATGCTGGTGACATTTAAACATGCGTGGGATTTAAAGACCACTTTCCAAGATTGGGTTCTGTGCTTCTCAGGGATTATTTTGAAAAATGTTTGGCAAATGGGCATTTTAAAGCACAGTGGATCTATAATACTGATCAAAGTCGAATTATGTTATGTTTAAATTTCTTATAGAGCGTATTTACACCGATGTTGATTTAGTCGTATGCCTAAGTCAATAATCATGTCTTGAGAAGTCTTCTGAATCTCAAGAGGTTAGTGCAGGATCTGATGTCTAGTGGAACAGTGTTCCAGAATCTCGGTGCCAACACTGCGAACCTGCAGCCGCCCTGTCGCTTCCATTTGTAAGAGGCAGTGACCAGAAGGTTAATTTTGGTAGAGCGTCTAGGTACATGCCTTTGAATAAGGCTAGAGATGAATTTTGGGCTTGTGCCATGCAGGGCTTAAATATGAGGCAACCAACTTTGAAGGCATATTTTTGTGGTATGGGAAGCCAATGCAGCTTCCTCCTGAGAGGGGAGATGTGTTGCCATCTAGGCTGCTGGAAAATCAGTCTAACAGCCTGGTGCTGCACCAGTTGCAGTCTTTTAGTTAGAATCAGTGATATGCCGAAATATAAGGAGTTGGCCTGGTCTATGTGCGAAATAACCAAGGCTAAGACAACCTGTATCACTGCTTCCCTAGTGAGGAGTCTACTGATCTTTCTTATTTTCCTTAGATGGAAGAAGTAAGTAGAGATTCCTGATCCTATTTGAGTTTTCATAGGTCACAGTTGATTGTCACCCCAAGACTCTAGGCAAAGAGGGATGGAGTGGGAGGAGAACCAAGCTCTATTGCTCTATTGGCCAGAAGTGTGAGCTCCATGGGTTATGCATACCCCCTTTCAAAATAAGTTCAGTCTTGTCTGGATTAAGTTTTAAATGGTTGCTGTTCCTCCAATTGCGGATGTGCAGCATAGTAGCTTGGAATTTGGACACCGAGTCAAGTGTATTTTACACCATACTTGCACAGTAACATGAATGAAAAGTTTTCTTTCATGCAAGTCTCTGATTTATTGTAATTATACTCTTTCATTGCATTTCGTATGCATTTTGGAAATAAATTATTTTTTTCCTTCAGGAAGTAAAAACAAAAGTGAATAGGAATTAAGAACAACTTTACACTTGGACAGGGCAAAGAATGGTTGAAGGGGTAATTTTCATCTTTCAGCTATTTTTGGGAAGCAGAAGTGGCATAAATTATGGGTATTTGTATTGCACACAATCTGCAATTCGCATAGCATTGCATAACTTTCAAAAGCCTGTAGAGGACTTAACAAATAGTTCTGAGGTTTACATTGGTGACAGAAGTATGATCCAATTTATGACTTTGTTCCACCATTTAATAGTCATTTTAAAGCATATTTAGGCAGTGGCTCCAAAGTCTGGCTCTTTTTCAACAAACCCATCTTTTATAATGTTATGCTCAAAGAAAACACACAAAATCATAGCATGATTTAACGTAAATGTTACTTGCATAGCACCAAATTATTATTTTCAAAATACATGTCCAAACACCTTATTTAAATTGGCTGTTAAACATGTTATCTGTTGTACTGAAGACAATCATTTGTTTTAGGAATGCAGAAACAGGAAAGAACCGAGAGCTGCTTTTGCACATTTATAATATTGGAGGTTTCGCTCACAGCCTTGCAATGCAAGTTCATTCCTGCTGGAGGAAGCTAGAGATAGGTTACTTTGGCACACAAGAACAGAGACCATTGTTTGTTGCTGAATTTCAGTCATTTTAGGAAACTAAAACACCTGAACAAGTGCAGCTCGTGCAGCATAAATACACATACACTTTTCTGCAATATGAGAAGCACTCTTGTTAATGTGCTAAAGTTATCCCAGGCCTATACTAGATAGTATTTTCTAATAAAATATTCCACTTCTACACTTGTTACTTCAAATGCCTCCGATTACGCCACGTCACGTAATGGAGATCTTGTTCGGGTAAAAAAAATGGCTCACTAGAGGAAGGGAACATCGTGAGTGAACAAAGAGGAAGCATTTGTTGTTCACCTCGTGCACATTTGCATACTTTTTTTTTTTTTACAGTAAACTGTGTCTTGGTGCCAAAATGGTTATTTGTTCTAATTACATACCACAAGCAGATTAATTAGCATTTCACATAATTTCACATTCTTTTCTGTAATGTACTTTTCCACAGTGGAAATAACACAACATTTGCCCAAGACTTTAATTAGTAGACATATGTGTCATCCAGTGGCAGCTGCTATGTCAAGTCAAGTCAAATAATTTGTATAGCGCGCTACATACCCAGAGGGTCTCAAGGCGCTTGAGGAAGGGTGGGGAATTACTGGTCGAAAATCCAAGTTTTAAGTTGTTTTCTGAATGCTAAGTGGTTCTGAGTGAGGCGAAGGTGAGTGGGAAGTGAGTTCCAGGTTTTAGCTGCCAGGTAGGAGAAGGATCTTCCTCCCATGGTGGTTTTGTTGATGCGAGGTACAGCAGCAAGGGCTTGGTTGGAGGAACGTAGTTGGCGGGAGGGGGTGTAGAAGGAAAGTCGTGTGTTGAGGCATTCGGGTCCAAGTTTGTAAAGTGCTTTGTGAGCGTGGGTTAGGAGGCGGAATGTAATCCTCTTATTAACGGGGAGCCAGTGGAGGTTTTTCAGGTGACTAGAAATGTGGTCATTACGCGGGATGTCTAGTATGAGTCTGGCTGATGCATTCTGGATGCGTTGGAGTTTTTTCTGAGGTTTTGCGGTGGTACCGGCGTAAAGGGTGTTTCCGTAGTCCAGGCGACTCATGACCAGAGCATGGGTGACCGTTTTTCTAGTTTCGGTGGGAATCCAGCGAAATGTTTTTTTGAGCATGCGAAGAATGTTGAAGCAGGATGATGAAACGGCGTTGACTTGTCTGTTCATCGATAGTGAGGAGTCCAGGATGACGCCTAGGTTCCGTGCGTGGTCCATCGGGATGGGTGCTTTTCCAAGGGCTTCTGGCCACCAAGAGTCATCCCAGGCGGAGGGGGAGGTACCTAAGATAAGGACTTCTGTTTTGTCTGAGTTCAGTTTCAGACGGCTGTGCTTCATCCACTCGGCTACTTCTTTCATTCCTTCATGTAGGTTGGTTTTGGCTGTGTTCGGGTCTTTGGTGAGTGAGAGGATCAGTTGGGTGTCATCAGCATAGGAGATGATGTTGAGGTTGTGTTGGCGTGCGATGGTCGCGAGGGGGCTCATGTATATGTTGAAGAGGGTGGGGCTGAGTGAGGATCCTTGTGGCACGCCGCATATGACTTCGGTGGCCTCTGATTTGAATGGTGGAAGGCGGACTCTCTGAGTTCTTCCGGTAAGGAACGAGGTGATCCAGTCCAATGCTTTTCCTTGGATTCCGATGTTACTGAGGCGTTGTAACAGGGTGCTATGGCAGACTGTGTCAAAGGCAGCGGAGAGGTCAAGGAGGATGAGGGCGACTGTGTCTCCATTGTCCAGTAGAGTTCGAATGTCGTCGGTGGCTGCGATGAGTGCGGTCTCAGTGCTGTGTTTTGCTCGGAATCCGGACTGTGAGGAGTTGAGGGATTTGTTGGTTTCGAGAAAGGCGGCGAGCTGGTTGTTGACAGCTTTCTCGATGACTTTGACCGGGAATGGAAGGAGCGAGATGGGGCGGTAGTTTTTGAGTTCGGTGGGGTCAGCTGTGGGTTTCTTCAGAAGGGCGCTGAGTTCGGCGTGTTTCCAGCTTTCCGGGAAGGTGGCGGAGTTGAACGAGCAGTTGATGACGTCTCGGAGGTATGGTGCAATGATGGAGTCAGCTTTGTTGAAGATGTGGTGAGGGCATGGGTCTGTGGGGGATCCTGAGTGGATGGAGTTCATCAGGCGGATGGTGTCCTCAGTGGAGATTGGGTTCCAGTCATTAAGGATGTTCAAGGGGGGAGAAGGTACGGCAGAAGGTTGGGTGGGTTGATCTCCGGGTTGGTTGATGAAGCTGTTGTGGATGTCTGCGATTTTGTTGTGGAAGAACGAAGCTAGGGAGTCGCAAAGGGTTTGAGAGGGAGTGATGTCGTTGGAGTTGGCTGAGGGGTTGGTAAATTCTTTGATAATGTTGAATAGTTCCTTGCTGTTGTGGGCGTTGTTGTCTAATCGGTCTTTGAATGCGGCTTTCTTGGCAGTCCGAATCAGTTGGTGGTGTATGCGGGTGGCGTTCTTGAAGGCGTCCCTGGTGCTGGTGTTTGGGTCTTTTTTCCAGGCCTTCTCAAGGGATCGACAGAGTTTCTTTGATTTCTTAAGATCATCGTTGAACCAGGGAGCGTTTTTGCTGCCTAGTTTGATTTGACGTTTTTTCAAAGGTGCTAGGATGTCGGCGCTGTTGGTTAGCCATTGAGTGAGGTTAGTGGTTGCTTGGTTGGAGTTTGAAGAGTGGGCCGGGGGGTTTTGAAGAAGCGATGAGGAGATCTGGTCAATGGTGATTTTGTTCCAGTTTCTTCGCAGAGTAGGTTGAGGATGGTTGTGGGATGTGGTCTTTTTGTAGGAAAAGTGAACGCAGCTGTGGTCCGTCCAGTGGAGAGCTGTGGTGTGACTGAAGGAGATATGTTTGCTGGAGGTGAAGATAGGGTCAAGTGTGTGGCCTGCGTAGTGAGTGGGGGTATTGACAAGTTGTTTGAGTCCGAGGTTGGCGAGATTGTCTAGAAGGGTGGTGGCGTTGCTGTCGTTGCTCTTTTCCAGGTGAAAATTGAGGTCTCCCAATAGAATGTAGTCCTCGGAGGGGAGGGCGTGTGGGGTGATAAAGTCAGTGATGTCTTCACTGAATTGTGTGCGGGGTCCTTGAGGCCTGTAGAGGAGGGTGCCTCTGAGTGTGGTCTTGGGGTCGGTGTGGATCTGGAAGTGAAGGTGTTCGGCGCTGGCGAGGTTGACGTCTGAGCTGGTTGAGATGCGGATGGAATTCTTATGGACAATGGCGATGCCTCCTCCTGTTTGTTTGATGCGGTCTTTACGGATGATCTTGTAGCCATCCGGGATGGCAATGGTGACGTCTGGGGCTGAAGATGCGTTCATCCATGTTTCTGTTAGGAAGGCGACGTCCGGAGAGATGGTGCCTAGTAGATTCCAAAGGTCGATGGCGTGTCTGTGGATCGAGCGAGTGTTGAGCAGGATGCATTTTAGGTGGTTGGGGTCTGATCTCTGTTTGGTGTTAGTGGATGAGGAGCTGGTCTTGGTGCCGTCATATTTGCAGGAGATGCATGTGAAGGGTCCATGGGTGTGTCCAGGAGCGGCTTGGGCGCAGTTGGGGAGTCGACCGGGGTCTAGGGCTAAGAGGGTGGAGGCGTCGTATGTAAAGCGGGTGGGGTGCGTGGGACGGGGGCCAGGGGGTCTGGCGCTGGGCGCGGTCCAGGCGCGGACGGGCGTAGACGGGCTTACCTTTGGCGCACCTTCGGCGCGGCCGCAGCGCGTGGATGCTGCGCGTAAATGCATCTGTCATATGTGGATAGTGGAAGGGGAGGGGCGAGGGAGGGTCGGCTGGGAAGGCGGGAGCGGGGCGGAGACTCGAGCAGGTCGAGACAACAACAATATCAACAGCAAAGTGGCGGGACAGCGCAGGGGGCAGCACAGGGTGCAGTGTAGATTGAAGCACGGAGGAAAAAAATACTTACCTGCTGGCCGCCGCATCTCTGCTCTTCTGCTCCTCTGACTGCCAGCAGTCAATGCACAGGCTCCCAGACTTCCCTACACCAATCCAGACGGTGCTCTGATTCTGGCAACACCCAGCATGAGATAAGTGCCGGTATAGGTCTGAGTGGCTTGGCTTGATGCTCAGTCAGGCTCTGTGAGCCTGTGCTAGATCGCTATGGCTGTGCAGTACAGGCTGTGCAGTACACCCCAATTGGAGAGCTCTAAGTGCACATATCGGTTTGGCCATCCTAAGACAGCCGGCCAAACTGACATTCGCACTTGCAGCAATGCTGGCCACTCCTCCTTCTGCAGCTGCTGTCCATTAGGATGGCACGGCTCCGCCCAGCTTTAAAGCTTGACGCAGCAAGGAAGAAAAAAAGCTAATAAGTTGTTTTATTATCATGTTATTTTTCCTGTTTTCACTGCTGAGAGAGCATTGGGGCAATGCTCCTCTGCCTTAACAGAGGAGCCACCGCTGATGTCATCCCTCTGTGGTTTTCTCTATGATGAATTCTACTTCACATCAGTGTGCGCCATGTTCCACGCAACATGCAATGAGCCCCACTAGTGACCATGAACATGAACATCAGTGGCAAAGCCTCTCAGTAACTGCCCTGATTAGCAATAAGCCTCGTGTCCAATGTCAATGCATTTTAGCCCACATTTGTTCACTGCCTGTATTTGCACAGAATGCCCTTAGCATCGCCATATATTTTCTACATATTAACCATTATTAATAGGGTTGCATATATCCTCATCCAGCCTACACTGCTAGGCCTGAAAGACATTGACTATAAATGCATGTAGTTTACCCACAACAATTTAATGTGACTGACATTGTCCTTAAATTCAGTCCCCTCGTCACATTGTTACTTATTTAATGGCATGTTGTTTTTCAGTGCCATGTTGTTACTTGAGTGTAGCTGCTTCCCAAATACTGCCTTGCCTCATTGAGTCTGCATGTTACTCTCTGTTTCCACAACTGATGACATCAAAGAAGTCTTTGGTAGAAAGTTTGAATTAATTTCAGCTACAGGTCATTTACTTGGGCCGCTTTAGAGTCCCTTTTTTTAATTAACTATGCCACTGTATTTGGAGATCAGCTACAATCAAATCAGTCTTGGCGGTGCTCCAACAGAAACATCCAGACCGAACTGCAAATCATGCCTCTTACAGGCGTTAACACAAGGAAACCCAGACCAGTGTCGCTTCCTGTCATTTGTAGCCTGAACGGACATGCAGCTGACAGAGAATTTCAGTCTGACCTGGGAGTGGCAGTCTGACAGCTGCAGCCAGCACGGTGTCGGCTCGCAGTTCTTGCATCAAAAACAGAGAACGTAGCTTCAGGACGGGAGAAGGAGTGAAGGCCCTGAGGGGCTTAATAATGAGAGGCTTAAGCCACCGGAGCATCACTTTTTTTATGCTCTGGTGGCGCAAGCCTCTCAATCATATCTATGAGACAACACAAAGCCACTCTGCCTGGCTTTGCATGTCCTCATAGATGTGGAGTAAGACAAAGCAGTGCAAGTCGCTGCCCGGCCTTACTTTGCATCAACGAGGCATTCCATGGGTGTTGTGGTGGGTTTTCCCATTCAACACCTGTGGACTTTGATGCTGCCCTAGATTTACTTAATCACTTATACCTGGGGCAACGCCAACAACGTATGCCTCCCTGGAGCAGGTGTAATGAGGAGAAATATTTTTATTTCTTCTTTTCTTTCCTCTTTCCATGAAAAAATAGGAAAAGGCCTCCTGAGATTGTTTTTGTGCAGGAATTGCCCCTTCTGCAGTAAAATAATCCTGCCTGCAATGAAGGCACCCTTGCACCATGGTGCAAGGGTGCTTATGTTGTGGCTAGGCATAACATTATGCACCAGCACATAGGGAAAGGACAGGAATGCACCCTATTTCATAAATGCAATGCATTCCTGCCCTTTCACATTGGCATAGAGGAGTGCAGCAAGATGCCATGTGGGGCTGCCCTATGGAGTAATGGGGCCCTAGGGGGCTTTTTTTATGAGAGGCTTGTGCCACTTGAGCATAATTCTTTTGGCGACTCCGTTAGTGCAAGCCTCTGAATCATAGTTATGAGGCAACGCAAAGCCACTCTGTGTGGCTTTGCTTGGTCTCATAGATATGGAGTAAGACTAAGCAGCGCAAGTCGCTGCTTAGACTTACTCTGTGTCAAGGATGATTTCCATGGGTGTTGATGAGGGTTTTCCCACACAACACCCATTGATTGTGACACTGCCCTGAATTTACTTAATTATGCAAATCTGGGGCAGCGCCCAAAGCTTAGTCTCCCAAGAGCAGGTGTAACAAATAGAAATATTTTTATTTCGCTTCATTGTTCCTCTTCCATATGTGCTGCATTCTACAGCACACATAGAAATAGGAAAATGCCTCTCTGGATTGTTTTGGTGAAGGAATGTGCTAATTCCTGCAAAACAACAGTCCTGCAACCAAAGCAGACACCCTTGCAATGTGGTGCCAGGTCCCTCTGTTGGCACTAGGTAGCAACTTGTGTGCCAGCTCAGGGGGAAAGAAAAGGAATGAATTATATTTCTTAAATACGGTGCATTCCAGTCCTTTCACGCTGGTGTAGGGCAGTGCAGCAAGAAAGCCTGCGCCACTGCCCTACGCCAATTCCTCATAAATGAGGCCCTAGGTATGCGTCGTAAATTGAGGTGTTTTTTTCTTATCCTCTTTTCTTAAGATGGGAGGGGGAGGCAGTTGAAGGTAGGCGTCAGGGCCACTGGCATGTATTAGGTTTTGGGTACAGCAGGGTGGACGGAGGCAAGGAGGTGAGGCTATGCTGTGCAGGACTCCCAATGACACCTGCCCCAGAGACCTTGCCTAGGAGAACTGAGCTGTTCCCATAGATCTGCTGAGGAGGAAGGGAGTTGGGAGAGCATTCACAATACATAAGGGCAGCTGTCAATAACGTAGTTTTCCATTTTCAGGTTCCAAGTACGATCATAGAGAACTCAAACTTTACTCTTGTTGTCTAAATTATGTCACTTTGAGTCCATTGACCCCTTATTGGCAGCTATCCTTATATCATTCTATAAATGTCACGTGTAAGATCTTTAGGAAAACATGTCACTATTTTTCTAAATACAGCGTAGTTGTGAAGTCGCTACTTAAAAATGGTGGCAGCATGATTTCAGCTGGAACCAGTAGACAGTCAAAAAGGCCAACAGTAATGACAGCAGCTGTTTGTGAAAGTAGCTTTTAAGCTTTTCTGAACTATTTTTCTCTTCACATCTATATTCATTTTCTGATAAGAAAACATGTACAGCAGTTTTGATTTATTGCCCGACAGGAGTGGAGTTTATTACATGAAAGCATTAAGCTGCCTACATTTTACCACACATTCTGAACTAAAATTACTTTTTAAAGTGATTTATTTTGTGATACATAAAATATATATTGCAACCAATTACGAACTTGATATTGAGCCATTTATTTTCACTGAACAGATTCAAATTCATATTCCACATATTTGCAAAGTATGTATGTGTTTCATAAGACAAATCTAATGGCAACTACATTTTCGAGACTAGGGAAAGGGTGATGATGTGTCCACAGATCCTAACCTGGACCACTGGAACTATCCGATTTAGTGGCCGTGAAGTTTTCCTCTTAATTATGGCTGTGCCACATTTGCCATAATTTGCAGGTTTTAGTAATAAAAAATGTGTGGCTCAAACTGACTTTTCCCCTTTCTGATGTTTATTGCTGTATGGTGGTACTAATGAGGTGACATCTTTGCCTAGAAAGTGCTAACCTGTGCAAAAATAACACAATACTGAAGTAATAATGTCACAAAATGTCGCATTACGCATGAGTTGCCAATTTGTGCCAAATAATTTAGTTAACCTTGCTCCATCCTTTGATCTTCTCCAGCCGCCTAATTTTAGCAGCCCTGATCATAACAAGTAAAATAACACATATCATTCACATACATATATTTCAAGTCATCTCTGCTCCAAGCTCTGTTAATTTATAAAAGAACTTGTCCTTGAAACTTATTTCTCTTTCTTGTTACAGACCTTATTAATGACCTGCTGTATCCGTATAACGTACAGTCAGTACAGGACACTTTATTCTATACATTACAGTGCATAAAAACGGTATATGAAAACAGTTGCTGCATATGATATGATTCCTATGAATGTCTGCGATACACGTAGCCCATTACTTCCGAATTCTAATTTAAAACATGAAATCTGACTGTGCCAGTATTCATTCCAATGCTCTGTCGCATTCCTTCAGCCATACAGCTTTCGAAGCTGCATAGCCACCAAACACTCATTAAAATGTGTGCAAGGATGAACCCCAGCCAGATTAAAACAGATCCTGGCAATTAAAATAATGTATCTTCTCTTCAAATTCTCATGCTTCAATTTTAACGAACTACTACTGGATGGCATATGTACAAACAAAATATGCAGTGAAATAGGATCGTGAAAAGACACATCAAACATGTTAATTTATTCATTTTTTGTGATTTTATTTTTATATAACACGGACTAGGCCCGTAGACATCAGAGTGTTTTACAATAAAGCAAAACGTATCAATAACAAATAGAATATATGCATGTGCACTAAGCGTGGAGAGAGCACTGTGGTAGCTTTCCCATGAAGTAGAACACTTCACTTCTGTTCATTGTAAAACAAAAGAGTGACAAGCAGGTGGTACAGTACCATGAGATGAACATCAATTGTTCATGCTGGTTGAACTTGGTCTGCACTTTGCAGGAGCGTGTGAGGGTAAGAACGAGTTTGGTCAGGTGTCATTCAAAGAGAAGATCTTTGAGGTCTTTTTTGTATGTGACTTGACTTGTGGTCTGGAGGAGGCTCGGCGGGAGAGAGTTCCATTATCTTGTGAGAAGGAATGGCCTATGTATGGTTGAAGGTGTGGGGGTTGAAGAGAAGCACTTTAGTATTTTGTGAGTGTCAGCCGATGCCTTCGATTTTCACTTTCTTGGAGGGGTACAAGATTAAAGAGAAGTCCAGATCATTATGAGTGATGTAGGCAGTTTTGAGTTGAGCTCCAGCTTCTATGGGAAGCCACTGAAGGAAGCTTAGAATGGGTGATGCTTGGTGGAATTTCTTGTGTGTTTTCACAAAGTGGGCTGTTGCATGTAGGACTGATCTGAGAGGGCCTAAGTGAACTTTGGGATGGCTGGAAATTAGTCCAGTTCTGTAGTTGAGTCTGGAGAGCACAAGTGTCTGAACAACAAATATACGTTTGTGTGCTGGGATGAGGTTTCTAAATCCCCAAGGAAGCAGTAACTCTTAGCCATGGAGGGGATATGGTGCTAGAGATTCAGACATCTGTCAAGGGCAAATTGCAGAGATGTGGCATTCTGAATGATGGAAGGGTGGCATCAATGTCCAGGAGGAGACCCATTCAGTCTTGGAATGGCAAGTTAGCTTTCTCTGGAGAGATGAGAAGAAATTCTGTTTTTGCTGGGTTAAGTTTGAGGTGGATGCTAGCCATCCACGTTTGAATTCTTTTTAGGTAGTTTGATGAATGGGTGCAGTCTTCCGGGCATGAGACCTTCAAGTATATTTGGGTGACATTGGTGTATAATAGAAACAGCACTCCTGAGTTCCTGGTGATTATGCTGAGGGCTTCGAGGCAAAGGTTGAAAAGGGCTGGAGAGAAACTTTAACCTTGTAGGACCCTTTGTTGCAAGCTGACTGGATCTGAGATGGTACTCTCAATTTTTACAATTTGGGGGTGATTAGTTAGATAAGAGGTGTACCACTTAACACCATCAGTGCTGCAGCAATTCATCCCGGATGCTGCACTTTCTTGAATCCCATTGTTCATGACGAGCTCAGCTCGTCATGAGCACGCGAACAGTGTACTGCATGACGAGCTGAGCTCGTCATGAGCATGGAAGGGGTTAAGGATGACACCATGAATACCCAGTTGATGCTTCAGGGTGTCCAACAGAGCCTGGTGGCTGATTGTATCGTTGCGGCAGAGAGGTTGGACGAGCACATGTAGACAGGAATTGCTCATGTCTAGAATGCGGAGGGCTTTGTCCACAATCTGCAGAATTGTGGTCTCAGTGCTGTAGCCCTGATGGAATCTGGATTGAAGGGAGTCAAGGAGGTTGTTTTCCTGGATGTGAGATGACAGTTGGCAGGATACGCACTTCTCAGTCACCTTGCCTAGGACAGGCATGGTGGGCACAGGATGGAAGTTGTTGAAGTCATCAGAATCCAGAGCTTGTTTTTGAAGGAGGTGAAAAAGGTGACCCTTTCTTAGACAGTCTGGGAACAAGACCTGATCCAATGATGAGTTAACCAGGGTTACCCTAATGGAAGTTTGACTAGGGATTTACTGGTGGAGCCTGGATTGGCATCACAAAGATGGTTAGAGGGTCTCACCTTTGGTTGAGATCATAGTAGATCTGTCTCAGAGATTGGGGAGAAAGAGAACCAAGGCCTTGCATGACAGCATCTCCTCAATCGCAAGAAAGACATGGCCTGATTGTTTAGTAAGACGGCACAAAGTCTTTAGTGGTGTGGTAGAAAATGTTGTTCCATAGAAAAGAAAAAGCAGGTAATGTAGCGTAATCAATTAAATGTTTTAATTATGACTTTCTTGCATGTATCATCTATCTACATAGGCCTCAAATAGCATCTGTTTTGGCACTGTTTCCAAAACTACACTTGCTGTGGCATTTGCACAGGCATTTATCACTGTCTAATTGCCTATAGTTATTTCATGTACAAAGCTTCCTTCAAAGGGTATTAACATGAGCAAAATGGAAGTAAAACGGTTAGTTTGTGTTTTCCCACCCAAAGTCATAATCATGTGCAAGAGCATCCAAAATGCCTGCTGCAATAGTTATTTTCACCAGGGTGTGCTTGTGTTCCTTGTTGCGCCTTTGGTGTTCATGGCCTTTAGAATCATTATTAACATCCATTGTATTTTGAGGAAGTGATGAAACTGTTCTTTAACACCACCATAAGTAGCACAAGACTCACACAGCATAAAATGTCAAATGGTGACAATAGACCACCAACCTTTGTTTGAAGGAAGGGAAAAAGATATGTTTGAAGCAAGAGAAAAAGATTTGGAGTTTAACCCTGACTCAGATGACAAATAAAGCAAAGTAAGTGGTCTTATTCAACTTCAGGCCACAAGTTTCCATCATGTTAAAATAGCTTAGCGGTTTATGCAGCAGTTCGACGATCTGCAGGTAGCCTGTAAGACATGCATTGAATCAGTGGAGTAACACAGGCCCCGAAGCCCCCGTTGTGCGGGGGACAAGCTCCAAGGGGGCCCATCAGCACAGTAATCTGACCAGAGAGCTCCTGATTGAGTCTGGAGGGGGCCTCTCAACGTGCCTTGCAGGTTAGCCCCCTCAAGTTTTGTTACAGCAGTGAATTGAATTCTTGCCTGTAACACAAGCAATGACTCCCAGCAGGGCTAACACGTACATCTGCTTTAGGTCAATGGAACAAGAACAATTGAATGGTTAGTAATCAACATCTAAGTGCCAACAAATTCAGTTTTAATCCTGTGATAAATACATTATTATTATTTATAAAATGATATTCATGGACATGCATGCATAATATACTTTATACACAATGGTGCACAATAAATGACCACTTTGTTTTGCTTTTAAACTTTGACACCAAGGTACAGTATATCATACCACGATTTCTACTGTCCCATTGTTTTTCAAGTACAATTGCACAATTTCCTCACATGTGCATTGTTGTTTTAGAGAGCTGGTGAAAGTTGAAACATAGATTATACCACTGGAGGCACATGAGTATATGGAATGTTATTGGTTATGTATTGAAAGAAGTTTCCTACTGATCAAAATTGACTTCCTTGGCTGGCCGTATATTTATCTGAAGAAAAAGACTTATGGAATAATGTGGTATTTCAGGATGTGGCAGAGCAGAACTGCCATAAACTGACAGAGCTACGGCTCTCCCAAACCCACAGTGCCCCCACCTCATCTATAGTTTTGAGAACCCCCAGGTTATTGATGTTGGAGCCTCTGCTGATGTTAATTTGCACACCAAATTTAATGTTCATGACCACAACCTGGATACAATAGATACAATGGCAAATTTTATACAGATGTATCACATATCATGTTACCCTTCACACTACCAAAAAGACAACTATGAATGTATTTGTTAGAAATTGGCTTGTTGGTTGACAACAGCCACAATCCCTGGCAGGATGCACCACAAAAAGTCACTAAATTAACCTGTACTTAATCCTGGGTACACAAACAGTAATAAAATAAACCCACAAAGTAAAATCCCACACCAATCTAGAGAAATAGAGTACATTTTAATGAATTATTTGCCACCAAAATGACAATCAGTAGAACCAAAGTTATGAATTTTTAATGGTTTTAATAAAAAATAGCACCTAAAAGATCAACCAGCCAGCTGCGGACATCTAGTTGCTCAAGACCAGGTCAAAGTCCAAAAATATGACAGACCGCTATGAAGCTTGGATACAAGAAGTGGAATGGCTCCCATCAGTGATATTCTATGGAATTTTCAGGAAAGATTTTCTGAGAAGCTTAAGTTCAGTGGGGCATGCAGTGTCCAAGGAAAGAGCGCCATCTTCGGGGAACCTTGAGTCAAAGCCAAGGTGAAGATTTCTATGTTCAGACATAGGGCCTGATTGAGATCTTGATGGAACTTTCATCGTCACTCCGTGATGGAGTTTCTAAGTACTCAGTCAAGCTGACGGAATCTTGCCCACACTTTTTAGATGTTTGCAGGCAAAATCTACCTTTTGTGTTCCATTTGTTCACCCTAAGTAGGCAGGGTATGTCCAGACGTGGGTTAATTGCTCACTTTGCCACTGGATTCAAGCTAGCCTCGCTGATGAGTGGTGCTACCCCAAAAACCGGTCCCATGATGCTTGTTTCCGATCCAGGCAGTGCTTAATTTGAGCCAGGGATTTCCGGTGCTTGGCACTTATTTGTTAAAACCGGTGCTTGTGACAGTCTGCCACAAGGTGGCGCTGTCTAGGTAATGTAGAGATGGCCACAACAACATTTAATATGCATTTAATATACATTAAAAATCACTATTACCTGCCAACCAAGCCATTCTTATAGCTATGGAGGTCCAAAATGGTCTGAATTGTAACACTTGTAGGAGTGTGATGGTTAGTAGTTGTGTTGTTACTATCATTGACAGTATGGCAGGAGCAATGTGCGGTGCAAGCTGCAGTAAACTCCTGATGAGAGCCCTGGCACGTATTTTTTTTGTACAAATCAAGCACTGGCAAGGGAGACCTGGCTGGCAGGTCGGGCAGGACTGTTGCCATGAGGAACAATATCAAGACTGATTTGCATATGGCTGGGTCTGGGTCTGAACTGGGAAGGTGAAGTGAGCTAAAGATTAAAGAACGATGATGGATTCAACCCAGATCTGGGACTTAGGGATGAGTGTCCGAAATGTTTCAACACTCTATCCATTATCTCCTTGTGTTTTTATCTCCGTCTGTGTTGACAGTGTTTACCGTCACATATGCGACTCACTGCTGCCGATGCAGCGGACACCTATGCTGGCAAATAGTACTCCATCACCCTGAGGGCGGCGGGGTTGTGCCGAGCCTATTTAGATTAAACAGTTGTGCTATCAGTGTTCTAGAGCTGGTTTCCCAATGGAGGGATCCCACCACGGGCTGTATTCAACAATTTACCAATCATGTGGCTATTGGATGGATGCTAGCCACACACACCTGATGTGTTTTGGATAATTGTTAAAAATGTCTGCATACCACACTATAAAACACACTCAATTTCAAACCATGATCCTTTAACATTCCACTGCAGCACAACATTTAGAAGCTGAACCTTTGTCAGTCAAGTCAGGGGCCTTGTTTTGTTTTCTCTCTTTTTTCTCTCTTTTTCCTTCTTTCTTTTGTTTTCCTGTGGGTTAAATAAGTTACTTCAAATCTGTTAATTTAAATAATGGCAGGGAAGAGAATTCCTCCTTTTACAGAGGAAGTCTTGTCAATCAAAGTGGACGCTATTTTTAGAAAAGAGCTACAATTGTTTGGAACCCAAGTACAAAATACAACCATATCTCAGAAAAGGCAAGTAGTTGACAGAGTGAATGCTGTAACTAACAACCTATGCATGCAGGAGGAAGTTAGCGTTAAGTTGAGTTCCTTTTACAACATGGTTGTTTCAATGACCGCGTTGTTAATACACGATACCTTTACATTGCAAGTCATTAGGATCGACTTGCTGTAGCGGGTGCTCCTACCTAAGGAATAGTATAATTTACTATTCCAAACCTTCTCTACTGTTGCTCACGCTGGAGTTGGAATAGTAAATTATACTATTTTTAAGTACAGCACGACCTCTACAGCAAGTCGATCTAATGACTTGCGATGTGAAGGTATCACGTTCTAACAACGCAGTCGTTGTAACAACCGCGTTGTAATAGAACACAATGGAATAGTATGAGTAGTAACATGCTTTATTTCACTGTGCCATTTTTACATTTACAGTTCTATATCTTGCCACCATGGAATGACTGGATATAACCAAAAAATCTGATTCAGTAGGCAAACAATGATTGTTTAATGTCATTAGCTGGAGACAGATCTTCTGACTCACAATAGGAATCCCACATCAATTATCTGGTGCAATTCCAAAACTAGCTTTCAGTGGTGTGCTACAAGAACTACTTTCTACAATGATGAGACAAATCAACAACTGTATACACTTACCACAAAAAGAGGAATTTGCCAATGTAAATGGCGATTAGTATGCCTTGGCTTGACTACCATATGGGCTTAGTGCAATGTAAGCAGCACATACTGCACTGGTGCTCAAATTAAACAGGTAAACAAGTCTAATGCAATTTTCAAAACTTCCATTCAATCACTGTGCAAGTTATCTTTCTACAAGATATGTACACCAACATCATGTGTGTCTTTCACAGGATCAACTCATGTTCCATTTGTACTTCCCAACATTAGCAAATAACAGCAAATGTTACAACTTTGAAATGCTCTCTCTCCAGCCGCTCATCTATCATGTCAGTTTTAGGAAAATGCAGGCCCATTCTGCTCATTATGACGAATAAAACATATACATTCATTAACCCCTTCCATGCTGATGACGGCCCCCAGCCGTCATTCATCACGGTGGTCAAATTTTGGATGATGAAATTATTGACATAACTGAATGTTTTAGAAAGTTTGAAGTAATGTGGAGATCTGTTGGGCACAAGAACGGTAGGCAATTAGTTGTGTAATGAAAGCAAGAAGAATGCGCAAGGAAGTTAACAAAAATTGAAGTTCTGGGAGGAAGTGGAAATGCAGGGTGGGTGCAGAAATTAAAACAGGTATGTATTATAGCTATGGAGAGGAAGTACCATGAGAATGTAGTATGTGACAAAGCACTGCACTGAATTAGCAATCTTGTCTATCAGGGGTAAAAATTAGAAGATTACGTATTTTCCTCAGCATCACACACTTTTTGACCAATTCATTTATTTAAGATGATTCCCAGGTTTTTACATTTTTGATTGGGTTGGAGATTGGCCTAAAGAAGCTATGTGGAAAGTAGAAAAGAAGAACAGAATTAAGAACAATACCACCTTACCTATACATTTAAAAATGCATTACTCAAACTTAAAGCACTTTCATTCTGTATGTGTTGGGCCCAATCTACAAAATAGATACACTAGATGTATTTCATTTTCTTATTTATCTATTTTCTCAGAACATATTATCATCTTATTCAAAGTATTTTGTCTTTTTTATGCACACACATACTTAAACAACAAAATTATTTGAAAAATCCATTGATATTTCCCCACTGGCCTACTCAAATACTTCTGACCGTTCACCCATCTTAGCTCTACTAAAATATTAGAATCAAAAATCATTCATGCATATTTCAAAACATTCATTTACCATCCTACATTTGTGCCATACATCATAAACAGTAAAACAGTAGGGGAACACAACGAGAAATCGAACATAATAACTCGGGTGTATTCTTGGTAGGATAAAAATATACATTTAAATCATTCTGCCTAGCTCCAAATCATTATATAATATCTCCTATATATCTTCAATACTTTGCCTTTTCATTCCTTTTCTATCAATAACAAGTACAACTTTTATTTGAACCAAAGTAATAATCATTAAAGGGCTTATTTGTGAGTCCCTTGGAACACCTTTGTGCCACCATTGCGTCACATTTCGTGACGCAGCTGCGGTGTAAAAAAAATTGCCATATTACAAACTGACACATCTAGGCAGCTTTGTCACCATGTAAAGCCCTGCGCCACATTATACCCGTGTCAGGTATAATGTATGCATTGTGAGCTTTCCCACGCAACAAAGCCTCATAGGAGTGGCGCAGTTAAATCTATCTGATTTTACTGCGCCACTTCTAGGACGCCACTGCGTCAAAACCTTACGCCTGCCTCATAGCAGGCATAAGGATGACGCAGTGCCATGTGCATGGGCCTGCCTCTTGCATTTCAGAATTGCGTCATACTTGCGACACAACTACAGCAAGGCATGAGTTTTGCGCTGACTGATACGTCAGGATTCCATGAAGCTCCGTACAGTAAATAGGGTGCATCCATCATGTTGCAAGGAGGGCGTAGTGAAAACTGTTGCATCTCTGTTTTCACGTAACAATGCAACATTTTTCATAAATAAGCCCCTTAATCTCGTTATATGTACTCCACTCTACAAATCCCCAGAGTATTGACATCGACGCACGTTTTGCTACCAGATAAAAATGTAACTTCCTTAGGGCTCTCAAATGGATATGAACAATGAAGAGGAAAGGGAAGATAGCTGATGAAAAGAATCCACCTGTTAAATATATATGTATGTAAATAAACACAATAAGGCTCAGACCTCTCAAAATTTTACAAGAACAATTAACCAATATTGGATATTATTTGTGTACTCAGAAAGGGAAATCACCATGCGTGATATAGTGATATCTATCACTAATAAATATATCAAACATTTACCGACACCCATGTTCCTCAGTGAACCAGAAATATCAAGTGTAGGACTCCACCAACCAGTGATAACCTTATTCAGAGATACCAGAGCGAATCAATTCACCAACAGATTTAGATCTTACACTTACAAATGAACCCACAGTCCTGTGGGTATTTCTGCATACCAGGAGGGAGACAAGTATATAAGCCTTTGCTAAAGAACACACAGCTAAGGATGATAAAGAACAAGCATGATTACCATTCTGGATGCTGTTGAAGGAAATGGAAGATAGTCTTATTATTATAAAGATGCCATACCTAGTAATCCGTATATTTCACATGTATATTCAATGTGATAACTGAAGAATGATATAATGATCTTCAAAAAGATATTATAGAAATGTTGGTCATTTTTTCTAGTGTCCACGCCAAAGGCTGTCTAAGTTGAACCTGATTCAATAACCCATACAATACCAATCTATTAAAGAAGAATAAGGCATGTAAATAAGGGTCCTAACATCCTGGGTCACTAAGACAAACCATAAACAGGTTGAGCATTGCTCACTCGCAGTAGGACCAAATGTCTTGATATGCATCAACATGCAGCAAGATAATAATGAAAATAATAGCAAAGACCCCTCGTCCCTGAATGCACAAGGATATGGTTGAAATGCCGCTCACTCACAGCGGCATCGGGCACCAATGACCTGCACAGCGTGCAGCGTGGGAAAAATAACAAAAAACCTTAAGAGCATTTGGGTCATGGAGCCACATATGGGATGCAACAGCTGATCTGATATAAAAATAAGAAAGTCAAATCGATGATGTTAACTCCATATAACTAGTATGGAGTTACCACAACTAGACTGGACAGATGCCAAAAGTATCTAAGCTGAAAGAAGGTTCCCCAAAGCATAAAAATAAACATGCACTGAAATGGTAAGAAACTGCTAATAAAATAGGCAATGTGAAATAACCAAATTAATAAAAATGGTGGAGGTCAAGAGTATTGTACATGTTAGACCGCGCCAAAAAGTCAGATAAATGCCCGCTAAGATGGAAAGCAAAGTAGCCAGAAGTAGTCAAGAGGCCGTTTTCAGCCAAATATGTTAGTGCTCACCTAAGCATTACCTTAAAAGTAGATACATGCTTGAGTTGAGCATTTTATTGAGGATAAGGATTTTTTTCTATCTCTATTAAAACAAATTAAGCGTTTCCTTATCCAAGACAGATATGGAAGTTGTTTTCAATGTACAATTTTCTATATAGTTTGGAAAAAATATGAAAGCCGTCAGGTTAAGTTGGAAATGAAATGATGTGTTTTGATGATTTAGACTGGAGTACGCATGTACATGTTGAACGTCAGAGGTTAATGATGAGCTTTGTGGAACTCCTCATCAACCAGGTTTTTAGCTGGATTCACAGTGTAACTCTTTGCTTTGTTTGCTATTGAAGAGGAGTGAACTGATCTAATCTAATGCAGTTTCTGACAATCCTACCCAGTCTTTCAGGTGACTGATAAGGATATTTGAGTCAACAGTATCATATGCAGCCAAAAGATTAAGAATGAACCACATTACTGTTTTATTTGCATCTGTGAATAGGAGTGTAGGCAACTGGGTTTTGATGGAGGAAGGTGAGGACCTTTCTCAAACAACAACCACAATCCCTGTCAGGGTGAACCATAAAAGTCACTAATTTAACCTGTCCTTAACCATCAGGTAGCATTGCACAGAAGCAGTCAGACAACTAAAGGCAATGTGCAAGATATTTATGCAGCACACAAACAGTACAAGAGAATCCCATACCAACTTAAAAAATTGAAAAAAATGTAATACATCATTTGTCACCAAAACAACCAAAACCTATAGAACCGAAGGTATGAATATTCAAGGTTTTTAGCAAAAGATCAATGGGCCAACCACACGCATCTAAGACTAGGGAAAAGTCAAAAGATATGGCCAACTGCAATGGAGCACAGTTAGGTTACATGAGATAGATTGGGCCCGTACTTGACTACCTTCAGACCTAAATCAAATATGAAGACAAACTCAGAGAAGGTGAAGTTCAGCAGGAGAAGGCAACCACTGGTGTCCGAGGAGGAGGCTTCACAATTGTAGAGCCGCTGGATAAAGTCACGGTGAAGTGTTCCATGTTTGGACATTGTCACTTTTTTGGAAGTCGAAAAATCCCCAGTGGGACAAAGTTGCAGGCTGTAGCCGAAGAGGACTCCACAAGGCCTGAGACATTTTCTGTAGGGAACCTCTGACCAGGATTTGCTGCTGCAGAGAATAACACAGCAGGAACTATCTCAAAGTCAGGCTAACCAGAGGTACACGTTTGGTGGATTGGCGAGCAGGTAGGTCCCGGTCTCCTATCAGTTCCCAGAGCACTTATTTTGCAAAAGATTTTCCAAGTCCAAAGTTTGGGGTTTTAGATGTTTTGCCACCTTTAGCGCTACTTCCAAATGTCCGGGACTTGGTGGGCACACCTTCGTTGGTAGCAGAAGAGCGGTCCTCTGAAGTGCAAAGTAGGCCTCAAACAGCAAGGCAGTCCTCTGGAGTACAAGGCAGGAATTCTGTGAGTCCTCCACATGTCCAGGAGTTACCTGGAGAGTGGGTCTGAGGGTTATATTTTTACATTTGGTGACAGCTTTGAAGTGGAAGATACTTCTAGAACTCCCCCCTACACAGTTTGTTCTGGAATTTCCTTTCCCCAGCGCAGGAGGTCTAGGGTGGCAAAAGACTAGTGTTAAGTTCTTTGTGAGTATCTGAGGCAGCTCCTCTTAAATAAAAGCAGGACAGGGAACAGTTCCACCCCTCCCACAGTGGCAGGATGGACCATCCTGCCAATACTTAGCCCCCTTTGTTTCACTGTATAGAAGGAATACACAAAGGCCAACTGTGACTATAATCACACTCATCGCAGTCATGCCTCCCAGGACACAGGCTGCAGGCAGCAAATAGATACAATAAGAAAATGGCAACTTTCCAAATGTGGCATTTTTAGAACTGTGATCTAACATCTGACGTTTCGATTAAAGAGAATTTTAAATTACAATTCTTTAGCGATCAAAGATGACATTTCTACCTGTACCCAAATAAACTTTATCACTTAATAAATGTATTGAGATAACCCAGAGTCATCCTATGGGAGAGATAGGCTTCACAGTAGTGAAAAGTGAATTTGAGAGTGTTTCCCTACCAGAACATGTAAAACTTAAAAGCACATGTCCAACTGTTTAAATACTTTGCACCCTCCCCTAAGGGCTGTGTAGAGCCTATCCTAGGAGTGGCTTATGTATTAGAAAGGGAGTGAGTTCTAGGCCTGGCAGAAAGTTTCTTTTGTCAGGTTGAATTGGCAGTTTAAAAATGTACACCTGCTGCAATGGCAGGTCTGAGACATGTTTCAGAAGGCTCCTAAGTGGGTGGCACAACAAGTGCTGCAGGCCCACTAGTAGCATTTAATTTACAGATCTTGGATACATGTTGTAGGGACCTATAAGTCATTTAAATGTGCCAACCAAATGTAGGCAAATTTTACTATGTTTTAAGGAGTGATCACAAGGTCTTTAGCACTGGTTAGCAGTGGTGAAGTGCACTGTTCTAAAGCCAACAAAAACTAATGTCAGCAAACAGGAGGTGAATAGGCATACAATTTGGCAAAAGACCATCCTGAGGCTAACAGGTGATGATGGGTTCTCAGATGTTTATTACCATAGATTCTGGTTCTCTTCCTGGTCTGAAACTAGATTATAGATCATGCTGGATGGTTTACTTTCCAAATGATTTTGAAGTTGTCTGAGTGGTGACTTTGAGGTTTCAGATTGGGCTTAGGGAGGTTAATTTGGAAGTATCTACTGTGTTTCTTTAGTAGAGGTGCTAATGTTTGCCAGGTTTAGTTGAAGTAGTACTACTCTGTGTTGGATGGATTTGTTGATCACATATGAAACATGAGGCATCAGTGACTGGCAGCATTTCTTCATCTACTTTGCTGACTATGGGTAGGCTAGGATATTTGAAGCTTTAAACTTGCCTGCTGACTTAGCCACTCCGTTTATGCTTAGGGGCTTACAGTTGCAAACATGAGTAATGTTTGAATGGAGAGGTGAATGATGAAAACTAGATGATATGATATTTTTGGTTACATTATTGTCAATTTTGACTGCTTTCCCCTCAAGGAATACACTGATGTTGCTAAAGAGCTGCGAATATGGCAGAGACGTATTAATAAAACTAATAGTATAGAAGACTTCTATAAACATCTTAAAATGTTCCTTTGTGCGGTTAAACTGTAGTCCGCCCGCCATCCTAATAGACCCCATAGTTTGGACAATGGTTGGCCTCAGGGGAATTTAAAAATGCCCCAACATTTCCATTAAAATGAAAAATGTGATTTTTTTAGGTTTGTAAATTAAATAATATATTCATTTGGGTATTTGTATATTTTTTGATTATTGCTTCTTTCTGTAATTTTGAATATTGTTTGTGGTTCAAATCATCGAAAATGCTTAAGCTAGGATCCCTGGCCTACAGTAAGGACCCAGTGACGGTCCCTTGTTTCCAATAATGATTTAGTACGGTTGCCCAGATTTAATAATGAATAAGTGGGAGTCCAGAGAAGTCAAAAGGTTAAGAACCAGGGTTGTAGCAAAAGACTCAAGTCCTAGAGTCCTGAAAAATAAAATCAAAGGCCACATGAGGTGGTAGGGTGAGGACACCCTGCCTCCCTATGCCATGTGAGGGTGTCCCAAATGTACCTTGTCTAGGGTAAAAAGATGAAAATAAATATTTCGGGTAGCAGACACAGCAGTACAGGCACCCTACACCATGGTACCCAGCAGGGCCACCTCAGTAGTACAGCAGATTGATAACACAGTAGTTTTTTTGTTATGTTTTTTAAATGGGATTGGTGACTAGTAGCAAAGTACCATGGTAATGGATTTTTCTTTTTTAAAGAGTCTTGTCATAGACCACATTCTGAAGTCAAACACCCTTGTACAGGCAATTGGGTGTTTGACCGGAATATCAAGTTTTTAATAAATTGTTGTCAAAAATATAGTTTGTTTAGGTAAGTAGTAAAATGTTAGATAACAATGTTTTTTTAATATTGCTTACTTGCATATTGTAATAAAAAATATAATTATTTGATTATTTTAATATATATTAGTTAAAATAACAATTATAGGTGATAGTATTGTTGATAGAGTTGTAATTGTTTTTGTAAATTGTGGTTTCTCATTTAAAATATATATATATATTTTTTAAATACATTAGTAGTCAGTCAAACAGACATTATTTGGCATAAAAATGCCATAGAAGCACACAAAAAAATAAATTCATATTAAAACTACACAATCATGATACATTCCAATAAAAGGACTTAAAAAATCATATATATATATATATATATATATATATATATATATATATATATATAAACACCCCATAAAAATTCCACTTAAGATGCCTTCAAATTCATAAAAGAATTGACCTGCACAATTTGCACAAAAAAATCTATAAGCAGGGTCTTAAATCATCAATAAGTATAAGTATAAAATGACTGAGAAATTAAAGGCCTGATTACGGCTTCGGTACAGTGGCTCTGCCTCAATGCCAGTGCAGCTGCGCCACAGCTGCGCAAGGACCGCCAACCGTATTGCGCATTGAGAATGTGCAACTCGTAATATGTCGGCGGTTCTTTGGCCATTCCCATGCCGGTGCCTGGAAAACAGCAACCACAATGGGAAGGCCCAATTAGTTCCAGCACAGAATGGACAGTGATGCCCATGCCGTTCTGGAACTGGGGGGAATATAGACAGGGGGGCACATGTTGTGCCCCCCTGAATGTATCCCCATGGGGGGTCTTGGGGCCCTTTGTTCTTGCACAGCCAACTTTTTCATTGTGGGGCTCCGCCATGAAAAGGCTGGCGGTGCAAGAACTGAAAATATGGTGAGCAGGAATGCTCAGCATAATGCGTTGTGGCGCTCCTGTGCCACCACAAGGGAACAACGGTTAGGACTGTTGCCTGGCGCAGCAGGAGGTCTGCCACCAATATGACTTTGTAAGTCATAATCGGCAACACGGTGGACCGCCACTCCTCCTCCACCGTGAGTCTGGCCGTCACAAGACCACAAGACTCATAATCAGGCCCTTTGTTCATGAAACATTACAATGACCCATACCTGTTTCGGATCCTCTGGGCACAATGGAGAAAGCTTGCCACAACACCACACAACTCCATATTCTCAAATTTCTGCAGAAAGACTAAAGCCTCCACATGAGATCTAATATTTGAAGAAAATATGATTCGGGTCAAAAAACCCTTCCTTGCATATGAATGTAAGTGACAAAATAAAATAAAGTGCAATCTGCTTAGTTGTAAAGCATTATCACACAGATATCTTGCCAGTGATGAGTCCCAATCCGCATTTCTAGGTAAAAACACAGAAATACAGCATATTAAAACGAAGTCTTGTAAAAACCTGAACTTCATGTTAGAGGCCACAAAGAGATATGTCTCGCACTCAATTGACGTTTTGAATACCTTATATTTAATACTAGCACATCATTTATCAAAATTTACTGGATAGAGTCTGCCTTGCCTTTCCTGAAATACTGCTTTTTTATAATAAAGCACAGACTTTGCTTTGATATATTCTCAGGAATTAATTTTGCAATTTATAATGTACTAGCTGGTTGTTAGGTTTTATGGAAAATAAAATAATTATAATTAATTTAATGTTATTGTTAATTTTGTTTTGTAAATTAAAGATTTTATTTAGGAATTATTAAGTAAATTGTTTTATTATGTAATAGTTATTTATGTAGTTAGGTTTAATTTGTTATTTTTCATGTACAATTACATTTATCTTTTGGGTTAATTATTTTGATTCTAGTAGTGAAATCTCAAGTTTGCAGGGGGATGTCGGAAGGAATTTAAATTATAAATAATTTTATAATGGTAGTAATTCATTTTTAATTGATAATTATGTCATAAATCATTCATGTAAATAGTTTTTTTATCATTTTATTTTCAATGTAATTTTGAAATTTTAGAATACATTTAATTGTTAATATTTTTGTAAGTAATTTATAGTTTAGGAGCAGGTTGTTGATTTCGTAGTGGAATAGGGTGAGAAGTCAATGAAGATATACTATTTTCTACTTTAATGTAAAACATATGTAATTGGTAATTTGATAATTATGTATTTATTTTTATTGGTGGGCATAATAAGTTCTTTGGGCCTGAGTACAATGGTGGCGGTCCGACAGCTGACAGGCCATGGGTGGCAGTTCGACCGACGACAGTCCTTTCTGTCCGTCCGCCATGTTCTGATACTGGCAGTTGTACACAAAGTTGTCGGTCTCAAGATCGCCGGCTCCACCAGGATCATCGATCCCAATGGGTTGGCGGTCAGAGCAGCGTACCTGAATGGCGGTGGTGCCAAGTCAGGCACCGCTGTCGGGATTAAGATATCCCTTTCCAACAGCCTTTTCACAGCGGTAATCCCACCATGAAAAAGGTTGTTGGAAAGGGATATGGGGGCACCAAGTAGGTCCTCACCCCTCTAGGCCACGGAGAAGTGGCCCTGAGGGCACATTTAGTGCCCCAACTCACCTCCATGGACATGTGCCATGCATGACATGGTGCACGGACGTGCAGGAGGTGCGGGATGACGTCACCATGTGCCTCAGCCCTTTACCAGGGATGCAGTAAAAGTCAACAATAATGGGGTAACCCTGTGTCCTTCAGAACCTGGGTAAGTATATGCATAGCAAAAATGGTGCTGTCGGGAATAAACTATTCATTTGCGAACAATAACTCTGTTAGACA
This sequence comes from Lissotriton vulgaris, assembly GCF_964263255.1. Taxonomy (NCBI): domain Eukaryota; kingdom Metazoa; phylum Chordata; class Amphibia; order Caudata; family Salamandridae; genus Lissotriton; species Lissotriton vulgaris. Next base: position 925,059,731 of record NC_141689.1, on the reverse strand, counting down.
AACATTTACTTCATATACAATAAATTAAGTCATGCCTTAAATGCAAACCTGGAAGCAATGGAATACACATCCCTTAATTGCAAAGAATGCAGGTGGATTCATTCTCTCAATACGGTTAGCGAGGGGTTAAAGGAACTTAAGGAGACCTCAAACCAAATGGGCCAGTTATGATTGTGCCCTTCAGCGTTATTCAAATTGTATTCATTTGATCCATATCTGCACCATCTTGATATGTGACCCTCTTGTACTAACCTGTCAACATGTACATTTGCTATTTTGACTGTATAATGTTGTTATTTAACTTGGATTTTGCGTACTCATGTGCAGACACACCAGGATGTACCACGGTTAATCGTACTGACACACCACGAGCCACATGCACATTTTAGATGTCTCTAGAAATATGGTTGTTTCAGACTAATATGTATACTATAACTGATGCATCCTAAATATTATTGACTACAGTCTGGCTATACTCAGTACTCTGAATCTGGCACATCCTTTACACACATTTATGGATGTTTTCGGATACATGTTTGTAAGACACTGACATCAATTTGCATTCTGAGTCTCAATATCGTTACCTGAACAATTGTAAGCCGGACTTTTACACCGCAGCTTGCTCAGCTCACAATGAGCAATCTAAGTTAATATTCCACTCAGAAATCACATTCGTACTGTATGTCTGAATATGTCCTTTGCTTAGTTCACAATGAGCACCCCGAGTTAACCTTTATTCATGTCATATTTAATGTAGGTTTAACAGCCTGCGGATAAATCACATTCCAGAAATCACATTCATACTGTATTTTTAAATATGTACTTTGCTCAGTTCACAATGAGCACCCCAAGTTAACCTCTATTCATGGCATATCTAATGTAGGTTTAAATAGCCTTTCGATAAATGTCTTCTATGTTTACACACCCACCACGTCGATGGCAGTGGCATGCCACAGTTGTCATGGAAACACTTAGAGATCCCTCTAAGTTGACGGCCCATCATGGCAGTCAGCATCCAGCAGCTTCCATCATCTGGGACCCATGTCCATGTCCATCGGCATTGAATCATCAGCCTATTTAACCAGAAGCCTCTCTGAGGCTCTGAAGACTATTGCGATCCGGTCACTCACTGCCAGGTCTCCCGCCTGGCTTTTCCAATATATTGATTCCTTCCCTGAAATGGCAGACTGGGCAAGTGCCGAATATACCTAACTGAGGTGAGCCACTAATAGGGAATCATGCAGCTATGACATACTCGATTGGCTTCACTGCGGTTTGACAATGTTTTTAGATAGAGATCTGACACCAATAATAGAATTATTCATTTCTAAATCTTCAGAGACCACCTCACCCGTTTTTGCCCTGAGCTTCCCTGATTAATGCATGTAAGACACTGTGTGGGTTGCTAGCCTTCCTACCCTCCCTCGCCCAAACCTTTTGTTCCTTTGTTTCCCTCCTTTTCCTCCATTCCCTCCTTTTTTCTCCCCTTCCTCTTCGGGGTCTTCTTTCCCTTGTCCCTTCTTCCCCTTCCCTCCCCCTTTCTTCCCCTTCCTTTCCCCTCCTCCCCCTCTCCCCTTCTCTGTTTTGACTAGGCACGAAGAGCTGTCTCTCTCCTGATTTTTACCGTTTGTAGACCTCCCAAGATGATCCCACATCGCTTGGTGAGAGTGCCCCCATCATTCATATATACTCTGGCTGCCCTCAATCTCAAAGGATGCCTTGGCTACCTAGATTGGGTGGGTCGACAATCTGTTCTAGCCCCTGCTAAGTGAATGTTTTTATTTGTTTTTGTATGGAACACACACTGACACACTTCCCTTAACCTTAGGCTTTCTCCCATTCATGTCCTGATGAAGACCTGTTCGACAAATTAACAGTGCGTTGTAAGGGTCGAAACGTTGGCGATTCCACGCGGTGGTCGAGATAAAAAGGGGGTCCCAAAACGTGTTTTCTCCATGTTAATTTCCATAGGGCGGTCAAACTCACTTTTAGCCCGAACGGCTGAATGGATTTCCACCAAACTTGGCAAAATTGTAGGGACTGGTAGACCGATGTGCCTTTGCTATGTCTCAAGATATGTGCTCCAGTGGATTTTGAGTAATTTAGGTTAAAAAAAATATATATATCTATGGCCGCGCCCCGGTAAGCGCACCGGGGAGCGCAGCGGGCGTGACACGCGAGGTGCGTACGGAAAGCTGATTGGCTCTCGGGTGTCTGTAAACATTCGAAACTGTCCGGACCGGCCGCCATCTTGTGTCTCGGTAGGGTAGAGACACAAGAGGTGGAAAAAAAAGGGAGAAATGACCATAAGGGGGCAGGGTAGACGCCCCCTGACCCCCTATGTTTGATGTGGGGGCTATAAAAGGACCCCGCGGTGCAAAATAATATATTTTTTTTTTGATGTGCGCGGGGGGAGCGCCCGGTACGCGCACCGGGGAGCGGACCGGGGTGCGGCCCATGGGGAAAGAAGAATGACAGTTATTAAAAAATGTAGCCTCTTTTTATAAATTGGAGGTAGTTCTAAAAAGAACTGTTTTTTTTCTTCTTTTTATTGTTTTATATTTTTTTTGTGTTTTTGGAACATTTTGTACTTTTTTTGGCTTTTATGAACTATTTTATATTTTTTTGTTATTTTTATGGGGAGAAACGAAAAAACAGGGAATTGAAAATGGCTCAACTGGAGCAAAAAAAAAATAAGAAAAAATGAGGGTTTTTTGGGGCATTTATGGTTGTCCCCAGCAAGGACGATAAGCTTTATGCTCAGTTCACCATAGGACATGGTCTTACCACAATGGATACATGTTATACGGAAATCCGCAAACCGTGGCTGAATGCAAGGGATCGTCTCCCTTGCCTCTGGTCCCGATGGAGTGGGTTGCCTTCTTTTGGAGGTGGTGCTTGAAGATTGGGGAGGGTTACTGGTCAGTTCCCTCATCTCTGCAGCAGAATAGTTCATCGGATGCCTGCGCTGCATGTGGCGAATCATGGTGTTGTTTCCAAAAGAGTATTTTTTATTAGGGTTCCCCCTGGAAAGTTCCATGCCACAGATTAGGCAAGTCACCTCGGCCGCATTGACTTTTTTCTTGCCCTCTGGGATCGAAAAAAAACTCCCATACAATGTGTGGTTTTGGCTGGTATGGGGTATTGTGTTCTTGCAGCCATCTTCTCCTCCCCCCCTCCTCCTCCTCCTCCTCCTCCTCCTCCTCCTCCTCTTGTTGACCACCAATGTAATCTTGCTGTGGTCCTATTGGTGGTTGTGGTGGTGGTGCAGATGCTCCAGCTGCTGCTGCTATTGAAGCCATTTCAAAGTACAAAATATACCTCAAAGATCGCAAAACAGGTCTTCCTAAGTCAAAGGACAAAGTCAGAATAAGGAAAAAAGGTGGGGTCTTTCATCATTTGGAAAAAAAAAAAGGACTGAACCAATGAGAAGTGTTATTATCAGGTCACAAGACCAGGGATTTCATCATTATGAAACCAAAACTGTTCTGCACCAATAAAAAGTGTTATTTTCAGGTCACATGACCAACGCGCTTACGCGGCGCGCCCCCGGGCGCGCCCCCGGGCACGTCGCGTAAGCGCGTCACATGTTTACGTTGTGCAATCGTATTCGCTCAAGTGCTTCCGGGTGCGCTTACGCCGTGCGTATCACGTGGACGCGGCCACGCGATACGTCACAATGATGTTTTCGTTCGCGGCAATAGTGCTAACGGGATGCTCTCCGGAGCGCGCCCCGGGGCGCTTCAAAAGACTACGCTTTCCGGGGCGCTCACCGGGGCGCGCCCCGGGAGCGCTCCAGGGTAAAACAAATATATATATATACATTAAAAAAATTTTTTAAATACAAATAAAATATAAAATTCATTCATTTTCAAAAATATTACATTTTATAGCTATAGACATTTGCTATTAACAAAATTTTGAAATTCAAAGAAAAAAACATAGGTTTGGGGCCTTGTATATAGTTCGGAATTAGCATTTAAAAAACCTATGAAATTCACTGAAAAAACCTTAGGTTTCACACCAGTTATAGTGAGGAATTAGCATTTAAAAAACCTATGAAATTCACTGAAAAAACCATAGGTTTCACACCAGTTATAGTTAGGATTTAGCATTTAAAAAACCTATTAAATTCACTGAAAAAACCATAGGTTTCACACCAGTTATAGTAACCTGGGAATTTTACTGACATAAAACCATTGAAATTCCACGTTATAGTTAGTTGGACTCATTATAACTTGCGCGCCTGCAATGCACTGCTGATGACGTCACATATTACATCGCTCATGACATAGTCAGTGACATCACTCATGACATCACTGATGACATCATCCTTGTGACAGAGTCAGAGACCTCCTTTCAGTGTAATGTAACCCTTGAAACACATATTCAAAAATAGAAACTAAAATTTTCAAAAAAATGGAGATACCCATACCAGTTACAGCAACCAATTCAGTAATACCACCATCTATATACAAATCCACTCATTCACCAACAGTTCTATATAGTCACTCATACATATATTCACTCATCATATGTAGTGATACACCTATACATCCTGTTACACACCGACAGTCATCCAAAAGTTACTCACACACATACTCACATATGCAAATAAACTATTGAACATCCATTAATTTGCATATACGGCTATACACACACTACCACTTTACTTCTACGGAAACTTACACATACTCACTCTCTTAAACAATCAATTTATAGAAACACATACTTTTTTAAACAGTAACTCTTACAATCTCTCACTCTCACATATACTCACTTATATACATCAATACTCACATATACTAGATTAAAACATATGTCGTTACTAAAAAAGACAATAGTGAGACAGTCATTCACTCACTAACACATACATATACACACTCATCCACCTATACAGTCCTGCACATATGCTGTCTTCAAAACACATACAAACAGTGAGTCAGTCACCAACCCATGCAGCTACTTATACACAAAGTGAAACTCTGATACATATATTTCAATATTTAAAAGTTACTTGTTAATATACGTATTCACTAAAATACACCTAATAAGGCAGTGAACCAAACAATTTATTTATAAAAAACATAATAAACATAAACATCCATTTAGACACATATTTTACCATTTATTCTTCCATCAACCTTTACAAATAAATATATAAAACATATTTATTTTTCAGAAAGACACGCATTCACTGGCTGGTGTCATCAGTGATGTCATGAGTGATGTCACTGACCATGTCATGAGTGATGTAATATGTGACGTCATCAGCAGTGCATTGCAGGCACGCAAGGTATAGTGAGTCCAACTAACTATAACGTGGAATTTCAATGGTTTTATGTCAGTAAAATTTCCAGGTAACTATAACTGGTGTGAAACCTATGGTTTTTTCAGTGAATTTAATAGGTTTTTTAAATGCTAATTCCTAACTATAACTGGTGTGAAACCTATGGTTTTTTCAGTGAATATATATATATATGCACTGGACGCCTATCACTGAGGACCCAAAAGTCACTTTGAATACATACTTTGTTACACTGCAACCTGTTTTTGATAGCCATGAAGACAATTTGCAAAAGTATATGAATGCTGGAATTTCTATAAATATTAACTATTGCAAGTAACTTCAACTCTGCTCTCTTGTCTTGTGTTCCATTGCTTCCATTTTTGCATTTAAGGCATGACTTAATTTATTGCCTATAAAGTAAATGTTTGTCTGACAGAGTTATTGTTCACAAAGGAATAGTTTAATCCAGACAGAACCATTGTTCCTTTACTAAGGATGCAGCATGCCTCCCCATGAGTTTCCGACTGCAGCCCGGCGGTCGCATTGTGATACGGCAGTCAGACTGGCCGCATACCAGTGGATGGTCTCCTGACTGCAGCAATAGTGGCTGATGGTCCAACCAACCGGCATCAAAATAATGCCTTTTTTTACAATTATTTATTAGTTTATTGAAGTTTTTAGGTCTCTCACAGGCAGCGCATGTGCTGCCTCTCCGAGGCATTAAGTAATTAGTAATACCAGCAAAACTCCTCCCAGTGCATTTCCTTTTGTTTTTTCGCTTGCCATTGGTCTAGTCTGGCAATGCTTTTCTTACCTTGCTCATTGTTGGCTAGTGGTCCCATCCGTCACTTTCATTTTCTTTCCTTTCTGCAGGAAGCAGCATCGACCAACTACAGTAGACTTACACTGCATGGCGATATTTTTTGACTGTTTTGTTGTTTTGTAGGTCTCCCATAGGGATCACCAAGAGCCACATGGACATCTGCTGTCCCGAGTGCACTGAGCGCATGCAGTCCCCACCACGTCCAAGCTGCAGCCCCCTGGCCCTCTGTTATTGCCTTGGCCACACCGCTCGCTTTCATTAGATGGTAGAATGCACTCTTTAATTCATGTCTTGCCGAAGCAAGCATAACAAAGCACATTGCAATGGCACCCTCCTGCTTCCACACAGCACTCATGTCTCATTCTGGAAGTGCTGTGTGGGGCAGCAGCTATTCTTAAAGTGAAAGCGGGCATGGCACCTGCAACTACAAACAAGCAGTCGCCAAAACAACAAGAGCACAAAACAATTGAACACCAGCTTTGGCAATGCTGGCTGCTTGATTGTATTTGCAGTGTGCCATACACACTTTCACTTTAAGAACAGCTGCCCTCCCACAGAGCACTTGCATTACAAATGAAATAGTTTTTCTTCTCTCTCAGTGGCGATGAAAGAAGCCATTTAGGATTTCGCCTTCCGCAGAGTCTCTGCATACTTTAACCATTGTGCGCTGGACAAGTAAACACACCAACTGCTCAACACGCGCTGATGAGCTTAAGTTGGCAGACTGGAAACCTATTGAGCACTAGAACCATAGCAATATAGAGCCCGGCAGCACCTAGAGAGAGGGAGGGGGGCTCAGAAAGCAGCAGCACCCCATGGAGCTTTAACACACACATAAATCCAAGGCGCAAAAAGGGCACCACACCTCTGGTTCTCCACGGGGCAGCAGCGCTTAAGTCCTACCAGCCACGGGGGCCAAGACGTAATTGTGGGCCCAGCAGTAGTGGGGATATTAGCAGTCCCTCTGGTAGCAACTGCAAGAAGACATGCAATAGGAGAACAACAGCATTCAGGGGGCTCTTACTATAAACTGAAAGATTATAACCGGGAGCGATCCCACTATTGCAATTAATAGCCCCTAGGAGAGAGGCTGGAAGTCTGTCCCCTTAGCATTGGGCAGGCACCTAACACCCATAAGGCTCACAGGGCTTTAGCCCCCCTCTGTCGTGTGTGTCATCCCGGGCTGAGACAGCTTCCCGGGAACACACACAGCAGCAATGAGTATTTCACAGGTCTTTAAAAGACCGTCAGCTTATTAATGAGGCATTGTTGTTATTTTATTATTTCACTTCACCCCTTCTTGGAGCCCCTTCAGCTCAACTCAGACTATGACTGGTAGAATTGCCCCCCCCCCAAAAATGTCATCAGCCCATCCCCCCAACACCGCCCCCCCCTCAGGCCCCCACGCCCCCAAGATATTTGGCTTTAATTCCGCCTCTGGCAACAACCTCACAACCATTAACAGCAACCAAAAGCTTTTGGACGAAATTTGGCACCTCGAAATCCAAAACCCAACAATCCACGAGGACGCATTTAAAGATAGGTATAATTTTGAAGAGAAGCATAAATACCCTGATGAACAACTATAAGCCCATGAGCACCCAATGTCCTGGGGCAGCCGCGGTAGGGGGCGGGCGACAAGATCCAGTTCCTAAGGAACCGGAAGCAACCAGTACGCAAGGAGACAGCCTGGCTCAGCATCGCCAGCAATGAGCCCACTGGCACCATGCTCAGGTCCTTCCTGGTGAAGAAGGCCTCTACCCACAAGATCCTAAAGTACGGGCAACCGGAAACACGGAGTGGTAAGGCAGTGTGAATGGTGAGTCTGAATGCATGCCGGGGTAGGCTGCTGTTGTCTGGTTAGGGTTAGCCGATGTCTCCGTGTTTTGGGCCTTCCTTGTTTTTTTTCCAGTCCCCGTCTTTCCGATTACAAAACATTGTTATCTTCTTTTTAGTCTCATTGGAGCAAACGAAGACTCCAACTCCCAGAATGCACGGCTGTTTGCTGCCCATTCTGGAATTACTAAAGTGTTTCTTGTGCCACGAATCCGCTACTATCCCTTTCTTGGGTACTTTTCTCTTAGTATACCATGGTGCCTTGGAAAGTAATTTGCAGCGATGTGCTACTCTGCAGATGAGCCGCGCACCTGTAAATTGCCATAGTCATCAGTGTGGCATTAGTTCAGTTATGGCTTTTTTAGGCAACTGCACATAGCATTCTGGGTAGTGGCATAAAACAAATTCCCCATAACATACAAAACACCTCCACAGATTTCAGTGAGGTCACCCACTTCTCAAAGCTATGTCATCCAAAGTACAACATTTTCCCTAATGTTTCGTAGACTGTAGTGGGAATACTAAATATAACCCCTCCGAAGTCCAACAATTTCCCTGCTGTGGTGATACTGGAGTGGAAATAGTACCCACTTTATGTACTGTTGCTTATACAGTAGAGTAAAAATAGTGAAATCTAACCCTTCTGAAGTCCAACACTTTCTTTACTGCTGCGAAAAGTGGAAAGAGTTATTCTAACCCCTCCAGAGTCTAACATGTTGGCAATGTTGCTTAGACTAGAGTGGGAAGAGTAAATGTAACCCCTCTAGAGTCCAACAATTTCCCATTATGTTACTTAGAGTGGAGTGGGACTATTAAATGTAAACCCTCCAGAATTCCACATTTACTGTTGCCAGAGATCAACATTTTCTTTAATATTGCTTAGACTGGAGTGGCAATAGTAAATGTCATTCCTCTGTAGTCCAACTATTTCCCTACTGTTGCTTAAACTGGAGAGAGAATAGTAAATCTATCACCTCCAGAGTCCCACACTTTGAGTGACAGAGTGAGTAAAAGTAGGGATAGAGTGAGCAGGAATGAAGGTATGAGTATGAAGTGAAGTAGAGAGACAGTGAGAAAGTGAATAGACGAGAAGGAGGGCACAAGGGAGGGTGTGATGGAGAGGGAATGCATGAGGGTTGGTGAACGAGAAAGCAAGTGAGAAGGAATATAATTAAAGGAAGTCAGTGAACGAAAGGTTGAGTGACTAAAAATGACAGATTTAATGAAAGGGGTGAATGAGTGGAAGGGGTAAGTGAGTATATGAGAGAGATTGAAGGAGAGAAAGTGAGGAAGCAAATTAGAGGATTTGAGTATGCAGTAGGGTGATAGAGAAAGTGTGTATGAGTCTATCTGCCTAACTGCTTGAACCGAAATAGATGTTTTTTAATGCCTGTAGTAATGAATCCCAGAATGCATTTGGTTTTCTTCTGGCTCATGTTTGGATTTTATTACCAAGTTGTACCCTTCCCACAAATCTGGCTCAGTTAGTTCTTTCCTCTGCAGAATATATCTTTGAAGTGTTTTAATGTAAACCGTAGTAAGCACATTCAGACATAGAAGTCTCCTCTTTCTCTCTTTTGGGTCAAACAGAAATGTCCAATTAGAAATATGCATTTTTTAAGCTGCTGTTCTAAACAAAACCAGTGGGTTTCATGTGACACATCGTTAATGTCATTACCTAGTAGATAAAGGTCCCTTTTAACTCTACATCAGTTTTAAAGGTTATCCTAGAGGATGTTTTTCGTTTCTAGTCCGGTCAAAAGTTCACCATGCATGCCATGGCCTTCACCCCCACCCACCAAGGCACCCAATCCCCACAGTGTCACACCCTCTGCCCTACCTACCATGGATAGCCAACCTCTGCTGTACACAGATTACAGCTGTGTACAGTTAAAAATGGTAGCTACAGTAACAGCTGCAGTTATTGTCATGCCTTTTTTTAATACGGTAGCCATTTCCGTTATATGTTTGCATACCAGCCACTTGTTGGTAAGATGCTAAAATAGAGCAACTTATGCAAGGTTCCTTGTTGACACTGTCAGTGTGTTTTTTCTTTGAACCTTTCTGTGAGCTGTTGCTTTCTATGAGAAAATGGTTGTTGCTGCTCATATCACTTTCATTGACAGAAAAGAATTGTATGTAAGTAGCGCCTGCAGGGTATATTGTAACGTACATATAGTGAATAACTACTGATGACTTGTAATGTTGTTTTTTGTTGCAAGCGAACTATGATGCCACCACAATGAAAAAAAAATTAGTGTATGGATTAGATAGGGAGATTGAACCCTTCCATTATTTTTATCAGTTGTATTGCCTTTTACCACTTTTTGTAAGTCCTTATTGACGGAAGGACTCGGTAGGTAGATAAGACTGAAATTCTTCCCTGTAGCTCACTTTCCATGTCCTAAGCACCCAAGAAAAGAGTTACAAGTACTCTGGGGGCATGTTAGAGGGTAGTACACATAAGTGATTTGTAACTTTTCATTGAGTAATATAGAGTTATGGGTGCTGCTGTTATTGTGCCACAACATCAAGTGCTGAGTGATTAAAGTAATCTGTCCTGCTTTTTTTGTCTTTAAAATGTTATACTTTATTATACAATCCATAAATGTGAATAGTTGCACCCTGCTACTATCAAAAAACGAGCAAGGTCTGCAGATGGCTATAGCAAGGTTTGAGCTATTTTGTAAGGACTATGGTCTCATAATAAATGTAGATAAGACCAAGTTTATGGTCCTTCATAAACAGAAAATAGTAAAAGGGACAGTTACCATGAACAATGCTATACTTGAGCAGACAAATGTTTTTACTTACCTCGGTATTACACTAAGTCCAAAACTTAATTGGAACCCACACTTGGACATGCTGTTGCTTAGACATGCTCAACTGTCTGGTGCACTGTTAAAAGAACACCGGTTATCCCACACCAAGCCGATTGCCCCTATCTTGAAAATTTACAATGCAAAAATGACAGCTTCAGTATTGTATGGGGCAGAATTATGGGGTTTTAGTAATCTATCTATTTATGAGGGCTATTACGGGTTTACCGCAATCCACTCCTCTATTGCCGCTTTATTATGATCTGGGAAGCCAGTACCTAGAGGATGTGGCGCGTTTTAGACCCGTGGCCTACTGGAGGAGGCTATGGGTTACACCAGAGCTTACCGAGTATGCCTATGCTCTCCTGGAGGTCAGGGACGCAGCCGGTTTGGGTAAAATCTTATGGCTAAAGCAGGTTAAGACAACACTGTGTGATTTGGGGCTTAATATGTTGTGGCAAAACCCAACTACTGCTATATTTCCGTCCTGTAAAGGACTAAAGGGGCTATACTGAAATATATTTATGATGAAACGTTTTTCGTCTTTGACGAATTCTTCCCTGTCAAGGGACTTTTTAGAGACTAAACATGTACCCATTTATGAAAAATACTGGGACCTTATAACAGTTCCCTGTGATAGGAAATGGTACCACCAATTTAGGATAGGCGCCCTTCCTATCAAATCATTTACAGGTAAATGGGGTACAGGTTCCAGTATGGAATGCCCGTTTTGCCCAACACAATTAGAATCTATTGCCCAAGTTTTCTTCATGTGCCCAGTTTATAGGAACCTGAGGCATAAATGGTTAAAGCCTGTCTGTCAGTCGATGGGGATCTATACCGGCTCTGAAGCCTTAAGGTTCTTAAAAACGGATGGAAACGAACTAAGCATAATTGCGATCACCAAATTCTTACACGGCATGTGGATAAATCGTGCCCATAGTTTTAGTAATTAATGAACGATAGAGATGTGTTTGTATTAATTGGTCTGACTTTGAACCTGGTATATAGATGGTGGTTGTTTTACTGATATTACTGCTTTTTATAATGAATTTTATACTAATTTATTGTGTTTTTGCACGTCTAGAATAAGTAGCATTGGATTATTTTTATGGGAATCTTGTATTTTGTAAGGAATGAATTCTAATGTTTTTATGGTTATTGTTTTAAAATGTAAATGTATTTTATGATTATGTAATCGAATAAAGACTATTTGAATTGAATAGTTGCATGTATACATGTATAGAGAACCTTCTAATGCCATCATTTCATTTTATAGTAGATCTCCAGAATATTTTCAGTGTTTCCTTGAATGGTGTCCCAGCCCCTATTCCACTAAAGAAGTGTGAGATTAAGGAAGATGAGGCCTACATTCCATACAAGTTAGCCAAACTATATATCACCAAGGTAAGAATGGGATTATTGCATTGCAACAGTCTTTCTTCAAGACAACCACCATTGTAGAAAAAGCTAAATAATTCTTAAATTGAGTAATTGAGTTTGTAATAATTCTAGAAGTATGAACCCTATATATGTATTATACATCACCAATGATGCTAAAACAAGTTGCAGTACATGAACATAGTATATATAGATTATTAATATTATTATTATTTCTGCATATACATTCTTTATAGATATATGTAACAACTATTTTAGAAACAAAAACTATCAAGAGAATTACTAAGAGCCTTATTTAAAAGAGAGCGTGGCAGGTCATTTTATAGAAAAGCTGATGTTTCTTTTGCTCTACTCTGCAGACTGTTGCTCCATTTAGAGCATAGCAGTATGCAGTGTTCTTGATGGCAAAGCCACCACTGGATTGTGCCACTGGAAGCACTCATATGTTGGACCTAAATCTGAAGTAAATGCTATCAGGTGTGGCAGACACTTTACGGTGGTTCAATACCATTCCTTCTTCCTTAGGGTTGCCATTGAAACTATGTTGGTCTTTACAGAAATATGTTGTAATGCACCGCACACCATGTAAAGCCATTCGTCATATGAGTCCTGGAAATGTAACTTGACTTGGTGGTCGTTTCAATAGGACTTACATATGTATTTTCAGTTCCACCATGCAACCATGTCAGAGTATATGGGCCTTTCTCTTTGTTTATCCTAAAGGGCTCCCAAATTGCAGGCAGGGACTATTTTGGGGAAAATGTCTGCGACAACGTCAGACATCTTTAAATGTCTCAAAAGCCTAATTGAGTACCTATTTGGAAGTGTGCAATAGGAGAGACCCAGACTACGTGGTCGCTTTTATGAGAGATATTTTTTACATTTATTTATCATGGATTCAAATGTTTGTGAGGATAACAATGACAGCGGAATTGTCACCAAAATGGAATATAAACCTGGTGTTGAAAAAACACTATTTTGTCCATTGGATAATTTAAACATGTAGTCATTCATTGGCAACAACACTAATCAATATAGATAAGAGCGAAAGGTGCATAAATGTGCTGAGCTGGAATCATGATGATCATCAAACATATCTTGAAGGAAAATATGTGTGCCTGACTTTCAATAAACAAGAACTAGAATGTGTAGCCTGCTGTCTGTGCACACAATTAGAGGGACTATCTTCTTACAGTGAGCAAACCCAAACTTTCACGAGAAATTAATTTCAAAGTGTTTGAGAAATGACGAGTGTGCCAGCAACTACAAAATACCCATTCCAACTGTGAAAAACAAGTAAATGAGATACTCCATCCCTCATGGGAATTTTGTGGGCCAGGAGGTACATAGAATGTCTATCAAGGCGTATTTAGAAACATGGCAGACAGATGCACTAGGAAGCATTTCACTTCTCATTTATTGTGCTATACATTTACAATTCCACACAATCACAACACAATGCAATGCTTAATCTCCATTTAATTCTGCAGTAATTACACCTGTAATTTCTTATGCATGTTACTCCTCCTCAGGGGGTGGTTCAGATATACTGTGGGCATTGGGAACCCCTGAAATTCTACACCCCAAAAGACACCTTAATAACACGCCTATGGGTGGATTAATCAGGGACTGTGTTAGACCTCAATTTCAACCGGTCTCAACCTAAGGCATAACAGAAAATATCAAATATACAATCAATTAAGTTCAGGACAAATAAGTGAATTGTAAGATTGTTTTCTTACAACATTTCAAAGGGTACAATACAGAAATTGCAAAGTACAGATTTATAAAGGCATTGCCAACAAGGAATTCAGTAATGAGGCACTACACAATTATGGGCAAAATCAAAAAGTCCCAATGAGCAGCAAAATCAGATAGAAATTGAACAAATCCCTAGTATCATCAGAAAGGTCTCATTCGATTACTAGATCATTCCAAATTTGAGTGTTTAGAAAAGGATTCTTCACATAGAATAGAGTTAAACCTGCAGATCCATTGTGGTGTGAGCAAAAGAATACAATCTCAGCAAATCAGAGCACAGTAAATTAGAGCGTCATGCTACCTTACCACCTAGGCTCTATTCCCCTAAATGATTATTATTTCAGGGGGAGGAACTAAAATCATCTGGAGAAGCCAAATCAAACTATTTCCAAAAGCATCAATCAACATTTGTGAATGAATGTAATGCTTGTTCATGTTTCCTGCCATGAACTGTGCCCTCAGCGCAGCAGTGGAATTGGCAGACACTGCAAGGTTAAATGTATTATTCTAACTCCAGTCATAGAATATTTGGGAAAAGAGCTGCTTTCTCCCAAATAGTCCAGGGGGCTTATTTACTATTCTAACTCCAGTCCTGGAAAATTTCTAGGGAAATATATTCATTCTCCAAGTAATCGTAGGAAGGGCTGAAAAGAAGTAACTGTAAGTTGCAGAAAGTGTGGCCATGAGAGCATAGCTCAGGGCAAAAAAATAGGGAAACCGAATGTAATACAGCGGTCAGAATAAGATGATGAAACCTTGAATGTTTTAACATTACTGAGACCATGTTTAAAAGTCGTCTTCAAAAACACCATAATTCGGAAATAATCGTATTTTTGCTTGACTATGTGCAGCAGAAATAATGAACAATGAGCATGCAGGGTGAAACATGCCATTTCAAACAGTATTACATTGAGGCCAAGCAGAGGCCCAGTTAGCATAAGCCAAGGAAAGACACTTTAATAAGTTGTAGCAAAACTGTTTCAATGGCAATGGCATCAGATCAAAAAACACATGTAAATTAAAGTGTAGATCCTTGTTTTGCAAGTTTTTAATAATTCAAAATTATACAAACACACCAAAATTCCTACAGTACTATGCAAAGTTCTGTGGCGGCAACAATGTAGGTTTTAAGGATAACATTAAGGGGCCGATTCTGATCTGGGTCGGAAAGCTTTCTGACCGAGCCGGACCCGGAGTGTTTTCCGACCGAGCCAGAGTCCTGCAGTCCGAATGAGCAGGTACAATGTGGTTCGGTCGGACTCCCATAAAAGTCAATGGGAGCTGGTCGCACGACCCGTACATGGGCTCCCATTGATTGAATTTGTATGTCTCGCACAAGGGCAACCCCTACAGTGGGTACGCATCGGTGCCATCCGCACCATACATGCCTGTGTTGGGGAGAGCCTTGGGTCTCCCCCTGTGTCCAAGTCGTAAGGCTGCGGGTGACAGGGGGTCCGAGGCAGACCCCCAAAGGCAACTTCCCAGACGTTTTGCGAGCCGGAAACTTCGGCTCGTACCGGCTGTCCGACACATGCATCGTACTGGCTCGGTCGTAAATCGCATCCATTGCACGGCACAGTTTACTTATGGACAATACGTATGGAGCGGTTCGGACCCGGAAACGTCTCGGTCGGTGAATTTCATGTTGCTCGCATCGTACTCGCTCGCTCGTACAGCTGTACGAGTCGGACGGAAAACACACGTACGGCTCGTACTTTTTCCGGTGGTATCGCGTCCGGTGTCCTTCCGAGCGAGATTGGAATCAGCACCTTAGAGTTATTCCTATAAGAAGCCATAGCAAGCATGCTATGTGCCGTGCCATAAGTCACCTGATCTTTAAAGGAACAAAGCAACTCGATAGAACATGACAGAAAAGTCGAGTCTGTTGAACCATGTGGAAAGAAAGATCCAAAACCTAAAGCTTACCCTGTGCGAAGTTTATTGAGCAGTATGTTGCAGTGCAGGCAATGCGGTAGGCAAAAAATGAGTGGCAGTTGGGAAAAACATCATACAGCACATTGCTGTCCTTTCCATGCACTGACTAACAGTGTGTTGTCTCTTGGCAAAGCAGGCACCCTTGTACTATGGTGCATGGGTGCCTCCATTGTGAAAAGGAATGTTTTTGTGCAAGAAGTGACACCTTCCTGTTAAAAAACAATCCTCTGATGCACTTTCCGCTTTCTATGTGTGCTGCAGAAAGCAGCACATATAGGGCCGATTCCGATTCCGTTCGCAAATCAGCCCGACATACTCATACCTGGAACGGAATCCGACCGAAATCTACAGGCACCGTACGACCCGTGCATCATGATGTGAAGCCCATGACCTACAACCAAGCCGTACGGAAAACAAGCCGTACGACCGAGCCATACAAAAATCAGCTATCTGGCTGGAAAATGGACATGAGCCGCACTGACCGACACGAACCTGGAATGAACACGACCCATACGTACCCACAACTTCTGACACGCACAGTACGATGCAAAACGCATGGAACCCGACCGATTCGCACGAGCCCAAGCCGCACGACCGACAAGACCCGAAAAAACGCACCTGAAGCGAGAGAGACCACCGCGATTGACTTGCATGCAACACAGAGCACAATCTGCATGAAAGACGCAGAGCAGCTCGCACAAGCCAACATGAGCGTCCGACTTGGTCAGAAGAAAGTCTCCTACATGCCCACAAAAAACAATGTGAAAAACACAAAAAAGGGCCAGTCAAGCAATGACAAATATATATTTTTTTAAAACACACAGACACACCCACAACTCCACCTATAAAAAGGCAAAAACACATTACCATGATCCTTTGCAAATACAACAGAGCAGCCAGCACAGAACAACTTGAGACACCAACCACAGACACACACACAACTCACCCATCACACAACCTACACACCATCAGCACCCCTCCAAAAGCTCTCACACATACATCTACCAAAACATACACCCACTCCCCACCCTCACTTGCACCCAACATCACTCCTCACCACCACCCATCACCATGCCCCCTAAGAAGAATCCACAGTTCACAGACACTGAGTTCGAAATATTGGTAGATGAGATGCTCAGTGTGGAGCCACATTTGTTTGGCACATTGGTACAAAGGACCCCCATGTTACAGAAAACCAAGATGTGGGAGAGGATCGTGGACAAGGTGAACGCACAAGCACCAGCGTATCGCACAAAGAACGACATCCAGAACAGGTGGTAAGACGTGCGCAGGAGGGTCAAGAATCTCGTCCAGAAGGAAGAAGCCTTGAGCCAGCGCACTGGCAGTGGCACTCCTGCCAAACCAGTCTACTTCAGGTCCTGGGAGGATAAGGTGCGGGACCTCCTACCGCCAGAGGGCGTCCATGGCCTACCAGACATACCAGAGCCTGGTGAGTACACAACCAATATACTCATATTGTGTCTCAATAGACACACCTAACCGTCAAGGGGACAGTAAAACCATGCACTGATTGCAAAGGCATAGTAAACAAAAGTCAATCAGCCCAAGAAGTGTATGCTACTCAGACAAACACAATACTGGCCACATCATGGTAATTTGTAACTGTGTCATGACATGTACAAACCTACCAACAATAGAGCAAGGCAGAGCCAGCCATCTTGTCAGCACAGGCACACCCCCTCACAGGGAAGCAGAGTCAGAAGGAGGGAAGTGAGGGCATACTGAGAAGGGGGTGTAGCCCAGAGCATGCTGGGACTTGCAGTCATCACTAACCTCAGCCACCTACCCTGGGACCGGGCTCTGTTGTGGGGAGCACAAGGCCCTGCTGTGAATTGGCCACCATCAAACACCAGCACTCCACTGTCTGCCATCTTGACAGCACAGGCACAACCCCTCACAGGGAAGCAGAGTCAGAAGGAGGGAAGTAAGGGCATGCTGGGAAGGTGGGTGTAGCCGAGAGCATGCTGGGACTTGCAATCACTCGCAATCATCAGCTCCCTACATGGCCCAACAAGCCCACACTCCACCATGCTCTCCTCACAGGGGGTGGAAATGGGTTGGCAGGTACCCTGGGCCTAGGCTCTGTTGTGGGGAGAACAAGGCCCTGCTGTGAATTGGCCACCATCAAACACCAGAACTCCACTGTCTGCCATATGGACATCACAGACACACCCCCTCACAGGGAAGCAGAGTCAGAAGGAGGGAAGTGAGGGCATGCTGGGAAGTGGGGTATAGCCCAGAGCATGCTGAGATTTGCAGTCACTCACAATCATCAGCCACCTACATGGCCCAGCAAGCCCACACTGCACCATGCTCAACTCACAGGGGGTGGAAATGGGTTGGCAGGTACCCTGGGACTGGGCTCTGTTGTAGGGAACGCGAGGCCCTGCTGGGAATTGGCCACCATCAAACACCAGAACTCCACTATCTGCCATCTTGACAGCACAGGCACACCCACTCACAGGGAAGCAGAGTCAGAAGAAGGGAAGTGAGGGCATGCTGGGAAGGGGGGGTGTAGCCCAG
The DNA here is from genome assembly GCF_964263255.1 of Lissotriton vulgaris. Lineage (NCBI taxonomy): Eukaryota > Metazoa > Chordata > Amphibia > Caudata > Salamandridae > Lissotriton > Lissotriton vulgaris. The sequence continues at coordinate 925,041,322 of NC_141689.1, read as the reverse complement.
AGCATGCTGGGACTTGCAGTTACTCACAATCATCAGCCACCCACATGGCCCAGCAAGCCCACACTGCACCATGCTCACCTCACAGGGGGTGGAAATGGGCTGGCAGGTACCCTGGGACCAGGCTCCGTTGTGGGGAGCACAAGGCCCTGCTGTGAAATGGCCATTATCAAACACCAGAACTCCACTGTCTGTTATCTTGACAGCACTGACCCACCCCCTCACAGGGAAGCAGAGTCAGAAGGAGGGAAGTGAGGGCATGCTGGGAAGTGGGGTGTAGCCCAGAGCATGCTGAGACTTGCAGTCACTCACAATCATCAGCCACCTACATGGGCCAGCAAGCCCACACTGCACCATGCTCACCTCACAGGGGGTGGAAATGGGCTGGCAGGTACCCTGGGACCGGAATCTGTTGTGGGGAGCACAAGGCCCTGCTGTGAATTGGCCATCATTGAACACCAGAACTCCACTGTCTGCCATCTTGACAGCACAGGCACACCCCCCCACAGGGGAGCAGAGTCAAATGTTAACAGGGATTACACTCCTGTGTCAGCCACCTGATGGCCCTTGAGTACCAATGATCATGTACATCGAAATCCATACATGAGCTGGGGGTGCGCACATATCTACATGCACATTGAAAGGTTTCATGTTGGCAGGACAATGTGCTACCACAATATCAATCTCTGTCTGTGACGACTGTAGACAATGCAGTGTTCAGGCATGCATCCTGATGTCCTGTTGCAAATGTCATGTATATCAAACATTGTTACAAAAATCAAGGAGGGGTGAACGGTTCACTCTTCCTGTGCAACCTGGTTCATTACTTATTGTGTTGCCTCCATTCACAGCCTCACATATGTACAAATGCGTAGTGCATGATAATCATGCTTTTCCGCATCAGTGTACTGTAGCAGCATCATCATGTTGTGCCTCCCCCTGGAGGTAAAGTGGCTGGTTCCCCAGTAGTGCCCACAGATTAAAACTGAGAGTGTGTGTCTGTGCTCAAGTGCTGTGAGTGAAAAGTACTCACAACACCCAAAGACAAAGGTAAAATGGTGTACATTGTGATGTATAAAGTTACAAACAAAGGTGTTGCGTTTGTGGATCCAGCTACAGATTCACCGCACCAGGGTCGGTCACTGTTGGTCAACATGTTGCAGCCCCATGTGATCCTAGAGCTATTTCCTCCTATGGGCACTACTAGGAAAGCAACCAGTCTAACTCCAGGTGAAGGCATATCATATTAGCAACAATGGTGACCCAAAGTAAATGCTGCTACAGTACACTGAGGCAGCAATTCAAGATGCACCGCCCCATTCCTGGACACGTATATGAGAGAATGTACTAAGGAATGAAATCATGTAAATACAATGGCTGCACAGGACGAGTGATCCCTTCCCCTCCTTCATTGTTAGTACTACCCATTGCAAGATGAATGTATCAGTACGTCTTCCTCCCTCCCTGTTGCAATATACATAGGTTAACCATTGAGGTCTATAGTAACAAAACTGACAATGTCTGTCTCTTCCAAACACAGGTGCTACCTGGGAAACAGCAGCAAGTGAAGAGGAGTCCCTGGCCCAGACTCTGGTGGAGGATGAGCTCTCTGGTGTGGATCTGGCTCTGTCCTCTTCGGATGACGAAGATCAACCTGGCACCTCCGGTGTTAGTCATCCTGCAGCCCCACCATCACAAACACCTGCACTCCCTGTTGCTATGCCAACAACATCTGGCCACAGGCAAAACACCCCTGCCAATACCGGCAGACCTAGTTCACAAAAATTCAGACAGCACAGAGACACCGGCCACCCAGGAAGCTATGAACAATAAAGCCAGTAGCAACACCCAAGGGGGCCCAGGGTCAACTGTTCGTGCCAACACAGGTCCAGCCCGTGTGTCTAGGGGTGGTGGGAGTTGTGTTAGGGAGAGGTCACCGCCTGGACTGCCTGATGAACCCCAACTGGTACCCATCATAGATGCGTACCAGGATAGCACCGGAGGATTTAGCCAGGTAGTGGGGATCCTCAAGGCCATGCAACAGGAACAGGCTGGCCATCATGCACGAATGTAGGCCAAGTGGGACAAACTTACTGGGGTGCATAGTGACCTTATGACCTGTCTCCACCAGATCAGCAGAAATATGTCCACACCTCCCTACGTGCCCACAACATCTCTTGCAACAACATCTGCAAATGCCACAGGGAGGATGAATCTGTTGGAGAGTCTGATGCACCGTCGACGCCTGCGCCTGAGGATCCCACCCCAAGAAGGAGAGGGCTCGTCCGAAGAAGGACAAGTGAGCCACAGTTGTCCATGCACATCCCCAGGAACCCAGAACCTGTTTTGGATATTGGTCTTTGTGTGCAAAGCGTTCACCTTGTTGCACATGACACAGCTCCCCAACATGACATGGAGTGTCCATGTTGTACTAAGGTAGAAGATGAATGTGGACTTCACTCTGGACATTTCATCTACCAATACTTCAAACTCATCATTGAACTTAGGATTCTAAACCTCATGTACAGCAGTATCTCCACACATGTATGTAAATAAGCTCACCATTACACTATACTTGCCTATGTTGTGATTACAATTTTGTATGTGTAATGGAGATGATGAAATGCCAAATGTGACACATTGCCTACAAAGATGTTTGCCAAATATACGGTAGAATGCACAGACACCACACCTTTACACAGTCAATGCTAACAAGCCCACAGGTGAGGTAATCAAATGTCAGTCAGATGTGTGAAGACAGACAACACACATAAGTAAGTGAAGCACAGGTTCATTACAAATCAGAAACAAGTTTATTACACAAAAGTAGCAAGGCGAATCCACCTGACAGTGGGCACACGGTCACCAAGTGTCGACAAATAGCGCTTCAGGGGTGTCTGATACATCACATGATGGCATACTAGAAGTCCAACCCTGGCACTGGATTTTGGTTCTCGGTGTCAGACTTCACCATGCAACTGGCAAAGTACCTTGGGAAGGACAGAAATGAGACACAGTCAGAAGCACACCAGAACAGGATGGAAGTGCAATAAACATGTCAAAGAAACCTACACAGTAACAATTTAGCATGTCAATACCATTGTGGACTACAGACCATCTGACAGGACACACCACTGCATGAATCCACTCAAGTACCACACCAACAAACTCAAAAAGCAACTGAGCTACACAGACACATCACAGGCTAACTCAGGACATTGACATGACAACTTTGTGAACTCACATTCAGCTGAAGAAGTTGTTGATGAGCTGTGTGCGGATGTCACCCTCATCATCATCACTGGCCTCGTGGCCCAAGCCAGGATCCTCCAGAGGTGGTGGATGTTGGTCGTCATCGTCCTGTATGAGAGGCACCGTCTTCCGCACTGCCATGTTGTGGAGCATGCAGCAGACGATGATGATCTTGCACACCTCTGCAGACTCATATGGGAGGGCCCCTCCGGTCTTGTCCAGGCAGCGGAAGCAACTTTTCAGGAGACCAAAGGTACGCTCTCTCACTCGCCTGGTTCTGCCATGTGCCTCATTGTACCGCATCTCGGATGCTGTCACAGGGTTCCTGAGGGGTGTCAGCAACCACGGCATGTTGGGGTATCCAGAGTCACCTACATACAAAGAATTTCACATTAGTTGAGTATTGTAAGGGGGTGGGAAACAACATTGCCAAACACACACAATGGTAAACAGTACACACCAACAAGTCAGGCAAGCTAGTTTGGCATCTGTGACATCATCAACGGTATGCGACTCCTCCTCAAGATGTAGGCATTGTGCGCAGAAACACGGAAACGTACACACATGTGTGATCACCATGTCCGCCAAACATACCACCAGAGCATTGATTGAGTGGAAATGTTTCCTGTTGCTGTATGTCTGTTCATGTGCCCGTGGTGGTATCAGGGCCACATGTGTGCCATCAATTGATCCAACCCCGTTTGGTAACCTCCCTAGTCTATAACAGGCATCCTTAATGTCAGCGAGTTCACCCGGGCTAGGAAACATGATGTAGGAGTTTAGGTAATTCAACATCACCTCCAAGACATCACAAAGCACACGGCTGAACATAGTTTATGACATACCACCAGCACTAGCCACAGTGTGTTGGAAGGTACCGGTGGCAAAGAAGTGGAGGGATGCCAACACCTTCACCTTTGGTGTCAGTGCTGTCGGGTATGTCCGGCCAGGTAGCAGATGTGGTGCCAACTGCTCCGTCAACTCATCTATCAGTCTAGTGGTGAAGCGGTACCATCGGATGCTGTCGCGTTTAACCATGGTCTCAAGGTCAGGAAACGTTCCATGGACTGCTGGTGCCCTGCAGTACAGAGATGGGTACAGTATGATTATACATTCAGCTACCCATGTGGAACTCACCTTGAGAAATAATCACTTGATACATCATAGCAATACACAATTCACTGAGGTGTGTGATGTTGGTTATGGACACATATGTCACCTTCATGCCCGTCATCTCACATATGAATGACACATGTGTAGATGAGTTCCTTGGGGTGCAATGGCAAATCATTGGGCTGTGGCACAGTAGCTATGGACTGCTGTCACGTTCAAAACACACAACACAGTGAAAAGTGAGGACTGATGTTTCACATGCAGCACAACTCCATGTCAGGGAGATAACCATGGTCCCTGTATTGCCACATGTGTACTGGAATGACATGTTGTATCATGGACATCCCACAACCAATCATGAGTCCCAGAGTTAGTGGCCCCCGTGGTCCCTGCAGGCCATACATGGACCTCCCTGAGACACACACACACAGCATAAATTTGGATGCACAAGGCCCATTGTGGACCCTGTCTCACATTGGTCACATAGAACCACAAACATCAGAGACACAACATGCACACAGACTGTTAGGGTACATCATGATTGTGGCCATGGGTCTTGCTGTGACGTACATGACATGCAACCCTGTACTCATGGTGTATGTGACAGGTCATACACATCTCCAAACTGGTACTATGTCCATGACTCATGTCCATAAGCCAACAGTTGTACATTACCTTTGTGAGGTGCACAACACAAAAACTAATCTGTCCCCATGAACCAGTGCCCAGCCTGGGAGTGGCTTCACCTAAGTGCCACACAAGGCTAGAAACGTTGCCCCCCCCCCATAAACACACCGGTGATGCAGCCTTACATGCCATGTGATGCAGTGTGGGACATGCTGTTGTGTTGTAGGTGTGGCCATGGCAATGAAATGTGTGTGTAAACCGTCTGCAAGTCACACCAATGTGATCCTACACGGGTGACTTGCATGCAGGCGCGCCGTACATTCATGGACCGAATGGTGCGCCCACCTTCTCCATTGACTGAACGATGCGTATGCATTACAGTCACCCCCATCGGATCACACTGATGACAATGGCATGCATTACGGACGCGTATGCAATGTGACCTGATGCGGGTGACTTCTACTGTGACGCGTCGTGCTGTTCTGGTCCGAGACGTGCGCACGTATACCCCAATTATTTGTATTGAGACGCTTTAAAAAATATGCATCGTGTAGTCAGTTTACAGAGCTGTACGCACTCATTGGCAATAGGCTGTCATGGAGACGGACGCAAATTCAAAAATCGTTCGAGTGGTGCACTGGAAATTCAGTTAGATGCTTACAACAATGTCACAATTGTAGGGTGTCCTGAAGGTGAGAGTTTTGAACGATGCAGAAGACGTGTAGGAGTCTTACATTTCCATGGATTGGACAGATTCATAGAATGCAACCGTGTCGGGCCCATCAGTAAGGGGCAATGTCACAGAATCTGACTCTGAAGCACTGATTTAAGGCTGGCAGCCCCCCAGGGAGCTCACTTGCCTGCACTACATGCTACAGGATCACATTTCAGATTCACCTGCTACTGTCTCTGCTTCCTCTGGATCCTGCAACGACATGCACTCAGGAGAGGGCCCCAACATTCACAGCGGAGGAGAACCAGGCCCTGTTGGATGGAGTCCTCCCAGAGTACAGCAAGCTGTATGGAAAACCAGGGGAGCAGGTGAGTGTGCAGTCCACTGCCTATCATTTTCAACAAGTTGTCTTACTAAAAGTAATAGAAGTGTGCACAGCAGTGGTAGGCATATGCACTGAGTACTTTCTGCACACAGTTTATGAGGGTACATGTGATGAACAGGTGTCCTGCTGCAGTACTGCAGTAGTGCTAGCCTTAAATTCCTAGCCAATGATACCATGTCAGACCTGCAGCACAAATGCACATTTATATGGGTGCACTACCTGTGTACCTCTTTTAGCTTTGTGATGACTACATGTATTTTTAACTGTAGGCACCACAATTATGTGGCATGTGTGGTAATGTCCTCTTCACTTTGTCATCCTCACAGGTTGATGCCCACCAGAAGCAAGAAATCTGGCTGAACATCCCCGGGCAGTGAGATCAGTGGGGGTCTACAAGCGCCGGATCTGCAACTGCCAGAAGAGGTGGCAGGACCTACGTGGCTGGACCCAGAAGATCGCAAGGGCCCAGCTGAAGCTGTTGCCTCCTCGCCATAGGGGCAGACACCAGACCCTGACCCCCCACATGCTCAGTATACTGGCAGTGGTCTTCCCGGACATGGACAAGCAACTGAAGGCCAGACAGCAGCAAGGAGGGGGTAAGTCCATGCCTGATCTGTGAACATGTATGACATGCTATTTGCAGTCTTTTGGCCTGGTCATACTCCCACATTATGCTGGTCTTGGAGTCCAGGACTCATGTGCCTCAATTGTGTTAGTCACACTCCTCATTTGATCCACAGTTGTGGCCCCTACAGTCTGTGACTTATTTCACTTGGGCACTGATTCTCTTCAATCAGCTATGCTGAGGGTCCTGCACAGCATTTGTTACTGGGACTCTGATGTGTGCATCGTGGGTGGATCTATTTTTTGCACTATGCCTGGTCTCTGACATGTGTTCTATGTGTGCCTTTCATATGTGTTCAAATTGCTGGTCTGGCTCACAACATGTGTGTGGGGTTCTTGAAACATACCCATGCAGCAGGTGAGTCCATGTAGTATCCTCAGGAGTATGTATAGGAAGTATGTCACACTAGCCCAGACACCTGCCTACTGTCCAGGCCAATACACTGTTTCAGGATTACCTGGTCAGTCATGCCCACTCCACGTCATTGGGAGACTCTGTACTCTCATGCACGTGTATGTACCTACTGATTGTGCTTCCTGAAATATGCCATCAGGTGTCTGACGCAATATCATTGTGCTGTGCCTTCCTTTTTGAGACAACTGGTGTGTTGAGGATTTTAGTGTCAGCAGGACATCTGAGTTGTGACAATGGGATTTATACATGTGCAACATATAGGGGTGTGGTCAGTTGAATGTGCACAATGCTGTATGCAACAGTGACTGTCACGCAGCTGTGTGTTATTAGCAGCAGACTGTGAGGTGCTCATGTTCAGGTAGTTGTGTTTGCAGTCACTCATATGTCAGATTTTAGTGCTGTAGGTTCATTATAGTCCAAGAACAGAGTGTGGCAGGGGACAGACTGGTGCACTTGTCTGCTGCAGAGTTTGGTGAGGGCATGGGCTATGCATGTGACGCAGTGCAGACTGATGTTGTGCGGATGCATTGCCCCATGACATGTGACAATAAAGAATGACTTATCATGCAAGTCTGTGCCAGGGCATTGACTTGAGAAGAGGGATCCTTGGAGTCAGAGGTGCTCCATACACCCCATTGTGTCATTAACTTTCAGGAAGTAAGGACATCATTGTTTGTTGTGCTGCTAGGCATCACAAGATTGTGAAATGTGAGTCTGGGCATACATTCATCCAGACACCTGTACTGAGTGATTGGCATGTGATGCGATGTATTTTAATAGTAAGCATGGGCAAATTTTGCGAATATGCAATTCGCGAATTTGCGGATTTGCAAATTCGCGATCCGCGAAATTCGCAAATTTGTGCGAATTTGCAGATTTTTTATTTTCTCTGCCCCACTCGTGTTTGTGCCCTTTTGCCCTCTGCCCCACCCGTTTTTGTGCTCTTCTGCCCTCTGCCCAACTCGTTTTTGTGGTCTTCTGCCCTCTGCCCCACTTGTTTCTGCCCTCTGTCCCATTCGTTTTTGTGCTCTTCTGCCCTCTGCCCCACTCGCTTTTGTCCCCTTCTGCCCTCTTCCCCACTCGTTTTTGTGCCCTTCTGCCCTCTGCCCCACTCGTTTTTTGTCCCTTCTGCCCTCAGCCCCACTTAGAATGGCGCCGACAAGCTGCCAGCGCCATTCTAAAATAGCTACAAAGTCAGCTTCAACAGGAAGCACTAATAGATAAAGTAAAGCAGGTGCTCGAGTTGAAGGTCAAATTAAGTTACACAATCATTAATCACCCCAAGTTTGGGGTGATTAATGATTGTGTAACTGAATTTGAGCTTCAACTCGAGCACCTGCTTTACTTTATCTATTACTGCTTCCTGTTGAAGCTGACTTTGTAACTATTTTAGAATGGCTCTGGCAGCTTGCTGGCAGCTTGCCGGCACCATTCTAAAATAGTTACAAAAGTCAGCTTGAACTTTTGACCCAATCCGTTCCGCTCGCGGATTTTGCAGGTAATTCGCGAATCTCGCGGATTGCGAATTTGCCGAAAATCCGCAAAATCCGCGAGCGGAACGGATTTTCCGCCCATGCTTAGTTAATAGTAATGTACTTCTGCATGGTCATTTGCATGTCCAACAACTGTTTATGTGGTGCATGTGTGCACTTTGGGGTATTATCAGGCAGCATGCAACAGACATACAGGTATAGGTCCAGGAGGGATATGGGTGCCATGGTTGATGTTCAGACTGGCTATTGCCCTATGTACACATGTGTGGGTATTTTGAGCAAATATCAGCTAAGGATGCCAGTGCGTGCCATATAATGTGCTGTAATGACAGTGTTGTGTGCAGTCAGTGCAGGCGACTAATGTGGTCCTTCTTTTCCTACTTATATGCAGAGACATCCACGGGCACAGGAGACAGCGCCACAGAACTAGAGGAGCCGCAGAGCCAGCCTGGGACACTGACTGAGGAGTCGGAGGGACCCAGTGCCACGGAGGGTGAGGGGAGCCACACCAAGGAGTCCTCAGCATCATCCACCTCAGCTGAGGATGACTCCCTTGTGAGGGCGGGTGTCAGCAGCCAGCAAAGCACAGATAGTGAGGCTGCTCCCGCCACCACCACCACCACCCTCTCCTCGGCTCCCATCCCAGAGGTCCGTGGCAGCTCCCGTGTTCGGGAGCATGTCTTCTTCCTGCCAGGCACCGCACCTCCTGCCCCTGGGTCCTCTGCTGCCCTGAGGGTGGAGTCTGTGGACCTGCTTAATCAGATCCATGTAGGGCAGACATCAATGCTGAGTGTCCTCCATGCACACACCAGTCTGTTGACATAACTGGTGTCGTTCATGGAGGGCATCTCATCGGGCATGTCTGCCCTACAGAAGACCAATCAGTCCATGGCCTCCTCTCTGACGTCAACAGTATCCCTCCTCCAAGAGTCCCTCACCCCTTCAGCCTCTGCCCAATCAACCACTCCTAGTACCCTACCTGTCCCCAGCACACACACACCAACACGGTCACCCAAACACACAAACACAGACAGCACACAATCACCCAAACAGAAGTCAAAACGTGCATGCAAGCAGAGTCAGGGGACAGATACCACACACACAGGGGATGGGTCGCAAACACACACACACAGGCATCCACAACCACTCTGCAGTCCTCAGATCCCTCTCCCTCCAAGAGCCCTTCCTTTGCCTCACATGCAACCCCATCCCCTAAGAAGCTCTTCCTGTGTGACCTAGGCCTCTTCACCTCATATCCAGCAGATCCAGACTACAGGGGGAAAAGGAAGTCCCCACACTTAGAGAATAGTGCCCCTCACACCCGGACACCCTCCCCCAGGCGCAGGCAGACTGAGGCCCCCACCGCAAGTCTCCCCATACCTGGAAGAGCAAGACCCCCACCCCCACCCCCCAGCTCTACTGCACAGTCTCCTTCCTCCATCCCCCAGGTCAGCCCACCACAGGTTCCCCCACCACTCCCTGTCCCAGGTTCCCCCACCCAGAGATACATCATCCCCAAAATGCTCAGGCCCTCCCCAACTCCCGCTTGCTCTTCCACTGACACCACCACCAGTCTGTCTGTTACTGCAACTACTAGGGTGACCGTGGCCGCCCCAGCTGTCCTGCCAACCTCACCTGCACCCCTTTCCATTCCCATGCGGTTAGGCACTGCAGTGGAGTCCACGACCACCCAGTCTGACATGGGCACTGCATTGGGGACCATGTCCACTACATCTGACCTGCCCACTGCAGTGGTTCCAGCACCCACCCCATCAGAGTTGTGCCCCACAGTTGTGACGGCACAAACCATGTCAGACACCTCCACTGCAGTTGCCACTGACTCTCGTGCACCCACCACCCCTTCAGAGCCTCCTTCTGATGAGCCCTGATCCTGTCCCTGCGGTGCCTGCCTGTCCCATGTATGCCCCTCTCAGAGTGGATTTCCCCAGTCCTTAGCAGTGCAGGCAAGCAACGGGTGACAGGTGTCACTCACACCCTCATTGGACTTTGATTTTTTGAGAGAACATTGGGCTACATTTCATTTCTGATTTTCCCTTTTAGCTTGCAATTTGATGAATAAAGCCTTTTTTGTTACCCTTGTGCATTTGATTTAGCTGTACATATTGTTGATGCTGTTTACCATGACCTTGGTGTGATAATGCAGTATTTACAAATGTCTGTTATTGAGGTGTTGATGTGGTGTACTCCATGTGGACCATGAGATATGTTTCCCGTTCAGGTTGGTATCCTTGTCATCCTTTGCAGCTGACTGGGTGTGTCAGGATTAACTAATTTTGCACGGGGATGTTAACATTTCTTTGGCATGGCCACAACTGTGGCTTGCACCCATGCACATATGATGTGCTTCACATTGTACAATTTGACACTTCCCATGACTGTTGTCCCATCTCCTTTGTACATGTAAGTGTGGGCATCATTGATGTAAAGTCAACTGTGTCCTCTGTGTCCTCTGTGCAACTTGCTAGACATATGTATTGTCTATGTGCAGGTGACTTAAGGGGCTGTACAGTACCCAAGCGCATGTCACCAGTGCCTACATTGGGTGGTAAATGATGGTTGACTGAACAAGTGTTGTGCTGACATGTCCAGGAATCATACATACTGTTTGGCATGTGCTGCTACTTCCATGATGACACTTATCTTGAGGTGACTGTGATGATGGGGGATGTTCACCCTTTGCCACAATGGTCACCTTTAGCTGCAGTTTGCGTCCACACATTTTACCTAAGATGTACACACTTATGGGGTTATGACAACATTGGCCCAGTGCTAATTCATAATTTGAATTGTGTAGCCCACACTCAGGTGTTATTCACACATGTGATGGTAGTTGCATTGTGTGTCGTAAATCAAATCCACTGTTCGGGGTATTTGTCAGGTACTACACACTGTTGGCATGATGTTGTGGGGAAATGTATTTGCCTGACATACCTGTGGTATGGTATGGTATGGTAAAAAGATTTGTACCGCGCTCGGACACCAAACGGTTTCATGGCGCTCATGACAGGTGCGGGGAGGCAGGGACGTGTTTCTTACTCAAAAGCAGACTGGAAGAGATAAGTTTTTAACAGTTTACGAAAACAGCCGTAGGTAGGGCAGTGTCGAATGGCAGACGGGAAAGCATTCCAGGTTTTGGGGGCGCAGAAAGAAAAACAGGAGCCACCATGTTTTTTCCGTTTAGTTTTGGGAATGACTAGCAAGTTGTGGCCAGAGGGGCGGAGGTTTCTGGAAGGAACATAGCATTTCAATTTAGAGGGAATAAAAATAGGAGCAAGATCAGACAAGGCTTTAAAGATTGTGCAGCCCAGTTTAAAGATGCAATGCTTGGCCACAGGGAGCCAATGAAGGCTCTGCCGTAGCGGCAAGACGTGTTGGTGTCGAGGTTGGTGGTAAACCAGGCGTGCAGCCTGATTTTGCACAAGTTGCAACTTGTGAAGGAGGTATGCAGGAATACCGGCATACAGAGTGTTGGCGTAGTCAATTCTTGACGTGACCAGGGCCATGATGACAAGGATCAGTTCATCTCTGGTAAGAAATCTACAGATTTTTCGTATCCTGCGTAGTTGGAAGAAGCAGGATGACGTCACCGCATTGATCTGGGGCCCCATAGATAAGTCATTAGAAATGACCACGCCAAGACTCTTCACAGAGTTAACAGGGCGGGGAGGGAGCCCAAGTGAGGGAGGCCAAAAGCTGTCATTCCATGGATTGGCTGCTCCTCCCACCAGAACAAGCTCAGTCTTAGTAGGATTTAGTTTGAGTTGGCTATGATAAATCCACTCAGAAATCTCAAGCATGGTGGACTGAAAAATAGTACAAGAGGAGAGGGAGGTATCAATGGGAAAAATTAACTGGAAATCATCCGCATTATTGAAGATGGTAGCGGCGGACTTACGAAGGGAGAAGATCAAGGGTTGCATGTATAAATGAAATAATAAAGGGGATAAAGCAGAGCCCTGAGGAACACCGCAGGACAAGGGAGAGTAGGAAGCCGAGAAGGTAGACAGATGCACTGCCTGAAAGCGATTATCCAAAAAGGACTTGATCCACTCAAGAGCCATGCCCTGAATACCGGCGTTCCTGACACGGTCGATCAATATTGCATGATCGACCGTGTCAAAAGCCGCCGATAGGTCCAATAGGACAAGGGCTTGAGGGATGTTATTATCAGCGCCCTTTCTGAGGATGTCCATGACAACCACAATAACCGACTCGGTGGAATGGAGAGGGCAGAATCCTGCTTGCTGGGCCTCCAGGAAAGACGAAGTCTCAATAAAGGCGCTCAGGCAGCGGGTGACATAGGTCTCCAAAATTTTCACCAAATAGGGGAGAAGGGAAATGGTTCTATAATTGCTTAAGACCATAGAGTCGGCATTGGTCTTTTTTAGGATTGGTGCCACCACTGCCTGTTTAAAGGAGTCCGGAACCACCCCTGTCGCCAACGAGTTGTTGAGTAATGCCAGGGGAGGGTCGGGGCAGGCCAAAAAGATTTCCCTAATATCCTGGGGAGGACAGCAGTCGATAGAGGAGCCAGAGCTCACTTTATGCAAGAGTGAACAGAACTCTGAAAGGGAGATCGGAGGAAAGGTATCCAGGCAGCAAGGGTTTCTAGGGGGCAAGGGAGAGGGGTGGTGGGATGAGGGCAAAGGAATATTGTTCTTAATAGTGAAGATTTTTTCGGTTGATGTTTGATGGATGTGTGGCGCATCATCCACCCTATGGGTGAGGGTGTCAATTTTGTCAGACACACTGACCACTATGGGTGTGTGAGGCAGTAGCGATGGGCAACATGCCCCTATGGGTGGGATGACATCAGTGATAGGAAACATGACACATATGGGTCGGGTGGCATCAGTGATAGGCAACATGACACAAATGGGTGTGGTGGCATCAGTGATAGACAACATGACACATATGGGTGTGGTGGCATCAGTGATAGGCAACATGCCCCTATGGGTGGGGTGGCATCAGTGATAGGCAACATAACACATATTGGTGTTAGCAGTTCGGGCTGGACTGTACCCATGAGGCACAGGGTCACCCGAGTGGGATGGGTATGCTCAGACGTGAGTCCCATGCTCTCCACACCACTGGAGTCAAGCTATCCTGGCTGAAGACGGCTGCTAGCCAGAAACCGGTGCTAGGATGCTTGATTCCGGTCCAGGAAAGACATGGCTTGGCAGTTCGGGCTGGACTGTTCCCATGAGGCACAGGGTCAAGGTTGATTTGCATATGGCCATGTCTGAACTGGGGTGGTGTGGAGTGTAAAAAAAGATGGATTCAGGGACAGATCTTTGTATTCGGGGAATGTATGATATTGTTCTGCATTCTGTCCATCAACTGTTGTTTTTGCATATGGTGTGGTGGCATCAGTGATAGGCAACATGACACATATGGGTGTGGTGGCATCAGTGATAGGAAACATGACCCTGTGGGTGGGGTGGCATCAGTGATAGGCAACATGACACATATGGGTGGGGTGGCATCAGTGATAGGCAACATGCCCCTATGGGTGGGGTGGCATCAGTGATAGTAAACATGGCCCTATCGGTGGGGTGGCATCAGTGATAGGCAACATGACACATATGGGTGGGGGTGACATCAGTGATAGGTAACATGACCCTATGGGTGGGGTGGCATCAGTGATAGGCGACATTGCCATATGGGTGTGGTGGCATCAGTGATAGTCAACATGCCCCTAAGGGTGGGTTGGCAGTAGTGGTGCCCATGCATTCCCTAAGTAGGCGTGGTACTGGTGGACAGGGTCTGGACCCCCTGGGTGTGTGTGACATTTGGCGGGTTTGTGTCGTTGGTGTATATGGTGTGTTTCCGACTTACCGTCTGCGCCGTCCGCGTCTGTTCCTGATCCGGTCATCTATGTACAGGACTAGTATGAGCTGCGCGATTGGATTTATGCTCTGTCTCAATCCGTTGCTAGGTGCTCCGTTTTGAATCCGTGGATTGGGTTGCTGGCGCGATTCGGAGTTGATATGTATTTCTTCCGGGTGCTGTGACGTTCTGTACCTGGCAACCTGTCCAGAACGTAGGAAGTACGCATCGTACTTGACCGGCCGGAAGTTGCAGTGTTTATGGTGCCATGCGGCGTAAATTGTGTGTTTCCGAGTCAGACTCGGACGGAAATTGTGGATGGAGTCGGTGCGTGTGTGTTGGTCGGGAATTAGTTACTTTTCCGCATCGTACTTCCTCGCACAAGCGGTTCTGCTCCTGGGGCGGTTTGGCCGTAAGGTAAGGCTACTGACACGTCTCGGAGGGCTGACCGACCGACATCGACCCCATAGAAAGAGGAAAAAACAAGGAGAAATAAAGATATTTCTTCTCGTTACGCCTCATCTTGGGAGGCAGAGCATTTTCACACATTCCTAGGGATATCACTAATGGTAAATCAGGGAATGCCCCAAAATACATGGATAGATTCAGGCTGAAACTTTAAAAATTAAAAAGTAACAAACTAGATGTTTTTTTAAAAGGGGTAACCAAAGAAGCATTTAGATATATCAGGCATGCGAACTGATCAAATGGACAGAAAATCTTCCCTACAGGATATAGCAAAAAATCCAACAAAAGACCCGTCCTCTTAACTAAACCATCTTTCAATCTCCAATGGTGGAATGACTGATAATGCAGCATATTATTCTTGCTGTTAAAGAGTTTGGTGTGCAATTTGCCAGTTCCTTCAATGATGCTCACCTCCAAGAAATCAATGATGTTTTTATCAATTTTTTGATTGATTTTGATATGGTCTTCATTTTAATCCAGCTCTCAAATATTCGTGAGCAACTCGATTTTTGTTGTGACTATTTAAAAAAAAATCTATGATACTGTTTTTACACCCTCTGACCTTTGCTATCTTGACCAGATGCATTCAATTCCAAATCTGTGCATAAAGATGTCTACGTGTAATGGTGCTCTTGCTTGTGTTGCATAAAAAACATTCAATTTAAGCTATTCTTCTCTTGCCTTCCCTCCCTTTTCCTTTCTTCCTCTCCTTCCCTCCTTTTGTTTCATAGATTGAGAAAGATATGCAACAAATGAAAATAAATCACATGAAAAATCTGAAAGATTTGCAGCTTACTTCAGAAGAAATCCAGGTATTGGTCTGTGAGGATTGATATTTTATATACATTCTCTTGACAGCAATATTTAAAAAGTCTAATAAAGTGGTTAACAACTGTATTCACTAAATACACTTTTGTTACACTGAAAGCCAATTGGTAGATATGGCAGCCAAAGGAAAGCCAACTTGGGGCCATATGTATCATGCAAATTCGCAATCGCAAAGGCCGAAATTTGCAGAATTTCGGCCTTTGCGAATGCGAATTTGCTAAATGGAATGTATGATGCAAAACCGATGCAAAATAAGGAATCGCAAAATTTGTGATTCCTTATTTTGCAATTGCATTTAAGGAATCGCAAACTTTGCGATTCCTTAAATGCAATGTATGTAGCAAAATATTTTAGCAAAATGCCCTTAAGGAATCGCAAATTACCACCAACTTCCAGTTGGTGATAAGTTGCGAATTCCCTTAGGGCATGGATGTGCACCACATGTGTACCCATGCATATTTCAAGGGTGCCACAGGGTGTACTTTGGACACCCCTGCACCCTTGAAATTATTCTCAATTTGCGATTAGCAAATTGCGAATCGCAAATTGAGAATTACTTCCCATTCATTCCTATGGGCCTCCTGGCCCATAGAAATGAATGGGAAAGAATTCCTTAATTGCGATTCACAATTTGCGATTCGCAATTAAGAAATTCTAAGGAATCGCAAAAAAATTCGATTTTGTACATACGTACCCATTTGCGATTCTCAAATAGCGATTTCTTAAAAATCGCTATTTGAGAATCACAAATGGGTATCTTGATATATATGGCCCATAGTCTACATAAAGTAAATAATCACATGAATGGTCTGAGACTCATAGTCCATAGTAGAAAACTGCCCGAACATTCTATATTTTGTGCGTTATTGTTGTTACTAGACAAAAAGGAGCATTTAGAAATTATTTGTATTTTGGGCACACCAGGATTTACCTATAAAATGTAAAGATTATTTTGGGCAAAGAAAGCTACCCTCTATTGAAACTGTATGATTGTTGCCAAGTTTATTGCATGCACAACAGATCTCCCGGGCAGATATTTGAATACATGTATGCAGAAGTGGCATCAAAAACGAAGAGATAATGCAGTTGTAAATATACTGATGGAAAATAGGTTACATTTGAGAAGCTCAAATATTATTTCGGCTACATTTTTATAGCTCGATATCTGACTTCTATGTGAAAGTAATACTTCAATTTCGTAGTTCTTTGAACTTTTGACAAGAGTTACATGTTTAAAAAATGCCTGGTAGAAATTGGATTGATTAACTATGACAGAGGGAGAGAGGCAAATTCTTTAAGTGAGTTGTGGATGAGCCCCCACAAATGCGAAATAATATAGTTCCAATTCACTTATTAGGATTCTGTGAATAATTCCTAGCTTACTCTTAATTAAGTGCTACTAGCAGCAAAGCTTTCCTTGGAGAAAATTGAATGTGGCATATGAACTGCAATACCAGCACCAACACAGCAGTTAAGAAATAGTCCAGTTAGAATTCCGTAAAGTGATTTAGTTAATCCAAAATGACATCCAAATGAAGTAACTCTAAAATCAGCAGTTATTACAAAAATGAATCTTGATTATTCTTTAATTGAAAGTAGATGAAATGAAAGAAAAGAAACATTGAGCTGACTGCATATCTCAATAAAATGGTCTGTGTAGGCAGCATTGTATTAATTTCTTTCCTATCATCAATGTTCTCAATATACAGTGTCTTCACCATACCACAGAAAAGGAGAGATGATTTCCTTTGGGCTGTTGACTATGTCCAGTGTTCAATGGTCCATGGTTTTATTTCAAGGTGAATGCAGTTTTCCCTGTCTTCAGGACCTTCGATACTTTTTCAACTCAGGGCCCGATTCCGATGCGGTTTGGAAATCTTCCAGATCGAATCAGTTTGGGGATTGTTTCTGACTGACTCGGATCGGGAGAGTCCAACCGACCGATTACGATACATCCGGATGCTTCTAGATACAATTTGGTTGGACTTCCATTGACTTCAATGGGAGCCTATCTTCCGATCGAATGCATAGGCTCCCATTGAAGAAGGGGTGGCTGGGGAAAATTGGGCACCATGTGGCAGGCACCGCCTGGTGCCTGCCGGACTGTAAATGGCTGGTAAGGGAGGACCCATGGGTACCCCCACGGGCCCGATTGGGAAAACTCCAAGTGCAGGGCGACCCGTTACAGTCCCCCAAAGTCAGATTCCGACAGACGGTTCGAGTCAGACAGCACAAGTTAGAAAGTCTGTCCAAATCCAGCATTGTAATCGTTCATTTGGAAACGCAGCCTGTAGAGACTAACAATTTTGCTCCATACGGCTCAGTCATTCTGAATGCCCTTGGGTTTGGATTGGGAAATTCCTAATGCCTAACTCGCACCGTACTCAGTCGGTTGGAAACCTTTCCAAATCGATCAAAAAGACACGCCCGATCCGATTCGGACGGAGCAGGCCTTCCAACCGCATCAGAATTGGCACCTCGTTTGAGAAATTCCAATTGAAGCATGCACCCCTCATCTAGATCTTGACCCTCTTTGTCTATGTGTGTCAGCAAAAGGATGGCTTAATTCGTTTTTGGAACAGCTTTCAGGTCCATAGATGAAGGGTAAATCTGACAACATACTTTTTCAGGGCTTCACCAAACATATGGAAATTCTTCTAGTGAGCAACCAGTCATCTTTTCTTCACTATTCTAACAAGCTCTCTCTGCAAGGTGAAGTTGCAGCTTTTTTAAAGGGTGACCTGATCTGTGATTGCCAACAATTACTGTGTGACTCAATTTAGATGTTCTTCTCAGTCCCAGGCTACATTTGACAACTGAGTAGCCCCAGTCGATGTTCCACAAAGGTGCCTTGCTTGAAAATCAACCCAACAATGCCTTTTGCAACATTCTCACAAAATGAGAGAGCTAAGAGTTGCTTAGAGTTTCCTTGAACTCTCTCACGAACCAGGTCAAATGCCATTCCACTGCAACCACCAGAGGATCCTAGAACAGCTGCATCCCTGTTGGATACATCTTCTTTCACCCCATAAGGAAAATTATTCCTTTAAATCTGCAAGGCCCACTTCTAAGAAAGGGAAAAGGTGGTCACAATCCTATGTGGCATAGGAGAAAACTAACCTAACAGTAAGGCCATTGTTTTCAGAAAGCATTGAAGCCTGAAAGTTAACTACTTCAACCTCAGAGATCATGAGGTGTAAAACACCTATCTAAAAGGACATTTGAGCCTCAGGAGACTTACCTAAAGATAGGTGTAAGGCACTGGTTTATTATTTGAGAGGGGTGAGAGGCCCATTCAAATAAAAAACCCAATCCTTGTCAGGATGAACTGCAAAGGTCACTAAATAAACCTGCGCTTAACCCTCCGGTAGCTGGTAAAGCAGTCAGTCTTAACTTAAAGTCAATGTGTAAATTATTTATGCAGCACTCATTACACAATAAAAATCCCAAAATCAATTTTGAAAACCATAGGAACTTCTACTAAACTGACACCAAAATGACAAAAATTCATTATGTAAAACTGGAGTTATGAATATTTTAAGTTTTAAGTGACAATAGCACCAAGAAGCACAAGGGACCACTCGTGATTATCTGGTCATGCTAGACTGGGAAAAAGTCAAAATTTCACACCGCGATGAAGCACAGATCAAATACAGGGATCAGGTTCATCCTACCAGGTTCATCCTACCTTCTAACTTAGTTTAATTCCACACTAGGAGTCTCAATCAGAGCTTTGCGTTGGTGGGGGACCACAAGTAGATTGCTATTGACTTGAAAAGCTGGTCAGGTGATCGTTGCCGACATAAAGAGCACCTTGTGGGAGAGCTAAGGAGTCTGTAGCTTGGAAGGTTGCATTGGCAGTTGATGCAGGTCCTGCACTGGCTTCAGGGAAGTCTGCCCATGGTCACGAAGAGACTGGGGACAGTTCTTGTCAATGCAAATAGCACATAATCTCCAGATTTTCACGTGTCGTCTGATGGAGGTGTACACTATAACAGCCCAGGGGCCAGAACCTGGGGAGAGGCACCTCTTCGGGACCAGGCCTCACTCCAGCAAAGGCCATCAGTAGGGTCCAGGCAGGAATACGTCAGCTGGGCAGTTGCAAGGAAGGCCTCAGGAAGCTTGTTGGATCCCCGGGGCTCAACCAGGATATCTGTAAACTTATCCTTGGAGTCACTCCTGGGATCCCAGTTCAAGGCAAGCAAGCCCAGTCTCTCTAAAAGCTTCAAACAGTCCCTCTTCTGGTCTCCAAGGGTCCAGGAGTGATCTGATGAAAGGTTCGAAGGGTGCCACTTTTATACCAAGTGCCAGCCTGTGTATGGGGTCACCTTTTTCGTATTTCTAGTCATGTCTAGTGTGTCATCTCTGGTGTATCTCAGGGTTTGGCTCCTATCTGTCTAGGGGGACAAATGGTAGGCAGGCCCACGTGTGAGCTGCATTTACAGGTGACAATGTAGGCAGCTTCAAAAGTCAGGATGGGGGTGTGCACAGCCCTCAGACTACCCTCTGTAGTTCAGGAAGGGCTAGGTACATCCACAGACCGATCTGATCAGGAGAGGAACACCCAACTCCACATCAAAGGTCCTTTTCTCCCCAGTCTGGAAGTATTACAAATCACACCACTGGAAAATCTGACTTTCCTATTGGAGAAGATTTTAAATTGCATTTCTAATGAGCGGTAGAAGTATTTCTCTATGTTCTCTCAAACTGAAGTTATCACTTATTACGTGAAATAAGCTAGCCCAGTGTTTTCTATGGGAGAGCAAATCTAGCCACAATGAAAAACAACTTTTAGATTTTTCACTGCCAGGGCATGTAAAACTTAAGTACACATGCCCTACTTTTTAAGTACTGTGCACCGAGCCCTATGAGCCTTTAGGGCCTATCTTACAGGTGGCTTTTCAGTATTAAAATTGAAGGTTTGAGCCTGGCAAATGGTTTATTGTTCCAGGTCGAAATGCATGTTTTAGAGGGCTACTTGATTGGGTGGCACAAAGGGTGCTGGACCCCACAAGTAGCTTTTAATGTGCAGGGCTTGTGTACATGTAGTAGCATAAAAATAGGGACTTATTAGTAGATTAACTTGATTAATCAGATCTATACCAATTTGACCATATTTAGAAGGAAGAACACAAGCCCTTTACCACTTGTTACCAGGAATAAGTGCACAGGTTTTGTGAAAGCTTTATAAAAGCCATTATAGCAGTGTAGATAACAAAACTTTAACAGTGACCATTGATCCTTTTGTCATTATTTATATACAAACAGTAAAAATGTAGTTTCTATGCTTTTCATAACTGAAGTTTGAGGAATAGGATTCAGGGCAAATTATTAATTGACTAGTGTAAAATGTACTAAACATGGCTTCTAAATCCTTGTTAATGTTTGGTTCCAATGTGGGCAAACCTTTCCTTTTCATATTTACACACTAATCAGCTATGCATAACTGTCTTTTGAATGTGAAACACCTTTCTTTACTAAAACGCATGTCTATAAGCTGTGCTGACATGATCCAAACATTAGAGGGCATAGTACAAAATATCAAAGAGGACATGAGAAAATGGCCACAGTTGACATTGCAGCATGCTGAATCTCAAATGAGATAGGATAGGGCTATTTTTTATGTGCAGAGTCTCCTCCACAATTGTGAAGCCTCTGCAGCTGGAAAATTACTATTTGTAAAATTAAACTGGTAGTTTGTGAATACCAAATAAAGAGCACACTTACACAAAAGTGTAAGTTTACATTTGTGAATCAGGCCCACAGCCTGTGAAGCCTCTGAATTTCAGAATATGGCATGCATGAAATTAGGAATTTGGTAGAATATTTCCATGTACTTTTTCCTCTTGTGGAAAATATTTATTCATGGCGGTAATCATGGGTTCATGATGGTTTTCACCATGGCAGCCCGTACACATCCTAACCCATGAAGTTTATTATTTTTATTGAATGTATGCTCAGATCAATTGCAATGGGATTATCTCTTCTAAAATGGAATTTTATAGTTTTCTTTCAAAATGCATTTTTATTATGTTAATTCTATGACATGATGTTTAATACAATATTTATACTCTCACTCTAATTTTATCAGGAACAGGCAATCATGACTTTAAAGAACCAACATCATATTAAAATGAAAAATTTGAAATACAGATTGGAGACATATCAGAATCAAATCGATAAGAAAAATAACATTTATAAAAATGTGATTAAGGTGAGAGAAAATGCATTTAGTGACTTCAAAACCGACCCCACAATGTATTGATAAATGTTGTTAACCAATAGAGGTGAAGAGTTGCGGGGAAAGGATATGATATGATACTCAAAGCGATTTGTGCACCTGTACTGAACAATGGTGCACAATTTAGCGTTTGCAATTCACATAGGACCTCATGTATCAATGGTCTGGTAGCAAATAGTGGATGCAAATTGAGCACAGACATTTTGCAATCGCATGTTATGAGGCTAATATGGTATTAATTAGTTGCATCGCAAAATGTATATTTGTAGACGGTTGTAAAACCTCCTTCCTTCATGAATATAAATGAAATGCTGCATTTTGTGACCTTGTACGAGCGACAGAGAATGCACTGATGGAGGCCATCATGGGACAGCAGACGTCCTTCCCTATGTTCACATTCCCACAATGTCAATTTTTTTTAACCCCTTCCATGCGTTGGACGGCCCTTGACCGTCCGACGTCACGGTGGGCGTGTGCGTTGGACAGTCGGGAGACGTCCGATCTGCGCAAGCATGGAATTTTCCCGCACTGCAGGGAAATTCCGGACGTGTGCAAGGGGTTAAAGCAACTTGTGTCTGTAGCAGCTGTAAAAAACATATTGAGATAGGGGGAACAAATCGAGGGGAGCATGCATTTGTAATGGGTAACAACATTGCTTTTTCAAGTTGGGAAGACCTTTCTAATGCATAAATGGCTTTTGTCCATAGCAAATAAATGTTTCACAGATGCAAAACCTGTGATTTTGCAATATGCATGCTTTGAAATCATAAAAGTGTTTTCTTCTTGAGGCCCAAAGCTTCACATGTAGGGGCGCTATGGTTTAGGGTTGTCAACCCCCCCCCCCCACCAGTAGCCTAAAAAAAGAAAAAGAAAGCAATAAGAAACATGGGTAATGATTGTTTTATTTTGTATCCCGGCCGAGTCTTTAGGGGTGGGGGCAGGGGGATGACAGGCACTGAGGGGAGCAGTTGCACACACTGCCTTCAGTGTGCAAGTGGGTTTGGCCGGCCGACTTAGGACGGTCAAACTGGCATGTGCCCTGAAGCTGTCTCCAACTAGAGCAGGGTTGCCAATCCTAATGCTGCTCTCATGCTGCCAGCAGCATGAGAGAAGAGTCAGGATTGGACGCAGGGAGTCCAGGAGCCGGTGCCTGCAATGGACTGGAGCTAGACAGAAGTGGAAAACTGGTAATGCAGCAGGTAATTTTTTTTGTATTCGTTGCTGCCAGGTCCTTGACCCCTCTCCCAGCCCCGCCACTTAGCCCAGACACTGGCCGCTACTCCTCACATGAAATAGTATACAATTAACTATAATGTTAGATGGGAGTGATCTGCTCCCAAGATGTGTGGAGTGGACTTTACGATTGGGAATGTTTTTTCACAGTTGGTGGACACTCACAAACTAGTGAATTTATGGGTGTTGACAAACAATCGCAAAACATATTCACTAAGAGATGTACTAATAACTTCCCCCAAAAGTCTAGGGAAAGGATTCTCTATGCAGAAAAAAATAAGTTTGTTACTCCTTCCAAGGGGTTTATTCCCATTGGCATTTTGGAGTATTTAAAGGAATGTTTCAGTAGTGCTCTTTTACGAAGTTTTACACGCCTTAATAAAGTGCCCAAAAACATCTAAATGAGAATAAAATAAGAATAATCAGGGAATATTCACATAAAAATAGTACAAATAGAAAACACTATGCCCTTTTTGGACTTTACTAATTGGAAGTTGGTCGTTTCAGGGCTGAGCACAAAGGCATGTAGGAGCACATAACTGAGTACATTTGTAGTGTAACGTCCCATATTCATAAATGATTTAAGCATTAAGGAGCACATGTAGAAGTTACAAAACGCCATCATTTAAAGATTGTTTATGTGCAGGAAGGGAGACCTTCCTGCACATAAACAAACTTCCCCTCAATGCCGACACTGCGATGGAGCTAGGCTGCAAAATTTAATGCCAGCGCAGTGGGCAATGCAGAGCTGCACCATATTGTTGTAAATATGGTGCTGCCCTGTGCTTCAGTAGTAGCGGAGTGTGGCGTTAAGCCAGGAAGGCTAATGCTGCACTCTGCCACTTCTTAGTAAATGTGCCCCTATGTGCTTTATAAGCAGGGTCACTGGCATTATGCTGCAGTGGATGACCAAATTATGAGGTTGGTTTAACTAAATTATGTGGCAAGAAAAGGCAAATCATTCAGTGTAATGCAAGCACCTGGCCAAAGGAGGTTAATTCTCATCCATAACATTTTCTTTTCTATAAACATCCTGAAATGCAAAAAATGCATCGATTAAAGAACCTCTGGTTTCCTGGGAATTTACTGCAAGGTCTAAGTGCTGTCAAAAAGCTTTTTTTATGGTGTTCTTAGAGAAACCCGCTGACACATTTGCGGTAATCCACAGGGTTACAAACCCAATTTCTCACATACCTGATCCAAGGAATTTCACTCATTATTTCTCCATGCCTGTTAACTCCCCCAGATCCGTAGGATCTTAGACTGGGGTCTTCCTGACAGAGCAAACATAGGATATGATGGAAAATATATAGAGTGAAAAATTGTACAACAATTATGGGCCTTGCAGAATTAATCAGAGCTGGCAGCATAATACAAACTAAAAGGATGTATGCCTACCTTAGACAAAGTCAAAGTACTTACCTACATAGCCCTGCCACATGACATAGGAGTGCTGAGATCATTCCTAGGCATGCCCAGCTACTGTGCCAGATACATCGAAGGTTATGCCAGCATGAGCTCACCCATCAGACACCTGATGAAACAGAACTCAGACTTTAAATGGTAGCCTGAGTTTGAGAGGAGCTCCAGAACCATCATCAAAGAAGCAACAGAAGAGGCAACAGTCATGGTATACTTTCACACAAAACTGCACACAGAGTTGAGAGTGGATGCCAGCCAATGTGGGACTGGGGACCATTCGGGTGCAGTATGTATAAGGACTGAAACCCCCATCAACAAGTAGTAGCATATGCCAGTGGTTCACTTATAGAATATTGATGACAAAAATATCGATGTTAAAAATATCAAAGAAAAAAAAAATAGACTACAAAAATATTGACTCCTATACCTACACAGGTAAGTACACAAATAGCAAATAAAAAATATAGATGCAAAAAATATAGATGTAACAAATATCAATTTAAATACATATATAGAAATAAAATAATATATATTAAATATGAAAATTGGTTTTAACAAAATTAATTAAATGTAATATACATTTTAACAAAATGTTACATATGAACTTGATTAAAAAAAGATAAACACACGAACATAATATTTATACATAAATATATTTAATTTTAAATAATTAATAAACTATTATCTTTAATGTATTTTAAAAATTTAAAACTTTAAAATTATATACAAATTAATTTGAAATATGAAACAATCTATATTAACTTAAAACGTTAAACTATTAAAAAATATTTAAACTTAAATTTATCAATATAATCAGTGCAACAGTAAGGAAAGTGTTGGATAGCAAAATAATAAAATTTACTATTCCAACTCCAGTGAGTGCAACAGTAGGGAAAGTGTTGGATAGCGGAGGGGCACAAAATACTATTCCCACTCCAAAAAATGCAACAGTAGGGAGAGTTTTGGATAACGGAGGGGTAAAAATTACGATTCCCACTCCAAAGAGTGCAACAGTAGGAAAGTGCTGGATAGCGGAGAGGTAAAAATAACTATTCCCACTCCAGTGAGTGCAACATTAGGGAAAGTGTTGGATAGCGATGAGACAATAATTGCTATTCAAACTCAAGCAGTTAAAACAAAAATAAAAAAATATTAAAAATTATAGAAAATCATAAAAATAAATAAAGAATATTTAGAAATGAAAAATCAAATGTAATAAATATAGTTAAAAATATATAATATTAATTACACATACAAAACTTGTGCATATGTAAAATAATAAATACATTTATGAAAAGATAATCCTACACTATAGCACCACTCCAGTAACAAAACACTTCACATTTTAATAACTTTTTTTCTCGAAAATATTAATAATTAAAAAAAATGCTTAAACATTAATTGACTAGACACACTTTAACACTATGATATCCAAAACACACACCTAAATTAAACTTTAAAATAATAAAGCACAATTAAAATGTATATATACATTTTTAAAAATTACTATTAACAACCTATAATAAAGTCATTCAAAAGTATTTAATACCCACCCTTTACCCCTTAAAAAGTAAATACAAAAAACAAACAATTACCCAAAATACATATCAAATAATTAACAACTATATATTAATTAATTAAATACAAACTACTTCCCACCCTTTACTTCTATAAACACCAAAACACATACCTACAATTACCCAAATAAAAAAAAAATCCCCCCGGTCCACAGATATTCCCGGTGAAATCAGGTGGTGCCCTGATACTAATATATTAGCTAAAACCAGTAAGTCGGCTCCCCATGGGTTCCTAATTTAACCCTTTCGCTGCTGATGACGAGCTCAGCTCGTCATCACCCACGGGTGTCGTGTGCTGATGACGAGCTGAGCTCGTCATAACTGCAGCAAAAGAGCAATTTCCAGCATACGGGAAAAATCATGGCAGCAGCCATGTGGTTAAGCCTTTTGAGTATCCTGTAACACTGGTAGGCAAGGCTATAACCCTCAGCTGCCTATATATCCAGTAAACTGAGACAGTGTGTGGATATCTCTAAGGTAAAATGGAACTAGTTGGGTGGAAAATGAGGACACAAAAAAATTATAATAATTACACAAGTACCATAATTAATTAACAATTAAATAATTAAAATTAATTACCATTCAATTATTAATTCATCAATTAAAAATAAATTACCTCCCACCCTTAACACCTATAAACACCACAACACACACCTAAAATGAATTACACAATTATCATAATAAATTAACAGTTAAATTATTTACATTAAAAACCAATCATTAATTAATTAATAATAAATTACTTTACACATTTAACACTATAACATCTCAATTAAACAAATATTAATAAATGAAAAACAATTAATACATTTAAAAGGCACGTGGATGAGGGTCATACAGCAGCACTGATTCTTTTTTACCTCAGTGCCACATTTGGCACTGTGGCTCATCATACCTTGCTGCAGTGTCTAAGGAAGGGTAGAGTGGCAGGGAAGGCATGGGACTGGCTGGAATCATTTCTTCAAAATCGCAGCTTTCAAGCTGCACAAGGCCCCTATAGGTCGAAGGCTGTTAACTTGAACCAAGGAGTTCCTCAAGGTTCTAGAATTAGCCCAACCCTTTTTAACCTTTATGTGGCACCTGTGGCTACAATAACCGAGCAATATGGGGTGGAAGTGGTGACCTACGCCGATGACACTCAGCTGGTTGTGGCCTTAGCGCAACCAGCTGAGAGCGAAGCCAGCAATTTTGCGTCTTGTGTCCAAGATCTTGCTGCCTGGATGGCTAGCAATTGCCTCAGATTAAACAGTGATAAAACTGAGGTGTTGATTGTGGGTAAAGCACCAGCAGTCTGGACCTCAGCATGGTGCCCCCAGACGCTTGGGCCACTCCCTATACCATATGAACACGTCAAAAAACTGGGGATTTGGATTGACTCCAAAATTTCATTTGACTACCACACCAGGTGTGTTGCTGGCACATGTTTTGGCATTCTGCATGGCCTCAGAAAGACTCTGGATTTACTCCCTGTAACAGCCAGGAAATCCCTAGTCCATGCCTTGGTCACCTCAAGGCTGGACTATGGGAATGACCTCTATCTGGGAGCTAATGTGAGCTACAGAGACTGCAGCACATCCAGAATGCTGCCGCCCGCCTGTTGTTGATGCTGCCTAATAGAGCAGCCTCAAAAAAAGCCTTGGAGATGCTACACTGGCTGCCAGTTAGGGAGTGTGTACAGTTTAAAGCCCTCTGTGTAAGTCATCGGATTACACAGGTTGAAGGGACCCCGCTTTCTTCTCAACCTCTTAACACCTTATACCCCGACTCATCAATTGAGATCCCAGGGGGCGGGTCTAGTGCAGGTTCCTAAAATCAGAAGAGCAAGAAAGGGAGGGGGGTCCTTCCGGTTCCTGGCGGCCCGTTTGTGGAACAATCTTCCCCTCAGGCTCTGTGTGGAAACCTCTGAGGTGGCTTTCTGCAAAGACTTGAAAACATACCTATTTCCCAGGGGATAGGCCTAGTGAGGCTCTGGTGTGGGAGGTCATAATAGTATGGTAAGCTGGTGGCCAATTTGTTATCGCTGGGACACACTGGTCAGTGTAACCAAGTGCTGTATAAGCTCAGTTTATTATTATTATTATTATTATTATTATTATTATTATTATTATTATAAAATAATTAAATTACTTCCCACCCTATTCCCCTATAAACCCACCTCCTTCTACGGAACTAAAAATGCAAAATTCAAATTTGAGACAATGAATACATTTTACATAATTAAATTACTTCCCACCCTGTTACCCTAGAAACCCACAACCATCTATTGAACAAAAAAAGCAAAATTCAAATAAAAAAACTTAATAACTACTAAAAATGTTACACATGTATTAAAAATACAAATAATTCTTATACAAAAAACATGCAAAACATGCATATAACATATATGCTAAAATACATCACATTAATAAAGAAATGATATTTTTAATAACTATATATTTGCAAACGATATTAAACACTTTGATATTTTTAAAATCAATATTACTTACCTTAACTCAATATTCTTGACCTCGATATACTTGCTGTCGATATTTCTGATTATTTGTGCAACTCCATATTTTTAATTCAAATAGTCTGTCTCTTTACCTATGTAAGTCGGAGACCCCCCTATACTGAAAGAATATACTCACAGCTGGGAGAGGAGACCCTGGTGTTAGCATGGGCATTTGAACACTTTTACATGTTCCTTTATGGCAAAAGATTCACAATTGTAACAGATAACCAAGCTGCCTGGGTGTTTTACATGTCCTGCCAGTGTAAAATCATGTTTTATGCACGAAGTTGCCATGGACGACAATTTTTTTCCTATTCCTGGACTCCTCCCCTCTGAATCTTTGTCCAGTCTCCTCCAGCCTTTTCCCATGCTAGTCTGCTCACACCCCCTCTGTCTCCCTCACCAGGCAATTCACCAACCAGATTGTCTCTTCCCTTACTCCACCACCCCTATGACCCACTCACAATATTAACATTCTCTGATTTTCAGAGATCAATCATTCCCTCAACCTAGCACCCTCATCTGTGGTCTTCCTTATCTCATTTCCTCTCAAGCAACTTTCTCTCCTCACCTTGCTCTTCTCCCTTTTCTACCCTGCCCACACCCACACCTCCACCTTTCCATATCCCCTAATCTCACCAGCTAGAAAAAAACCTTCACCCCTCCCAGTTGTCTTCAACTTTTTAACAATACCCCTTCTCTAACCCCTTGTCCCCTCACCCTTCCCTATCCCCACATTCCAACATCTCTCCCTCAAGGATCTGGTATTAACCAGCCAACCTACCCCTCTTTCACGAAATTACCCCACCACCTCTGCCTCTACTACCCAATGTCTCTTAACCAGCCTCCCTTCTCCAACTCTCCTTCCACTTCACCCACCCATCTCTTTCTAGCCACCACCCACTCACATCACATCTCTAGCTCTCTTGATCCCGCTACTATTCTGGTCTCTTCCTGTTTTCCCCATCAGTTTTCCTTCCTCATTGAAAGCCTAATGCAAGACCTATTCTGGAATACAACACACGCCCCTATCCTCTCCTGAACCTCAAATGCACCCCGTTACAGAACGCCTTTCCTTTTTATGAAAATCGAAATTCTTAAACAAGCATTCTGTCTGTTTAGTAACTAGCATACAATTTATAAATGTTGCGTACAACAACCTCAATTGCTCCTCAGAATATTATACCACATCAGTGTCCCCAAGGACGATAGCTCACCTAGACCCCAACGGGTGTATTCTCCCTCAATGAAAATCACCTATCCCATCGCATTGAAAGCTACAAAAACACCAAGCCATCTAAGACTTATGTAATCTGATGAAATCTACAAAAACTGGGGCCAAGCTTGGCACCGGGGCAAGATGGCGGCTCCTATGTAGTGCTCCTGCTGGGGCGCAGCGGCTGGGCTCTCTTCTGACTCTGTGAAGGGATGCCACCACCTGGAAAAGCAGGACTCCCCTTCCTGAGACGATCCCCGGTCACAGAGAGCCGTGGAGTGCACCATAGCACTGCATCCTCTGACTCATTGGCCAGAATCTAATCGATGCTCCAGGCATCCCAGCACCATCCATGCCAGAAGTTACCTGCGCCTTCTCTTCTTTCTTCTCATCTGATACGGTGCAGCAGGCTGAACACTCGACAATGGGGGCCTGGGAAGCCCTGCCCACCTGTACCTGCTGCAGCACAACCGATGCTGTAAACACTCAGGCAGCCCACCGAGCAATGAGAGCCACTGGTGATGCAATCTTTCAAGGAGGGCACACTCTTGTCGTGTAGGCCACAGCACTGGTCACCTTTCTGCACTTGGCCACCCTTCCTAGATGGGCAGACGGGCAGAACTCACTCCATAGTACCTGATTTCCAACCCTACGACCGCACTAGCCATCATTTTGGAGGCAGGAACGGTTGCAGGCCAAGCATGGGGGCTGCTATAGGTTCCCGACATGAAGACATTGGCTCACACAGGTTGAATGACTGGACTCCCATGGCACGCCATGTTCCTTGCATGTTCCCTGCTGTCTGAGGGCCTGGACACCTGCCAAGGATGCACCTTAAGAAAAAGCTGACACAACAGTGAGATATAAACCCTTCCATCAGAGCCTGAGGGTCATGCCTCAACTACTTTACACAGGTGCTGCTTTTCACTACACTTATTAAGAGACACCTGGGGTGCCCCAGGTACCGCTGGGCCTGTTCACTTGGTGGGGTTTCCACTACTGGGCCTACAATCATGGTCCTCCTCCTCTGCCGCTTTGCCTTCTTCCCAACATGTTGAAACACTCCAGGCAGCTCTTGTTCATGGAGGCAGTGACTGGGAAATGGAACAAGTCTGGAAAAGATATAGACCAGTCACCGGACTCTGCCTTGGACGTTATCCTGAGGGAACTAGGAAGGCTTAAGAGTCAAGGCCATTCTTTCGGAGGTGGCAGAAAATACTTCCATAACCTCAGCATACATACAAAGTATCCACCTGGATATTGCCTCCTTCAATGCCAGTCTGTCTATGACTGAATCTTGATTGGACCACATCGATGAAAAGTTAGCGGCCTCAATAGACTGGGAACAGGATCATTGGCACCTCCAAAGGAAGCTTGTTGGATTGGAGGACCTGTTCTGCAGAGACAACTTCCCAATCTCAGGGGTGCTGGCAAAGATGCAAGGAGATGACACCATGGGCTTTCAGGCCTGGTTTCTACCAGCAATCACCAAATTGACCTTTCATTCACCCCTTGAGTTTCAAAGGGTACGTAGGATACAACAGCGCCCACAATCACATAGCAATGGCCCAAGCCAGATTCTCGCATGGTTTCTCAGACACCAACAGGCCAGGCAGGTGTTTCTGGAGGAGAGTAAGAATTCCCCTTTTCTGTCTGATAGGCATAAGATACTCATATAACAGACTTTCGTCCAGAAACCCAGGGCGCCTACATAAGATTTCTTCAGCTTTGTCCACGCCTCAAACAACTCACCATTTGCTATGGGCTCCTGGTTCCAGAGGTAATGCAAATCACCCATCCCAACAAGGCGACAGAGGTCAATAGCCCCAGCCAACAGAAGGGTTATTTGGGCATTGCCTCATCAACTGACATGGAACTGGGAAATGCCACTGGCCACATGACTCAATCAAGCCCTGAATGAGCAAGCAGGCCCTTTGGGGTCTCCATTTGATAAATTACAGTGGCTGGAGGAAGTCACTAGGTAGTGGTCTGTCAGTCCCAAGCCTCACTACACATGCAAACAACTCCTAACAAGAACAAGTCTCAATCCCCCTTGAAGGCAGCTTCTCCTGCGGATGCTGCACCTTGCCCATGAAACACTGCTGCAGCTGGTCAGGATGCCATGCCACGTATCATCACACACACTGGAGACCACATGCACTCAGCCACACATTCTTAGCCTTCACTCATTACCTACACTGATATGCATCTGCCACTCTAGCCCTCCACTCACAGTGCACATCTGATGGACCTTGGTTGCTGCACCCTAACACCTAGGCACATCCCCTCTGCCCGACAATATGTAATTTTTATTTCACAGACCGCTTGTCGCACCATGCCCGGGCCAGTCCTACACTTCCTACCCCCTCAGTTCCCTCAAATGTTATGGCCTTTATACCCACTTGCCCCCTGGACAAGCAACAGACACTGCCTGTCAAGGGGCCATTGCACTGAGGCACCTTCTACAGTGATCTTGCTGAATGTAAATGGTCTCACCCACAACACACAGCGACAGAAGATTTTTAGTTATATTAAATCATTGAGACCAACATTGCTCTCCTACAGGAGAGTCATCTTTCTGAAACAGAAAGTCAAAAGCTCTGGTGGAAACTGGTATGGGGGATTACCATGCCTGTAACATTGATCCAGAGATGGGAGAAGCTTGCACCAACAAACTTTACTGTAAAGATGGTGTCTTCATATTATTGGACAAGCATCCATTGTCGAAATCCCCCAAGGTCTGGCGAGACCCGCACGGCCATTTCATATTCATTAACATCTCCATACACAACCAAGTGCTCCTTATAGGCTCCATAAATGCCAAACCCACTCCACAAATGCCACCTAAGCTGCCCTAGTACGGATCCTTCACCAGAAACCCAAAATGAAACTTCTCCTTGGAACAGGGCCTTTTTTGTGACCCAGTATCAGACTTCTCTTTGACTGATCCCTTGAGGCTGCTTCAACCAACTACAAGGGGCTATACTTATACCTCCTGTGTGCATTGCACCCAGACTTGAGTAAACTACTTTATGGTCAATGCTGTACTACTCGGTCATCTGGTAGATGCCAACTTAGCCCCCTCTAGGGTTTCAGAACATGATGCAATCCAACTGTGGCTGAATTTGAGTATGATGTGCCCTCCACCATCCTGCTGGAGACTAAACCTCTTTACTACAAGACTCCTACAGACAAGGAAAGATTGCACTCCTATCTCTGCACCTACGTGGACCTCAGTTAAAGGTCAAATGGGTATCCTAGGGGAGGCGGGAAAAGTCTTGGTTGGGGGGACTTGGTGTGTGACACTTCCCAGTCTATAGTACTCCCACTCCCGTTCACAGTCCACGTATGAACTCTTCTGCAAGAAATATATGAACACAATGCATTTTATACTTTTACACAATGGCCCCCACAACGCTAAGGATGCCTGGCATCCACCTTGGGGGTGCCCAGGAGTGGACGCCTCACAGGGAAAGCCAGGATGGGTTCCACAGCGGTATTCGTACAAGTCCCTTGAGACCCTTGCGGGTGAGAAGTGCGCTATACAAGTATCAATTTACATTACATTACATTACATTACATAAAGCGGAAAATGCACTGTTTTGCCTTAATCAGAGACCCTGTGGGTGTGGCAATAAGGTGATTCATCTTTTGGCACTACAATTATGACAGCAGGGCTCCTCCCGCATCATACCAGCCATTCGGTGGAATAGTGGACACCTCTCACCCACCTGCTTGTCGTCGTAGAGTCCTTCAAGACTTACTGTTAAATACTTTACACCCCAGATATCTCATGCACCCCTGATTAAATTCCGGCCTTCTTCACCCGCAATGGTACCCAGCGCCTCATGGCAGAAAAGACAGGCCCTGGAGGCTGACATCATCCCAGAGGAAAACCTGGAGGTGAGTGATGGCTTACCGTATGGCTAAGCCCTAGGACTGAAAGGTTATCCATCTTTGTACAGAGTCATGCCAGCCCCACCAACTTGGAAAATATCTCTCTTAAGAGGGGTTATGTTCCCAAATACTAAGGGGGTCATTAGGATGATGGGCGGACTTTGTCCGCCCGTCATCGTACCGGTGAAAGGGACCGCCTGCCATAAGGGCTGGGGTCCCGTGGCTAGCATTAGGATGCGCCCGCCACAGTGACGGGTGCATCCTGCATTCCTACCATTATGGTGGGGGGTGCACTCAGCACCGCCCACCACAATGGCAGGAAGGCATGCTGTGCACTTCCATGCACAGCATGGCAGGCCCCCTGCGGTGCCTGCCATGCTGTGCATGGAACTACTGGAGGGTACCATAGGTACCCCATTGTGCACCCCCCACCCCCCCGGAGTCCATGGGGGCCCACATTGGCCCCCAAAGCAGACTCCACATGCTATTCCATGGCGGCATTGCCGTCACGGAAAGGCATCTGAAAAAGTCCATTGTAATATGGCTGGCGGTGTCTGATAGACACCGCCACCATATAAACCCCATATAAACCCATATAAAGCAGTGGACGGTCTTTCCGCCGCAGACCCCCCAGCCATACTAATCTGGCGGGGGTCATTCCGGCTAGGATGGCGGGCGCATCGCCGGCCTGGCGGGGGCGATCCACCCGCAATCCTAATGGAGGCCTAAAATATCAACTTAGAAATAAACTACATTTCAGGTGTCCTTTACAATTCCAGATATCATATGCTAGAGAACACTGACAGCAGATGCCAAACTGAAGAGCAACCTCTTAAATTGAAACATTCCCACTTGTGTGATGAACAGTGTCAAGAATTTAGATTTGGGATGCAGTTGAATTGGGTGATAGGCACTTTTCAAATCGAGTTTTGTAAAACACTTTTCCCCA
Source organism: Lissotriton vulgaris (assembly GCF_964263255.1). NCBI lineage: Eukaryota > Metazoa > Chordata > Amphibia > Caudata > Salamandridae > Lissotriton > Lissotriton vulgaris. The sequence goes on along the minus strand of NC_141689.1, from coordinate 925,006,571 downwards.
TTTAGTAACAACGCCATTTTGTTGATGTTTGGTAAGGGATCAGAATCCAATACTACATTTTAATGAAGGATGCCATCAGCTTTTTTGGAAATTACAATTGGAGATAACCATTCAGATGCCACTGTGTGCTCAATAACATCATCCCTAACCATTTGTTCTAGTATTGTCTTTACTTCCTTCCTAACTTTGGAGTCAAAGTTCAAAAAGTACTTTATTCGGTTAAAAAACAATAACCATAAAAGCATCAACATGAAATTTATATTTTACACAGGACAATTTAAAAATAACAAGTCAATTATATTACATTACCACCAATAGATTTCCGTAATTTAAATACATGTTTAAAAAACCTTAAAAGTACAACAACGGTTAAAACTGTGTCCATTCTCTTACATTCTAGAAAAGCTGGGCGACATCTGTTTAAATTCATTTCTTTAAGGAATGGGATTATAAATTTACTACGAGACATGATATAATATTTACAAAAAAATAAAATATGGACATCAGATTGTGGTGAGGAATCATCACACGGGTAAGTAGGTAAATTACGCAACCATGAATTCATTTCTGGGAAGGACAAGAGTCTAAAAACAATATTTAATCTAAAACGGGTCAAGAGGAATCGATCATAATTAGGGCTCCCGGTTTTCCGTTTAAACGGATTTTTACATATAAATACAGACGGAAAACAAGTTTTCCTTTATCTGTATTTATATATAAAAACGGGAAAATACTAATATATTTTGTCATGACTTCAATAAATCACACCCCCGGCCATCTGGTGTCTCCCCCTCCTTAGAGGGTTAAGAGGTGTCAGCCCAGCTGAGACAGCTTCCCGGCGCGCACACGGCGCACCCGAGTACTTCACAGGTCTTTGAAGGACCATTTACATCTTAATGAGGCTTTGTTGTCCACCCCTCCGCCCCTGCCTCTTGACTCTGCCGATTGCTCCAGCACCCGTCTTTTCCTCTCAGACTGGACTATGCAAACAGTGGTTCTCGGGCCCGAGGCGGGGCTCGCTGCCGAGGTGGGTTTCGAGGGGTGAGAGCAGCCCCTACAGAATGCAATGCCCAGGCCCTTGATTAGAAGCTCACAGCAGTCAGGTAGTGCATAGTTGTAGGAGTGAATGCATTTTGAGGGCCCTGCTGCTTTCCAAACCCACATTGACGGTTATACAAGGCACCTATGGGTTTTCGATGAGACGACGACAAGGACTGTATTTTATGCTTTCAGTCTCTCTGGAATCAAAAATGGTGCACTGTCTGTTCCCAGAGAGGAGTGCGGATCTGAGAAGCAGTCTGCGATTGTGATCCTTCCTACTCACAAAAACACGAAATGGTAAAGGTTGATGATGAATCTTGGGGATTAATAATGTGGCCCAAATGAATATTGAATGTTTTAAAAGCATTTGTGAAGTGCAGACAATGTTACTGAGAGTTTCTCAGCGGTGCCCTACAGAACGAGCAGCCACTGTACAGACTGCTGGGTTACAAATAACATTCGGCCACTCAGAAGATGTGTTCATGCCATTTAATTGTAAGACTTGCGTATAATATTCATCTATGTTTGTGTCATTTCTTCTACTTAATTGCGCTCAACATTCACACCAAGCTCACATTTCTATTTTATGAAGACACTGAAACCTTCTGTAATCCTATCTGCATATTTACTATCGTTCACATCCTGCTCCAAATGCAATTGATGCTGTTAAACAAGTAAATACATATATACACATTTGGTTAATGCTTTCTTCGTCATTTCATTAATTACTGCTTTAGACATTTCTCTGACGTATTTATAGTAATCTGTCTAGATTAGAACATCCATAATTTATTTAGGTGCCTTATTAACCAGCTCCAGATTACAAAGCAGCGGATGGGGAATGCACAGTCCACAAAACTGACCTGGTTTGAAGTCTCATAAGAAATCCCAACCTTGACAAGATAATCTGCTGTAGGGCACCCTAGCTAATGGGAAAAAAATGCATCATGCCTTGCCAATCTTAGTATTGCTACCTCGCCTAAAGGACTGTCAACAATTTCAGACTCAAGATAAAGAGGATGATGTTATTATTTTATATACTGGAAGGGTTATGGCGTAGAGAGTTACTCTCGGAAACCAAATGACTATGTGCACGTTGACAGACTTGTTGACCATTTTCCTCATGAGTTTCATGAGATGAGCTTCAAGGCATAAAAAAAGAAAGGGAGGTAGGATGTCGAATTTACCAACACTTTAACAGATTCCTGCGCACAGGAATGGAGGAGTGCATAATTTGAATTGAATTGCTTCCAATTGGGTTGCAGCTGAAGGCAGTGTGAGTTTCTCAGTGGAGTAGTAAGGTGTTCAGTGGGGGAGAAAATGGGGCACTCTGTTGATGGCAGGAACTGCAAGGCTCTGAGACAAATGGCTTGTGATAGCACTTTTAAGCATATTTGGGACATTCTGCAAATGGCAACGTTTTCAGATGAATGTATAGTGTTGACCAATAACAACCGACTGCATGTGTGCATTCACAATTTAAATAAATGTGGAAAAATACTAGATGTAGCGTCGTCTTTTGCTTGTGACAAAAATAAATGTGGATAAATACAGAAAAAGTGCACAAAAAATAAATATGGATAAATAAAGACGGAAATGGCAACAAAATAAATACCATACAACTGGGAGCCCTAATCATAATTAGACATCGGCAGGGTTAAGTAAGGCTGTACTTTGACACCAGTTAATATTAAGCTGTGCAAGGTAACTGTCTTCTTGCTCATTTCCACTCGCCTTCTCTTGTCTTCAAGGTATTCCAAACTCAGTTTTTGCAACAGTTTTCTGGGTATGTTTCCCATTGAAAGTGGGTCCTCGTAGTATTGTCGGCATCCAATTTCGATCATAAAACGTTTGACATAATCTAGCCAATCAAAACTACCCACATTTTCCATTTTTAGTACATCCTGTAACATAGCCCGATTCACTACACATTCATTAGTTGTCCATACCCTGTGCCACAAGAGGATGGGTTGTATTCTAATTAAATCTGAAATATGGGGTTGCCCCAGTTCAGTGTGACAAATGTAGGTCGAAACACTCTGTGGTACTGCTAGGACATCCCTCAGGAATTTATTTTCGGCTATTTGTAATGGTTCTATATTAGAATATCCCCAAAGACCCGCACCGTACAAGGCTACCGATGTGCATGTGGCATTGTATATAGGCAAGATTTCTCTTATTGGTTTGTTACCCAACTTTTTTATAAAAGTCTTTATGGCCATTATTGTTTTTTGGAACAAAAGAGTTCTGGCCTTTACAGCACTTGTCCATCCCCCAGAATCATGGAACAAAATACCAAGGTAAGGGAAAGTGGTGGTGTTTTCCAGAGGAACGTTGTTTATGAACATTCTTTTCATCTGTTTCCCAGATCTTGTGCCACAGTTCATGGAGTAGGTTTTGCTACAATTGATTTTCAGATCTAAGCTCAACATGAACTTCTCAAAAGATATTAGCAATTTTTGGAGGGCCAAGGGAGTACGAGCCATTAAGACTGCATTGTCCGCATACAGGAGTGCAGGGATCGGTCTCTTACCAACCCTAGGCATATCCCTGCACTCCTGCAGGAGACGATGCTCAAGTACATTTATGTAGAGCAGAAATAGGAAGGGGGCCAGAACACACCCCTGGCGTACTCCGCGTCCCACTCCAAATTTCCTCGTACATTCTCCCCCTTTGCCATATCGTACTGAAGCTTTGGCTCCTGAGTATAATTCTCTCAGAAAGCGGATGATGGGATCTTCCCCGCCCAACCCTTTCAAAATTTCCCACAATTTGGTATGTGACACACAATCAAATGCCGACGAAAGGTCGACAAACGTAAGATATAACCGTTCACCTTTTACCCTAGTATACTTTTGCTGAACGATCATTAAATTTAAACATTGTTCAACAGTTCCCAAACCCTTCTGGAATCCATACTGTAGGTCGCTCATTATTTCATTTTCCTCAGCCCAATTCTGGAGTCTAGCCAGGATGATTCTTCCAAGGATTTTTACAGATGAATCAAGGAGGGAGATTGGCCTATAACAAGCACAGTTTTGTCTGTCTCCCTTCTTATATATCGGTACAATGACCGAGGTAAACCAGGATGGATTTAAACCCTTAGCAAGTGCAGCAATAAAAAGCTGCCCCAGCATAGGGCCCCAGATCTCATTGTTTGCTTTATATAGATCTGCTGGGATCCCATCGGGGCCTGCGGCCTTGCCTCCCTTCGTAGCTATCAGACCCATCATGACTTCCTCCAGAGTTATCACCAGTTTTTCATCCCCCAATCCACCATTACCCATTTTAAAAGGTTGTATGATTAAATAACTACTTCCTGAACCACGACTGCCTGAACCACGACCTCCTAAACCACTAAAGTTTAAACAACGATCTTTTCTTTACAACGACTTCCTGTACAACGAAATTCCTTTAATTAGTCTTTATTTGTGGGGGGAAAACCCCCCACACCCTCCAATAGTCACTTATTAGCGTGTTTATATGTTAAAGTGTTTTTACTTCAAATTAAATACAAATGTTAAACATCTCTTTTTATAAATAATACTCTTACAATTAATTATAAGTATTTTAAAAATCATTTATTCAAACAAATGACCTACCTTTTATTGTTCGAGATTTCCATGCTTGCTTTTCCTTGATGCCATTTCAAATGTGTCAGCCATAGAGTTTTTACACGCGTTGAGAAGAGAAAGGCTTTACCACAGTGAAATGCTAACCAACAGTGCCATCTACTGGCTTTAAAAGGTAAATTCATTCTGGACATTTTAAATGTTTTAAGTCGTTGTTCCGCAAAGTCGTGGTTCTGGACTTCGTGGTATGTGATTCTTCGTTGTTCAGACTTCGTTGTTCAGGTAAGTCGTTTTTTGATCTTTGTTGTTTAGGATGTTTAAGATTTGAAAAATGTTCCACCCATTCATCCTCAGTAATTGCTATCTCCATGCAAGCCTTGAGATTATCAAAGAGGAAAGGGGTGTTAACGGCCCACCAAAATGCAGATGCATCCTTCGACTGTGAGGCCTCGCAAAGGGCTTCTAGGGCCTCCTTTTTTATAGCATTTTTTCTATTTTTTAAGGCCTCATTATATATTTTCCTCAACCCTCTTATTACTAGCGGTTCTCGCGGGGACCTGTGAATAGCGTGTTTCAGGTCAGTTAGTGCCCTTGTGCAAGCGTTATCGAACCAGCTTTTAGTGCCCTTAGTCCTTTTCTTTGCCTCCACCCACAGGCTGTTTTTAATTTCAGAAGCTATTCTGTTAAAATGCTCTAATATCTGGTCACAATGAGACGTCTCCCCTAGGCAAATTGCGAAACTATCTGAGCAAACATTCAGTAGCTTCGCGAGGAACATTTCTGGCGCGACCTTGCCCCATTTTAGGGTATACCCGTTCTGCCTCCCCAGAGTCACATCAGGAACAGTACATGAAGAAAGCATGTCTTCATGATATTCAAAGAAAGGGTTTTCAACCTCTATTATTTGGGGCAGATGATCACTTAAGGGTAGCTCTAAAGTCTTTAACCTATTAATCCTGTGGCTATAACTATTTGAAGTAAGAATAAAATCAATAGTGGACGATGCTCCTCTACCAATAAATGTAGGCCCAAAGGGAGTGGGGTTTTGAGCTATTTCATTTGCATAACCCAGGTCGTACATGAACACTAATTCATTGAGTAAGTCCCCGATCAAGGAGTGGTCAAAGTGTGTTAGATTGATATCCTGTTCTAACATTAGGCCACAAATCCCCTGTTTGCCCTTTGAGCAGAGTGGACAGTTAAAATCCCCCCCCCCCCCTAAAATTATCAGTTCCCTGTTGTTCTTGTCTATTTCATGTTGTATATCTTCCCTGAGCATTTTTAAAGTATTGGGAATTTCATCTTTCGGGATATTATTATAAAAATTGATAACAACAACATTGATTCCCTTCTTAGTGCTTAGGGTTATTACTTGATAGTAACTAGATTTAGGGATAAAATGTACTTTCTCATACTTAAGCTGGTTTGAGAGGAATATAATTAAGCCTCCCTTTGCACGTCCGTGTTGCCCCCCCCACGGCCGGAGTAAAAAAGCTTCTATAGCCGCTTATATACACTGGGTCAGTAGACCAGGTTTCTTGGAGGGCCAGAATGTCCCGCCCATTTGTGACAGTCTCCCAGTATGGGTTTTTAATCTTTTTCCTTAATCCTGCCACATTCCAAAATAGGAGTGTACATGGTTTCCTATTCTCATTTACTTCAACATCTCGCAAGGAGATATTGCCCAATGCCTTTTTACATGAGGAAATTTCTCCTCCACGATTATCCCCCACATTTAACTCTAGGGTGCTCGGGGTTTTACACGGATCCTCTTCAATGTCACAATGGTTCATTTTTGGGACCAATTCTAGTTGCAAGGTAACCTTACGGCCCTCCCCTGGCGTATGTTCTTTTAGGTTCCCCTTGAAGTCAGTGTCATCCCCTGCTCTTAATATATTGGTCTGGCGAGTATCCTGCTTGTGTCAATCGACATATTCAAGGCCTGAAAAGGCGTCAAATCGATTATGGGTTGGTATATTATAAGCAGGTAAGGCAAAACCTCTATTGTCCCAAAAATAATTATTTCCAAAATTTGGTCCAGGAGTTAATGGATAGAAATGCCTAGGATGGAAATTAAATGATCTCTGAGTTTGGGAAAAAGGGGTCTGACTGTGTCCATATTGGTTAAAGCCAGACCAATTTACAGGCTGCCTTACTGCGTCCCTATTTTTAAAGTGTTGCCCTGGGAAATAAGGGTAGAAGTAGCTAAGATAATGAGTGGTAATAGAATTGCTACTTCTTGAATCATACCAATCCCCAATATGCCTGACAGCTCTATGATCTTTAAAATTTACAATAATTACATCCCCTTTCTTATCTTTAGGTCGTGGGCCCACCCAGGTTGAACGCCTCACATTCAAAATTTCCCCATTAATATGGGCAGGCAAGGGTCTATTATTGCGTAGCCAATGGGTCACTTTGTTTCTTAAAGCTCGATGATCTTCCCTGGTGCCCATGGGGAGCTCGGGGACACCCGCCATGACTATGGCATAAGGGGCAGCTTCTGGTGGTAAGTCAACTATTCTATGTAAATGCCAATTTCTGTTATGAAAATTCCCTGTCCCGTTCTCATTAATAGGCTTATCGTGCGAAGGCTCTGCCCTTTCTTACACGATCAAATTCCCCCCCCCCCCCCCCCCCCCCCTTGGTCGCCTGTTTACTTATGAATTTCAGACACAGGCTTCTTTTTCAACAAAGGGGGTGGCAAAGCTTTTTTCAAGGGAGAACCAGTTGGTTTTTTCCCACCTTGATCTGATTTTGTAGAGGGAGTGGGACATGGTGGAACTTGTTTGGTTGCTGTCATCGTTGTGGCAGATGAACCTCTAGATTTTATGATATTTACCCCCTTGGCCAGATCTACTAGTAAAAGTGTATTTTTTTCTACTTTTTTATCGATCTGGTGTAGTTGAGTGTTACAGAGATTAATTTTTTCTAACAGCGGCTGTATTAGTGATATTACCAAACTTTCAATTTTTGCTAAGAGGCCGCCTTCACTAGAGGAACAATGAGTTGTCATTTGAGGGACAATAGGAGGAGTCAGTGAAGTGACCACATCAACCAGTGTTTTTTTTTTTGTGTGTTTTGTTTTTTGAAAACCTTTATTGACATTTCAACCAAATACAAGTATGGGCCTACAACCCCTGGGCCGGCCGCTAAACAGTTAGAGTAGCAAAGAGCAATTTGCAATCACATGCAGCACCTCGGGGAGCAGAATCTCCATGCTAGCGTACTCTTGGTCACTAAGCAGCACAATAAGGAAAACAGGATATAAAAGGTTTTCATTTTATAGTATAGGATGGAAGGATCAGGTGCCGAACAATTTCCTAGCAGCGAAAAATGGCAGGCAGAATAGTAAGCTTGTATACAGTAAACAGTAATCGATCAAATCAATGGCGCAGAAACAGGAGGTACAGGATATGAAGGAATATTACGGTCAATTCGCGCCTGCAGTCACCTGCCCTAAGACCTAGAGAACACCGCGAAAATTGAGGCACAGATGAAAAAGCAGTGTTTGATACCAAAGGAAACCCACTGCACTGACCCAGAAAAGAAAAAGACAAAGAAAGAGAAGAGAAGTAAAAAAAAGGCCATAGAAACAAACGAAAAGCAAAAAATGCCCTGCCCCAACCCCCCACCCTGCACCCCTGCAGATGACTACAGCCCCCCCCCCCCCCGGCAGTGTGCCTGTCGCCCGAGAACCAAACCCGAAATATAGAAGAAACAGGGAAAAGTAAAAAGAAAGGAAACCCCACCTAACGGGGAAGTGGAGGAAGGCAATAGTCTATGCGCTCCCGGTCTCTCCCCCCCGCCCTAACAAAGGGGCCCCCCTAAGCCACCACGATTAGAGTTGCCCACCTTACATAAATACCCCGGGGGGAACCTCAAACCCCCCGTCCCGGAATCCGTCTGATAATGAAGCAGTCCCGTTACCAATAGATCAATCGTAAACAAATCAACCCGCAATCTCAGCCTTGGCCCCGTCTAACAAAGTTGCCGAGTCCCTCGGATAAGAAAAGCCCCATCCCCAGAAAGTCAAAAGTCACACAGAAGCAGTCGGAGCTTGAGTCGGCAAATGGGAGAGGAATAGCAGATCCCGACGCACATGGCTTGCACCAATGATGTCCCTCCCCGTCTCCGAGGCCAAGCATCGTTCCATCCGCCATGTTGGGAGACCGATTGGGGAGGGAATGCGACTCGTTTCGGTAGACATCAAAGTATGGGTCAACAGTGTCCAGGATGGGGGAAGCAGAGAAATGCTCCGGTAACTGTAGGACTGATGTTTCCGAGAACGTGAGAGAGTCACCAATCACAGCACTCGCGATGAGTTCCATCCCTTCGGGGGCATAAATAGCTTCCAACACCGGGGACAGACACGCCGGTAAGGCTTCCAATGGGGGGCAAGTCGGCTGCCGGGTCTCAAAAATCAGAACAGGGCTTTGTCCCGGTTCTATGATCCCATCTGTCGCCGACAGCCAATGATGAACCTGGGCCCTCACCATCGCGTGAAGCGCCGCAAATTCTGCCAGTACCATCCACAAAGAAGGGCCACATTGAGTCCGTTCCGCCAGGTTCCATAAAGCCGCAGGCATAACGATCCCCACGGAGGGGCACCCTCTCCGTGGCAGGATACGCCGGAGCAGAAACAAGCCGTGAGGGACGGGCCAGCAGCATGCAGCAACGCAAGGCGGGATCCCCACCCCGGGGCACCAGCGGTGCTAGTGCCGGGCCTCCGGGCCGGGGCCCCCCGCGACTCAGCGCCGCGCGCCACCCGTCACCTCACCTCGAGTATAGCGCCAGGCGGCAGATGGTTGCAAAGCAGTCCAGAAAAATCTCAAAAGTTCCAGGGACCGGACCCGACCACCCACAGCAGTCCGTTGTTGTTCACTTTGGACCCGGGTAGACCAGCAATCGAGACCCCGGCTTCCAGTCTGAGTTAGGCCTCAAAACATTTTCGATGTTACTTAGCCCCAGAACATCAGAAAAATTCTGTGATCGCACCATCGGGGTGCCGACTAGTTCACCCACACGAATCCGGGGCAGGAGATCAGGATATTCCACAGGATAAGCGAGCGTAGGACGGGGGTTAACGGAGCCGGGAGACTATGCGGCCATCTTGGTTGGTGTCGCAGCTCCTCCCCCCACGTCAACCAGTGTTAAAGTAGAGCTCCTCTTCTGTAATTTGGCTTCCCGGGTCTTCAATGGACAACCCCCTCTTTTTTTTTTTATTTTGGTGTTGGGTGGTGACGTGTGGTTTATATTAGGAGAAGATACAGTAGAGAATCTAGGGGAATTTGATTCGTCATCATAGCTATTGTACGGACTCGAGAGGGATACTCGCGTACTAATAGGAGTACTCAGCAGGGAAAGCTCAGTGCTAGAATATTCTGATGCTTCCCCTTTATCCTCCCTACCTCCAGTGTTTGATAGCCCGGTGTCTTCTACAATAGTATGTGTTTGGGTTAGCGTTGGTACTATCCCTATGTGCCCCAAAGAGGATCGTTTATCTGTCATGGAGTCCAGAAAAGGACTCCTTTTATTGTTAGATATATGTGCTTTTTGATTATGCTTCCCCCTTCGTCTTGGTTTTGCTTTTTTGAATATTCTAGCCGAACGTGTGGGAGTAGTAGGATGTTCTATTTCCACAATATCTGGCCGATCATCAAGTCTTTCAGCATGCACCTGGGTTATGGCCATCACAACTTTCCCAGGGGCAATAGACGGGTTATTGAGCATGGATGTATCCGCCACTACTAGTGACGCCTCATCCTGAATCAATGTGAGACTCCCCTGGCCTAGGGAGGCCCTTCTATCGCTATTGATCTGGGTTACCTCCTTAATCAGATAATTATCCATGGGACCTAACCCAGGAGCAATTTTATCGCTTTTGTCTATTTTCTCCTTAGACATCATACCAGCTTAGTTCCACACACAATCTAAAAGATTATTAAAACAAAACAAGGCCTGGAGCGATCAGCGCTCGTTACCTAAAACAAATATTTAGAATGGGAACTCACAGAAGATACCTGCGTATACGTTTTCCTTTCAGGACCAAAGTCTATGGCCCAGTCCAGTCTCCTCAGGCCTCTGAGGGCCACAGAGGGCCCTCCCTTTGCCCGGGCTTAGCCCGGCGCTCCTGTGCGCTCCCGCGACGCGGGAGTAAGTGGCGGTTATATTTCACGCCTGGAGCTGTGGGCGTGGTGGTGGTCCTGGCCAGGTGGGCTTGGCCAAAAGGAGACTTGGGACTTGCAGTCCCCCACAGGTTGGTGAAGAGAAGTTCCAGTAAAAGAAAGCGCCACTCGCAATCAGGGCGCTACACGGCTGCCACTCCTCCCAGTCTATCCTCACAGGGAAACAAGCAGAAACGCCGGCAAATGAAGGGCTCTCCCTGTGTTTACTCTCCTATCGCAGCCACACTCTCAGTCAGCTTGGCTCAGCGGCACCCCTTTGGAGTCTATTATAATGTCTGGCAGTTCGCCACCACCCGGATGGCAGTGGCGATCCACCCGACATCTCCCGCCCGCCTCCCATTTCCCCCTGCCATATTATGATGGCGGGGGTACCTTGGCAGACGGGAAGACCGTCTGCTGCTTTTCTGCCCGTCGACGACCGGGCGGAATAGGGTTGAATATGGTGGCGGTGTCTGCTAGACATCACCATCCATATTACAATGCAGGCGAGAAGCAGCCTTTCCCTGGCAGCAGGAAAGGCATGTGAATTTTGCAGTTGGGGGCAAATTTCTGGCCCCCAGGATGTTGGGGTGGTGGGGGGGCACATGGGGATACCTATGGTACCCCCCCTGCATTTGCATGCACAACGTGGCAGGCACCACGCGGTGCCTGCCACGTTGTGCATGCAAATGCACAAATGCCTTTTTTGCATTGCGACGGGTGCTGCTGACAGCACCGCCCACCGCAATGTAAAAAATACGGGATGTGCCCCTCGTGTGGCGGGCACATCCTAATTGTGTATGCGGGACCGCCGCACACATAGCGGGCGGTCCCATTTCACAATATGATGGCGGCGGACTTTGTCCGCCCGCCATCGTAGTAGACCCCTTTGTGTCTTCTCCTTTCTTTAACATCATTTCATGCATATAGGGCCATATGTATCATGTTTTTCCTGTTTGCAAATGGCAGATTGTCAGAATGTGAATTGGAAAAAGCCTTTTGGGATGTATCATCCCAAAAGGCCATCGCAAAATAGAGAATTGCTAAATTTGCGATTCTCTATTTTGCAAATGCAATTAAGGAATTGCAAATTGGGATTCCTTAAATGCAATTCTGGAAGCACCAGAAATGTTCTATTTGTCCTTAAGGAATTGCAAATTACCACCAACTTCAAGTTAGTGGTAATTTGCGATTTTCTTTAAAAAAGCACTTTTTTGATTTTTTAATAGTGCCATATGTCGCACATACATGCCCTTCGGGCATGTATATGCGCAAAATGTGCACACATGCATATTTCAGGGGTGCTTCACAGTGTCCTTTTGGCACCCTTGCAACCTTTAAATTGCATTCTCAGTTTGCGATTCTCTAATTGGTAATCGCAAATTGAGAATGTCTTCCCAATTATTCCAATGGGCCTTCTAACCCATAGGAATGAATGGGAAGGTATTCCTTATTTGCGAATCTCGATTTACGATTTGCAAATGAGGAATATGTAGGATTCGCAAAATGTTTAGCAAATCCTACATACATTGCATTTTGCGATTCTCTAATTGTGATTCACTAAAAATCGCAATTTGAGAATCGCAAAACTCTTTTTTGATACATTTAGCCCATAGTTTTTCACTGTGCCCAGATCACTTTGATAAACAGACTGAAAGTCATTGAGAGCTTCATTCAAACTAGCATTAGTAACCACAATAATCTGGTACGGTGCCCTTGGGTTGATTATTACACTCAAATCGTACTGATGCATCCATCCTACAATTGGCGGTATGACTGAGCCACATATAACTTTGCTTTGACACTGCGGTCCCTGAATTTTGCTTTCGCCCCCCTATAGCCTATCACATCAATGAAACTTCCTTGGTAACCACGTGGGTTTGTATCTTTAGGAAGCAGTTCAATGTCTGACCAAGCATTTACAAAGATGTCTTTAGGAATTATGGCATTGAGGGAGCCAGAGTCAGCCATCAAGTCAACTCTTTTTCCTTTGACAGTATATGTTGCTTTCGGCCTGATAATTCGACAAGTGTTTTTCTTCTTGGGTAGCTACACTTAGGACTATTCTTGTGTGATTATCCAATTACCAAATCTACTGCCACAAATCTGCTCCTTCCATTGCAACTGTAGTAAGGAGAATAAACGAGTAGAATCCAGAAGAAGTAGTTTCCAAGTAGTTTATTCAGAAAATAGGTATAAAAGTACGAACCCCACCAGGAGCAGCTAGTAACATGCTCAGCCCTTCAGCAACTGTCTAAACTCCCTCACTAACATTCTAATACAAACATTCTAGACTACAGTCTCTATGCTGAGCATCACATAACAGGGAAGGTATAATTCAACATACTACAACATCTCCCTCCTATAAATTGAAAAGAGAAACAATGCTAGGTAAAGAACAACGAAAATTAGAAACAAGAGATGAAAATAAGAAACAAGAGAAAGCGTCAAGAGACTGATAGAGAAACGTAAAAATAAAAGAATGACAATAGAGAAAATATCACAACAGGGCAGACAGAAGACACAAAAGACAAAACAGCCTTGCATCAACTATCACACACAAAAGACTATACACACACTCCCTTTCTTCAACAACAAAAAATAAATACACAGTCCATGAAAACTGGCCAGGCTAAAACGAATAGTGTAAAAAGCACATAAAGAAAAGAAAACAATAAAATAGATACCAAGATTTTGATTTGAGAATGTACAGAGTGTACAACATGCGACTGTGAACAGATGTGAAAACAAATGTCCACACGAATGTGGGAAACCCACATTAGAACAACGAACATCCGAATGTGCTCACATGCTCAAAAAACTAAAATAGAGAATATACACCAAAAAGAAATTGGAGAGTGAGATATGCATAGAGGCACACGACACAGTGAACAACATGAGAGTACGAAGTAATATGTACACAGACGTCCACATAAATGCGAGGAAAACCCACAAGGAACAGAAATAGATGTGGAGCAAGACCACATAAATATGTAGAATGACTACATAAAACAGTAAAACTGTGAAGTGGAGTGGAGAAAAGACCACGTAGAACAGCAAACTGTGTAGTGGAGAAAAGACCACGTAGAATAGCAAACTGTGAAGTGGAGTAAAGACCACGTAGAATAGCAAACTGTGAAGTGGAGAAAGACCACTTAGATGTGGAAAAACCACATAGAACAGTTAACACTGCGAAGTGGAGAAAGACCACTTAGTGTGGAGAACGACCACATAAAACATTAAAGTTACTTTCAAATTAAGTAGTAATAAAACCAGTGAATACATGTGGAGAAAGATCACATGGATGTGGATAATGACCACATTGAAACATTCCTCAAAACATGTTGGGAACTAATGACAGCAAAACACCTCCTAAAATATAATAAACATATGAATATTCATGCATTCATTTAAATACGGCACTTAAAGCATGTGAGAATAAACATGACTTTAAAGATTGATACACCTGCATAAAGAATAATAGGGCAGTCACTAATAATTCCTATGGATGTGCAAACCAATAAAATAACCATTAGATGGCGCTAATAGCACAGTAAATTAAAAGTTAAACATGCAGAGGAGACACATTATAATGCATTTTATGCAAGGGGTCATCCAAATTGAAGCACATAAGAAATACATTATTAAGTACTTGCAAAAGATTCAACACCCCAATGCGAGCTTCTTGAGCAAAATGAAAATATAGGCACAGAGAAGGACAGCAAGGTCTGTAAAATGTGCTTATCTTTGAAAAAAACTGAACTGTGATAGGCAAATGTAAAGAAAAGCGTGCCCATCGCTGTTGGAGAACTGTAATAAAATAAACAGCTGAAAATAAAGAGTCCTTTGATGAAAATGCTGAAATTCATTTTAAAACAAAACGAAGCGTCCAGTGTGTGATGTCAACTGGTTACAAAGGATGTAGAGAAACAGTACCTGCAGTTGGTAAATACGTTCCAAAGTCCCTGAAACGAGTCGATGAATAAAATGATGTCACAACAATGAGTGAAAGAAGATCGACTTCACAAAACTTTCCAAAAACATAGCTTGCAGGGAAATCATTGAAGTGAAAAAAATAATACACATTAAAAATGGAGGCACATCTCTCACGTTACACCGGGTGGCTCATGGCTGTACGATGCTCCTCAAATCACTGGACTGTAGTGACGCTGTAGAACGTCGTCATAGTGAGAAGGCAGGAAGGCTTGATGCAAGAAGATGCCTTGCGCTGATTTTTGAAAGGTTCAAATCCGTAACGGTAAGAGCACGAGCAGTATTTATATGCTCAAGACTTAATAATGTAAATATAGTAAAGTGTACATTAAAATTGAGAAAATGCTCACATTAAACGTGCCGTTTAGGTGACTGCAGATTTGACTGAAAAGCGCCTCCACACATGAGACAGAGAAAGTCCCTTGTCAAAATGTCAAAACGGGAAGAAAGCAAAACAATCTCTTTTGCTCACGTAGAGAGTTAAGCAAAATGTTGCCAGGCTGCCGGTAATTTGAAAATGAAAGTTTGTTTATTTTAATGAGCAGGAAAAGCGGCTGTTATACGATGCAACTGACAGCTCCGCAGTGCAGAGTGACGAACAATGACAGGTCACATAGTTCACAAGTAAAACTGCTCACAGATATTTTCAATTAAAATCGGCTTTAAATGCATGAAGTGGTTAAGTGGTTTCAGTGTGACCAACCGATGTGTACATTGTAAAAAACGTGGCACACTCACGGGTCAGTCAGCAGCAGTCAAAGGCAGAAATAAATCAAACAGGTCCTGGCACTTGGAAGTAGAAGGCGATCGATGGTCGTCACTGGTGAGGTTCTTGTGCCAGTAAGTTTGAATGCTTAATAAGAAGTCTTTTTGTCTAAATAAATCCTTATCTTTTGAATTATCGTTCCGTTTCGTTTTTCTCCTTTTTAAAGTCTTTGAAATTCACGGGGAAGTTTACTTCACTCCTGGTACCAAATGTAGTAAGGAGGATAAACGAGTAGAATCCAGAAGAAGTAGTTTCCAAGTAGTTTATTCAGTAAATAGGTATAAAAGTACGAACCCCACCAGGAGCAGCGGGTAACATGCTCAGCCCTTCAGCAACTGTCTAAACTCCCTCACTAACATTCTAATAGAAACATTCTAGACTACAGTCTCTATGCTGAGCATCACATAAAAGGGAAGGTATAATTCAACATACTACAGCAACATGCAAGGGCAAATTGGCCCCTGTTTCCACACTTTATGCAGTCTTTACCAATTGCTTGGCAGTCCTTCGATTCATAATTATGATGTAGACTGCCACACCTGAGACAATTATGTTGCAGGTATTTTCTTGTTACAGTTTGTCGTTATTTCGATCCTTTGATTTCAGCAGAGTTCCAATTTGTTCATGGAACTTGCATCTTGCCAACTGCATTTATTACTGAATTCTTTTCATATTCAGCCTCATCGCCAATTCTCACATCTTGTGTTTTCAAACACTTAAATGTTGCATTTCTTTCATACAAACTTCTGATTCCTCAACAATCTTTGCTATTGTGATTTGAGTTAGGTAACTATGTGTCACAGACACACTTACGATTGAGGTGGTAGATGAGGCAGATTGGGCAAAGCAGGTTTGGCAGAAGCGGTGGGTTGTAATTGCAGTGTCTAAGCCTGTTCCTGTTTCCGTTTGTTTAGCCTCATAAATCATCCACAATTTTGTTATAATAAAGGTTCTGAAGTCCACATGATGGTTCTTAATTTTATTGGGAGACAGGATTCAGAAGTGTGTCCGGAGGCCGGCTGGGCTTCATCTGACTCCAGGAGCAGAGATCGTAACACAACATTCTATAAGCTGACATTCTGAGTCAGCTTAACGCTACATCACATAGCAGGGATAAAGTATGCAGAGTCCTAAGGCCAGCAAAAATTAAGTCAGCATACCAGTAAGGTTGAAGGCAAAAAGTTAGGGGGAAAATCGCACCAAGGATGCTAGGCCTAACGGATATCAAAGCACCACCTTAAGCTAAACACTGAAAAGCATGAATCGTTCTCATATCACAGAAGAAAGCCAATCTATCTGTACAAGATTAGATGGAATTCTTCCTTGCCTTAAAGTGCCAACCCCACCATTTTTCAACACCCCAAGGCAATTGTCTTCACTCTTGACAGCCTACTCAACCTCCAGAATTATATTGCAGCAATGGCCAGCACCACCCACTTCCACCTACGTATGCGCTGGGGTTCAGGCAGCTCATGCCAGAACTGGAACCATAATTAGTTCTATATGTGTTAGTTTTCTCCAGGCTTGACTATGGGGTCTCACTCTTTTTAGGCATTCCCAAAGTTCATTTAGGTTTGATCAGATCAGCTCTACATGCTGTAGCCTGCTCTGTAACAAGGCACAAGATATTTGACCACATCACTCCTATGCTGCTTTCCCCCCAGTTGCTAACTGTATAGGCAAGAGCCCAATTTATAACTACCTGCACCGCACACAAGAAACTGCCCTAGTCCGTGTACCTAATTGAAAAATTGAAGCTTTTTGGCACAAAACAGGGTTCAAGAAATGCTCAATCACTTCTCCTGGCGCCTACACCTTCAAACGAGAACGATTGATGAACTAGTCATTTTCAGTTAGAACCACAAGAATTGTCTTAGCTTGAAAAACTTTATTTCGGTCAGTGCAACCATAAAAGTATACTAACAATAAACAATTCATTACAATTCAGAACAGTTAAAAAAAAAATTAAACAATGACCAGTCCTCTTTGCAGAAATATAGTTACATCACCTCTGTAATTCGAATAAAAAAGAGCGATCTGCACTGAAACATGTCTTAGTCCAATAGGTTCGCTAAAATACATGTGCGGGGTGAGTGCAAAACAAGAGGCAAAAATTTGGAAAGACCTGCACCTGCTGAGACCTATCAGTAGTGGCAATAAGGATACAATTAGTGCAAAACATTTCATAAAATAGTCAAACAATGGAAATTCATTATAGTTACGTTGAAGCAAACATAAAAACAAGTAAAACATACATATTGGCCAATAGGAACTTGATTGATTTTAAAGTTAAAAATTAATAAAAAGTTGTAAAAGTGAGTTAAAAAACCCCTAGAATATCAGGTACAATGCTCTATTTGTTACTAGACAGGCATGTGTACAATAGTCCAGCGCCTACGCCACATTGAAGTAAAGAATCACGATACAGCAAAGACAATGGGCTTCCAGGTGTCATACTTTAAAACTCTAAATGCCTCTGTACAATGTACGAACCCTAGATTCCTAGACAGAGGGACGACCCGTGCTTCCTCGCTGGTTTATGGGCAGGGCAGAAAAAGATGACATGAAGCTCTGACTCTTCCTCCCACTTGCAGGCTGGACTTTCTCGCCAGCCCGCGTTTGACAATTTGCAGGAAACAGCACAGGGCGGCAGAGTGCCTAGTCTGAACTGGACACACAATTTTCTTGCCAGGACTGGATAAATATCATCTAAAAAGGGTTCAAACAGATACTCGTCCTTCAAGGTTGTCACTAGGTTTTGGGGAATCGTGGATTGGAGAGGCTGATAGACCTAGGGGTTTACCCTTGGCCTTATCATGTCACCATCTGCCTGCTGGGTTACAATGGCCACAGCCCCTGTAGCTGTCCCTACCCCATACCTACTGGACTGACCTGATTGTTCCCCGCTTGGCTATTCTGATTCACCATTAAACCCCATAGTTCTCATACCCAGACCCGTTACCTCCCTCTCTGTTTGTCGATCCACCTCTTCAAGACCCTCATATCTATTCCTTACAGGTACATTGAAAAGCAAGGGTCTAAAAGGGGATACCTGCAACCATTATTCTGATTGTTCAGTAGTCATCTGGCAGGGTCTAGAGAAGGATTAGCCCTATCTGGTATACTGCAGCGTGGATAAAAATAGTCTAGTGCTAACGCTTGAATCTCAGTTTGGGACTCTCTTGGATTATGCTCCTGGCTTAATAGCCAGCATACCATCTTGGGGTTTCTGAAATGTATGACTACACAGTCTCCCTGCTTCGACTTGGGACTATTTCCTACCCAACCAACTTTACAGACCAATACAATTTCTCCTGCCCTATCATAGGAAAACTGTCTGTGCCTTGCCAGCCAGAACAGGGTTTTATTCCTTAGATCCGAATATGACTCTCGCTGACCAATTTTGAGCACTGATACCCCTGTCAACATGATCACATAAGGAGATGCGGCTGGGGGTAAATGTATAGTAGGTTGATTTGTTACTACTGTACTACCCACTGTGCTCTCTCCCTCCCACACCCTTTTCTGGACTCGCTAGGTCTTGGTAAGGTAGTAACATTTTTGTTTTCACTCTGCCTATTATTAGCTAAGATGTTGTTGCTGGCCTCGGGGTTAGAATTCCTATTTATTGTATGGGTCGTGTGACCTAATCTTGGTGAAGGTGACTTGGCCGTTTTGTCACTCCTGTTAGCTTGATTGCTTGTGCATTTAGGGCCCATTGAACTAGTGGAGACCTGGCTCCTTTGGATCCCTGGATTATCTGTGGGTGTCAGGTCTAAAGTGTCTGCCTGCCAGCTAAAATCAGTCCCCCTCAACATGGGCTGAGTTGGGTTATAACCCATGTTAACTAACCTAATCTCCCCCAGCATTTCTAGTTTATGTATACGATCTACAAGTGGGGCAACTTTTTCTTTTCCTTTTACGATGGTTTTGAATTGGGCCAATAAATCTCCAACCATATTCTGTACCCAAACTGGAAAAACCAAATCATCATGGGTGTTGATAGTACGATCTCCTATTGGATTACAGGTATCCACGCTAGTTGTAGGCCCTCCTTTAGCTTTCTTGCTCTTTGGTGCCCTCCCATTTGTTTGCTTACGCTTCCCAATTTTACGTTAAGTAAGAGTAGCCACTCCCTTGCGATTTTCCGTTTCAGGGGCGGCTTCTTGTCGTGGGGCACATCTTGTAAAGGAGATGAAGCTGGAGTGGGGGTTTGAGAAGGACTGATCGATCAACGGAGGGTAAAGATCTGGGGTTAAAGACAGGCGCCTTTCGGTAAGTTCGATTTCTGAGGTTACCACCCCTATTGCCCTCTGTAACATTCTATCACTAGTGGTCAGGGGTAGTAGAGAAGGGGTGATGGTTTGTGGGCAGGACTGTTTGGCAGCACAAGTACGTTTCCCCATTAACGAACTAGGGCAAGCCTAAAGTGTCCCTCTTGCTACGACCCACAACACTCACACTTAAGCCTAGTCTGCCACCGATCTATTAAAGCATGAAGGAATACAGTTATTGATTAGGTGGCTATAAACCTAAACATGAAAAAATCAGTAAAGAGTTTATCAAAGGAGGGGCAGGAGATCCACCCATTCCATATTAACCCCTTCCATGCGGCCGCGATTCCCCTGGTGTGCTGTAAACAACACGAACCGGGGAGGGCCGTGACGAACCCCAGCCGTCATCAGCACACGAGCACCGTAGTGCATGACGGCTGGGGTTCGTCATCAGCATGGAAGGGGTTAAAATAAAAGGTGGGATGGAGGGCTCTTCCTAGGTGCTGATTAAAACAGTCTGAAAGTCCTTACTACATATGCTCGCCCTGTTTTGCTTCCAGGGAACCCACAGGGGTAGATCACAGAGTTTGGTACAAAGCGGGCATTAGATCATAGGAAGTGACCAGCAGTGTCTTACCCGAAAGTGGACCTGGGAGGCAAATTCAAGAGAGGTGGCCCTGCCCTGCCTCTTCCTGGCAATGACGGGCAAGGACAGGCCCGCCCTTGGCCTGGGCTTCGCCGGGCGCTGCCCTCGCATGTCCTGCGCCGCGGGAGAAGTGGCAGCACTTTTGAGCACGTGTTGGGCTCCTTCCCCACACCTGTGTCAGCAACAAATCCACGTAGGGACCTGTTACACGTGCGACAAGTCTGCTTGGTCAAGGCTGGACTTCTGGCTGGTGACACCCGAGGTTGCGACATGGGTGTCGGGAGTTGACATCCAGGCTAGATCACTGTCTGACCATGCCTCTTGCATGCTGGAGTTGCGCCTACCCGACACTATACACAGGGCGTTCACGTGGCGCCTACCCCCACACGCACTTACAGACCCAGTATTTGTGGAGGAGATCAGAGGGGATATCATTACATATTTTGCCGAGAACGCAGGTTCCGTCTCATCTGAAGCTATCGAGTGGGACGCCTTTAAGGCGATGATCAGAGGCCAGTGCATAGCGCGACAGGCGGGAGTGCTCCGTACCATCCGTGACACACTAGCTAAGCTGGAGGGGGAGTTGAGAGGTCTAGATGCAGCCTTTAGCCTTGACCCGTCCTTAGAGATTGCTGATGATCTAAAAGCTAAGCTACTCGCCTTTAATGAGAAAGCGGAGCGCGAGGTGTGATTCCTGGGTAGACAGGCAGAGGCCCGCAGGTATGGGGAGGGAGACAGGCTAAGTAGGACCCTCGCTAGGTTGATAGCTCCTCGTACACAGTCACATTACATCCACACCATACACGACAGGGAGGGATCCCTGGCTGTTGGCCAGGAGGCTGTGCTGCGCGCCTTCACTGATTTCTATGCAACACTATATACCTCCAAGCAACCCACGATCCCAGCCTCTTTGGACAGCTTTCTTGACTCTATCGCCTTAGTTTGGTTTAATAACAACCACAGACAATACATGGACTTACCTGTCACCGTCCAGGATATCATTCAGGTGATTAAAAGTATGCCGGCCAACAAAGCCCCTGGCCCCGACGGTTTGACGACGTCCTTTTACAAAACTTATGCGGAAGAGCTGGCGCCGAAACTACACTCTGTGTTCGTTGAGGCCCTTGAATTGAACTCCCTACCGGATTCCATGCGTGAAGCCTTAATAATTACTCTCTTAAAACCTGACAAAGACGAGCTGCTCCTGGACTCCTATAGGCCCCTCTCCCTGATAAATGTTGACGCTAAAATGTATGCAAAGGTGATTGCAGACAAACTACAGCCGATGCTGCCGATTATCGCACTTCCTGACCAGTTCGGGTTTATCCCTGGCCGTGCCACATCCCACAACCTCAGGACCATTTTCTCTGTCCTCCATTACTTGCACCCATCTGTGCAGGCGGCGGTGGTATTCCTGGACGTCACCAAAGCGTTCGACTCCTTAGAGTGGCCTTATTTGTTTAGAATTTTGGAAAGGATGGGGTTTAGCCGTAACTTCATGACTCTAATCAAGCTACTGTACACCGAACCTAGGGCTAGGGTGAGTGTGAATGGCCTTGTTTCCAAACCCTTTGCGATCTCTAGAGGGACCAGACAGGGGTGCCCTCTGTCACCCCTTCTTTTTGCCATCGCGATGGAGCCGCTTGCGGCTCGGATACGACAGCACCACACTGCGAGGGGCATCGGGTTCAGCTCTCGGAGCTTACTAATTTCGTTGTATGCTGATGATGTCACCTTGTACATCGTCAACCCCAAGGATAACATGAACCCGTTGCTCCGAGAATTCGTGCGGTTTGAGGGCCTGGCGGGAGTGTCCATAAATTGGAGTAAGTCTGTTGCCTTCCCTCTTACAGACGAGACCAGTCAGCCGGCTCCAGACTATCCCTTGCGTTGGGAGGCTGACGCTGTCAAATACCTATGGGTATGGGTCAGTCGAGATGTACAGGAGCTGTGCTCACTTAACTTTGGTAGAGCAGTGGACTGGCTGGAGGGGAAAATCGAGGTATGGAACAAGCTGCCCCTGTCCCTGGTTGCAAGGATAGCATTAGCGAAAATGGTGGTTCTCTCCAAATTCCTGTATTTGTTCGTAAATATTCCGCTGCCCATGACAGCGCACTTTCACGCGCGTGTCCGCTCTTTGCTGTTGAAATTGATTTGGGCCGGAGGACAGGCGAGGGTATCCTGGGACCTACTTACACTCCCACTTCGGCAGGGGGGCCTTGGAGCTCCTGATTGGAGGCTGTACTCCCTTTGTGCGCAGGCGCAATTTCTGCATTTCTGGGCCTTCCCCACTCCCTACCAACCGCACTTGGCGGTGGAGCTGGCTGTGGTTGCCCCTTTGCCGCTGCGAGTGGCGCTCTACGGAAAAGTCTCACGTCCTTCAAGGGAGGTTGACACCGTGGAGATGGTTCGCTGGTCCTGGCGCGAACTGCAAAGGAGAGCGGGGCTCTCCTTGCTTTACGCACCTGCCATCCCCCTGCGGGGTAACCCGTTGTTGCTTTGCTTGAGCACCAGAGGTGACACCCTCGTGCTTCGTGGGAAGAGGCTGCACACCTTCGCTGATATATATCCTGACGGTACCTTTGAGGAGTGGTGCGTGAGAGACGACAGCCAGCCTGAATCTTTTGCGGACGCACTGCTGTACCATTCCCTTAGGGAATCCTGCTAGAAGCTGGGGCCTCAATTCCCGGAGGAACCGCAAGCTTTAGACGCCCTTCAGAACTTGCTCTCAAGACCCTCCCCCAAAAAACTGGTGTCGAGACTCTACAACTGCATGCAAGAGCAGGCCCCAATAACTGTAGCCGCGGCCAAACTGGCTTGGGCTGCTGACCTGGCAGTTCCTTTGACAGACGAGACGTGGGAATACTGCTGAGGGCAGCTCACGGCGCTATCTCCTAACTATCGGCTGCGGCTCATCCACTTCAAATTCTTACACCGGTATTATCGAACGCCAGTGCTGTTACACCGCATGGGCATCCGCGCGGATGCATCCTGTTGGAAATGCGGAGGAGTGGACGCGTCCTTTCTCCAGGTGGCATGGAGCTGCCCTAAACTAGACGAATACTGGTCGGACGTCTTCACGGCCATCAATCAAATCTTAAATAGAAATGATACACCATCGCCACTTCTGGGTTTGTTGGGCTATGTCAAGGATACCGAACCTTGTGACAGGAAGCTACATGCACTACTCCTCCTCTATGCCAAACGACAGATTTCACTACACTGGGGCAGGAAAGCTCTCCCCTCGTTCACAGAGTGGATCAGGGATGTAACATATGGCCATGCACAACTGACTCACTATTGGGAGACAATGCCCACCGCTTCCAGGCCTAATGATATCTGGGAACCGTTCCTACAATGGACTAGGGAGCGTGCGGGCTCGGACGCCTCTGGAGGATCGCCTGATGTGGGCGTTTCGGATGACATGGGTTAAATGGTTTGGAGATAAGGTCATGCTGTTGCAACTCCGCCATTCTGCGCAGGCACGGGCTGGACCTACACTTGCGCGCCCTGACCCTGCTGTCCTATTGATTTTGCGAATGCTGCATGTCCTAGCTTCCGCAGTCTCCCTTGCTGCCACATGACCCAGTGATCTGCCCGCTTCGGTATCCTTTCTCCCCCCCGTTTCCCCCCCCCCCATCTCCTTGGTGAAGGGTTGGAGCCCGTGGCACCTCTGACCCTACCACTGCTCGCCACCCGTTGACTGTTGCCCAGCGCAAGGCCGCGCAACCCCGTGTATGCGTGGGGAATTGTGTGACTGACTTTCTGTACTTGCACCGATGTTTGTTGTTCTCGTTACCTTTCTGTTTGTTGGGGATGGTTGGGTGAAAACAGTGCTGCTAGACGTATCCTTCAATCTGCCCATCAGCAGACTGCGTTCTGCTGCTCGCTCCGAGGCAGCCTTGTTAATTCCAAGTACATTTGCTTGTCTACGACGCTGAAAAAAGTAAGACCACTTAACATGCTAAGATTGCGCTGCTCACGTACATGTTTTTATTGTAATGTGTATTGTCCTGGGGACTTAGTGGCCTGTCGGGTTATGTTCCCCCCGATGTCTTTATTATATTTTATGACATGCATATTCCATAGCGGCCTGCCTCTGGGTTGTTGGCGTGACGCAGTGTACTCTTATGTCCCTTTTTGCATAATAAATGTCTTACACCAAAAAAAAAAAAAAAAAAAATCCACGTAGGGCACCATGGGACTTGGAGTCCCACCAGGGTTTGGTACGGCCCTGCAGGAGTGTCAATTGGGATGGTGTAGCACCCTGGGATAGAAATCCCACCCGGGTGTTGCTGGTTGTGCAAGGCGCCCCCGACAAACAGAGGAAACTGCAGTCCGTGTCCCGCGCCGCGGGAGAAGTGGCAGCGCTTTTGAGAATGTGTTGGGATCCTCCACCACACCTGTGTCAGCAACGAGGCCACAAAGGGAACCCTGGGACTTGGAGTCCCAGCAGGGTTTGGTGCGGCCCTGCAGGAGTGTCAATTGGGCTGGTGTAGCACCCTGGGATAGAAATCCTACCAGGGTGTTGCTGGTTGCTCAAGGTGCCCCCGCCAAACAGAACCAGTCATTCTCAGGAAGAGCCACAAGAATTGGGAACTCCCTCCCTTCAACCACATGCCATTCTTCTTTATAAAAAGTTCTCAAAGCTCTTCTCTTTGAAAGACATTTGGGTGAAATATTTTTTTCTCACACTCTCTCTTGGATGTCTGCTTTTATTTCTTCCTAAGTTGTAACTTTGATGTATTGCGGCTGCAATTGTTTCATACCTGTACTCCTCGTAGCCTTCATGCCGTTTCTTCGCTATATAAACATTTAAAAAAAGACTTTAAACACTACCGCATTTATCAGACCGCCAAGCACTGAACCCCAAAACATATCACTTTCCACGTAGTTTCAAAGCAAAGACAGCAAACTTCCAATAACACACCCCAGCCGGTGTAGCTTGCTATCTGTGCTGGTAGGCACCCCATATATGGGTAGCAAGCGGTATACAAATGCTATGATCAAATACATCACAACTTCGGTTAATCGTGTGCTTGTGTGACTTGAATGTTCAAGTGCTCCCTCTACTCCTGCAAAACCTATGTGGGAGGATTGCTGAATTACAAATCAGAAGCAAAAGATTTCTCTTCAAATGTGTCAATCATACAACACGTGCATCACACGGAAAAGAAGAACTCATGCAGGGCAATTTTGCAGGAAATTTGCCCTGTCCAAGACAGAAACACTACTTTAATGTCAAGAAAAAGACCGCGCACGTGGTTACTCACTATAAGGTATGAAATACGTTGGCGAATAAAACTAGAGGAAGAAAATACATTTATAATGCAGTAATGCAAAACAGAGGAAGCACAAATTAGATTTTTTTAAAAACTACTTTACCTCTAACGTGACCAAATAAAGGAGAAGGTTCCTTTTTTGTTTAGCTCAAACAAAAATACCAGTTCTGGGATTGGGGACCATTATTGCATTGTGATTGAACTTTGAAAATAAAATCAATGAACATAGTGTCCACACCGTCATCCGCTCCCCCCCCTGCATTTTATACACTTGCCCATATAAAGATTACACAGGACACATTGTTATGGCAAAGAACTGCTGCAGGTTTATTTTCATACAACAGAAAGTATGACGTTTTAGTGGGTTATCTTACCGGCGATCCAGGGCAGGCAGCCCCTTGCTGCCCTCCTCGCCTTAAGAGCCAGCCGGCACGGTGGTTCGATGCCCGGATAGTGCAGCCTTTGCTGATCCCCTTACGGATCATGTGATCATGACTTATACTCCCGCCCCCCCTTTCAAGGCGGAGCGTGGTCTGGCACACCCCCGGTTGGTAAGGCCGCCCAACTGCCCGAAGGACTAACGGGGCGCCGTCGTGGTTTTCGTGGAACCTCCCTGCGGCTCCAGGTCTTTGGCTCAGGCACCCTTACTGTGCCAGGCAGAGGTACCCTTACTGTATCCGTCTGCCGCAGAGGTACCCTTACTGTACCAGTCTGCCTCCAGATGGCCCTGTAACTCCACCTGCAACACAAAAGAAAACATTAGAACATCCAATTCAGTATGCCACCTGCCAAGCTGCTGGGTACGAGGATAGGGTGGGTGCAGCGAGGCAGGCAGTCGCAGGATGACCGCTACAACGGCCGGACAGGGGCAGCCGGGAGGGCAGACGACCGGCAAAGAGGGCGAATGCTGGGCTGCAGGGGCCTAAGTACCCGGCCCGCACCCAGCGCGCCCTCCCCCGGATGCGCGTCACTGGTGCACCCGGCCGGGGGAGGGGCAGGGAACTGCCCGAGCCTCCCCCTCCACGAGGACTGCTGGAAGGGGGGGGGGGGCTCCGACTAGTGGACCTAAGGGGCTGCCCTGCTGATGTCCCCCTGTGGGGGACGCGGGCAGCGGCATAGTGTCCACACCGTCATCCGCACCCCCACCTGCATTTTATACACTTGCCCATATAAAGATTACACAGGACACATTGTTATGGCAAAGAACTGCTGCAGTTTTATTTTCATACAACAGAAAGTATGACGTTTTAGTGGGTTATCTTATGGGCGATCCAGGGCAGGCAGCCCCTTGCTGCCCTGCCCGCCTTAAGAGCCAGCCGGCACGGTGGGTCGATGCCCGGACAGTGCAGCCTTTGCTGATCCCCTTACGGATCATGTGATCGTGACTTATACTCCCGCCCCCCCTGTCAGGGCGGAGCGTGGTCTGGCACACCCCCAGTTGGTAAGGCCCCCCAACCACCCGAAGGACTAACGGGGCGCCGTCGTGGTTTTGGTGGAACCTCCCTGCGGCTCCAGGTCTTTGGCTCAGGCACCCTTACTGTGCCAGGCAGAGGTACCCTTACTGTACCCGTCTGCCTCAGAGGTACCTTTACTGTACCGGTCTGCCTGCAGATTGCCCTGTAACTCCGCCACAGCTCTGGCGGAGGCTACCGTCGATGACAGAGCCCCCCACCCAGAGTTCCCCACTTACATCTCGCAGCTTCTAGTGCCTCCCGCACGTCAAGGAAAAACACTATCCTTCTGACTTTGCCACCTTGACCAGACACTTCCTAGTTATGTTCCGGGCAGCGGCATTCTTTTTAGTTTTGCTGCTTTCAGCCGAGAATGTGGTAAGGATCTCAACTTCCAAAAACGAATATGAAAACCCTAAATTGCAGCTTTCTATTGTTTAGGACTGTAACTTCAGCTACTGTTCCAAATTCCAGATCAAACATAAACTAGATTTAACTTTTATGAATTGTATTAATTACACTGACTGCCTACACTGTAGCAGAGCGATACTTAGTGAAAATAGACTTTAATGCTTCAAGTGATTCACAACACAGTGAGTGGGCTGCACCACGTCTTAATAAACTGTATTTATGACATGTTACCACACGATGGCGATATTTGCCTTTCTTTTAATGAGTGCACAGTGTCGAAATATTCTATATGGAAAATGAATTCTACACAGTTTGTTTATAATTTTCTGGCCCGCGAAAGCACGGGAGCAACAGAAAAGCAGTTGGTGGTGTTCGGTTTTATCTTTGCACTATTTCTTTACCGTGTAATAGTCCCTGCATCAAAAATTGTCTTGAGGGCGAGCTTTGGGCTAAAATATACCGCAAAATGACGTATTTGCAATGTTTCATACTGCTGAAATTTCGCGTAATTACATGCAAGTACATTTGGCACAATCAAAGTAGAAACCTTCTAATCATGAAGACAACGCAACACAAATGATGATTTGCAATGATTCATTACATTTAATTTCTATGCAAGTGTATTTGATAACGTCTGTATTTGGAAACATTAACATTCAGATGCCGACCATAAATGCACATAACTCAGGCATAATATCGCACGTTATACGACTAATCTTAAAAATGTTCGCACACGCTTACACACACATTCTCTCTCTCTTTTGCAGGAGTATGAACGATTAAGTAAGATTGAAACATTATCTACCGTAATGTGACCATATAAAAGAGACGCATTGTTTGATGAACTGTACATTCATCAATACATGCATTGTGCAGAAATGATATTCATGTGGTAACGCTAAACACAACATATGTAAATGTAATTTGCACTTGTATAGCGCCTATCTCCCAGGCGTTTCTAAGCGCTGTACGAATACCGCTGTGGAACCCTTCCTGGCCTGTTCCTGTGAGGTGTCCACTCCTGGGCACCCCCCACGGTGAAGCCAGGCATCCTAGCGTTGTTAGGGCTAGAGTGGAGATTAAGCAAGCTATTGTCCAGAGTTGCAGAGTGTCACCCATGATTAGAGTAGGCACCGAGGCGAGAATTATTGGGTCCCAGGACATTGAGCCCAAGACCCTACCGCGACGGGGATTGAACCCTGGTCCTTGGGTAGACCTATGCCTCAGGGTCTACCACTCTAATCGGTGAGCCACACTTTTCTACAACAGACCTATGATGGGTCATAAGCAAGGTTTGCATCGTTGTAAAAGGACACAATCATCTTTTTCAAACCTGCGTTGGTCAGTCAACATATTTATTTATTTAATCCTGGCATTTAAAAAAAAAATCAAAATCAAATAGACTATAGGTTCTCAGGATGAATGTATAGCAGATGTTAAAATCACATCCACATTGGCTCAACACTGCTGTGTGAGTGTGGCAGACTTCCAAGAATGGGGACTCATCCGAGGTATGAGCAGTGCTTTAAATGGGAAACAATAAGTGCAGGTACTCATCAAATTGAGCTAGGGGCGGGGCAGGGGGCGTAGCTGAGGGCGGGACATGATTATATAAAGACACTACTGCCATCTGTCAAGTAATCATTTTGTCTTTGAATTACACTCATCAATAGTCTCAAATTGCCTGCATGTGCAAATTGCCTCTGCACTTGTGGGCATGGCATATGTAGACAATTAATAACCAGTCTCCTACTCTGCCCCTTTCAACTCTGTAAGCCGTCCATTGCATTTAAATGGACATGTTAGTTACAGCAGTTTCTGCACACACCAAAATACATGATAAATATATGAACATAAAGTGGTTAACTCCTCACAAAAAAATAAATGAAGGCCAAACAATGTGTAATGCTTTAGTTTCTGCGTATTTTTTATATTTGCAGCTTCAGGTCTTATGTTTTATTAGATACAGCATTCATACATTCTCTTGCCCATGAGCAGGCACTCACACACAGGCACAAGAACAAGCAGACATGCACGCACAAAACATTCCTCACATATTCTTTAAAATACCTTTACATACTGTCCCGATGCTCTCTCTGTCGCTTCTGCACTCACACACAAAAGCACACATTCACTGGCACAAAAGGCTCACAGCAGAATTACAGATGTTGTTTGCAATTCCTACCTCCCACTGCTTTCCTCTTTCAGACTCCCAGCCAGTTGTCTGGACTTTCAGTGCCCGGACAATTTCACACCTTTGATTTACAGTCCAGGGTCTGATCGGACCCTGTCACTCACAGCGTGATACTGAGCTTGCTCCCCTGCCACATTAACAAAATGTAAATGAGCCGCTGCTGAATGATTCAGCAGCGGCTCCACACATGGCTATGGTGGTGCTTTGGCTGAGAGTGGCACTCAGCAACACAAGTACCACGGATCCTACCAGCCATGAGTACCGGTACGCTCCTTGGCAATGAAAAAGTGCTGGTACTAAGGAGGTTAAACATAATAAGTGCCTGTACACAGTACAGGCGAGTACCAGCCCATTTAAAGCACCGAGTATGAGTCCATAAGTTTATTCCCAACATGCATCTCGTGTGCGTAGATGTAGGAGATGGGGCCAGCATTGGGACGAAGGGTAGGGATGAGGTCAATATGTTTGGCGTGACTCAATCTGATATTGTAGCAGGTCTGGATTATTACACACATCGCTTCTCAGTTCTAGGTTGGCACCCTACTCCTCTGTGATGC
Source organism: Lissotriton vulgaris (assembly GCF_964263255.1). Lineage (NCBI taxonomy): Eukaryota > Metazoa > Chordata > Amphibia > Caudata > Salamandridae > Lissotriton > Lissotriton vulgaris. The sequence goes on along the minus strand of NC_141689.1, from coordinate 924,976,217 downwards.
AGATATCTGAAGTGTGACTTCAGGAGACCAGAAGTATGCTCTACGATGCCTTGTGTTTTTAAGTGTACGCGGTTTAGCCTCATTTAAGCTACATTGATGGGCCTGTGCAGAATCAGTTATGTACAGAAGAGATAGATTGTGAGAGCAAGACACTATGAAAAATCTCGGCATGTTGGGTTCCACATATATGTTAGTGGGAGACCCTGTGAATGGGCACAATGCATGTGGAAATGTGTCTTTAAGTATTATTGTGTACAGTATCAGGGAAATCTCAAGGTTTTTGGGGGGCTTGAGCCAAACGTATTTTTTGGGCCCCTGTTCTGAACAGCCTTGAATTTATGATCCAATTTGAGAGCTTTCATGCTCCTTTTGGCCAGGGCATTAACAGTACACAGGCACAATTCCAAATGTGTTTACATCTACATTTCAGGGATAATGATGTGTGTTTTCAGTATTGTAACACAGCAGCAAATCACTTATATCACTGTAAATAATGTTTGTGGCATTCGCCCATTTCTCATTTGTGAGGTTCTGTTTTGATCTGAAAGAAACGTATTTCCTATGGCTGTTGCATGAAAGATAAACCCATTTCTCTGCAAAATATCTGTATTGGGTTCTCACACATCACGCACCACCCACATTACACATACATTAAAGGAAAACTGTATTTAAAACACTCTCTGGCATATTTACAAGTCTGTATCATCACCACTATGGCCGGGATGCCCGCCACCCCCTCTCAACACAATCCCCAAGGATGGGAGAAGTCGGACACAAGTTTGAACTTTTGGAAGGCGGGAGGGAGTCACCCTCCCGGCCGTATTTATTAAAATATGAAACAAAATTTAAACATTAAATAAAAGTTTCATAATTATGTACAATTTTACATTTATTACATTTCGATGCAGACATGATCTTTGGCTAACCTTAACAGATCTCTAATACAAAGGTTTCCTAGCCGAGTCTAAGATCCTGCAAATGCAAACATTCTAAATTAAAATTGTACATCCTAGCATTAAGGGCCAACGGCAAGGTCTTAACCGGTGTCAGATCCCTACTACCAAAAACTCTCGCCCTCACAGTGTGAGTGGTGCATGCGCAGAGGACTCTACCCTCGTTGCCAACTGTAACTTCCCTTGTCGTTGTGGGGGCCCCCTTTCCACTCGACGCCATCTTAAAGGTCGTCCGAGTTCCCGTGTGAGGTATCTGTAGGAAGAACTGGTGTGGTTTTAGGACAATCGCACTCCTGGGTGTATGAGACTTCAAAGTATGGTCTTTGACGTTATGTTGGTGCTATCCGGTGATCCGTTAGGGACTGTGGGACCAAATGAAATGCTGAGTTGCGCTATCCCAAACGTGGGTAGCGGCACCGGATGCACACAGAAAAGAAAATTTCCAGCGAGGTAGGTTGTACGTTTGAAATTATTTTATTGCGAATTGAATTTTATCTTCATTCAAAATGTTGTATTCACATGATGAAATTGATACATCAATCTTCATTTCTTTATTAATTCAAAAGGTTCCCCATGAATTCCCAATGCATTTCGGGCGACGGGGCCCTTCATCAGGGGATTTAATTTTACTGTTGGCAAAACAAATGATACACATATATTAATACGCCATATCGTATGCATGATGCAGATCAAAACATTTCAAAAAATCCATAAATTGTCTCTTAAGCATGAATCTGGTTATAGACATCTGAAATCTGAAATTCACCCGGTTTAAATAAATAAATAGAGTACACATTTAACCCCTAATAGTTGTCAGGTGTGAATAAAAATCAAACAACACAAAGAGTTGAAATGTCTATGACCGTTGCCTATGTTGGCAAGACTGAGCGAAAAATAAAAACCAGACTCACAGAACACAAGAGTAACATTCGAACCAAGAATTCCAAATCCCCTTTGGCAGTACATTTCGATCTTCACAATCATACTCCCAGTCAACTAAGATTTCTAGTGTTGGAACAACCGAGTATTTTACCGGGTAGAGACAATAGCCAGTACTTATTGAGACGGGAAATATATTGGATAGACCGCCTTACCACGACCTATCCTAAAGGATTAAATGATCGTATGGACTTTCATTGCTTTCTGTAAAAAGATACGCTTATATTGTGTTTCTCTTGCACCCAGTTTCACCACAGTTGCACAAAACTACCTAGTCTCCTCACCGTGCATTAGACATGTGTTTACTATTTCCCTATTGTGATGATGTTTATTATTATTTTTCTTGACATTTGTGTATTAATTTTTATAGTGTTTTCATACTTGACCACTTACAGCCAGTGTGCTTTTTTGGCCCTGTACAGCTGCGCCTGACGTTATAAATCTCTCGCATTCACCTTTGTTTTTCACGAGTCTTTCTACCATGGTACACGAACATCTCAAACCCCGAGCAGTCTGTTTTCCACCCTCTTCCATCACATGACCGTACACGTCACTCGACGTTCACGTAAAAATCTAAACGGAACTTCCGCATTCCATCCCGCCGACGCACATGGAGGGCGACATTGTTTCCAGTGCTCCGCACTGATATCGGTAAGCTATCCGAGTTTAGTTTAAATTACAGCCGGTACCCCTCGGGTTCCGATTGTTAGAATCCATCCCACAGCCCTTTGCCAATCACGCTATCTCCCCAACCGGGTTGAGACCTTCCCCAAACACCAGGTGCCTGATGGTTTTATTAATTTAGACGGGTTTCTTTGCTTACGTGTTTCCAGTTGTTGAAATTCATTTCTTTCACTCGTCATTACCCTCCTTCCACCGAACGGACTCCAGTTAGTACCCAGACAATCTAACGGTCATAGACATTTCAACTCTTTGTGTTGTTTGATTTTTATTCACACCTGACAACTATTAGGGGTTAAATGTGTACTCTATTTATTTATCTAAACCGGGTGAATTTTAGATTTCAGATGTCTATAACCAGATTCATGCTTAAGAGACAATTTATGGATTTTTTGAAATGTTTTGATCTGCATCATGCATACGATATGGCGTATTAATATATGTGTATCATTTGTTTTGCCAACAGTAAAATTAAATCCCCTAATGAAGGGCCCCGTCGCCCGAAATGCATTGGGAATTCATGGGGAACCTTTTGAATTAATAAAGAAATGAAGATTGATGTATCAATTTCATCATGTGAATACAACATTTTGAATGAAGATAAAATTCAATTCGCAATAAAATAATTTCAAACGTACAACCTACCTCGCTGGAAATTTTCTTTTCTGTGTGCATCCGGTGCCGCTACCCACGTTTGGGATAGCGCAACTCAGCGTATCTGTAGGAAGGACAGCGTGGACTCCCCCCCATCCCCACACTCTCTATCCGCCGTCGCGGATATCCGGCCCCCGGGAAATTAGTAGGAGGGGCATCTAGCCGCCTCCCCCCTGGGAGGGGCCTATGGCCGTCTCCCCCTAGGTGACCCATCCTTAGTGGGTGCCGCCTCCCCGTGGGAGGGGCCAATGGCCGCCTCCCCTCGGGCGCTCCCATCCGTTGTGGGTGGCGCCCCCCTCTAGGGACCTTGAAATTACTGCTCACCGATCATGACCTTACCGCCCGACCAAAATAAATACGACAGTTGTTTACCTACTAAAGGAAAAAATTCTGACATTTCCTCGATGCTTCATCGACTGCTCACTCCTACCAAGAAAACATTATCCTACAGGCAGAAGTCACATCCTTATCAAAACATTCCTTTACTTTTCTACAAAGGAAAAAAGGCCTACTCAGCAAAACTTTATTTAAAACAAACATTGCCATAAGGGGCTGGTGGGTGGGTCAAAATTGCTGCTTGTTCCGTCGAGGGCTCACGAGCAACGAGTGGGTGCAGCCTTCAGAGCACAGGAACAAGAGGACGCTTCTTCGGATTCCCGCTCTATTTATTCTTCTGCGGGAGGGCGTGTACCCTCCTCCGGTACGCCTACTGGGCGTGGTCTTCGGTGTAGGTGTCTAGGACAACCCCTCTTGGGCGGGAAAAGGCACGCCCCGGCTACGCCGCTTCGGGCATACCAGCCGAGACACGCCCCCGCCCAAAATGGTTTCCCGGGAGGATCGAGGCACCCAACCATACGTTCGGGGGGACCGAATGGTCGCCCCTTTCCATATGGCCGGGATGCCCGCCACCCCCTCTCAACACAATCCCCAAGGATGGGAGAAGTCGGACACAAGTTTGAACTTTTGGAAGGCGGGAGGGAGTCACCTTCCCGGCCGTATTTATTAAAATATGAAACAAAATGTAAACATTAAATAAAAGTTTCATAATTATGTGCAATTTTACATTTATTACATTTCGATGCAGACATGATCTTTGGCTAACCTTAACAGATCTCTAATACAAAGGTTTCCTAGCCGAGTCTAACATCCTGCAAATGCAAACATTCTAAATTAGAATTGTACATCCTAGCATTAAGGGCCAACGGCAAGGTCTTAACCGGTGTCAGATCCCTACTACCAAAAACTCTCGCCCTCACAGTGTGAGTGGCGCATGCGCAAAGGACTCTACCCTCGTTGCCAACTGTAACTTCCCTTGTCGTGGTGGGGGCCCCCTTTCCACTCGACGCCATCTTAAAGGTCGTCCGAGTTCCCGTGTGAGGTATCTGTAGGAAGGACAGCGTGGACTCCCCCCCATCCCCACACTCTCTATCTGCCGTCGCGGATATCCGCCCCCCGGGAAATTAGTAGGAGGGGCATCTAGCCGCCTCCCCCCTGGGAGGGGCCTATGGCCGTCTCCCCCTAGGCGACCCATCCTTAGTGGGTGCCTCCTCCCCGTGGGAGGGGCCAATGGCCGCCTCCCCTCGGGTGCTCCCATCCGTTGTGGGTGGCGCCCCCCTCTAGGGACCTTGAAATTACTGCTCACCGATCATGACCTTACCGCCACAGGCCGGATAGTTGACCGACTATCCGGCCCCCCCAACTCCTCCTAAAGGTCATGCTTCCTCAAACCCCTTAGCCATGCTACGAAGTCTCCTATGAGTAAATCATTCCCCTCCCTGGACAGGTGAACCCCATCATTCAGATACATGAGATCACCCCGAATACACCCGTGAGGAATGCTATGCAACTGCGAAGAGCGAAACAATTTACCAATTTTATTATTAACCCTTTTCACCGAATGGTTCAGTGCTGACACTGAAAGGCCCCCCCGCCATACCTTCCTGGGAATCATGTGGGACCAGGCAATAGTGCACCCCGGGATTCTTTTAGCCAACCAGCTAACAGCAGACAAAATTTGTTCGAACAACACTCGTCTACCCAGTGTCACCAAGTCATTGCCCCCCAGGTGTACTATGACTACAGATGGCGGTGACCTTTTCCGCCCTAGGAGACCCTCAAAAAATGATTCGAATTGGTCAAAACAGAGCCCGCTCTTTCCATGGAAGGCCACTCTGTACCCGTATTCCCCAGCTGCGTGAGTCGCGTCACCTGCTTTGAATACGTCCCCGGCGCGCCTCACATATGAGTGGCCCACGACCCATACCACTCTCTCTCCAGACGGTGATCCTTGACCGCTGGTCTCCTGGTGCTGGGTCGACTGCAAATTCCGCCCCGCGTGACAGGCTCGCAAAACTGTAATTCAAACAAAAGACAAGAAGCGTGAGTGCATGTCAATTGATCATTACAACATGTGCAATCGCACATACCTTTTAAAGCAATTCGAGGACCATCGTCCCAACTGTTTCACTTCCTCCGCACTCAGACCCCTGGCTGTAGCCTCAGTAGCAGCCCCTATCCTAAAGGAGTGGGTCCCAAAATCGCACGGGTCCATGCCCGCAGCAGCGATTATCAGTGCTAGCACCCTCTGGAACTGAAACCTCGCCAGTGGGGTGCCATCCTTGTGCCTCAGCAAACTCCCCCCCCATGTAGCGGCCCTTAGTGCCAAGTATTCCTCTATACACTTTATTGGGCACGTGGGGGACCCTCGCGTGCGCTGCACGACAACACTATTCCCAAAAGCCCCCTGGTCGGTCTTGGACCTGGCTATCGAGACCACCATCGAATCACCCCTAATTTGGACGTGATCCCTGCATAAGCCTCCCTCAACGTCTTTCTTATTCCTTGCGACCAGTTCGCTCACCCGCATAGCCCCATGGAATGCTAATGCGAAAGCTGCCCGGAACAGAACTGCTTCGAAATGGGAGGAGCACGTCTCGTCTAGTTTTGCTACAAGTAAAGCCAACCTGTGTAAGCCAATCGGGCATCTCACATCTTGCTTGCGACCCTCGAGGTGCTGCCAGCCGCGAAGGGCCTTCTTAACCAAAAAGGAACCCGTTGGGTCTCTTATGCCATGCACCTGCGCCATGAATGAAATGGCCGCCCTATGCCTACTGGCCGTTGCCGCTGATCGGCCTTCTCTGTGCAGCGCTACCAGGATTCCCAGGAAGGATTCCTCCTGACCCCAGCTCTGACTCCCTGTTGGACCCAAAAATGTGCAATAGGAACGAAACGCTCCTTCGTATGCCTTCCTTGTCCTGGGGGTTAAGCTTGCTGCCACGAGGTCTTGTAGTCCGGGGCACCGATTAGCCATAGTGCTTCGGGGAATGGTGCCGCCACTAGGTCCGCTGTAGGCAGATAACCCCTGAACGCCTGCATATGTGAACGAGAGAGTGCATCAGCTGCATGATTCAGTACGCCTGGCACATGTTTCGCCCTGAACTGTACATTCAGTCTCATGCAAAGCAGCACAACTTCCTTCAACAATCTCAAGATCCATTTGCAGCGTGCTGCCTGTTGGTTAATGCATTCGACCACAGTCATATTATCAGACCAAAACACCACTGAGCGGTCCCTGAAGTCGTCAGGCCATGCCATCAGAGCAACCCAAATGGGAATAACTCCAAGAACCCAATGTTACCTTTGAGACCGCTGGAGTGCCACCAGGCCGGCCATGTTTGCGCCGACCATCGATTACCTAAGATGGCACCAAATCCCACGCTCCCCGCTGAGTCAGTCCACAGACCTAGTTCATCTGAAGACACTGGCGGCTTGTTCCACACGACTCGACCGTTGAAGTCCGCCAGAAATGCCAACCAAATGCGCATATCCTGGCGAACCTCTGCCGACAGTCTCGTACGGTGGTGCCCCTCTTTGAGACCGACCATAGCTTGTGCAATAGAGCGTGAGAAGGGGCGGGCCATAGGTATTACCCTCAAAGCAAAGTTAAGCTGACCCACTGTTTGCTGTGACTGGTGCAGGGTCACTTTCTCTTTACCCAGGCATTGCATCAAGGAAGCCCTAAACTTGGCCACCTTTTCCATCGGTAAACGGAAACATCCCTCCACAGAATCGAGCTCAATTCCCAGAAACTCTAGTGAAGTAGATGGTCCAACCATCTTACCTGGTGCCAGTGGGACTCCAAACTCCCTCATGAGGATGCAGAAGTCGTGCAGCGCCTGCGCACATTTCGTATCGCCGGCTCCTCCCAAGAACAGGAAGTCATCGAGATAATGCATATCATGCCTATGCCCTGTGGCCTCGGTGAATGCCCACTCTAAAAAACAACTGAACATTTCAAAATAGGCACAAGAAATGGAGCAACCCATAGGCATGCATTTATCCATGTAATAACTCCCTTGGAATGCAAAACCTAGCAAACGCTGATCCTGCGGGTGTACCGGGAGCAACCGGAACGTCGACTCGATATCTGATTTCGCCATCAGCGCCCCGGGGCTCAGGCGATTCAGCATGGCCACGGCCTCATCGAACGATGCGTACCGCACCGAACAGACTTCTGGGTCAATGGCCTCGTTCACCGAGGAACCCCTTGGAGCAGACAGGTTATGAATAAGCCTAAACTCCCCTGGGGCTTTCTTCGGGACAACCCCTAACGGGGAACAGATGAAATCCGCCACCGGTGGGGGATGAAAAGGCCCTGCCACTCGCCCTAAGCTGACTTCTTTCGCAATTTTTCTCTCTACCACACTTGGGTTATGTTGCGCCGATAACTGGTTTTTACAAAAGGAGTCCCCTCGAAAATCCCCCGCCGGGATGTGGAAGCCGTGTAAGAATCCCTTCCTCAACACCCCAGCGGAGACATGATCAGGGTATTTGTTCAACCAAGGAGTCATAGCCATGAGATCAACGGGTGTAGGCAATTGGTCACAACGTTCTACCTTACTCCTGCTTGGACCCTCCCTTTCCTCCCGTCCCGTTATTTTTTGATCTACATGAACTCTCCGGGTGTGAGGAATTCCCACAGCCCGCACACACATGCTTGAACCTACATGTTCCTTGCGGTCTGTTACAGTTGCCTCGATTGAAGCCCCAACAGACCCCCCGCTTGCCGCCATTCCCGCCGGTTTTCGGCTGGTGATCGCCACCGGCGCCTGCTCGAAAGGGAACCGCGGGCTTTTGGCGGAAGACCCCTGACCCACTCCCGCCCGGCGAGGATGTACCTGCCGCCCCTGGCAGGAGCTGCTTATGCCATGAGACCGAGTCGAGGCAGTCCCATGTCAGAGAGGCATCATATTCTTTCGCTTTTCGGAATTTCATGTCATAACCTTTCCATTCCTCTCCCTCATACATTGCATAAAAATCCATAATACGAGTTTGATAGCAAGACAGTTCAGTTAACACCTCGGGTTTACGTTCCCCCATAACTGCAGTAAATATTGCAAAGGCCTTCACCCAATTCGTTACCGTCTCATCCACCCTGAATTCCGCCATCTTGGCGCGCCACACGCTCGGGTGCCACAAATCTTTCTGGGTTTTAGCATATTCCATCTCGCGATGGTCAGTTAATAATGAAAACATATTGACATATTTGTCTCCCCATATTAACTCTTTTGTGGCCATAGGGATGTGCTGTGCCACCTTCTCTCGCCTTGAGGGTAATGAGCCCTCCCCTGCCATTGGCAAAGCGAGCTTACCCGGTTCGGTCGTTGTTCCCGCCGTTTTCTCGTGACCAACTGCAGGTCCCACCGGTGCCACCTGTGGGGAAACAAGAGGAAGATTCGCCTTTGCGGCATCTCTCGACTGCCGCAATTGCTGGATTAGTAGCTTGGCCTCTTCGGCCGTGTCTCCAGGTGCCACTGCACCCCCTGCCTTTTATTGAGCCATGCAGCCAACTGGGTGGCCAATTCGGGAGGCATTTCCTCATCGTTAGCGGGGGTAATCACTACCGGGATCGGTTGACTCGCGTCTGGGATTGGTACCGGGTTGTCTGCCGGTGTGACAGGGGCGGCCGGGGGTACCTCTGGGACCGGAACCTCCCCTGAAACCGCCCTTTTCTTGACCCGCTTCCCTCTACCCTCGGGGACGATTCCCGGCAAGGCCGGGCCTATTACCTTCTTAGGGTTACCAGGATTGCTCAGTGCAGCCAGTTGTTTTTTGACCTCCGCCAAACCTCGACCGATCGATTGGACTTGTCCGAGTTTCCGGTCCATGCAAGCCATCCGGTTCGACAACAGGCGTAGCACCTTATCCGTCTCGGAACCCTTTTCTGCTTTCTTGCCAGCCATGGTTTCGAGTATCCGCTCCTAGACGATCAACGAGGTCCTGGACTCTTCGACTTCGAATAACTGAAAGAGAAACACAAGAATCATAAGTTCTCAAAATTGCTGCTTGTTCCGTCGAGGGCTCACGAGCAACGAGTGGGTGCAGCCTTCAGAGCACGGGAACAAGAGGACGCTTCTTCGGATTCCCGCTCTATTTATTCTTCTGCAGGAGGGCGTGTACCCTCCTCCGGTATGCCTACTGGGCGTGGTCTTCGGTGTAGGTGTCTGGGACAACCCCTCTTGGGCGGGAAAAGGCGCGCCCCGGCTACGCCGCTTCGGGCATACCAGCCGAGACACGCCCCCGCCCAAAATGGTTTCCCGGGAGGATCGAGGCACCCAACCATACGTTCGGGGGGACCGAATGGTCGCCCCTTTCCAAAAGTCACTGTAGCTTAACGCTGCCTTGTATATAAATGAAAGGGTAGAGAGGCCTTCAAGAGATATAATTCAGGAGAGAAATCAGTTGTTCAATATACTTTTAGGATAAAGTTAATTAACCTAATGTATGAATCATATAGTTAAATACACAAAATCAATTTATAAAACACATAAAAACATGTAAACATATAAACAACAAAACACAAAGGTGTATCAAAAAAGAATTTTATCAAAAAGTTCATTGAGTCAGCAATAAATCAAAGAAGCAGGTAAGGAGATGCTGGTATGAATAGCCTGATAGCAAATGATCAATAATACACAATCGTCCCACAGGTGAAAGCGCCAAGAATACACTGGTCGATCGATTCTGGATGGCAAATGGCTCAAAATGAAGGAAGCTTAAAAATCTCTGTGATATGGAACTTGGGGACCAAAGATCCTTTTAACATACAATATCTGTATCCATGGACATGGAATCTTATGAGCTATCCAAATTGTGGCCACTGGGCGCTTTCACCTGTGGGACGATTGTGTTCTTTTCATAGGCACCTGCCCGGTTTCCAACGCTAAACTTCGCCTTGAGACCAACATTGTGGTATCTCATTCCATTTGGATTACAGCACAGCTCACAGCAGTGTTTTAATGACAACAGTCCTGAGGATGGTCTCGATAATTTTGTTGTAGAGAGACCGAAACGTCGACCTTCATCTTATCTCTACAGTGTTTGATTCACTTTGTTTTCTGAGATAGATGTTTTTTCTAGGTTTTGCTGTATTATTGATCATTTGCTATCAGGCTATTCATACCAGCATCTCCTTACCTGCTTCTTTGATTTATTGCTGACTCAATGAACTTTTTGATAAAATTCTTTTTTGATACACCTTTGTGTTTTGTTGTTTATATGTTTACATGTTTTTATGTGTTTTATAAATTGATTTTGTGTATTTAACTATATGATTCATACATTAGGTTAATTAACTTTATCCTAAAAGTATATTGAACAACTGATTTCTCTCCTGAATTATATCCCTTGAAGGCCTCTCTACCCTTTCATTTAACTACCCAAGCCCTCAAGGGTTTAACTGGGTTGCTCACTCTCTTTGAGCCTTGTATATAAGGCACCCTTTCACGCTATACTTAGCGTGAAAGGGGAGGGCAATGGGTCTTGCAGTGGGCATTCTCCTAACCTCAAATTTAGCTGGAAGATTCAAAATGTGCTCACATTTCTGTGTTGGTTTGTTGTGGGAGCACCGGGCTGACACACATTTCCTAGAAACCCAGCATTCCCCCAGGGACCAAAATCGCCTGCGCCTCCCTTGCACTACCAGGTATTTTTGTGATGGATCATTTTAATATCTTCACAATACGTTTTAGGCCTTTGCCTGCTGCGCGTACTCAACCCACCCACACACGTGAAGTATCATTTTGATCGCGAGACCTGGGGGAATGGTGGGTGGTAGGAAAGTTGTGTCAGCCCAGTGATCACACAACTTTCCCACTCAAAATGTGGGGGAAATTTGATCTTTTCAGCTAAATTTGAGGTTTGCAGGGGATTCTGGGTAGGAAAATGTTAGGGGACCCATGCAAGTCAGATCCCCCTGGACCTTCCTGGACTCCCTGGGTGTCTAGTTTTCAGAAAGGTTTGGGATTGGTAGGTTTACCTGAATAGCCACCAAGCACAGGATCAAAAAGGCAGGTGACTCTCTCGCAAAACAAGATCTTTTTGTCATCAATAATTTTGAAGCCTCCACAGTAGGTTTTAGTCTGTTTCCTGCTGTGGGCACTAGGTCTACCCACACAAGTGGGATACCATTTTTATTGGGAGACTTTACGGAATGCTGGGTGGGTAAAAGTGTGTACCTCCCCACAGATTCCAGAACTTTTAATCACAGAAATGTGAGGAACTTTTGTTTTTTTTGGGACAAAGTTTGAGGTTTGCAAGGGATTCTGGGTAACAAAACCTAGTGAGAGCCACACAAGTCCCCCCATCCTGGATTCCCCTGTATGTCTAGGTTTTAAAAATATATAGGTTAGCTAGGTTTACCTAGGTGCTGGCTGAGCTAGGATCCAAAATCCACAGCTGCACACATTGCAAAAAAAGGGTCAGTTTTCACCAAAATAAATTGATGTGTCCATGTTGCATGTTGGGCATACCCACACAAGTGATGTACCAATGTTATTGGAATTCTTAGGGGAACACAAGATAATAGAGCAAGTGTTATTACCAATTAACTTTCTTTTTATTTCTGCCTTCAAAATGTAAGACAATGTGTAAAAAAGTAGTCATTTTAAAAAATATACTCTAATTCACATGCTTGTATGGGTACCCACATTTCAGAGATGTGCAAATAACCAATGCTTCTAAACTCAATATTTTGTTCCCACTTCAGGAATATGTAGGTTGTCTTGTTACCTATTTTTCACTCTTCATATTTTACCAAATTAATTTCTATATACCCAGTACACAATGAAAAACCATTGCAAGACGCAGCTCAGTTATTGGCTCTGGCTACCTTGGGTTCTTGGTGAACCTACAAGTCCTATATATCCCAGCAACCAGAAGAGGCCAGCAGGCATAACTATATATTGCTTTTAAAAAATCTGCCATACTTAGAAGAAGTTACAGGTGAAAATGTTGGCAATAATGGCTGTTTTGTTAAACTCAATCTCAATTCTGTTTTATGTCAATTGTTAGTTTCAATAGGAAAATCTTGAAGGATCTACACAAATAACCCCTGGCTGAATTCATAATTTTGTCCATGTTTTATAAATGTATAGTTTTCTGGGATCCATTATTGTTTTCACACCCATTTCTACCACTAACTGGAAGGAGATTGAAAGCACAGAAAAAAGAAAAATAGGCTATGTCCTAGTAAAATGCCAAATCTGTGTAGAAAATGTTTTGGCCCTTATTTATGAGGCCTTGCGTCAGTTTTGCCCCGCCCGTGCGTCACTTTTTCTGACGCACCAGCGGCGTAAAATATCGCCTTGTTGCGCCATATTTAAAAAGTGACGCATCTAGGTAGATGCGTCACTTTTTAAACCCCTGCGCCACATTATACCTGCGTCAGGTATAATGTATGCAGAGGGGGCGTTCCCCGCAAAAAGCCTCGTAATAGTGACGCAGTGAAATCTATGAGATTTCACTGCGTCACTTTTAGGATGCTGTTGCATTAAAATCTTGCGCCTGCCTCACAAAAGGCGTAAGACTGACGCAAGCCCTTTTACATGGGGCTTTCCCCATGTGAAAGGAAGCATTGCTGGAGTTGCGTCACTTTTGTGACACACTCCAGCAATGCGTCACTTTTGCGCTTACAGATACGTCAGAAATACTGACGTATCTGTAAGTCCTTGCGACATGATGCGTCATACATTAAATATGACGCATCATTGGTGTGGCAAGGAGTGCGCAGTGAAAAGTGACGCATCGCTGTTTTCACGCAGCGATGCTCTTTTATTTATTGTTTTTTTTAAATCCCATTTACAAACTGTGTCTCATCTCTTTGTATTTAGGCTCTAGAAGAGGAAAATAGCAAGCTGATGCAAGCAAAGTCAGACCTTCAACATCAAGTAAAAGAGATGGAGGAGAAATCCAGGAATGAAAGGGTAACACTATTGGGAATTACTGCAGGACTTAGAATCCATTATCAATGTTCTAACACATTTATAACTGGGAAGTGTTTTCCTTTTTTTAATCAAGGTGAACAGAAAATTTCAGCGCCACCAATATCAGTGTACATGAGTATATGTTTGGTTTATACGATCTACAGGACTTTCTCGGTGGTGGGGGCTCTTCAAAGACAGGACAAGAAATGAGACTCAATGCATCACAGCACCTACACCCTTACAAAGTACTCATCCTGTCCAATTTAAAGCATTGTTCTACTATTCAAAAATGTGTGTTCACTTCCCTTGAAAAAATAAGTGTGGGTACTGGGGGTTCTGCTGCAAAGTAAAATGTAATTATAAAAGAATTCTCAGTAAACGAAATATAGTTTGTATAGTGGTATTTTTGAATACTCAACTGTATTTTACGTTTCAATTGGTCAATTGTCCCAGTCCTATTTATTTCATCAACTCTTTCCAAATCTAGGACTCTCTCCTTCTGATGGATTTTCCAGAGGCCCTCAAGAAACTACAGGGGTTTAATAATGCGATAAAACAAATTCCTATGAACAGCCGAGAACAGGTTGTGTGTTCATTGTATTTAATTATAAACGGAAATTAGATATTCATTGCATCTTCTATCTCTCAGTGAACTTTATTCTTACTTTGCTGCTTGTATGTATTCGTATATAGTTTACATTCTAGAATGTCTGACTACTAAATATGTTCACCTGGCTATGAGAATTAAAATAATCTCTTCCTCAGACTGTCACCACGGCCAGTTCAGCTTTGTATACCACCATGCAGTTCCTTTTTTGCTATGTCACTTGTGCAAATGCTCTCCTCAGTGGAACATGTCCATTTACCCAGCAATGTTAGCAGAAACAAGACCTGGCTGCTTGATGCCTAAACTCTATTCCAAGGGGCCTATTTTAAGGTACTTGGGCCCATATGTATCAAGCACCAATGCGTTCGCAAACGCCAAAATTTCCAGAATTTCGGCGTTTGCGAACGCATTAGTGCTAAATGGTATGTATGAAAGAACTCTGCGTGCAAAATAAGGAATCACAAAATTTGCGATTCCTTATTTTGCAATTGCATTTGAGGAATCGCAAATTTTGCGATTCCTTAAATGCAATGTAAGAAGCATTATAAAAAAATGCAAATTGCCCTTAAGGAATCGTAAATTACCACCACCTTCAAGTTGGTGGTAATTTGCGAATTCCTTGAAAAATGCACTTTTTTGCATTTTTCAAAGTGCAATCTGAAGCACATACATGCCCTTAGGGCATGTATGTGCGTCACATGTGCACCCATGCTAATTTCAGGGGTGCAACAGGGGGTCCTCTGGACACCCATGCACCCTTGAAATTATTTTCAATTTGCGATTCTCAAATTGCGAATCACAAATTGAGAATAACTTCCCATTCATTTCTATGGGCCTCCTGGCCCATAGTTATGAATGGGAAAGTATTCCTTAATTGTGATTCGCAATTTGCAAATCGCAATTAAGGAATACTAAGAAATCCCTAAAAAAGTTGTGATTTTGTACATACATCCCTATTTGCGATTCTCAAATAGCGATTTCTAAAAAATCGCTATTTGAGAATCACAAATCAGGTTGTTGATACATATGGCCCTTAATGAAGTACTCATGTGGTACTCTTTTACATACTCCTAAATACTCCTAAATGCCTTTTTGACAAGCCCCAACACATATAGAACGTGATAAAAGAGGAATACTCAAAAAATATTCATATACAAATAGAAAGGACTGTGCCCTCTTTGTGCTTTTACTAATAGGCGGTTGGACGTTTCGGAGCCTAATTCACAAAGGCATTTAACAGTACAAATTCCTATACTCAGAATGCTTCTGTGAATCAATCCTTTGATATTGTTTCATACAATTCTTTTTACAGTATCCTCTAGAACTGCCATGTACCTTACACGCTAAGAAGGTTATAAAGCATATTATCAATCCAGTGGCAAATATATATACGTGTTGTAAAAGATTTGCATGTAGTGTTTCAAAATAATCCCAAATAAATAAATAAGAAATATGTAAATAAAACATGAGTGAACAAGTTCCTTTTAGGCATGAGATTGCCAAATAGTTTATGGTGCACATTCTCTAAAATTGTCTCAGAGATAATTTACACTCACACAATGCTAGGTTGACATTCTGACACATATTACTGTTTTTAAAAGATAATAGAAATTGGTGCTAAAATACATATATCTCTCAAGTGATAACAATACATCACTCTCAGACAGTGTCTTCTTACAAAATTCTACCTGGCATTTCTATCTTTCACAGTGTAAACACAGTACTGCTCTATTTAAGGAAGCACCTACGGAAAGATGGAATTGGTTAAGATCATCGGAAGAATAGTGTTCTCATATCACTCCTAAGCAAATCATCAACAACTCTGAAAGGCCACTCGATTTCAAAAATATTATTGAGATAGAAGTTAGTGGCTCTGTAATCCCACCCATTGAATGTGCATACATTGGCAAGTTCCATCAGCAGGCATCACAATTGAAGCTGCCAAAAAAGACTATCATGGCGAAAGAATTAGGGAGCCCAGCCAGTCCACAAATGAACTGTTCTGAATTTTGACAGAAGTTAGTAAAGTGACTATGTGTCAAGTGTCTAAAATTGCTACCAAAGTGTATGTATAGGCGTTCTTGTATAGCGCTATCACTGTCACCCGACGGGCATCCTGGCGCTTAGACTATGATGACACAGAACATGATTTTACCAGCTACCACTCTATTTACATTGCTCTGGGGAACAGGTGAGTCTTTAACGCTTTTTTAAAGATGGCAAAATCTTCCAGGCCCCTTAGACCTAACGGTAGAGAATTCCACAGCCGCGCTGCGGTAATCCTGAAGGACCTTCCGCCCATCCGGGACCTCAAGAACTTGGGTACTACCACCAAGTGAGCTGAGGCTGACCGGAGTGGTCTTGATGGGAGGTACCATGAAAAGAGATCCTGCAAAGGGGCTGGGCCTTGACTGTGTAAAGCTCTAAAAACCAGATATAGAGCCTAAAGTTCACCCGTTGAGAAATTGGGAGCCAATGGAGGTCCCTGAGTGCCTTGGCAGAAGAATCCGAGCGCCGTCGCGACAGTGCCAGTTTGGCAGCGAAATTCTGTATTCGTTGGAGTTTTCCTAATACAGTCGTTGGGGCCCCCAGCAGCAATGCATTGCAATAGTCGAGGCGACTTAATATTATGCTCCGCACTACCTCTGGTCTTGCCTGTGTCGGAAGCAAGGGTAAGATCTTTCTCAAGGAACCAAGTAGAGCCATACACATAGCCACCGTTTTATTTACTGTTGTGTCCAGCTGTAGGTCAGAGCTGAACATTACCCCCAGATTCCGAACCGAGTCAGCAGGCAAACTAGTGCCTTGGAAATCGGGAGGCCAGAAACCCTGTGGTAGGCGTCTGGGGATCTGGTCCATGGAGCAATGTAGTACCTCGGTTTTTGAGCTGTTAAATTGGAGGGAGTTATTCCCCAGCCATTCTGCCGTAGTACACATGCATCGATGGAAAACCTCCTGTGACACCCCTCCCTTACCTTCAAACGAGAAGATAAGTTGGGTGTCATCGGCATAGTTGGTGACTGTTATGCCAAACGACTTGATCAGCGTGATCAAGGGACGGAGGTACAGATTGAAGAGGATAGGCCTGATGGCTGAGCCCAGGGGTACTCCTTGCCCAACCCTCTTGATGTTCGGTTGAAAGGGTGGCAGTGCAACTACCTGGTGACTCCCTGTCAGATTGAAAACTTTGGAGCTAATTTATTGTTTGGTGGCATGTATATTTTGTTGCAACGGCGAGGAAGTATACACACCACCAACATAATGATCCCCCGCCAAATTTATATACAGGCCGGCTTTAGGTTCGGCTATGGCGGTGACAACTCTTTCACCGCTTTAACCAACCCTCTCAAACAGAGAAATGACTATATGTCCAAACACCAAATTAGGATAGTCGGACATAAAGCCATTTTTATACTGTCCATCACTGCCAGGCAAACTCTAGCTGTGAGGGCCAGCAAAATGCATATAATTCTCCCCCTGCAATGAGAGATGACTCTCATGGTGAGAGGAGCATTACTTTATTTTATTTTCAAAAAGAAAATCCCATTTAAAGTTTAAAGTGTGATGGTTAGTAGATAATGCTCAGCAGGGGCAGCAAAAGAAGCTGGCTCCATCTGAAGGGGAATACTTTGATCACTGGCAAGGGGCACATCTTCATTGAAGGGTCTTACCTGGAATGTCCGGGGGTTAAATGATTTTAGGGAAGTGCCCAAGGTGGTGGCTTCTTTGCAGAGGAGTGAGATAGATGTTGCTATACTGCAAGAGATGCACCTGGATCCTGGTAGGGGGCTGCTCATGCAGTGTCGCATGAAAAAGGACTGCTACTCATGTGGGCTTCACTGCATATGTGCGGGGGTACTGTTTGGGGTGAGAAGGGACTCTGGCATTAAATTGTGTAAGGTATGTGCTGGCCCAGGAAGCAAGTAGTTGTTGGCGGGCTTTTGTAAAGACAACTTGACAGCACTGGTGGTTGATGTTTATGGTCCCAGTTATGATGATCTGCAGTTTTATCATAGTCTGCATGCCTGCTTTGCCCAGTATGGGGACATGCCTCAGATATGGGGCAATGATTTTAACTGTGTATTGTGCCCGGATAGTGACAGTTCTAGGGGGCCGCCGAGGGCCTGTGAGCTGGAGCACAATGTATGTTTGCCCATTATTGGGTACATGGCCCGAGGGACCACTCACTTAGGAAGTTATTTGATAAGCCTACACATCACTATAATAATTTTGATTTGCTCAACACCACAGTATATTCTTGGAAGCGGCTAGCTGAGCTCCAGATTAGGCCTCTTTTTTATTCACCACTATTGCCAGTAGATTAGTGCATGTAGTTTCTCCTGCGCCAAGAGAAGGACCGGCAAGAGTACTACAAGGCTTGCACTTGAGGCACTT
This sequence comes from Lissotriton vulgaris, assembly GCF_964263255.1. Taxonomy (NCBI): domain Eukaryota; kingdom Metazoa; phylum Chordata; class Amphibia; order Caudata; family Salamandridae; genus Lissotriton; species Lissotriton vulgaris. Next base: position 924,957,726 of record NC_141689.1, on the reverse strand, counting down.
GGGCAATTTCTTCCAGGGTGGACAATGTGCAGCTAACACCCTAGCTGCCATCACCCTAGCCGCCAACAATGCTAACCGCCAACAACCCTAGCCGCCAACACCCCCACCATGGCCGCAACCACTCAGAGACACCACCACATCACTCAGAGGCACCACCACATCACTCAGGGACACCACTGCATCACTCAGGGACACCACCACACGACTCATGGACACCACCACATCACTAAGGAACACCACCACATCACTCAGGGACACCACCACATCACTCAGGGATAACCACCACATCACTCAGGGACACCACCACCCTAGACGCCAACACCCTAGATGCCAACACCCTAGCCCACACAACCCTAACACCCACCAACCTAGCACCCATCACCCTAGCCCCCATCACCCTAGCACCCATCACCCTAGCCACCAACACCCTAGCCGCCAACAACACTAACCGCCAACAACGCTATCCGCCAACAAGCCTAGCCGCGAAAAACCCATCACCCTAGCACCCATCACCCTAGCACCCATCACCCTAGCCGCCAACACCCTAGCCGCCAACACCCTAGCTGCCATCACCCTAGCCACCAACAACGCTATCCATGTCCAGGAATTTCTACATTCGAGTAAAATAGAACAAAATTGCAACAGGACAAACAAAAAATGCTGCCAGCTGGTGTAGGGAAGGGAATGCACAGCTCTAATGCAGAGAATGCAATATATATGTCTCTTCCTTTAGTTCACCTAATGCCACACATATCTTCTTTCTGATCAAAAATCAAATAAAGTACGAGGAAAAATTACAAACGTCGCTGAGCACAAATTCAAGAAAATTGAGGGAAACTCAAACACATACATGTAACAATCATCTGATGGGGAAAATTACTGCAGCAGATCTAGTCGAGGGCACAAGATAAAAAATAACCGATTCAAAACTTAAGGACAGGCGAAGAATATGTTTATTTGCAGATTTTTTTAAAAAATGTCATAGCATACAAAAACATACACACCAACTTCCACACACTCACACACACACACACACACACACTCACCCACCCACTCACGCACTCTCAACCACACACGCACCACTCTCACCCACCCACACAGACCAGCTCTAATGCAGAGAATGCAATATATATGTCTCTTCCTTTAGTTCACCTACTGCAACACATATCTTCTTTCTGAACAAAAAACAAATAAAGTATGAGGAAAAATAACAAATGGCGCTGAGCACAAATGCAAGAAAATTGAGGGAAACTCAAACACACACATGTAACAATCATCTGATCGGGAAAATTACTGCGGCAGATCTAGTCGAGGGCACAAGATAAAAAATAACCGATTCTAAACTTAAGGACAGGCGAAGAATATGTTTATTTGCAGGTTTTTATAAAAAAATGTCATAGCATACAAAAACATACACACCAACTTCCACACGCTCACACACACACACACACTCACCCACCCACTCATGCACTCTCAACCACCCACGCACCACTCTCACCCACCCACACAGAACAGCTCTAATGCAGAGAATGCAATATATATGTCTCTTCCTTTAGTTCACCTAATGCAACACATATCTTCTTTCTGAACAAAAAACAAATAAAGTACGAGAAAAAATAACAAACGTCGCATGCCCACAAACCACCGCCACCCACACACCACAGCCACCCATACACCACAGCCGCCCACACACCACAGTTTGGGGTCCAGCATACGACTGTCAGGCATCCGCTTCGAAACATGTATGTTTGCTATAGACATGGGCAGGAAGAAAAGCAGATGAGGCAACAAGTACTATGAAAAAGGTTTTTATGGTCAGAAAGAGGGAGGAAAGTTGTGATCGTTTAGAAGAAGTGTGCACCCAAAAAAAAGCAAAACACCCATGTTCTATCTCCACCAATCTTAATATTGGCGCTTTACAAAATTAAAACTTCGCTAAGTGTAGAACATACTCATAGCTGAACAAAAACAACACTATTCAGGCCGATGGTGGTGCAAAATGCATACAATGTTACAGACTCACAAAACAAACAGAACACTAACGGCAATCACTTATAATAACAAACAAATAATCACTTCTCTAAATGTTTTTACGCCCTCGAAATTTATGCTGCAGATAAAATAGGCAAAATTTGCAAATTTGAACAACACAATACTACCCGAACAAATACGGCAGTTACAAATACAAATGGCTAAAAAAAAAAAAAACTTTCCCACTATAAAAGGTAAGTCACGCACTTATGCAACATGTTGCACTATTACAACAAAATAATAACCTTTGCCAATATATTCAATCGAATAGTTCACAATACAACAAAAATATAAATAATATGAACATCCAAAAGCTATACATTGCGTTCACACGCAGCAGAGACACCGTCAACTAATAAACAAATTACTTTAACGAAGACTTTTTTTTTACCAAAACCAACACTAAACTTGAAAAAAATATACAAGTCAACAAATGCATACCAAAACACAAAACAATATTTAAAAAAAAAAAATTACCTGTCAGGCGACGCAGCAAACAGACAGCAAACCCGGCACGCCTTCCAAGAACGGCGCGGTAGACAATCAGGGGATTTCCAAAGTTACGCGCTCCAATTAGGACGCTATGTAACACAACGTACCAATCTCATTGGCTGTGAAACACGTCAATCAAAAAAAGAACATAAACACAAAAAAACACTAGACCGCTACACTAACAAACGTAAGTAACGTCAGGGAACATTTGCACATCTGACATTTTCATTTCATACACACACACACTACACACACACAAAAGAAAAACAACACACATTTATATAAAAACACACACACATACACAACACACACACACAAAAAAATATAACTAAAACTCCACAATAGCAAATATACACACACACACACTAACACACACACACAACAGCCCCCTCACCCTCACAACCCTCTCACCCTCACCCACTCACACCCCCACACCCTCAGACACTCACACCCCCTCACCCTCACACCCCCTCACCCTCACACACCCTCTCTCCCCTCACACCCTCACCCCCCTCACAACCCTCTCACCCTCACTCTGCCTCACACCCTCACCCTCACACACCCTCACCCCCCTCACCCTCGCACCCTCTCACCATCACCCACCCTCACCCTCACACACCCTTACCCTCATCCCCTCACCCTCACACACCCTCAGTACCCTCACACCCTCACCCTCGCACCCCCTAACCCTCACCCTCACCCCCTCAAACCCCCCCACACACCCTCACTCACCCTCACACACCGTCACACACCTTCACCCTCACACCCCCTCACTCACCCTCACCCTCACACACCCTCACACACCCTCACCCTCACACACCGTCACACACCCTCACCCTCACACCCCCTCACTCACCCTCACCCTCACACACCCTCACCCTCCCACCCCTAACCCTCACACCCCTCACCCTCACACCACTCACTGCTACAACACATATTGTATTACAATAGGTGTCACATTTGCGAAAGATAAAACTATTGGCATTGTAAATAATAAAGCTATTAATTTCGCTACTTTAAAAACAAGCACTTAAATAAAAAATGTGTCCTTTACAATACCAATAGCTCTAACTTTCCTAATGCGAGACCTATTGCATTGCTGTGCTTCTCTCCCCTGCTGCACTCTCCTGCTCTCTAGAGATGTGGCCTAACGACCAGAGCTGCTATCTAAGTCACGTAAATACAAAACATGTTGCATTCCAAATGCTATAGGTGTCACATTCGCAAAAGTTATAACTATTGGCGTTGTAAATAGCAAAGCTATCAATTTAGCTATTTTAAAAACCAACACATAAATAAAATATTTGTCATTTACAAGACCAATAGCTCCAACTTTTCTAATGCGAGACCTATTGCATTTCCAATGCTTGTTTTATCACCATGCCAGCCCAGTTTAGACCCAGACATATGCATATCAGTCTTGACCCTGTTCCCATGGGAACAGTTGAGCCTGAACTGCCAAGCCAGATCCTCCCTGGACTGAAAGACCAGCATCCTAGGACCAGTGTTGGGGTTGCTGAGTGTTGCTGACTGTGAGTGGAGGGGACCTTGATGCCTATTTTTCCTTCTATTGCTACTTTTTGTTTAACACACACTTTGTCAGCTGGACCTGTTGGAGTTCTGTAGCTGACCGGTCCTCCATCGCGGTCAGCCTGAACTCTAGCGCGCCCTCAAGTACCCTTTTAGCACTATTTTGGTTTATTCTTTAAAAAGTCACATCTCTGATTCTACTCGTTGGATTTATGTCATTTTGGTCTTGAGTTTCTCATAAAAATAATCTTTATTTTTCTAAACCTGTGTGAAGTCTTTTTGTGGTGTGTTCTTTGTGTTACTGTGTTGGTGTGTGTGTTGCACAAATACTCTACACCTTACCTCTTTAGATAAGCCTGACTGCTTTGTGCTAAGCTGCCAGAGGGTGAGCACAGTTTTATTTAGCGTGCATCTAGCTTACCCTGAACAGGATTGTGGTCCCTTCTTGGAAGGATGCACACCTCGAACAACTAGGACCCAATTTATAACAGCTGTGTTTTGGGCAATTCAAAATTGCATTTTGTATGGTTGTCTGAAATTAAAATAAAGTGTTAAAAAAAAGATACAATGTCTTTTGTATACAAAAGTGAGATACCAAGGATTTAAGAATTTTGTTGGAATAGGGATGGTGCAACCATTTTCTCAAAGGAATAAAATACCCTCTGATGTGCATTTTAAGAGTCATTCAAGGGTCCTCAGAGTTCTATGACCTCATAAATGTACTCGGCTTCAGACTCGTTCCTCTATTTGGTCAAGAAACGCCTCAGAGACTTGAAATATCCTTATAATCAATGGCAGGGGGTATTTTATCTCATATATTCAGTCATTTCCACACCAAGTAGAACAATGTTGATTTTAGTTTTTTTTATTATTAGATGTTGAGACCAAAGTCTTTGGCATGGCAGCTGTGCCAGTGTCCCTGATCGTGAATTAAGGGGCTGATTACGATGGCGGAGTGATCGTAATGCAGTTGTCTGCCCGCCATTTTACAATGGCTTGCGGAAGTGTGGCAGTTGGAAAGACTGACGACCATTGTCCAGATGGGCGGATTCAATCCAACCGCCCATAGAGATGACTACTAGTCCCTGCATTGCAACAGTGCCTTCTAGGCACTGCCGTAGATATTATGATATCCCTTTCCGTCTGTTGCTCTGCGGAAATCAGCCTGCCGTGAAGAGGTTGGCAGAAATGGATTTGGGGGCCTGTAGCGAGCCCCTCTTTATCCCCGGGGCTAGGACATGTGCTCTGGTGCCACCCCCTACATATCCCAGCACCATGTGGCAGGCACCACATGGTTGCTGGAATAATAGTGCACTGATATGTGAACTGTCTTTGTTTTGTTCTGCGGAGGGTGCTGCAGACCGCAGCACCAGCCGCAATACAAAACATAGGCAATGTGACCACCTCGGTGGCGGTTGTATCATAATGTATACTGTGGGATTGCCACCTTGTAGGCGGGCAGTCCCAAATACGAAACGATGGCAGATGGACTGAAGTCCATCTGCCATCGTTATCAGCCCATATATTTTTCCTAAAGTTGACTTTAGAAATATATGAGGCCTACAGAGGATCCCCACTATAACTTGGAGACCCCTCAGAAGAACTTCCCAAAACAATAAATGAGTTGATTAAGTCCTTCATTTTAAAGATAGCAATACTAATCCAGAAAGGAAATAAATACTTGTTTATCGGGAGTCTGGACATTAGTTCATGCCGAAAACATTTTTAAAATATGAGTTATTTACCAGGAGATGATGCAATACCCTATGGTGGTGTCCCAGTAAAACTGCACATCTCCCACAAAATTTCATAAAGAAGTCTTTTGTCCTTGGCAGCCATTTAATGCTGGGCTTTTGTGTAAACAAAGATAGAAGTAAGATTTTCCCTGGCTATTTCCCAGGTGTCATAAGCCAGAAAGAGGCTGTCTATAATTCTAATACCTGGTCACCTTTCCTGCCTATTTTCTGTTAAGAATGACATTAGGACCTAGGTGAGGTAATGCCTCTAACTGGATCCGGACCCAATCCGCTAATGGATTTTTTTCTTTTTTATACAGACTGGAATTCTTGAAACATATGCTACGAAAATGGAAATTTTTCATTGCCTTCAGGCGTCAAGTAAGTTTAGAGATAAGACAACATTAATAAGGAACAAGGAAAACGTTTTGGTGAGCTTGTATAAGAGACAATTCTACCCCAGAAGTTTTGCTTTGCTAGTGTGCTCCCAGCATAAATGGAGTTTCTTTCCCGTTCTGCTGTTCCCTGCCTTCCATTCTTACTGTTCTTGTCTTCCCCAACCAGTGCATTTCCTCTTGCATTCTGTTTCTTTGCCACATACTGTTGCTGCAAGTTGTCCTTTTTATTTTTTATTTTTTATTTTATTTAATGCGATTTTATATAGCACAAACTTTATCCAAAGGTGTCAGAGCGCTTTACAAAAGGACCAGTTACATTACATAAGGACTTCAAAGTGCATGAGTTACATAAAAGATACAAACAGAAAATCTCTAAATAAAAAAGAAAGGTAGTAAGTACATACGTCTACTACAGATACTAGTGGTTAGAGTTGCATATGTACAAGTTGAAAATTCACTCAAGGAAAAGATACAAACAGAAAAACTTTAAATTCACAAAAGAATGGTAGTAAGTACATACGTCTACTACAGATACTAGTGGTTAGAGTTACATATACTAGTTGCATATCACTCAAGATTACATTTTAAAAAGCGATTAGGGTTTAACAATTATATATTACATATTTACAGAGCATGACATTTTTACTGTTGTTCAGCCAGGAGTTCCGGTGGTGTTGCACTTAGGGGCGGTGGTCTTGGGTCCGTAAGGATCCCCGAGGTGGAGGTGGAGATGGCAGTAGGGGTAGAAGGCAGGGTGGTGGTAGGCGGAAGCAGCATGTTGGATCCCCAGGCTGATGTTGGTGTAGATTGGTGTCGTGACTGAGGCCCCGCTCCTTTGCCAGTCCCTACACTGCGTAACTTCTGTCCCGGGGAAGGTCATCAACCCTGGGATCCTCCAAGGGCACCGCACTTCTCGCTTTGGGCCCAGGCATGCAGAAACAGACTGCCCCATCGCACAGCTCTAGTTCAGTCCTGGGGAGACAGACTTCTTCGCAGGCCTTCCCAACTAGCCCAGCCCTCCGCAAGGCGTCCTCGTCAGGCCTGGGGGCCTCGTCACTTGTTGACCGCTGTACTCGGCTTTACAGGACAGAGGGGATTGGATGCTGCCTATCCATCACATACTTATTTATCTATTTATTTATTTATTTATTTTAGCTGTTTTATAGCGCGCTCTATTACTACCAGAGTATCCTGGCGCGAAAAGAAAAAAAAACAAGCATTTGGCCGCCTGAAAGGAGGGTAAAACTAATAGGCAATTCTAAAAAGATAAGTTTTTAGTGCCTTCTTAAAAGAGACAAAATTTTCAATCGATCTCAAGGGAAGGGGTAAAGTGTTCCAAGTCCGGGCTGCAACGACCGCGAGCGAGTAGCCTCCCAGGCGTACTCGCTGAAAGCGGGGCACCCTCAGGAAATTACGGTTAGATGAGCGTAAAGGCCGAGTGGGAACATAGTGACTAAATCTTTTTCTCAGATAGGAAGGCCCCTTGTCATTGACTGCCTTGAATGCTAAAGTAAGGATTTTAAAAGTTATCCTTTGGGCAATCGGCAGCCAATGAAGTTCCTTCAAATGTGCTCGCACGCTTTCTCTACTTGGAATTTTGCACAGCAAACGTGCCGTCGCATTTTGAATAATCTACAGTCGGGCAACTAAGAAGGCTGGAGTACCGCTAAAAAGAGAGTTGGCGTAGTCGAGCCGAGATAAAATTAAAGCTCTCGCAACCGACTCTCTTGCTGAAGATGGCAAATAAGGAAAGAACTTTCTCATGGCTTTGAGGGATCCGAAGCACACCCCTGTAAGTTTTTTTATGTGTGCCTCGAATCTCAGATCCTCTCCGAACCAGACTCCCAAATTCTTTGCGGAGATAGTAACTGAGCCTGGCTGGGGAAAATCAGGCGGCCACAAGAGTTCTCTAAAATTGGGCGGGAATTGGCCATACAACACAATTTCAGTCTTGTCTTCGTTGCACTTCAGCTGTGCCACTGCTAACCAGTTAAACACAGCGGAGAGGCACGAATGGACACCCTCTGTATTAGTTGCAGCATCCTGCCAGGTAAATAAAAGCTGCGTATCGTCTGCATACGCTATGATTTTTGCTCCCATTTGTTCGTCCAGCACAATAAGGGGGGTAAGGTATATATTAAAAAGCAGGGGACTCAATGTAGAACCCTGAGGAACCCCGGTAGTGAGGGGCCTAATTGAGGATGAAAAAGGTGGGATCCAAACCTGCTGAGACCTGTCCGATAGAAAAGACTTCACCCATTCCAATGCTGAACCCAATACACCAATCTAGGGGTACTACACCCAGTTTGCTTCGGCACCTCTATATTGCCGATCTGGAGACTCTTTCAGCGGCCAGGACTCGAGCACCAGGGTTTTTCTTTGCGTCCGGGCCTCAGTGTAAACGTCAGTCCGCCGGGATTTTTGCCTGTCTAAGCTCGGGGACTCGTCCTAATTTCAGGCCTCATGGGTCAGGATATAAGTTCAGACACCCTCCGAGCTCTGAATGGCCATCCATGTCGGGTGTGAACTCCGGATATTCGAAAGGATATTTCAGTCGAGTCGGGAGCTCTGCACAGCACATCTAGCCAGCCATCTTGCTCGGCCGGAAATTTTCTGCATGTCTTTTGACGGTGTTAGTTCTTCTCCATGCCTGCCTCTGAGATTTTTTTACCTTAAATGACTTTGCATCCCTAGGCTGCACCCACATTACAGTCTCCATGTCCCTCTTGTATTATGTATACATTCAATGAAAAAGCACACATTTATAAACCAAGTTATTATCTCGTCCACACATTAAAAACTACTGAACTTGGCCAGGTTTGGTTTGCAGGGAAAATGAAAATTAGCACAACCCCCTTGCATCATGTTTGACATAACACATGACATAATTGATGACACTCAGGATCATGCACCAAATCAGCTCAGACATGCCCATAAATCAGCACAACCAACAATTCATTGATTCAAGGTTAAACTTAGTTGCTCACAAGGCTTGTTTTTCACATATAAATTCATATTGATTATTGAGAAAATGTGAAGTACACTCACAAATTGGTTTGGGGGTGCCACAACACCTATTAACTATGATTATCAGATTACACACTGATAATTATGCCCAGGTAAGATGTGGCAGGGAGAGGATATTGTCCAACAAATTCCCTGTTGACAGGGGGGTTAGGCAGGGCTGTGTGCTTGCACCGACTCTGTTCTGCGTTTTTGTCAACGGGGTAATAGCGCATCTGAATGGGGTAGAGAATATTGATGCTCCCAAACTTGGAGGCAGCAGGGTGCCCGCAATTATGTTTGCGGATGACACCCTGCTGCTCTGCAAGTCCCCAATGGGGATTCAGCGAGTTCTTAATGGCTTCGAGGCATTTTGTAAAGACCATGGCATTGAGATCAATGCTTTGAAGACCAAATATATGGTCTTCAACCCTCCATCTCGAGCTCGCTCTAATCCTTCCATTGGATCTAATATGCTAGAGAGGGTCGGAACCTTTGACTACCCAGGGATCACCCTAAATGAAAAAATGTCATGGGTTCATCAACGGGAGAAAGCGCAATTAAAGCTGGCCCAAATAGCAGGTGGAATTACCAAATTAATTGGCAAGAATAAATCCACTTTCAAGCCGGTGGGTCCCGCCCTAAAGTTTTATAGAGCACAAGCTAGGGGAGCGGTTATGTATGGAAGTGAACACTGGGGCCACACGTGCAACCGCGATCTGGTAGTAACCGAGAACAATTTTATCAGACAGCTCCTATCACTTTCCTCTAGCACCCCCTGCTGCCTATTAGACTCGACCTGGCCCTCAGACCTCTTGATGAAGACATGGGCCTGCGGCCTCTGGTATTTTGGTGCAGGATCTGGTCAGTACCCGAGTTAGCGAACTATAGGGTAGAACTGCAAGAAATTCTTACTCTCCCAAACATCGGGAAAATTCCCTGGCTAAATTTTATTAAGAAAGAATCAGGGAAATTAGGGATCCCTACCCTATGGTCTGACCCTCTTACATCTTGTCCCGGGGTTACACGGAGGCAGCTCATTATCCAGTATCAGGAAAGTAAATTTGGTACCCATATGCAAGGAACTGCCCCAGGCACCCTAACGTCATCATTCTTAATAATCAAGGACAGCTATAGGTACGAAACTGTGTTAGACATCATATCCCCAACATCAATCAGGAAACTGTATCTCCAATGGAGGTATGGTAGTTTACCGCTACGGGCCCATACTAGTAAATGGGCCGAACTATCCCCATCTCATTGTCCAGGATGCAAATCCGAACAAGAAACTGATTTGCACATATTGTTTTTCTGTAGTGCGTATGTGCAGGCGCGGAGAAAATGGATTCTCCCATTATGTAAAAACTTGGGCTTCTCCCATTGCCTGCAAGCATACAGGGTGTTTAAGACGGATCTATCTGGGCATATTGTCTTTGCTTTAGCCAAATAATTGGGGTCCGTCTGGCACAAGAGGAGACATCTTTTAAATGGTGACCTATGAAAAATCTCTAAAATGATAAACCCTGAGTTAGATATTCTGAGAATGTCAAAAGGCTGCTCCTTGTACTTGTATATTGTTTTTACATGTTTTAATGCTTGTATATATGTTAATACTTACTGTTTTATATTTTATGCTATTTGTACCTTTTATGGCACATGATGCCGAAATAAAGATGATGATGATGATGATGATGAAATTGATTTACTCCCACGTAATATCATACCATTGGGAACACCATCAAAACTGGCAGAATAGGATAAATATTCTACCTGTAGAGAGAAAATATAGTCATGCAGTTGTTAGTGGATATGTTACTCTTCTGCATGTGAAAATGCCTTCACATTGGAAGAACTTGGAACTCAAATAAGAATGCTAGAACTCCTCCTGGGTAATTGTGACTGTTGCTGACTTGTCTTACTATGCCTGGAATCCGTGGTGACTTTCACAAGTGCTGGACACTTACTTTAAATGTGGTAGTAAATCTGTTGGAGTAAATATCGACATACATTTGAGACTTGGGCCGTCAATATAGTATTGCATTCGAATTGCTCTCATGCAGGTTCCTGGACTGAAAGAAAAAACATGGAAACATTTTTGTTCAGCAATGTGATTAGGTCACGGCCCTCACCTTTCTATAAAGGGAAAGCATCGACCTGTACTTTCAGAAGTACCATAAACAACCCATTCCACAAACCAGGTATCTAATAAAACTTCATTTACCTGAATTACCTGGTATCTTAACTATTCTAACCGTAATTATATTTATTCAGGGTTTTCACATGCCTCCTTCATATGGATTAAAATTATAATTATTCCTATTTTTATTAAATAGTTTAGCCGTCAGAGGATATATGTAAGCAACATTTTAATTATCTTCCAGGATGGCGATTTGATTATATCTGAGAACGGGAAGGGTGCAAACAAAAATGTAAATAATGACTAAGAAGATGTATTTGATCATCATCATTTTCAAAACTAAATAAAACTGAATACACAATTCGATCTAATCACTTGTTATATCCATACTAATCTGACTCTATTTACCCAGAATTCTCCTTCTCAGGTCAAGCCGCGTTGTCTGCAAGCATTGCTGTAATCACTAACATGATGCTATTCCCGCCTGCAGCTTGCCATAAATTCACTTCAGTGCCCCTCTTGCTGCATCATGACTCGTTCTAGCAGCCAATAGCTCACTTCTGTTCCAGGCAGAGGAGCACGGGCTAATTACAGTATCTTTACGGTTTCATTTTTTTAAGAGAACTCTTTTAAAAAATGTTTTGCTTTCTGCCCCTTGCAGCTTGTTATTATCAGCTTGATCAAGATCAAACGCCAGAAGCCAGGGCATGTGATTATCAAGATCAAACGCCAGAAGCCAGGGCATGTGATAATCAAGATCAAACGCCAGAAGGCGCCTGTTCTTGCACCAAACGCCCTTATGGCTGGTTTCACAATGGAACAGTTCCTACCTTTAGCAGTGCAACAGCAGGGAACGCAAACCGCGGTACCATTTTGAGAATTCTATGATTGCTGTGTTTGGACGACGCAGCGCTGTTCTGCACGCATATATTTCTTTGGCAATTTCAGCAAAAATTTAAATAAGAAAAGGGAAGGTGTGCATCCGCTATAACTCTCAATGGTTTCACTTTTATGTCAGTTGCAGGGGAGTTTCTTTCATACACGTTTTGTTTGTCTTGGAGATTTTCAACTGAGATATATTTCCTTTTTCCAACCAACTGCTAAGATATTATTGAAATAGTTTTCCAAGTGGGACTTCTGTTATGGACTCAGTTTCTCTGGAAATGAACAGGCGCCCCCCTCAACTAGGGGAGGGGCGCCCTTAGTTGCGCCGCGGGGCTGAGCCTCCTCCTTGGACCAGAGGTGGGGCTGGCCTGATACAAAGCTTATCAGAAACGAAAGTTACCAGAGGTATTTAAGGCTGGGCTCCGAGGGTTTCATTTTCTTTGTCCCCTCGGATCACAGCCTGGCTACAGGAGCGTCGTCAACCACCCACCCACCCGGCAGAAGGCCAAGGCTTCACGAAGGCGGAGCGCTGACAGTTTACAACAAAGGGGGATGCACAACTATGGAGGTGCAGCCATTCGATGGACCCCTGGAAGGGGTAGATTCCATGAGTGCAGTGGGTAGGCGGGGAGGAGGGACTGACCGGACGGTAGTCCTGGACTCTACTGCCCTAACCCACCACGTTTGGACTGAGTATAATCTTTGGGAGGATGCCTATGTTCAGGTACCCCAGAGGGCCGGTGCGGTATGCCGTGCCCTGGATGTCAAGTAACGCCCTCTGGACACAAACCCCACTAGTAGGTCATGTGAAGTGTGGTTCATGTAACGTTTGTGAGTTCACCATGGAGGGCAAATCGTTTGTATTTGATAATACCACCATCCAATGCAAAGGCTTCACAAACTGTAACAGTAATGATGTTATTTACTTGATTCAATGCCCATGTAAACTGGTTTATGTCGGACAAACAAGACAGAAAGTCAAGACAAGAATCTGCCAACACCGCAGCCGGGTCCGCTGCAAGACGCCCAACGCCCCATTGGTGGACCACTTCATTGAGAAAGGGCACACAGACAATGATATAAAGTGGACTGTCCTTAAGTCTGTAAAGCTACCACCACGTGGAGGGGATATAGGACCTCTACTGAATAGAGAAGAACTCAAAATGATCCTACTCCTGGACAGTATCCGCAGAGGCTTGAATCGAACTGAGGACTGGACCTCATTACTTTGAAGCATAATTGGCTTGAATTATGGAACATTTAAATGTCCTTGCTCTTAAAACTACGCCTGACCAATTCTGTATAAAAGCTCATGTCACGTCTGTTAATAAGGTGACCTATATTGCTCTCTCTCACAGTTTAGCATACTGTAATGTCATGTCAATTCCATGTCTTCCACACCATGGAGGTATCTTGTTTGTTTACATTTGTAAGGACCATTCGCTGTAAGAGTGAACCATATATTTTTTCCCTTGGATGTTTTTATAAGTTATTATTGTATAACCAAACGAGTCACTGTGCATGAAAATTAACTGCATGAATCCTCGTTAATTCACCAACTTACAATGCCCCGGGCTTCCTGAATGCCCCCTTAACAATGGCCGCCCTGATATGCCAAGTCCCAACCCAATATGGCCGCCGCACACGCCTTATCGTTCCAGCACAGTCCCTCTTCACTTGTTCGTAGGCGCGACCGAGCACCAGGACGGTTTTGCTGCGGTTCCACCGTGAACCTCAGGTAAGCGCTCATGGCCTGCCAATTCCCTTGTTTGGTATTGAGGGTCGTCACCCTAAACCCTACTTAGCCCGCATTTTATTTCCCCGTAGGAGTATAATAACGTGGCAATCTGGCCAAGAATCCTACTAAGGTAAGCGTGCTGGGTTAAGCACCGGCAATGTGCATGTTAGAAGCCCACTAGGCATATCTAGGTTACAATCTAAGCCCCATGGGTGGATCACTAATCTTCATCCCCCGTTTTTTTAGGAAAGATGACCATCGCCTAACCTTGTTGGTCATATCACTGTCCTTCTGGGCTAACTTCTGATATTAGGTAAGCGCTTGTCGCATGTGATCCTTACTCATATAAGTCAGTGTAACTCGGCCACCTAGAGGCATTAGTAACACCCACGCAATTTTCTCTTTATATAGACATATACCACAGACGCCAACCTATTTCCTCCTACCCTTACCCTCGGTCTGGACAATCTCCAGGTAAATGATGGACCAATTCCCTGGCTACTAGGCTCTCACCACCTGGTTACTGCATCGGTTGTTTCTTGCGTTATTAGACGCGTCGTGGCACCACCTGACATGCATGTGCTGCATGCTGGATCACCTCCGCAGCACCTTGATTAAATCACAATGTGACCAATTGGATTAATTCGCACACACCAAGTGATAGCTCTTCACTGTCTTACCGGTCGGCACACACTACTGGCTTGCCACTTGAAATACCCTGACATGTAACACTTACCACCGCGACGAACATGTTTGCCACTGGTTATGAGACACTGTCACCCGAACGTTTTTGAAGCACCTTAAACTGGCATGAGGTCACCTTAAAACTGTTGAGTATTACAGCTGGTTAAATATTGTTACTTGTTCCCTTCCTTCCTGTCAATACAGGCTGTCTACATTCAGGCTGACATTGAAAGTCCTGATGATGATCCATTAATAAAATTGGATCGAAACGCCGTCGACACTATATGTGGGTTAAACAATAAGTGTACTACTATGTGCCAAAACTGTATGTTTCCCGCATATGTGAAGCAAGTGCACACTAAACAATCTCTTGCTCACGATCCCTAATTGCCTGAAATACCATTGTAATTGTATGTTTGAATGTATGTGTAGCATCGTGGATGCAGGACTGTGTCCCACTGCTTTATTGTTTGTTCGTCTGATTTAAGTACATTTTGAATACATTGAATTAAATTCTAAGTCCGGCTGGACTTTTTTCTTGTTATAGAGTTCATTGTGGCCTATAATTATTACATAGTTATATTCTCTGTTGTCAAGGACCAATTGTTTACAGGTTTACTGGATGTCAAGGATATATGACGTTACCACGCGTACTTTTAGCACGCATACCATTACCACAGATTTTTTACAACGCAGGTCATGTTACAACGGATTCCCTTACAACGCAATACACTACAACGCACATACTATTACAACGCATACCATTACAACGTAAGTATATGTAAGTATATATATATATTTAAAAAAATTATTTTTGTAATATTTAATTTAATTATTCATTATTATATTTTAAATCATTATTTTTTTAATATGTAATTTAATTATTCATTATTTAATCATTAAATAATTATATTAATGAAATTCATTTTAATTTTAATATTTGTAAATATATATTAAAAATACCCCTGTACCCCAAAACCCAAACCCAGCCCTAAAACCTAAAAATACCCCTGTACCCCAAAACCCAAACCCAGTCCTAAAACCTAAAAATACCCCTGTACCCCAAAAACCAAACCCAGCCCTAAAACCTAAAAATACCCCAGTACCCCAAAACCCAAACCCAGCCCTAAAACCTAAAAATACCCCTGTACCCCAAAACCCAAACCCAGCCCTAAAACCTAAAAATACCCCTGTACCCCAAAACCCAAACCCAGCCCGAAAAACCTAAAAATACCCCTGTACCCCAAAACCCATACCCAGCCCTAAAACATAAAAATACCCCTGTACCCCAAAACCCAAACCCAGCCCTAAAACCTAAAAATACCCCTGTACCCCAAAACCCAAACCCAGCCCTAAAACCTAAAAATACCCCTGTACCCCAAAACCCAAACCCAGCCCTAAAACCTAAAAATACCCCTGTACCCCAAAACCCAAACCCAGCCCTAAAACCTAAAAATACCCCTGTACCCCAAAACCCAAACCCAGCCCTAAAACCTAAAAATACCCCTGTACCCCAAAACCCAAACCCAGCCCTAAAACCTAAAAATACCCCTGTACCCCAAAACCCATACCCAGCCCTAAAACCTAAAAATACCCCTGTACCCCAAAACCCAAACCTAGCCCTAAAACCTAAAAATACCCCTGTACCCCAAAACCCAAACCCAGCCCTAAAACCTAAAAATACCCCTGTACCCCAAAACCCAAACCCATCCCTAAAACCTAAAAATACCCCTGTACCCCAAAACCCAAACCCAGCCCTAAAACCTAAAAATACCCCTGTACCCCAAAACCCAAACCCAGCCCTGAAACCTAAAAATACCCCGTACCCCAAAACCCAAACCCAGCCTGGAAACCTAAAAATACCCCTATACCCCAAAACCCAAACCCAGCCCTAAAACCTAAAAATACCCCTGTACCCCAAAACCCAAACCCAGCCCTAAAACCTAAAAATACCCCTGTACCCCAAAACCCAAACCCAGCCCTGAAACCTAAAAATACCCCTGTACCCCAAAACCCAAACCCAGCCCTGAAACCTAAAAATACCCCTGTACCCCAAAACCCAAACCCAACCATGAACCCTAAAAATACCCCTGTACCCCAAAACCCAAACCCAATACCCACCTATAAACTTACCTAAACTTACGATGTAATGGTATGCGTTGTAATAGTACCAGCGTTGTAGAATAATGCGTGGTAAAGGTATCCGTGGTAATGGATCCTGCGTGGTAATGGATCCGTGGTAACGGTACTGCGTGCTAAAAAATCCGTGGTAACAGTTACATACCGGATGTCAAGTAATGCAACCGTTGGCTGTAGCGGGTTGGGACCTGACGGCGCAAGGTGCGCAGCACAGTGAGAAATTGGCGGCCTAGACGGCCAAGTTCAAATGTATGGCCAAGTTCTTGTGTACGGCCGAGTTAAAAGTTAAAGTGTAGGTTCAAAATGTACGGCCAAGTTGTTCTAGTGTACGGCCGAGTTAAATGTTAAAGTGTAAAGACAATGTCGTACCTAATTCCCTTACTGCTGTTGACATGTTGATGCAGATGAAGTGTGATGCTGGGAATAGTTCGTATATATCCAAGAAGGTTTCTTTTCCTTGGTAATGGTTTATGATGATTCACTTGCATTGTTGTGAATAAAAGGCTACGCCGTGGACAACATATCCTGATTCCGAGAGTTCTTGGGCGTAGCGGGTGGTAAGGTGAAGGAATTTGGGGAGGAGGGAATGTCCTGATGTGCGCATACTAAACGAAATGCTCTGTTTAAGCACTCATGATGGGAAAATACACTCTAAGCTTTTTGTACTCATTGAAAGGAATCCTTTTTACTGGTTTATCAGGAAGTAAAAGCCAAAAAAGGTAAGGTAACACCTATTTTAATCTCGATTTGTGATAGAAAGTTGAGTTTGTGGCTTTCATAACTTTGCTTTGCTTTTAGGTCGTTCTTTCCTAGCAGTTAAACCTCTTATTTCAGCTATTGCCTGCTGCTTAAATGAAACAGGCTGTAACTCGACACCCTCGTCTGTACTCGGACATGCCTATTCATCGCTACTGATGATGAGGTAGGGTATGTGTGTCACGAGTTGTGGAGGGGCATTCCCAGTTCTTCTGGGAAGTACGGTGAGTGATTGTGTGTCTGTCTATCCCCTCAAACACCAACAAGTATAGGTGAGGAGTTTTGCTGTCCGTTTCCGTTAACATTTCCCTTGAGCCTGAGAGGCATCATTTTCTTTTTAATTGGTGAAAGTGCCCTTTTTAAGAACATACAATGCAAATCCACTAGTTCTTCATGTTTACATTTACTTACAAGTACATTAACCAAAACACGTTTCAAGTTGCTCTCAAGTTACCCGTCTAGTTGGCGTTTTTTGAATAAAAGGGATTCCAGATCAGTGTTTGGTGTTGCAATATGGAAAGTCGTGTAGCTTCTCTACCTTTATGGTCCTACCTAATTTGACATTTTTTTGTAATGTTTTGCCTTTTCATGAGCCCAAGTTGCACAGGTATATGTGTATAACACTCTTAACCCTTTAAGTGCTGCCGTCGGCCAACGGTCGTCACGAGCACTACCTTGCCAGTGCTGCGCACGACCGTTGGCCGACGGGTCAACATTCGTTATTCGAACGTTCAGCACTGGGCGCTGAACGTTCGACGCTCGGAAGGTGTTAATGCCTAGTGGTCCCCTAAGTTAGTTCCTATGTTGCATTTTTATTTCTTTGCATGTACAGCATGGGATGCTTTTCCCAGTAAGCATTGCCTTTATATATTACACATAGGGCTTCCAGTTTTATGGTATTTATTTTTTCGACATTTTCATCTGTCTTTATCCATATTCATTTTTTGCTAATATTTTCTGTATTTATTCATTTTTTTGGGGGATTTCTGTATAAATGAAGCTGCAATGGGTATTTTTCCACATTTATTTGACTGTTAATATATACTCGCATTTGAATGTCCAAAATGTTTCAGCAGTTTACACTGCAATAGCATTATGTGAAAACACGTGCATTGAAGAATAGCATAAATAACTGTAGATCTGCACTTAATTAAGCTTAATTAAGAAATCTGTTTTTTTTTTTATCTTCGCTACCTCTCAAAATGTACGCCTACTGGACTGGCACTCATGATTGAAAAGTAGAAATATTCACCCAAAGTAGACCTATTTTATATATTTTTCAGTACTTACAAATGAATACAGACAGGAAAAGAAACAGTTTTATGTCTGTATTTATCAGTAAAAATGGAAAACTTGGAGCAGAATTATAAAGACTGCAGAGAGTGCCAGACAGCAGGCAGCATGACCGAGGAGGAAAATCATGGATTGTCTGCAATACACAAAATGGACCCCACACACTAACTAAACAGAGGGGCTTTTGTTATATAGCACTGTTTTGACCATTCCTTTCTGCAAAAAGAAATAGGTAAAAGCATTTATAATGTATACTCATGGAAGTCAGGTCTCTTGGCTCAGTGACTCTTGAACCCACTATAGAGATTCTATGTGTGATCCCTTGGCCACAGTTTACAATCCTGGTGGATTCAGCCAGCCTTTCATTCTCTTAAGGTCGATATTAAGGTATCATTCAGCTGGGTGACAATAAAAATCTGTTGTTCAGCACTATGGTACCCATTACATATTTACATAATGCTATGATGAACACAGTTGCCTCGAACACAGAGGCTATGGTGAAAAATCTGATAAATCAATTTCATGTACAGGAGCGATAAAAGTTGAGAGCAGGAATTAAGGTGTAAAAACAGCTGCAACGATAAAAGTGAGTTAAAAGTGAGTTGCACATGACAGCATTATTTTCGAGTTGTATAAACCATATGAAACACAGAGCATATTGTGGGTGCCATTTCTGGAATGTTTACCTGGCAGGGTATTTCTATGTAAAAGGTGCACGCCCCTCACTTATATTGTTACCAACTGGCTTTTACAGGTCTGGAAACCCCACATGCATATTTTCAGGGGCTGCAGCTTTTTTTATCGTCCCAGGGCAACTGACAATATGCTGATGGGACGTCCTGGGCTAGAGTGGTGGGAGGAGTTGTCATTGATACCTGAATAGGCTGTGGCTGCTCCTCACAATGTTGTCTCCACCTCCTGTGGTGAAACTGGAGCAGGGAGAACAGAACTGGGTTTACTGAGCAAGAGAGACTTTCTGAACAAAGACATCAAAGGGAAAAAGGGGTATAAGTTTTAGATCAAAAGCCCAGAGATTTAGATTACTTCAGAAATCAAGAGGAACGTCTGCCAAGGAGAGGAGCTGAAGAGCTGTGAGGAGCAGACTGACCCTTTGCTGTGTGTTGTTTTGCTGGGTTAGCCTGCAGTTGCTACTTCTGTCACAGAGAGGACAAAGACTGGACTTTGCTGTGAAACCTGCTTGAGAAGAATCTCCAAGGGCTTGTGTGTGCTTGCCTCCTGTTCTCAAGTCTCAGGGACACAAAGACTTCACCTACAGCCTTCTTGAACTCCACTACTGGGAGTTCTGACCTGCTTGGGGGTGCCTAGTCCAGGTCTTGAACTCTGAAGGCTGTTCCGGCAACAGAAAGCTGTGAAGAACTGAAGATATCTACAAAATTGTCGCTTTGCTCTTCTTGTGGCTAAATTTTCTGATGGAGCAAAGCCGTGCGGAAAAAATTCCAGATGCACAGCCCAGTGTGGCTAAAGAAATAGATGCAGCATTTGCCCGTGGCCTGAGAAATGACCACATACTGACTCCAGTGCAGGCCCCGCTGTGCAGCTAAAAAAGAATCAACGTATCACCGGTCAGTGGCTATGAAAATCAACGCATCACCTGTGGCACCTGAATTTTTTCACGCATCGCATCTGTATGGCAAGTTTTCTGATGCAACACCTTCAGACCAGAATTGCCTGGGAAATCGATAAATCACTTCCGACCTACAGTCCAGATTTGATGCATCACTGTTGCATCGCCTCCCCAAGGCCTCAGGAATTGTTTAATCGCTGTGTTTTTCTATGCTTTCATCCTCTGAAGCTATTTTGCCTTGTGGATTTTGATGGAGTTGAGGTACTTTGTGTAAGAAATCACGCATCCATAAATTTCTATGGACTGAATTGCTTGAAACCTTTTAAAGTCATATTTTGAGTTGTGTATGTTAGATTTTTGTTATTTTGATCTTATTAGATAAAGATACGTTATTTTTCTAAACTGGTGTGGTGTCCTTTTGTAGTGTTTTTACTGTGTTACTGTGTGTGATATGTACAATACTTTACACATTGCCTCTGAAATCAGCCTGTCCGCTCGTGGCAATCTACCAAGATGATGAGCAGGGGTTATCTAGGTGTGTAAATCCCTTATCCTGACTAGAAGGAGGGGTCACTACTTGGACAGGGTGCATACCACTGGCAGCTAGAGACCCTCATTTCTAACAATAACCTTCATCGTAGAGGAGCAAGTACTAATAGATTTCTTGATATGAGATTCAAAGTGCGTTTAATAAAAAAAGAATACCTGTAAATTGAATGCATTAGAAGAGGGCATCAGGCATGCACCTACAGGTTTGGAACATTAGTTTGTTGGAGTTTATTGCCAGGGATCAAGACCTCAGTCTTATCTGTGTAGCCTTGAAAAGCTGAAATTCATCCAGTTTTCTACTGAGCACAGGCAGCTTTAAAAATGGTTCCTGAAATGATTAGGTTCTCCTTTCAGTCCTAGGATGATTTGAGTGTCATCCGCGTATGAATAAAACTGGCAATCATAGTATTAAATGAGATCAGCTACGGGAGGCACATAAAGATTGCCAAGTGTATGGCTTACTGATGAGCCTTGTGAAACCCAGCAATTTGCATTTTAGAAAGAATCCTATTTTATTCATAGCGACTTACAAAGTTCATGGCTACCCAGAAGGGCCTTCCAGTGCTACAACAGCTATGGAAAAATTTCAATGCTGGCCTTTCCGGTGGGAACAAAGTGGTTTTCAAACATTTCCTGAATATTGATTCTGATTCCATCTGTTTTATATGCTATGGAAGCGCATTCAAGAGCTTAGGGACAAGGAAGGTGAAGGACTGACTTCCACTCCTAGCTCTCATTATCCTGGGGACTTCAAAGAGTTACTGATAAGTGGAACGCAGTGTTCTGGAGGGGTTATAAGGAGTAGGTAATTTTTAGACCAATTTAGGAGCCTTTTTATGCAAGAAGAGCGATATTGAGCCATAGAGACTGCTTGAGTCCATCAGACGTACAGCTGAGGTGATTGAATGATTACTTAGGGGCTAATTCCGATGTCGGTGAGACTGCCACTGACAAGCCATCGGTGTCAGTCCTACCAACATCTATGCCATTGATCCAATTGCCAGATTACGACTTTGTCGGTCAGAGCGAGTTAGGCTGGGGGAAAGACCACCACTTCCGACAGGCTCAAGGAGCCCGTCGGGACAGTCGTCGGATTCCAAATCACTAGAATGGGTGGTGCCATTGCAGGCACCGCTGTAGGGTTTAAGATATCCTTTTCCGATGGCCTGTTCATTGCGGTCCCACTGCCTTGAACAGGCAGCCGAAAAGGGACTTTGATGGCCCATGTCAGGCCCCTGTCCCTGGTGAACAAAGAAAAACCAAAGGGGGTGATGGACGGAGCGTTGACAATACAAACACTCACCCCCAGTCAACTGATCTGGGTTGAATCCATCACCGTACTTTAGCTCACTCCGCCACCCCAGTTCAGACATGGCCATATGCAAATCAGTCTGACCCTGTGCCTCATGGGAACAGTCCAGCCCGAACTGCCAAGCCATGTCTTCCCTGGACCAGAATCAAGCTTCCCAGGACCGGTTTCTGGCATTCCAGCCGTCTTCAGCCGGGCTTGCTTGAATCCAGTGGCAAAGTGAGCAAGGGACTCACGTCTGAGCATACCCTGCCAACTTAAGGCGAACAAAGAAAAACCAAAGGGGGTGATGGAAGGAGCGTTGACAATACAAGCACTCACCCCCAGTCAACTGATCTGGGTTTAATCCATCACCGTTCTTTAGCTCACTCCACCACCCCAGTTCAGACATGGCCATATGCAAATCAGTCTGACCCTGTGCCTCATGGGAACAGTCCAGCCCGAACTGCCAAGCCATGTCTTCCCTGGACCGGAATCAAGCTTCCTAGGACCGGTTTCTGGCATTCCAGCCGTCTTCAGCCGGGCTTGCTTGAATCCAGTGGCAAAGTGAGCAAGGGACTCACGTCTGAGCATACCCTGCCAACTTAAGGCGAACAAAGAAAAACCAAAGGGGGTGATGGAAGGAGCGTTGACAATACAAGCACTCACCCCCAGTCAACTGATCTGGGTTTAATCCATCACCGTTCTTTAGCTCACTCCACCACCCCAGTTCAGACATGGCCATATGCAAATCAGTCTGACCCTGTGCCTCATGGGAACAGTCCAGCCCGAACTGCCAAGCCATGTCTTCCCTGGACCGGAATCAAGCTTCCTAGGACCGGTTTCTGGCATTCCAGCTGTCTTCAGCCGGCTTGCATGAATCCAGTGGCAAAGTGAGCAAGGGATTCATGTCTGAGCATACCCTGCCTACTTAGGGCAAACAAAGAAAAACCAAAGGGGGTGATGGACGGAGCGTTGACAATACAAACACTCACCCCCAGTCAACTGATCTGGGTTTAATCCATCACCGTTCTTTAGCTCACTCCGCCACCCCAGTTCAGACATGGCCATATGCAAATCAGTCTGACCCTGTGCCTCATAGGAACAGTCCAGCCCGAACTGCCAAGTCATGTCTTCCCTGGACCGGAATCAAGCTTCCCAGGACCGGTTTCTGGCATTCCAGCCGTCTTCAGCCGGGCTTGCTTGAATCCAGTGGCAAAGTGAGCAAGGGACTCACGTCTGAGCATACCCTGCCAACTTAGGGCGAACAAAGAAAAACCAAAGGGGGGTGATGGACGGAGCATTGACAATACAAACACTCACCCCCAGTCAACTGATCTGGGTTTAATCCATCACCGTTCTTTAGCTCACTCCGCCACCCCAGTTCAGACATGGCCATATGCAAATCAGTCTGACCCAGTGCCTCATGGGAACAGTCCAGCCCGAACTGCCAAGCCATGTCTTCCCTGGACCGGAATCAAGCTTCCCAGGACCAGTTTCTGGCATTCCAGCCGTCTTCAGCCGGGCTTGCTTGAATCCAGTGGCAAAGTGAGCAAGGGACTCACGTCTGAGCATACCCTGCCAACTTAGGGCGAACAAAGAAAAACCAAAGGGGGTGATGGACGGAGCATTGACAATATAAACACTCACCCCCCAGTCAACTGATCTGGGTTTAATCCATTTGCACCTGTCCCTGGTGGGCATCCGCTATGAGGGCAGGGGGGCACATCTGGTGCCCCCCAAACATCCATGTGCCAGGCACCATATGGTGCCATTGTGGCTTCTGCTGCAGCCTTTTTCTACGGCCGCAGCACAAGCTGCAATGCAAAAGAGCAGTTTTCTGACTGCCTGTATGGTGGTCACATTGTAATTGGGCAGATCTAACTGCCAGCATGTAGTCAGTCGGACACTCGCCTGATACGATGGCGGTCGGATGCTCATTTGACTGCCATCGTAATAAGACCCTTAGTGATTACTTTTTCCTTCACAAATTGTTGATTATTATATTTCATAAAAAGGATTGAACCACTAGAAATACATGAGGAAATTGTGTTGTAACTAACTTAATCTGAGAACTAATTATGAAGCTGATAACTGCAGTTTAATATTCCCCTATCTAAATTTTCAGCAACCATCCTATTAGTAATGGCTAATGCTGAGGAGTCTGTTTGAAAGTTAAAAGCAGTGTTTGCTCTTACACAGCAAATAGGTGGACAAAGTACGGTGCTGTTTTTCGGATTATTATTTGTGTGACTTTATTTACAAATGTTTTAATTTGCCACTTATAGCCTCCTTTAGAGTTAGGACAGGGATCAACTGCCAGTCATTGTGCCAAAGATGTCTCCTCTGCCAAAATGCCAAAGGAAAATCACCCACATTTTGGCTACTGTTCCCGTGTTTGGGAGTACATATCATTAAATTGTCTATATTTGACAAAGGAAGATCACTCTGGTGGGAAAACATCCAGCCTAAAATCCGTCAAATGCCTATGTTAACCGGTCTAATCTCTGCAACCAAAAATGGACACTGGAAAGATATCCACAATCTGTGCACCATAGGCCTAGTTTCTCTAGCCTGCTAAGGGCGTTTCTGAGTACACTACAGAAATAATACCTTTATGTGAAAAGGTGTCAACGTTTCTATTGTTGTCTTTCATGGGGGTAACAGCACCAGCCAAGAACAGGCCCCTGGACAAGGTTCCTTCTACATTGGTGGAAATGGAAAGATTTTTACTGCCTGAATGCCTGTCTTCCGCCTAACACTTAACAGCTAATTTATTGCTGGAAGCATAGCCAGTGAATCATATGGTTTTACGGTAGATTCTCCATGACCCCTACCTTCCGTGTATTTTAAAAAAGAAATATTTTGAACCAGTGTCATCCTATTTTTGAAAACTTGAGATACATTTTTGCACTGCTGACAATAGATTGTTGGGTAATAATTAATTTGATGGCGCAATAAAAGTCAGAGCACGAGGACACTGATATTTTCAATTATTTTCCATGCATTATATTTATGATGATTGGTTACCCTTCAGAACATTCAAATGGATCTTTTGTTCTAGCACTGAAAGAACTTCAGCTGGTGAGAGAGGATCTCTTAACAGCACAGAAACTCTTGAACCAAGAAGTCGGCCTCCTTCGAAACGCGGAAAGAGTACCGCCGGATACCCCACAAAACAACTCGAGCTGCCTGAAAGAAGAGAGTGAATACAGACATCAGGAGAGCGCATATGTCCAGGTAATTAAAGCAAACAAGTTAAAACATGGATGCAGGTCAACAGGATTTACTCAAAAAAAGGCATGTTTGTCAAAGTAAACACGGTAATGCTATGCTCTCAGCGCAGTTCTATCTACCATTACTGAATATATAGTGGAAAAATTACGTTATGATTTCATTTCTGGAAAAGAAATGGAATTAAATTAAGCTAAAAGGGAATATTTGGGAGTTTGATCCGACGCCGATGTGATTGGTCTTTATTTATGTTGGAAAGCAATAGATTAAAATGTTCATGAAATCGAAGTTCGCACTGTGTCTGTGTAGTTTCCAAAAGCTTTAAGAGAAAGTTAGCGCAATTTTGAAAACATTTCACGTCTGTTTTAAACGACATCAGCATCTTTCGCAACACAATATTCTTCGTTACCATCATTAACATCTTTCTAGAGCTGCTGTGTGGTTACTTGATTCATTCAGTAGCGTAGCAAGGGGGTGTGGACCAGGGTCGGATTGGGATCACAATTTGGCCCAGGCACTGACGAAAAAAGTGGCCCACATGCAAGGGGCGTGGCCCACAATTAAGGGGCGTGGCCCACAATTAAGGGGCGTGGTCCACATTCAAGGGGCGTGCCCTTTCATGGAACACCATTTGGTTACTACTTGAGGTCTAATTTGTAGAGAAATATTTAGTAAATTAAGCCTTTTAAAGCTTACAGAGCAAGAGTAAAGACTAGGAGCACTGCAGTTCTGATAACTGAATACTTACTTGCAGTCTTAACGTCCTGCACAATGCCGTTAGATACTCTTTCCCAACCAGCTATGTCCTAGACTCTAATCATCACATAAATCAGAAATCTAGCACAAAGTCAAGGAGAAAGAGTAAGATTGGAATCTCTAGGAATAGAACATGTAATAACAAAAGTAAGAATTCACATACGAGGAAAAGGCAGTCTGGGGTGTAAAGAATGCTGGAAAATGTATCTGTACAATCTAGTCATAAATTTATTTCACAACCAGCAGGTGATGTCCATATACAAAAAACACAGTTCTATTCATGAGTACCAATTACAGTACACATGATCCGATTTTTTATTTAAGGGCCTGGGCGACGAAGTGATCTGCCCAGAATCACAGGTTGTTGAGCAGACGCTGGGACTCAAACTTGAATCCCGATCTCTGCAACTCTGGCATCAGGCCACATATGCCTATGCACAGACCAGAGACGCTTTAAGGCATGGGCAATGTGGGCTCTGGCCAGGGCCCCAGCCTTTCAGGGAGCCCCCGAAAGAGCCAGCTCTGTTCTACAGAGAATCTTGCCCTAATGACCATGCATACTCCTTAAATAGATTGTTTTAAATACCATTTTTTCAAATTAATTTTTAATATGGGCGATGAGTAAGAACCTATCACAGAGATTTTGCAGAAAAATGTGTTTTATGTTTCATGCAACATCCATAAAAAAATGTCTTTGAGATCAAACAGGCCATCACATATGAGAAATGGGAGGATGTCACTGAGATTATTTTCATTAATTTTAAGTAGCTGCTACTGTGTTGTAATATTGAAAACACACGTCAATGTCCTTGAATATTAGATGTAAACACATTAAGAATTTGGACAAGTATGGTAGAGCTCTGTCCAGTGACCAGCTGAAAGAGGGAATCAAAGAGCAGAAATTGGATTATAAATTCAAATCTGTTCCGAACAGGGGCCCAAAAATATGTTTGGCCCAGGGCCCACAAAATCGTTAAGATGTTTGGCACAGAAAAGGAATGAAAGTGAGAGGATACTCTTCTTGCACATGACACAGGGCCAAGGTGACAATGGCCTACATGCTGAGCAACTAAAAAAACAGCAAGGCCCCTTTCTGTCACAAAATTATTTGAGCCCTGCAGGGAAGGAGCACCTAATAAGCAGCGAAGCCCCTGCTATTACTAACCTACTCAGCCCTCCCCAGACCTTCAGCTCAGGGGCACATGAACAGCAGTAAGGTCCCTGCAATTAGTAAATTAATCAGCCCTCTTGGCCTCAGGGCAATGTCCTGGCAGGGGAGCACAAAACACAGCTGCTGGGTCATCCATGGTAGCCAGGTGGAGGCTGAGGTGAAGATGGTGCAAGTTCCTAAAATCACCTGGCCCCCATCGTGAGACCCATTCTTCCTCACCCACTATGCCCTGAATGTGAAGGGCTGTGGGCGAGGTGTTAAAACTAATACTGTTTATGTGCTGCGTGGGCCCCTGGGGGGCCGAGGTGAAAATGCTCAAAGGCCTGAGCAACACCAACGCCGATTTTTGCAAACAATCACCCCCTCCCCAGCCCACCCTCTGCGTGATTGCTTTGCAGGGCAGGGGGTGAAGGAGAGGCCACAGCGGATAATCGCTGTACGGCCACACAGTGAAGCTGCATTCATTTCTCTGTCTCTGTCTCCGTGCCCTCTGTGGGACGTTTTTTTTTTCTCCCCTTTCCTAGTCCACAGAGGGCACGGAGACAGAGAAATGAATGCAGCTTCACTGTGCGGTTGGGAAAGGGGAGAAAAAAACCGGCCCACAGAGGGCACTGAGACACCGACCCTTTGGCCCATGCCCGAATGCCCGCATTGCCAATCCGCCCCTGGTGTGGACAGTGACACGAGTTTTGGGGGCAGCGACCTCCACCATCCCCCCACTCGTACCGGCGGCCGTCACAGGCTGGCAGATGGGTGGGAATCACTCCCCCCCACACACTCTTACCTGCAGCCGTCACGGGGAATTCCCCCCCTTGTAAAGAGGCCCCCCCCCTTTACATGCCACCACAGGCTGCAAACGCCGGGGACGCCATGAGCGCCAAAGGTCTAGCCATGCCACTGTATTTATTTGAGGGGATTGGGGTACTACTTTTGACCTGCATTGACAGGCTCATCTGTTCATTTGTTTCTACTTCTAAAAGCCTCATGATAATATTGTCGTCTTGCACAGGCCCGTGTACGAGTCAATCGTTGAAGTGTTGGACAGTCAATTATTATTCAGAGCAGGTACCAGCTCCTGCTGCCACCCTCTGCAGGTGTAGTGTACTGTCAGTTCGGATACACATATGCATCATAAGGAGGAAATAAGAATGTAGAACAAGGCAGTTTGAAGATGCAAAATGATGTCCGGGAAGATCTGGAAGCTTATTAACAACGGTGACACTGGAGTGCTCTGGTGAATTGCAGCAATTTCCAAGCTCTAAGAACAATTATGTATTTAAAAAGAACACCAGTTTATGCAGCCATTTTTTCCATTTAAATTGTGTGAATGACAAGTGGGGTTCCTTCTGTTTCATGGGAAACCATTTCAAAGGTCGTTCATACCCAGCATCATCAAAGCATTTACTTATAAAACAATTGGGGCTGAACTAATTGTGCCTTGTCTGGGAGGTGAAATATGTTTAGAGTATCCCCATGTAGGATAAATGAGAAGGGTCTCAGGCACCTTTTTTGCCTCTGTTCTTTTGCAGTCGAAGACTGAATGTGTCTGTGGAGCCATTTTGAAAAACAGGTCTTTTGTACACTGGACAATGGAGCAGCTCTGGGCTGGTATAAGCTTTTTGCTCCAACATTACAATGTTTATCTTCATGTTACTCCTTTTTAGGTATCGCTGAGTCAGCGCGCATGCTCTGCTCAGGGAGACATTTAGTAGCGGCTTTTGGAAGTGCTCCCAAAGCAGCCACCAGCTTGCGCTCACGCGCGCTACTGCGCGTGCATCCCTTGCGTGCTTAAGCGTGTCATTGCGATCACTTTTGCTTTCACAGTGATTGTGATCGCGATGACTTTCTCTTTCACGGCCGTGCGGCGTTACTATTACTGCAGCGCCGCCAATGCTTGTTAAATAGGGTGTTAAGATTTGGCCATCCTTTTTGTGCCAAGATGTGGTTTGAGCTGAGCGAGGCCCTGGATCTCTGGCACACCGACATTTTCTATTTGGGGGTTTTGGAATTTATGCATGTCTCATGCCAGAAAGAATGCTGGCAGATTCTGACAAAGCATAAAACCGGCTTTCTCAACTACGTTTCACAGAGTACTATCCGCTTCCTATCGAGAACTGTGTCTTGGGAAGGTAAGTTGTTCATACACTAAGGGTAGCATACTAGGTTTACAATTAGTGATTACATTCCAACAGAATACAGCAAACTGAAAGGAAGCTTAAAAAATGTATTATATAGTATGCTGGATTCTGATTTAAAAAAAATTCTAGTATTGTCTTTTGTTTCTCCCTCCTCCTGATCACAATGGTGGCAACACAGGGGACAACATATTTCCATGCTCTCGTTTTAGTTTATGGCCAAATAATTTAATTCTGTCCATTTAGTGTACTTGTGTCAAGCTGTGTCTGTGGAGTGAGTGCGAGTGGCATAAAGTGCCAAACTTAGGCCAGTCACCCTCGAGTGGAATTGAATTCTGTCCATGTAGTGTACGTGTGTCAAGCTGTGTCTGTGGAGTGAGTGCGAGTGGCATAAAATGCCAAACTTAGGCCAGTCACCGCCAAATGTGTCACTGTCATCCACATGTTGGGGCCAGTCTTTTTCAGGAAACATTGGTGTTAGAGGCCTCAGCAGGTGCAAGCGCTACACATGAAGGTCGTCTCTCTCTCTCTCTCTCTCTCTCTCTTCCCCTGCCCCATCTCTCTCTCTCTCTTACTCTCCCCCCTCCAACACATCTCTCTCTCTCTCTCTCTCTCTCTCTCTCTCTCTCTCTCTCTCTCTCTTCCCCCCTCCGCCCCCATCTTTCACTGTCTCACCCTCTTTCTCTCCCCATCTCTCTCTCTCTCAATCTCTCCTCCCCCTCCGTCCCATCTCTCTCTCACTCTCTCTCTTTCACCCCTCCGCCCCATCTCTCTCTCTCCCACCCTTCGCTCTCTCTGTCTGTTTCGCATGTATGTGTCTGTGGATGGATGAAGTTTTTCACAGCGTACAGTTGTTTGAATTTCACAGTGCTAAAGGGCCATGCCTCTAGGGCAGGCATGGCCATGCTATCACAATTCAACCATATTGCTTCAAAATGCATTTTATCCTCTAGTCCTGAAGTACGGCATAGACCAGAAGATGCCCTTTATGATTTACTGGCAAGATGCGTCAGTAAATCAGATGCTCACTCCTGACATTGGTTTTTACCTGCGGTTCCTACAAGTAAATCATGCATAGGCAAGCTCACTCTTTCATCCTTCCAAGGTCAGCATATTACACACCCTTAAAAATTAGGTAATAGTAACGCTGGCCGTTGTACAAAAAGTCTGCTCTATACTGCTGTTCACTACCGGTAGGTGAGGTGGCCTGTTATAGAATTCTCTGCGCTTCAACACTCGCCAGTCCTCTTATAGCTCCTTACTCGTCTCACGCACCTATGACCTAGGATACTGAGATTAAATGTTACTATGTTATGTTACGTCATGATGGTACCTTGACTCTACAACTTGATTGCAAAGCATGCTGTTCCGTCTCACCGCCCTCATACCCCACTATGCGATTGCTCTTCTTCTACACTGTGCCTGTACTTTTTGTTTGAAATATCTCAATTAAAAAGATACTGAAGCCCTTTGCGCCCAATGGGTAACATGCCTGATCCTGAGTGACCACTGCTGTAGGTGCTGGGCTTCCTGGTGCAAGGTCGGTGATCTTTGGACCAATCTATGTAATTTTCTCTTTCAAAGTAAAACCAGCAGAATCAAAAAGTTTTAACTTGTCAGACGATCCATGGGCCAGATGTTCAAAGCATTTTTGTGGTCACAAGCGATCTGGTGTGGAGTTTGTGACCTCGCTGCATTTTGCAACAAGCATTGACATAGTCAATAGGTCTCGCCTTTGTGACCTTATAAGTGATTAGCCCTGCAACAACTGATGTTGTTGCACCAAGGATATTGTGCTGGATAACTAAACACTTATAAGAACCCAACGACGAGACCAATTGGCTATGCCAATGCTTGTTTAGTATGTGAGGTAGCAGCAGAGGCACATCAACAGATGCATGCTGAGCAACAGAGAAAGCTCTGCTGCATCCTCTCCTCATGGACTGCAGCCATATAGACATGTTCTGTGACCCATTCCTCTCCTACCAGTGTCACTGTTTCCCCAAGTGTGTGTACCATCTGTCCTTAAACCTCCCCCAAAGTCTTCAGATCCACACGTGGTGTACAGTCCTGACCCATAGCCATAGATACCTGCATCTGTGGAGGGAGAAGCTTCAAACTCTCCTGGTATCTGAAGAAAAGGAAAGATTGGCTATCATCATTTAAGGAAACCATTTCTCAAATTCCATCTGGGTGGGAGTCTGACTTTCCATGTAATATGGAATTTTTAATTGTATGTTGACATTGAACAGAATCTTCACTCTCTCTGTTGCTCAGCATGCTTCTGTTGATGTGCCTCTCCTGCTACCTCTTGAAGGCCTAAAGAGAGCACAGTTGCCCAGCAATTACCTGCTTCATAGCTTTCTGTAAGACAACCATAGTCACATACTCAGGGGGTGGGTGAGGTACACCAAGATAAGATTCAGTGGTGTGAAGGGGGAATTGTCCACTCATCTCTGCTTTTCTGGGCAGGTACTTGCCAGAGGAAGAGGGAACACAGTGGATGTAGCTGTCAGCCCCATTCTAGTGGGGTCCTCTTGATTAGAAGAGAGGTTGGCTTGAGGCCCAGAAGATGGAGAGGTCTGCTTCTTGGACGTTGCAGATGGCATTTCTAGGTGGAGCCCCGTTTCCTGCCTTCTCCTGGCCTGTCGTATCCACATCCTGCTTAGTATTCTCCCAGCCTCAGCCCAGAGTCTCTGGAATTGTGATTGAGTGGCTCTACAGATGGGTCTCTTGAAATGTGATTGAGTGACTCTACGGATGGGTCTCTTGAATTGTGATTGAGTGGCTCTACGGATGGGCGTAGTGATTAGGCTATGTTCATCCCTTGCCAGCCTATCGGCTGAGGTTCTCCATCTACACTTCCCCTGGTCCCTTTGTTCATCACGTGCTCGTTGGCTGCCTGCTGAAAACTAACCTAAAAAAATATACACGCATGAATGACAATATCCACGTATTCATTTAAATCAAGCATTAATCTATACTACTATTATAAAGAGAGAACAGAAACCTTTTGGCAAGGTAAACTCGGGAACCACAGCATCAATCCACACATCCAATACATTGTTGTAATCCTCAGGGTGTGTAGATGGACATAGGCTGTATAAAATAAAAAAAAAACATAAATTAAAAAAATTAAACTTTAAAAACAAACTAGTCCCCTAAAAGTAGCGCCGGCCGCGACCTAGCGCTGGCCGTGACCTAGCGATGTCCGCAACGTGCGTGATGATGACAGGCGGAGAGGAGCGGTGACGAGCAGCGAAGAGTAGCGGTGAAGTCCGGAGCGCGGGGAAGAGCGGCGGCTCAGGTAAGGCAAAGGCAGAGGCGGGAGGCGGCCGGGAGGCGGGAGGCGGTCTGGGGAATGTCGGGGCGGGCGGGGTAAGGCAAAGGCGAGGCGGCAGGCGGGTGGTGGGTGGAAGGCGGGCGGGAGGCGGGAGGCGGTCTGGGCAATGTCGGGGCGGGCGGGGGCCGGGGCGGGAGTGCACCCAAGCCTGAAATGTTGCCCCCAGCTCCCTTCTGCCCCAGGCAACGCTGGGGCGGGCTGCTAGTTTTTAATAAAAGTAATGATGCATGGCAATGTCACATAAGTACATTTCCTTTGCCCTTCAAGTTTCTAATATGAAACTGCGACATTTTAGCCAGTGGACAGGTGTCAGGCCTGGCACACAACCCGTAGTGTGTGATCAACCCACACATCGTAAAACTCTCTGCCACGCAGGCGCGCAACCCCCATTGGTCTCACCGGGCTTCAGCCCCCCCCCCCGTCGTGTGTGTCAGCCCGGGTGGAGACAGCTTTGCGGCTGCCGACGTCTAATTACAGCTGCACCCGAGTACTTCACAGGTCTTTATAAGACCGTTTACTTGTAAGTGAGGCTTTTGTTGTGTTTTCACCCCTTCTTACAGCCACTCTGGTTACGTCTGGAAGAATTAGCCCCCCCCCCCAAATCTTTTTCAGCCCCACCCCAAAATTTGTCTCAAGTGCAGCAGGTATTTGACGTTGAGAATGGCCATTGGCTAGGCTTTGCCGCCAATCCTGCTGCACACACTCTTTAGCTTGTGTCTTAGCCCTGCACATTATCTGCCACTAACAAACAACCACTGCAGAACACAGTAATGTACTATTTGCAGGAGGTTTGGCTAAGCAGAACTGCAGCGTAAAAAAATCTTTTTTCATGTTTATTCAGGATTTGCAAATCCTTGGCCCGATTTATAAATCCTTTGACCCCAGATAGATTCGAGGGATGCAGGAAGGGTCTAGGATTTGGGAATTCTATGCCATGATAAAACTGTGTTTAACATCAATTGTAGTGCCTTCGAATCCCTTTGAGCCCTCTATGTGGGCCTGGGAATAAGGGTATGGATTTTGTGATTGTTTTTCATAATACAGTGTTCAGTGCACCATGTTGCGTAGCAGCAGCTGCAACAGAAAATATTCTGTGATGGACAGCCCATCAGAGCGCAGTAGATTTACAAATTCGCTTACAGATTTTTGAATCTGAAATGGATGATGGGAAATAAAATTCCCTAACCCAATGATGTATCTTCGTTTTTAAATTGAATCCACAAATCCATAGATGACCCACTAAGTAACCGTCCAAATAACCTCTTCACATCCAGAAGAAACATTTTTAAATGCAAATTTCTCCAAAATTGCTGAACAGATTTACACCAAACTGAGCCCAGGCACTGTAGTGAGTAAAGAACTACTTTCATGCATTTTTGGTATAATTCTGTTCAGCTATTTTTTGTATGAAGGAGCATATAACTATAGGAGTTAAAATGCGAAATGTCACTTCTAGGACAGCTCTCTTTTTTGGTTCCCGCTTGACAGATCTATGTGAATCTTGCCATGAAGAACCAGATGTAGATGAATCTTTCTCTTAAAAGGTTCACGGGCATTTGTCAAATACCACCAAAGGTTTTTAGGTAAATCAACACTCTTCTTGCTTTCTGAGATGTGCAACAAGCATACAGAGGCTAATTTATAATTAAACTGGGCATTGTGTCATCCACACCACACTAACTCACAAGGAAAGCGCTTAAAATCAAATGCTTATCTGACTTGATGGAGCTGCGTGTGACTGCAGAAATTCATAAACCTTCCACACAGCACGCATTAATGACGTAGTCATCAATGAGCCTTCAACGGTATTTAAGATGGCCCATAGGCTCTTATGACAGACTGCTTCTCACTCGATTCAGATTCAACATTATCTTTAGGTTGACCACTTTTCCGACAGTAAATAATTGGTCTCGGTCACTCCCCGAATGCCCTTGTGACGGTTCCTCCCCCCAATCGACTATTCATATGACTTTTTTCTGCAAATTCTATTTAGCACCAAGAAAAGTATACTTGAAACCAATTTTAAAAAGTTTAGGCCTACGTCAATGTCGCCCTGCCCTCTTGGTACTCCAATTTTTAGACAATGAAATTTATGGTTTATCTATTCTATAAGTTCTTCAAATTTTGTATTAGACACAGGAAGAATTTATAATATGTATCTTTTATGGTTAGATCTCTTCATGAAAATTCCGTTGCTCACAGTTTTTAAATTTATATCTAACTAATTGGATGAATGTAGCATTATGCATATGTAACTATGTACTTTTATGGTTTGATGAATTCTGAAACCGAATAAAGTTTTATTCCATTCCATTCCACACTAACTCACCTTCATCTATAGACAACAACTCAGAATATGATGCATATGCTGCCGAGAGGACAATTATAAAGAACATATATAGGAGCTGGTTAGATTACCCAAATGTGTGGCTATCTTTTGTCTTTCATATAGCATGAAATTAACAAGTCTTCGCAGTTACCAGGTAAGCTCTTAGTTATTTGGTACATGTTAAGTAGTTGTTGTGAGAGGTTATGGTGAATCCCGCCTGCATGTAGCCTTAGGTGACCATCGCCCGCCCCGTGTTTGATGCTGCCCACCGTTGGTGGGGATCTGTGGCTGAGCGAGGTTCTCTGGATCGAGGGAGGCGGAAGGCGGCGTGTTTTTTTGGGGGGGAAAAGGGCGGCTGTGACGGCTCGGCTCTGCATGCTCTGCATGAGCCTGGTCCTGTATCTGCAGTGGGCTCTGGGCACCTGCCGCATTCCGTACGTGCACTGAGCAGCCGCTGGATGTGTGGAGGGTGCGGCACTATGGTGGAGTGGAGAGTCTGGGATGGCCGAATCTCATAAAAAGTTTTGATGCCAGCAACGTTTCTCACAGACAGCTAAGACAGCTAAGTGGAAAGTAGAAATGCTGTACTTTTTCCATATCAAAATAATAAACCTTTCCTGATTTTCAGTTGGAGATATTCAGCACCATATCATTGACTATCTGAGCCAACCATCTGCGCCCTTGACTTTCACACTTGCACCAGCCTGCAGATTAGGGAGTTTTAGGGTCTGAACAGTTGGAGCGGAGCAAGCAGTGCCTGGAGTCCCATTCTGCCTGCTGGGTGTAAAAGGTGGAAATGGTGAAAGACTCCAAAGTAGAGCAAGATCTCATCAGCTACAGCCGGTAAGCGTGCTGGGAGTGAAAGGGAGTAGAAGGTGGCAAGAAGATATGACTGTATATGAACAAAGAAGGAATTGTAAACTTAAGAGAGCTGGACTCTTTTCGCCCCTCCCCCCCTTTTTTTGGGTGACTGATTTTTGCTTTCACTGAAGAAAAAGACTTGGGAGTAAGGAGTAAGGTGATGGGGAAGGTTTAAAAAGGAGAGGTAACAAAAAATAGAAAAAGAGGAAAAAGACAAAATTTGAGGAGCCAAACTTTTCACAGGAACTAGACTGGGCAGTGTGGGGTTTATTTGTAGAAACAAATCCAGCTCAGAATGGGAAAGCATCTAAAAATTACTAATGTACTGGCTCAACCAGATTTAAATATGGCGCCTAAGACTAAAATTCATACTACACAGCTGAAGATAGATTCTGCAACAGCAAGAGCTGAGCGCATGCAGAAAGCTTGCAGAGGATCGGTCCCAATCACCAGTCTCATTAGTTCTGAAGACGATGTCTTGGAGCATGGTGAGGGGGGCCAAGGGGCCATTAGTCAAGAGAGGGCCGAAAGCCCCAGCCAGAGACTAATCAACATAACTCCCCAGGTATTAGAATGAGGCAACGCATCATCATCATCAGGTTTGGCAACAATGGGAGAAAGTCTGGATAATAGCTCTCCGGTGGTAAATCATATTGGAATAGCGAATCAGGAGAGTATTCAGAAAAATCCTTCCAATACACCTCTGAGCAAAGTCAAGGAATATTCTTTATTTATGAAATCAAAGGCGCCTCTGCTTCCTCCGCAGCCTCCACTCCCTCCATGACATCATGCTTCGGATCAGGATATACAGGACACACAGGGCATACAGGTTCAACCTTGTCTCGAGTCAGCTGCTCAGGAACTCGCTCTGCTCTTTCGACCATTGGTGAACCCTTCATCATCATTATTGTTGACTGTAGTGGCTGATTGAATCCTGTCATCTCGTCAAACTCAGCATTTGGAGACTGGGGTAAGCTTCCAGTGCAATATAAAAGCTATGTTCAACCTTATTCTTGATGAGGTAAGAGAAATGAAAGCCACACAAGCAATCGAAATAGCAGCACTCCATGCATATCTATCAAAAATTGAAAAGGTAGTTGGATTTTACCAGGCAAGACTGCAGGAGGCTGAATCAAGAATCCCTCCTGGAAGATCAGGTGACTTTGATGCAGCATCAGGTCTCAATAGATAAAAAGCAGAAAAACTTGCTGGAAATGAAGCTAGAAGAATTGGAGAATCATTCTCGACGTTCAATTCTGCTGCTAGTTGGGGTCCCCGAAGGTTGCGAAGGATCACAAACACTCCAGTGGGTCAAATCCTTTATTAAAGAGAATGTGCTTCTGGAGTTCTCAGGTGATCTCACGATCACACAGGCACATAGAGTTCCAGCACAGCCTTTCCCCAATTCAGCAATAGCCTAGATCTATCTTAGTGAACTTTGTGGATTATCGACTAAAGGAGCAGATTTTGACAAGAGTGATTCAGAAGAAGCAATTCTCCTCTAGAGATGTTCTTAACTGTCTCATTTTTTTGGATGTGAGTGCAGCTGCAGCGCGTTGTCGGAAGGAGTTTGTTAAGCTCCTCTACTTGTTTAAAGCAGAGGGAGCTCAAGTGGACATTGCTCAACAATCGAAATTACGTGTTTTGGTCCAAGGCAATTTACACATGTTCACAAGACTTGATGAAGCCCAGAAACTTCTGCAAAAAATTGCTAAGGAGAAGTAAAGAGATTGGACTGTTTGATATGATGGACATTGGTTCTTATGTTCTTAAGCTCTTCTCCTTTTCTCTTGTGTTTCTTTTTTTTCTTCTCCCTTTGGGGCGGGACAGGCTGGTGGTCACACTAGGGTGCAGCAACATGTCACCTGACATAGGGGGTTCACATAGAGGGCAGGCAGGCAGGTGAGGTGGGCGAGCCCCCATCTGCCAGGAGTAGGAAGGGTCACTGAGAAGTGGTAAGGGATGGGGAGGTAGGGCACGTGAAAGGGGGTGGCAGGTTATTGGGAAAAAAGGGAAAACGTGAGCAGAATTAGAGAAGCAATCTTATTCATTAAGGCAGATACTAGATATAAATGATACAATTTTAGTTTGTTCTTTGTAGCAATATGGATTCAAATCTAAGGATGATATCGATAAATGTTAATGGAATATTTAATAAGAAAAAATATGGTGGGCTGATTAGATGGCTTACTTCTTTTTCTCCTCAGATCTTGTATCTTCAGGAGACCCATCTGAAAAGGAATACTCCTAAACCCATATATACCTAAATATTACTCTAGAACCTTTTTCACCTCTGCAGGGCTTGCAGTGAGGGGGGTAGCCTTTGTTTTGCTCAAATAACTAACTGTGAGATACATCAAGTAACAAGAGACCCTCAAGAGAGGTGGATTTGAGTTACTGCTAGGGTAAATAGGGTATTGTTTAATTTCGTAAACTTCTATGCTCCAATTAATGATGATCCAACAGCCCTTATAAAGATCAACAAGCTGGTTAGAGGCAAAGAGGACCCAATAGTGCTAGGAGGAGATTTTAACTTCATTCAAGATCTGAAAAAGGACACCTCAAATAAAAGGAAAAAACAGCTAAACCCGAGGACAAAAGGGATTTTAAGTTCTATGAAACAGGATTATCTTTTGATAGACCCATGGTGGGAGCTACATCGAGACGACAATATACAGTTTACCTGTTACTCACAGCGGTACAAGACAGCTTCTCACATAGACTTTTTTTATATCTCGGTATGTTAATTGTATGAATGCTGAAATTGGAGCCAATTCCTTTTCGGATCATTCTTTTCTTAATTTTGAGATTTGAATAGAAGGGGCAAGGCGGGAGAAATCCAGGTGGCAGATGGCTCGGCTCCTCCTCTCAAACCTGAAATAAGTAGAAGAGATGAAGGAATGGATTAAGGTATTTTTTCAGGAAAATACGGGTAAGGCGACTCTTTTCTCAATATGGGAGGCATTCAAGGCGCCAGCAAGGGGCCAGATGTTAGCTGTTTTGGCATTACAATCCAAGATGCAGATGAATCAAATAATTAAACTTCTACATGCCGTGGATTTAGCCCTATTGCAGAGGGATATTTGCATGGGAGAGCATTTACAATTGGAGCAACAACTAATACGAACAAAACAGGAGCTAAGGGAATTCCTTATTCTTGAGGAAATAGCCACTCCCAGGGCATATAAACAACGTGTATATGAGGAGACTCAGTTAGTGGGAAAACTCTTCCCCTGGTCAAGTAAAGCCAAGCAAGAGTCTATGATAATTTCAGAACAGATAGAGCCCAAAACAGGGGCAATGATTATAGATAAAGAAAAAACTGCACAAGTATTTCTGAGTCATTATCATAGGCTCTATGCAACTGAGTTTTTGGTATCTAATGAGGCGATAACCCATTATTTGGGAGACATTGTTCTTCCTGATCAGGGAGTTGAGATATATACTGAAATTACCTCATGCGAAATTAAGGGTGCCCTCGCTTCACTGCCGGATGGCAAGGCTTCAGGAAACAAAGGCTTACCCACAGAGTTTTACAAGGTATTTTCTGAAGAATTAACACCTTAATTAAGTATGTTAGAGTAGGGGGAGAAGTTGCTTCTATGTTTAAGAAGTCAACGATAATACGTTTTGTTAAAAAAGATAAGTGCCCAAAAACGTTAATTCATACAGACCAATTAGTATGCTGAATGTGGATTATAAAATTTTAATGAAAATTTTGGCAAAATGTTTTTCTACAATAGCTCAGAAGATTATTCACAAAGATCAGACGGGGTTCGTCTCTGGCCGACACATGTCATCCAACATTCGGTTCATGGTCCAAGCGCTTGATTTTTTAAATTCAAATAAATGATCTGTTCTTATAATGCCGGTTGATGCTGAAAAAGCATTCAACCTAGTTAATTGGGATACCTTTTTTCTTAGTTCTTACAAAGGTCGGGTTCCCAAGGCAAATAACACAAAAGTGGGCAAATCTATATCAAGGGGCCCAGGCGCAAGTTATTATAAACTCACAGATTGCAGGAAGAGTGCCTACAAGGCGATGAACCCGCCAGGGATGTCCTCTCTCACCGGCTTTATTTGAATTTTTTATTAGACCTGTCCCTGCAAAAATTACGGCTAACTTGCAGATTCAAGCGCCCTTGGAAGGAATGCCAACATTAAAATTATTCTTTACCTTAGGCCAGAGGAACATAATATCAGGGCAACCTTAACTGAATTTAAGCAGTTTAAAGCTACTGGAGGGTGTACAATTAACCATAATAAAACGGAAATTTTATTATTTAAAGCTAGTAGTCAAACTTTGCCTGAGTTTATGCAACAACAAACCCAATCTTCTGTGTCTATCCGTTATTTAGGGATTTATATGACAAACAATTATGACGAACTTTTTAAACTGAATTACTTAGCAATGGCTACAAAAATTAGAAACATATTAGATAGATGGACCCTTCTACCACTCACAATAATTGGTAGGGTAGCACTTACAAAAATGTCCATCTTACTAATATTAATATTTCTATTCTCAAATGTCCCCATAAAAATTAACTCTACTTACTACAAACAGTTGAAAGTCATGATTCGTCAATTATTTTGAAATAAAAGAGCATCAAGAGTAAGACTTTCAGTCCTCCAACTCGATATCAGACAAGGAGGTTTTGCACTTCCATAGTTAGGAACTTACTATCAGGCAACTTTAGTGGATATAATGGTTAGAATGTTAGATTGTAAGAACAGCTTTTTTATGGATAAGATGGTGCAAGAAGCAGAATCATATACTTCAGTTTTTATTAAAATAACTAAACTTCCGAAAAAGACTCGCTACAAGACGTTGCAGGGGGTAGGAGAAAGAATATGTTCATTTTATCATACAAAGGTGAATACACTGGGCCTTTATATTAGAAATAGCCAGATAAGATTTTGGGAAACGAAAGGCTTTAAGGAGCTAGATAATTTTGTGGTTGTGGGGAGATGTATAAAATGGCAGGAGATTCAGGCTAGATGTGGAACCAGCTGTAATTTGTATTTTTGGGCTTTCTCCAGATTATTCAATTGGTGAGAAAGTTTGTTTTCCGTTGAGCGCTTCGGCCTCCCTGTTGCTAGCTCTTTTTAGAACTAACTTAAGGGGTGTTGGGAACTGGTATAGATTACTGCGGGACCAACGGGGAAATCAGGTAGTAATTAGGTTTCTAGATAAAATCTCCCAAGAAATCCAATGTATGTTCTCAGAACTAGAGTGGCAGGAGATTTCGCTGCATGCCCATAAATTATTAAGAGCTGCTAATTTTAAAAGAATGGCTTTTTTATCCCACTGGATGTCCTATTACCCACTGGGTACCCTACATAAGATGTATCCCGAGGTAGAGGACAAGAGCTTTTGCTTTTAACAAAGGGGGTTGGGGGGCTAGCTTCATATTTGTTCTACATATCTAGCTTTAACCCAGAGAAAACTTAAACCAGAACCAGAGATTGCATTATTTGGGTTTGTAAGGCGAAGATTGAATACCCCAATCCCCAGAGGAGAGAAATAATTTATAGCGATTTCTGCTTTGGTGGCTCGCTCCTTGATCCTTCAGAATTGGAAGACAACAAAAAGCCCGAAACACCTTGACTGGTATAGAAAAATGCAACATACTGAAACCTTTGAAGAAATTTATGCAAAGAGCGTAGGGTCCACTAGGAAATATCTAGTAGTTTGGAAATTTATGGACTACAAATTGGAAGTCAAAGGTTCAGTGTTGTGGATGAGTTGAGTGTGTTAGTGAAAATCTTTGTGTTTTATAATCTAAATGTTATCATGCACTTCACTTTATTCTATGTATCTAACATGCGAGGGATTAGTTTCCCCCCTTTTGGGGGGAAAGCTGAATTTAATAACTTGATTATGGTAAAATGGCTTTGCATAGCACTTTATTATTCAGTGTTCTAGATCAAAGCAGGATGAGTTAATTGTGGTAGTGTAAAACATTTTTCAGTGTGTTATTTTGTAAATGTTATAATGCACTGCATTCGATTCTACGTATATAGAATGCGAAGGATTAGCTCACCCTCGCGGGGAAAAACTGAATTGAATAACTTGAATATGGTAAAATGGCTCTCCACAGCAACATATGATTCAGTGTTTTAGATCAAAGAGGGACGAGTTAAGTGTGTTAGTGAAAATGTTTGTGTTTTATAATCTAAATGTTATTAAGCACTGCACTTTATTCTATGCATCTAGAATGCGAGGGATTAGTTTCCCCCCTTTTGGGGGAAAACTGAATTTAATAACTTGATTATGGTAAAATGGATCTACACAGCACTTTATTATTCAGTGTTTTAGATCAAAATGGGATGAGTTAAGTGTGTTAGTCAAAATTTTGAGTCCTATTTTGTAAGCGATATTATGCACTGCACTTTATTCTATACCTACAGAACGCAAGGGATTAGACCCCCCCCCCCCCCTGGGAAAAAGATGAATTCAATATTTTGATTATGGAAAAATGGTTCTGCCCAGCACTCTATTATTCATTATTTACACACTGTACCCTCTTTGATATGCATTTGAGAAAAATCTATAGGTGACGAGGAATAAGGGAAAGGGATTTTAGATATAAGTAAAGAGGATACATCGAATTTTATCTGTACAAACTAATAATAACTGCTGGTATAGTTAAAGATATTCATAGTAGCTTTTATCTCTGCTCAATGAAGATATTTAAAAAAAAGTAGTTGTTTAGGGCCCCCTCTTTCTGTGCGTCTGCAGACAAAATGCCCATAAATACAAAGGGCCTCATTTATGAAAAGTGACGTATCGCTGAGAGAAAACAGCGATGCGTCACTTTTAAATGATGCGTCATATTTACAATATGACGCATCATTGCGCAAGGACTTACAAATACGTCAGTATTTCTGACGTATCTGTAAGAACAAAAGTGACGCAACTTCAGCAATGCGTCCTTTGAAATGGGGCAAGCCCCATGTGAAAGGGCCTGCGTCAGTCTTACGCCTGCTGTGAGACATGCGCAAGATTTTGACGCAGTGGCGTCCTAGAAGTGACGCAGTGAAATCTCATAGATTTCACTGCGTCACTTCGACGACCTTTCTTGCATCAATTTGCGCCCCCTTGCAGGTATAATGTGGCGCAGGGGTTTACAAAGTGACGCATCTACCTAGATGCGTCACTTTGTAAATATGGCGCAAATATGTAAATATGGCGCAACAAGGCGCATTTTTTACGCCACTGGTGCGTCACAAAAAGTGACGCACCGGCGGCATAAAACTGACGCAAGGGCTCAAAAATTAGGCCCACGGTTTGGAATGCAGGACTGGCATAGAAATATTTAAAATTCGTCTTCATCATAGAGAGAAAAAGAGACAAACAGGCATGAGAGCGAAAAAGAAAAA
This sequence comes from Lissotriton vulgaris, assembly GCF_964263255.1. NCBI lineage: Eukaryota > Metazoa > Chordata > Amphibia > Caudata > Salamandridae > Lissotriton > Lissotriton vulgaris. The sequence goes on along the minus strand of NC_141689.1, from coordinate 924,914,267 downwards.
GAAAAAGTTGGGGTGAAAGAAAAAAGATTGGTCAATAAAAGGGCCAGAAATATTGGTAGTAGGAAGGGATGGTGGTCGGAAGATGTTATTAGAAGTATGCGTCACGTGGGGGTTATTTTGACTTTCTGGCTTTTCTCTTCTTGGGAGGACTATAGCTCTCTTCACATCACCTTTTCACAAAATAGACAATCCTTTTTCTTCCACTTTTCTTTTTCCTGGTCACAATTTCCTGCACGTCAGATTACATGAAGGTGCTTCCCGTAAACGCCACTAACTCCAGATAATACATACAAACTTGGATAACAAAGGCACCAACATTTAGTTGGGAAGGGGCGGGTTGGAAGGCTTCTTCATTTTTGGAACATTGAAAACAGTACGTTGCAATTTTGGACTTAATATTCCTCTTGGAAATGTATGTGCCTTAGCTTTAAAACTCTTGAAAAGTGGATGCATTTGATAACACTGACACCATGAGGCCGAATATGGGAATTTATTGACGGTTGTGCCCTCAGAAAAAGATGAAGAACGTTTATTGGTTTTACTCAAGCATTTTAATATGAATATTTTTTCCTGTAACATAAATAATTATGCGGAGCCGAAAGTAACCTAAAAATGTCTAAAATTCTATTTTTGCACGCCTTTTGTTCATGTAGTAGCTCCATAGGCTTCTCTGGCTTTTTGTTTTGAAGAGCCATAAAAAAGGACCTAGAGAAAGTCCACAAAAGTCCGAAGTATGCACCACAACAAGCAACATCTTTCAACTAATGTTCCAGTACTCGGAACGAGCTACATACAACACAGTAAGCCCAGTACAAATCTGTGATCTTGAACATGTCATCAAAGAATGTACACCGAGCTCTACATGAAATACGAAGTGGCTGAAAGGAGACATTATGGCATTTTTCAAAACTACTACTTATAATTGTCCACATTGTTGAACCAAGGAGCTGAGTTTGTCAGCGGCAAATGTTTTTAGATTATACCTCATCAGTTCTTGCATGTCCTATCACGAAACATACAAGCTGTCAAAGAAAACATGAAATTCTTAAGGGGCATATTTACAAGCCCCTAGCTCCACCAGAGCTTCACTATTTTTGATACTCCGGTGGCGCTGTTTGCTGGCCCATATTTACATGGCCAAGCGAAGCCAACCTGTGTGGCTTTTCATGGCCTTGTAAATACAGTCCCTTTTCACGCATCACTTTGCGTGAAAGGGGCGTGCAATGGGTGTTGCTGTGGGCGTTCCACAGCAGCACCCATTGCTTTTTAACCCTGCCCCAGATTTACAAGCATCCGTATATCTGAGGCAGCGCCAAAACACCATTGAAAAGCCTGTCTTAGAGTGGTGCAACGAGGAGAAATACATTTATTTCTCCTCGTATTTTGCCTTATCTATGTATGCAGCACACCTAGAAGGAGCAAATTGCCTTTAATGATTGTTTATGTGCAGGAAGATGCCTTTAATGCATATAAACAATCATCCCTGCAACACAGGCACCCTTACATGTCTGCGCTGGTGCTATTCAGCTTTTTTAGCACCGGTGCAAGGGAAAACTCAGGATTGTGCCGTATTCCTGTAAATACAGCTTATCCCTGCGTTCTTTAAATGACACGGTGCTGCTAAATTGCTTGCAGCGCCACAGTGCGTCATTACTTTGTAAATGCTATTAATATCATAGGTCTTTTTTCCTGCTAGCTAATTTTTAATTTGCGCAACATGTCAAATGCGATTTAAACATCTATAATATTGAGAGATATTCTATTCTCACATTGCTTAGCATCTCAAAGGACCAAGTCAAAATTGCTATAAGTAGAACTCTCTGCAGGTGCACAGTTTGGGGCTTATTTACCAGCCCCTTGTACCGCTGGTCTGTCACTTTTTAAGTGATAAATCATGACGCACCGGCATTGCAAGGGGTTTGTAAATAAGCCCCTTTATGCTTTAGCGAGTCAATCTGTTTGAAGTCTTGATTATTTCTTTCAGACTGAAGGACTTATTTACAAGCCCCTTGTGCCGCCGGTGCGTTACTTTTTCCCATATTAAAAGTGACGCGCCGGTGGCGCAAGGGCCTTGTAAATAAGCCCTTATGTTTTACCACTTTTCATTTACTTCTGATTCTAAACACATGAACATTAGTTCTTTAAGCTCAGTGAAGACTAGTGGAAACCATAATTACACCATGTATTATTCTAGGAAACAATTTTGGGAATGATAATATAATTGTGAAATTCAAGTTACATTTTTGACGGATAAAGAAGTGAGAATCAATTTAAGTGCTACATAATGTATAACATATTCAAACGTGAGATACAGTGGAGCAAGTACTAGTACGATAGATGGCAGGAGGATATACACTATCTCAAATAATGTGACATATGAATTTTAATAGAGGAGTGCTCGGTATGTATCACTGAGCCTTAAGTCAGATGTTATTGCATAAAGTTGAATATTTTGTGTTTGTTTGAAACATAAAAAGTGTGACAGACTCAATATTTTCAGAAAAATGAAGACACAGCAATTCTGGAGAAGTTTGCAACGGAAAGAAGAGCAACAGTCATAGTCCAGACATTAGAACTACCAAAATCAAGTAAATGTTCTGAAATTGTTGAGGTATGTCACTCTATACCATTGGGTAAAAAGAAAAATTCACTTCTCTCTGTTTTATATTCTCTCCTCTGCCCCTCTTGATATCTCCCAATCACTTGCTCTCTTAACTCTGATCTGCTATTTGCTTCTTCACTTTTCTCTACTCACTTCTCTATCCCCTTCAACTCCCTTCAATCTGCACTCATCTTCTACATTTTATACTCTTTTTCCCTTCCCTTGTCTCTCTTGCTTATATTTTGTACTCTCATCTACATTTCGTTTGTCCTATCTTCTTTCATCTAATGTTTTCTGTCTCTCCTTACTATCTTCTCTCTCCTCCTTGGCACATGTGTTGTACTTCTCTCCTACGGTCCATGACTTTGTGCTGTATTCGTGGTCTTGTGAGCCCCGTCCAGGTCTTCCAACAACCAGCCTGTTGTGCCGCGATGGTTGGCATCTACGGGGGTGTGTGGGGGTGCGGACGGATGAGCGCGAGTGCAAATAATTTAAACATAAATATTAGACACCACTGCTCCGGACCTCTTCTTTCATCACGTAACTTGGCCACCAGGAAACTCCCTTGACCAATCCTGGAGCTGCTCTCATGCGCCCTGATTGGAGGGAGCAGCCACTCTAGTTGCTCCACAGCACTCTGGAGGCCTGCACTTGCTCTAGCCCAGGTGTCTTAAGATAGCTAGGGTATAGATGTTTAAACAACACTTGTGGCTGGCCATCACAAAACGGTCGGCTAAAAGGACATGTACATTTTAAACAGTGCATGGCCAGCCCACCCTTCTCCCTGCTGCTGTCACTCAGCAGTGGCCACCCCCGTCCTGACGCTCTGTTCCAGATGGGGGATGAAAAATAAAATAGTAATGAATTACCATTATATTTGTCATCTCTTGGGCTTTTGGGGGGAATCATTTTCTTCCATTATCTCTCATTACCACCTTTAGCCCTATTAATGAGATTCTCTTCACTTTCCGGACGTGTAGTCAGAGAGTGTGCAGACCCCAACAGGGATAAGGTGGGATTGGCATTGCTGTGGAGTAATTGTTAACTCCAGAGACATGAAACTCACCTTTACTCATCCCTTTCATGTGCACTCTCCACGCTCCCTTGTCCTGCCCACACGATATTTCACACTCTTCCTATCGTCCCTTTGCTCTCTCTTTCCAACCTACTTTAGATCCTATTCTAATCTTTGTATTTCCATTCTCACCCCATTCCCCTCCTGCACTCAGCTTTCTCTTTCACACTCTTTATTAACAGACTCTCAAATAGAGATTCCCTCTTGTCATTCTGTTTGCTGTATATTCTTCTTTCTTTACACTTCTCTGTTCCTAGTACATGCATTCTTTCCTTATCACTGCCTTCTACCTATTAACTGTTTTCTTCTTTGATCACCCCTTCTTTTCTACTTACTGGCCCTATGGTCACCGGTTTCTCCTCTGCTCAGTCATAATTCCTGTCTCTAGGCTCTGTTCATTCTCCATTCTACGCTTCCTTGTTCTCCACTCCTCTTAACTATTCCCTCCTATCTGTCCCATATTCCCATCTTTTCTCCCCAATCAGCATTCAGATTTTCACATAGCAGCTCTCTCTTCCTCTCTTTTCTTTCCCTCTCCCTCGTCCCTCTTCTGTCCTTCTCCATCTTACCTTTCTTCTTCCCCTCTCCTACCACGCCACTCACTCTTCCCGTTACGCTCTCCTCTTCATTTTCTCTTCCCACGCTTGCACTTTAATCTTTTCTACAATATAGATATCTCAGTAAGACACATTTGCAACTAGCTGGCACTGTCAAATCCCCCATAACTGAAACATAAGCCCTATGTCCACACTTATGGGTGTCTTTGTCAAGAAGAACGCTGCTGTAGGGCAGAGAGCCTTGTAACGCGAAATACTAAGAGAAACACACACATAAAAAGAAACACAATGAACAAGCATTGATAATATCGGACAATCCGAAATGGGAAATGAGCAAGCAACAGACAACAGCCTAGATGCAACATGGCAGAAGTCACAAAAAACTAATGGAAATGTCAACACATTAATGCTGGCTAGTGGAAGATCACACGACGTGGCCACACCTTACAGCACTAGGCATTAAAAAAAACCAGGAAAAGAAAACAGGAAATTTAAACATAAGAGGGGGGGGGAGCAAATGACGTTCCCTTTTACTGGAATTGAAAGGCTATGTTAGATTATTGGAATTGGGCAATATCTAACGCAAAGTGCAATGCCTCACCTGTTGAAATTACCCTCATACAGAAGACAACTTTATGTCTTGAACACAACGTAACAAACACAAAACACACACAAACACCCACACTCTAACCATAGCGTAAAACACACTAATCAAAATTGCACAAATCCCATTTGCACTGGTTCTAGCAGCCATGAAGCCATATTGACAACTGGAATAGAAAAAGAAGAAACTGTTGCAGACTATCAAAACAATGCATCTGGATTATGTTTATGGGGTGATTCATCAGGTATGGAGTACTGGTGGTTATGGTGTACAAATATTTTATTTGAAGCCATGATGAAGGGAATATATGTCTCAAAACACATGCCAGCAGTGGGTTTATATCAATTTGATTCAATAAAATAAAATATCAATCTTAATATTAGAGTGTTCCACTAAATGTACAGTATCTTTGACATGTGACTGAATCTGTCCCAACCCGTTTAAACGCTTATTTGTTAAATATCTGACACGTTGGCCAGTTTCGGCTGTTCTAGTGCATTTCAACATTATAGAAGAAGCCAGTGAGACTCTTATTTATTATATTATGTGAAGCTTTCAAGCAGCCACTTGTGCAGTGCTGGAAAGGTGCCAATTTACAATGGTGAGGCGTTCTACAACCAGCATCAAGGTGCACAGAAGACCTATCTAACTAAAATGCACATGCAACAAAAGAATTGTAGGGAGATCAATGTCCCTGCCAACTTCACACTCCTCAACACACTTTGTTCTTCCCATATCCCCATTGGCAAAGCAACTTCTACAAAGCTACAGTGGATGAAACTGCAAATAGAACCAAAGTTACTTTCAAGGTTGTCATGCCTTGCATCAATCCATTCACATACCCTCTTTTCCCTCAATCAGCTGACAAGTTCTTTCTTCCATCATCGCATCTCTCAAAAGTGATGCCCTTTATCTGAAACACTAGTGAGAAAGCAGTCTCTACCCAACTCTAGGATCTGATCCACTAGAAAAATCTTCAGGTTTACTGATCCAGCTTCAGGCCTTGCTTCAGCACAGAGAGAGCTACTCTTCAGGGACAAGAACAACCCTTGCCTTCTGCTACCACTTGACCACTCTGTAGCCTTTAACACAATCAACCATCAAGTATCAATTCACATCTTTGAAACACATGTGGGGGCTCTCTAACACAGACCCCCCCAATGATACAATTCGTATCTTGACAATCATCACCTGCTTGCAAAGATGGAAAATCAATATTCCAGAAATATTGCTTGTTTTTGGGAGTTCCCCAATGATCCTTTCTCTTTCTTATCCATTTCAACCTCAAAACATGTAGATGTCACCACTGCCTAATTTATTAGAAAGTATGTGCCAGGGCCCTTCTTGGGAGGTCACGGCAGCCTGCACCACACATTGCCCCTGCCAGTGCTGCCAATGACAGTACCAACACAACTACTAATCATCACACCCCTACAGTGATACAATTCAGACTATTTTTATGTATTTTTACTTATCAAGCACACTTGTTGTGCTCATCACAAACTTAAAAAGACAATGCCCCCCATGTGGTGGACTGTCACTAGTGCCGGTGCCGAATACCAGAAACCACCGGCTCAAATGAAGCACTAGATTTCACTTATACTTATCCCCACTTTTCGTCAATTATTGATATTCACTGACTCTTAAACGGCCACAGGCTTGTCCAGAATCAGATGTGAAGCTCCTACCTAATTCTCAACACAACTAAGACAGAACTTTTCCTGTTCATCAACAGTTCCAAACAACCACATATTCAAGCTTAACTGACCAACATGACCTTAGATGGCTTCACTTTCAAGCTGACACATTGTGCAAAATCACATATACGGTTTGAGGTATCTGCACCACAGAACTGAATCACTTTAGCAAACATCCAAATCGGATTTAACCCCTTAAAGAAGCACCTGCAAAATCAGTTACCTTGGGGCAGATATCTATGCTAGAATTGTGTCCTTATTACTACCTTCACTGTTACGATCCCATTTTTTAACAAATTCCATCGGCCCAAAATACATAAATGTGGATCGCATATAGTCAGTATGAACAAAAGGTCTGAGTGGTTCAAATGCATATCTTTGGGGATCAAGGGGCATATTAGCAAGGAATAGCGATATTTATCGCAAAATGCGCTAAGCCCATTTTTTTTATCACTGGAGATGTTAACGGAGAAAACATGCTATTAGCAACGTTTTTCTCTAGTGAGCTAAAATATCCAGCAATAGCAGCAAAATGCGTGAATATCACTGGAAATCCAGTGATATTCATACATTAACACCAATGGGGACTTAACCTGACAAACCACCTCCCTTTGGAAAAACAGGTAAGTCATGTTTTTAGCAGGCGTAAGATTATAGCGATAATCGCTCTTAAGCGCAATTTTTTTTTATCGCTTTCCCTGTCTTGCTAATAGGCGATAGCTATGTTAGCGCTGCTTTCAGTCGCTAACAGTTTGGGTACACCCACTTTGCATGTCATTAGCGATAAATATCGCTGAAATGCAAGCGGGCCCCAAACCGGTCGCTATCGCCTAAAAGCTGTCACTAACTGCTGTTAGCGACAGCTTGCTGATAGGGCGATAAAATATTGCCGCTTTAGCGACAAAAAGTGCCGCTAAAGTGACGATATGGCCCTTGCTAATATGCCCCCAAATTAATTATTTCTCAAACTAAGGGTGCTGTATAATTTTAAGGACTTTAATTTTCCACTTTTCTCAATAAAGCAAACACTTTAAAGGATTTTTCAACACATTATTCCTAGTCACCTTCACTTTCCAAAAGCCCCTATGTGAACATGCTATTAGCCTTTCTGTGTACTCATAGTTGCTTAATGTCATTGTTTGTTCATTATCCCTCTAAACATTTTGCTTGAGTTAGATCAGCAATGAGCCAGTAAATGCCCTTTCTCAATGGTAAATTTGAAAAGCAATAAGTGCTGCGGCCAAAACTATCTTTCGGCATTCTATTGCCAGCGCTACTAAATGTCAATGTTGAACATACCTCATAACTCTTTTACCAACCTCGCTGCACTCCCTGCTTCTTCATTTCACTCTTTCAAGATCTTTGTCACCTCTTCTTTCTCCCTTTGTCATTGTGTTCGTTTATTTTCCTTCCTCCTTCTTCCTGTCTTATCTCCCTTTCTCTCTCTTGCTCTGGTCTGATGATAAAAAAATATAAGGGCCTCATTACGATCTTGGCAAATGGGTTACTCGATTACAAATGTGATTGATATCTCGTCCGCCGTGTCCACCATATTACAAGTGCTATACGGTGAACAGGATATCCGCCACTATCATAATCAGGCCCTAATTCTTGGTGCCCAAAAAAGAAATGCTGATGGGCTCCACCTGCAATCACCAACTCAAATTAAGCACTGTCTTTTCTGAACTAAATCTACACTGGAGGCAAACCAATATGCCACAGTCTATTAAACCACACTTGAATCTGATAAGAGCTTGTTAGGTGGCTTGCCTTAAATAAAACCATGTCTACCTGTAACTGTTTCGATACCATTCATATTGTCATAAAACTTCACCTCATAAGGAGGAGAAGCATAGAGCATATTGATGACAATTTTGCATTAAATGTTATTAAAAGATGCAATACAGAAAGTACATTATAGAGAATACCACAAATCTATAAACTACCATAGACAGTCAACACCCTTGATCTTCTAGTGTCCATATGCGGTATCTAAACTAAAATGGTCTTTAAGACGTCACCCAGATGTGTAAGTGTGCACCCCCTCAATGTATGTGCTATTCATGTTTTTTAAAAACTGACCCCTTCATCGGTCAAACTTAGCAATTTGAGTTGTCTTCAAATGTACGAGTAAGTGCTTATCATTATTATAAGTTGATAGTTGGTACAGGGGGCAATTCTGGCCAGTCAGGGCCGGTCTAATATGAACAGATCTTAAGCATACTTTGAAACATAAACCTGCAGGTTACCTTTTTGGAGAGAAAAGACTTAACAGCGCATATGTTTCTTGGAAGGTCATTAAGATACCAAGTAAACAAGGTGGAGACAAGAACTCAGCTTTGTTTTAAACTTTTCTTCGCTTCAATTTTATCAGTATATTGCCTATTCTTGACCATACAACCCTAACCCGTCCATTAGAATAAACTAACTTGCAATGTTTTTAAATTATCACTATCAATTCCTGTGACATTCATAGTTAGCCATGACAGTGTGTGACTAAGTGAATCAAATGCACTGTACAGCCAACCTCGAGGTGCAAAGATTACTTCGGGATCCCAAGGATTTACTTGCCATGCGAACTCCCATCATAATAGTATCCACCGTAATTGAGTATATTCTAAAAGGTGGTTGATCAATGGGTAGCACACGAGTACTTTCATCCCAGGTGGTAAGATGGCTCAAAATAAGTTATGCATATATTTTACTATCCATGTCCAGTATTGCACTTTGCCCAAAATTACTATGATCACTTGCACTCCTTTGTTATGGATAGAGACAAAGTAGCTGCTTTACCATGGGGGTTGGATTTCATTATACTTAGTGACAGCTTGAAATATAGGAAATAATATAGTGGCCACAAAACTGACATTCTACTGATGCTAAACAAAAGGGAGTCAATTTGAATATAGGATTCTAAGAGCTTTACTTGTCTTATTGCACTTCTAGTAGTCTTGCTGTCATGGACTTCAATAGTGAGTATGACTCAGAGTATTGCTCTGATCTCCATTTCACATTTATCATTCTAGCAAAATGAATCAGTGAGCAATGGCCATAGTTTTTCACCAATAAAACTGTCGCAATCAGCAGACATTTTTGCCACACTTTTGCTACAAACTTCCTATGAGAAATTAGGTTGTTGGTTGATTGGGGTGTTCGCCTTGGTCTAGCAAAGGACATAATCTCTGGCAGGGTGAACCACAGAAAGTCACTAAAGTAACTTGTATTTAACCCTGGGAACCATGGCATAAGCAGCTGTCAGGCTCAACTGAAAGGCAATGTGTACAAGTATTGATGCAGCACACAAGCAGTAATAAAGTGAAAACAACACAAGAGAAATCCCACACCAATTTAGAACAATAGAGTCGTTTTTAATACATTATTTGACACCAAATTTCAAACATTCAAACTGTAGAACCAAACTTACGATTTTTAAAAATTTTCAGTTAAAACTATAGCCTAAAAGATCAAAGCACCAACCGCAGAAATCTAGCCGTGCAAGACCAGGTCATAGTAATGATGCTGCGCGGGTCGGGTACATAAAGTGGATTGGGTCTGATAGGTTCTTACCTTCTGACTTAGAAGAAATTAAAAGAAAAAAAGGTTATGACAAGGGAAAGTTCAGCAAGGGAAGGCTGCAGGCAATGTCTGAGGAGGGAGCTGCTGGTTGGAGTCGCAGTAAAGATTTCTACGTTCGTACTGTTGTGGAAGTCTAAAAGCTCCAGTGGGACGAGGCAAAAGGATGTAGCTGACAAGAATTCCAGGAGGCTCGAATACCCCCATGGTGAAGGATGCCCAAACAGGATTTGCTGCTACGGAGAAGAAGGTAGCTGGAGCAGCCACAATGTCATATCGACTGTTGAAGCACCATGGATGGATTAACGAGAAGGTTGGTCCCAGTCTTCCCTCAGTTTTCAAAGCAGTTTACAGTAAAACATATTTCCCAAGTGTTATGTTTTGCTCATCTAGGCACCTTTAGCACTGCCACCAAGGGTCCAGGACTAGAAGGGTACCACTTGGGGTTAGGGCTCACTCAATCTGGTTCCAGGTGCAGCCTCAAGATGGTGGGAGCATGTTATGCTCTGGTGGCTCTGAGGTGGAGGACAGCAAACAAGCCCTTAAAATAACTCTAGTAGTCCTGGGTTCAGGTGAAGAAGTAGGGCTCAAACAGCAGGGCTGGCCTCTGAGAATTAAAGGTAGGCGCCAGGCAGCAAAGCAGTCCTTCCAGATGCAGTTAATAACAACAGCAGCAGACAGTCCTCTTAGAGTCCTTCCGTAGGTCGAGAAAGGGAACTGAATAGTGGGTGTGAGGCCCTATTTTACCTGGCACCTTCTCTGAAGTTGGTAGTCATTTCTAGAGGTCTCCCTTTGAAGTGCTTGGACTCCCCGGGCTCCAAGCTGGCTGTAAGAGCAATACAGTGGTTACAAGCCCTTTGTGTGATAGCAAGCACATCCTATTCAATTACAAGTGGAGCTGTGCCCAGCTACGCCCCCCCCATCCTCACAGCAGATGGCCCATTCAGGCACACCTAAATCCCGCTATTGTGTGACTGTCTGAGAAGAATTCTTAAAGTGTAACTGCCACCTGCACCCAATCATGTGATCTAGGACAGCCTCAAGCACCAAATAGCAACTTTCTAAAGGTGGTATTTTCAAATTGTAATTTAAAAATCCGATTTTATCATAGATACCAAACATGAAATGCTTATCTATTCCCAATGAAATGTTAGCGACTAATATGCATTAAAAGTTATAGTTTAAGGCTTGGCAAGAGGTTTATATTGCCAGGTAAGTTTAAAACTATATTCAGGCTTAAATGAAAGTCATATGGCATGTTTTAAAGGGCTACATAAGTGGATGGCAGTATAAGTGCTTCAGGCCCACAAGTCCCTTTCAGACCTGGCATCGTTGACTTGTTGGTCCTCTAATTTTTGCCTTCAAACCTCCTGTTTTTGCTGGCCTTAGGACTCTGCAAACTTTATCACAACTAACCAGGTACTCTAAAGTGTGTATGATCTCTCCTTAAAACATGTTAGATTGACTTATAACCAATTGCCATATTTATTTACTTGTAAGTCCCCAGTAAAGTGGCACTACTTGCCCAGTACCTGAAAATGAAATGCTTCTAGTGGGCCTGAAGCACTGGTTGTGCTACCCATGTAAGTAGCACTTTAAACATATCTCAGGCCTACAATTGCAGGTTGTGTATGCCTCTTTAAAGTGCCACAGTGACCTGGAAAAGTAAACCTTTTGGCAGGTCGAAACCTTCCTTTTTAGTACATGTAAGTCACCCGTAGGGTAGGATCTGGACAACACGACAGGGGTCAATATATTTAAAATGTAGGGCATGTACTTTAAATTTTACATCTCCTCGTAGTTAAAAACTCTTAAATTTGTTTTTCTCTACTGTAAATCCTACCTCTCCAAGAGGATAACATTGGAGTTACCTTACTACATTTTATAAGTATACATTTCACATGGGAACAGATAACGGTCAATGTTTGGTGCCTGAAGTCATATTTTGAATTACAATACTGAAAATAGCCACTTTTAGAAAGCTGGCATTTTCTTGCATCAGCCATTTGGTGCCTGCAGCCTGTGTCTGGGTCACACAACTTGGTGTGGGTGACCGTTGGGCTACGTGTATCCCTCCTAGACAGCCACACACAATGGGAAGCTTAGTTGTGATTGGGTTTACCATCATTGGCAGAATGGGAGGGAGGAGCTGGGTCACTTAGAATTGAATAGGCTGTGTCCAGTCTCCACGCAAAGGGTTGCATTCCCCATGTAATTAGTCTGAAGACAGGGCCAGGAAGGCAGGGCACCTGTGCACTTCAAAGACATGCCTCTAGAAGCTTGTCCCTACAAATGGACCTCTGACCCTACCACTTCAACACACTTCTGAACCTATGGATGCTCTGCTAGGAAGAAGGACTGCTTTGCTGCTACATGGACTTCCACTCTACTGGACTGCTGCTCCGAAGAAACTCCTGCCCTGATATGCTGACTTGCTTCCTGCTGTGTCCTTTCACCTGGGTAAGGAATGGGTCTGCATCTCTTGAACCCAAAATGAATCCTCAGGTGTTAGAACCGGCTGTCTCTAGTTGGCAGAGGTATGCACTTCTGACAAATAGGGACACTCCTTTTCTAGTCAGGGCAAGGGGATCACCCTTCGATAACCCCTGCTCACCCCCTTGGTAGCTTGGCAGAGCAGAACAGGCTTATCTCAGAGGCTGTGTGTTAAGCATTTATGACCACATACAGTAACCAAGTGAATACACTACAAATGGACACGACACAGTAGTATTATAAAAATAAGGATTTTTATATAAGGCTTAGCACAAGACCAAATAACGACAAAAATATACACAATCTTAATAAATACTTTTGGAAGGGAAAATAATAGTTCAAAGGTAGTTTCTTCTTCTGCACAAAGTCTTTTGTATCAAAGCGATTCTTCTTCTTGGCAACACAGTTCTTAGCAACGAGGTAACCCACACGGGGGCTACACGACGTCGAGGCAAAGTTAATCCAAAGGTTCGGCGTCGACCGCGAGGAGCGCTACGTCGAGCCCAGAGTCACACGGACCCCCAACAACACAGTACCTTGGAAAATGAAGCACACGATGATCAGCGGCGTCGAGCAATCCGGCGTCGCGTCTTCGATGTCGATCAGGCCTCAGCAGTCGTTGATGATGATGACGTTGCAAAGAGTGAGCAGCGCTCACGGCGACGAGAGGGCACAAGGGCGATGCGATCAGCAGGGTTGCAGACACGAGGTCCCTTGGAGCTGGAGCCGTACTCACTACTCACTGGCGTTGCTGCTGGCGTCGATCGGGCCCGGCGGCCGGCGTCGAGGAAGCGGGACACTGGGGCCGTTACCCACTATGTCGAGCTGGATTCGGCGACGTCCGTCGGCGTCGAGATTGCTGGTTCTTTCAGAGGTGCTGGATTCACAGGTTCCAGCAAATAGCACTTTAAGCAGATGAAGTCCTTTAGCCCTGTGACTTCAGCAGGAGACTGGCACTCTTCCAGTCCTTGGAGATTTTCTTAGCAAGCGTGAGAGTACACACACAGTTCCTCTCTCCTGGTTTCCTTGGCAAAAATAAAGAAGCACTGCAGGATTCCCCCCAGCAAACAGCAGACTGGCAGAAGGGGTAGGCAAGAACTCAGATCAGCAGGCCTCTTGTCCTTGGTTACAGGGTTCCTTGTCAGAAGTGATCTGATTTCTTGGTTCAGGGGTCCTTCTCTTATACCCCTTTTGGGCTTTGATCCCTTTGTCTATGCAGAGGAATTTCCCAACATCCTGGGTCTGTTATGGGTGGAGCCAGGCAGAAGCCCCTGGCCTATTCACTGAGCAGGGCTGGGTCCTCAGACGCCCAGCAGGAGGTGGAGCCAGCATTGTCACTGGCAGGAGCAGAGCTATCAGTCGCTTGGCAGGAGGTGGAGCCAGCATTGTATCGGGCAGGGCAGGCTATCAGCAACTACTCTCCCCCTACTCTCAACGCAAATGTCCCACTCATCCCACACTGATTCACTCAGACCTCTGGAGCCACCCAGCTCCTGTCACACACACGCAAGACCAGCAGAAACCAGAAATGGTTAGACAAGAAAATAGACACTTTCTAAAAGTGCTATTTTCGAACCCAGAGTCCAAAAACCATCCACACCAACGGATGCGTAATTAAACCCCGAGTTCAGGGATACCAAACTCGACATTGCACCATGCTCCCCGAGCCAACTAGGATCACAGCATTAATAATCCCGGCGGCCCATTCTAACTAATGGAGAGCAGGCTACCTCGCAATAGTGAAGAACGAAGATGGCTGTAGTTCACTATTAGGACATGCCAACTTGGTCAGGCGTGTCCTACCTCAGACCTACAATGTACCCTGCCCGTGGCCTACCATAGGGGTGACTAACATGAAGCCAAGGGAAGGTTTGAGGGACTGGCAAGTAGGTATACTCGCGCAGCCCGTGTGACAGTACCAGACTGCACGTGGGTCTCGCAATGACCGACCCGTAGACATTCTTTTACGAGGCCGCTCTTGTGGGTGGCACAACACGTGCTGCAAGCCCACGAGCGGCATTTGTATTTACAAGCCCCGGCACTCCTGGTGCACTAGACTAGGGACTGACAGTAAACCAAATAAGCCAAACATGGATACAATCGATACATCAATTTAACATCGGGAGCACTTGCGCTGTGGCACTGATCAGCAGTGGCACGGCGCCCAAAGCATTATCCAGCAAAACATCGAAAAAACTGTGGAGGCAAACAGGAAAAATGGAGGAGAGACTCAAGCCAATAATGTCAGGTCTAACACGTGTCCCCTCCAGCTGAAATGTGGGGAGAACTACACTTGACCGAGGGAGTCCTCATCACTAAGGCGGAAAAATCTGGACAGACCATCAGCATTGGCGTGATCTGTACCAGGGCAGTGTTCCACCGTAAAGTCCATCCCCTGTAGAGAAATGGACCACCTCAACAGTTTCGGATTCTCACCCCTCATTTGCATCAACCATCTGAGGGGCCTGTGGTCTGTCTGAACCCGGAAGTGAGTCCCAAACAGGTAGGGTCTTAGCTTCTTCAGCGCCCAGACCACAGCAAATGCTTCTCTCTGTATCGCACTCCACCACGTTTCCCTGGGAAGTAACCTCCGACTGATGAAGGCTACAGGCAAGTCTCGGCCCTCTTCATTCACCTGAGCTAGAACAGCCCCCACGCCATGCTCTGAAGCGTCCGTCTGGACAATAAATTCTTTTGAAAAGTCGGGTGCCTGGAGTATAGGTGCTGTGCACATTGCAGTTTTCAGGGTATCGAAGGCCGTTTGACAGGCATCAGTCCAGATCACATTTCGGGGCTGCTTCCTGGAAGTCAGCGAAGTCAAGGGGTGCACAATGTTACCGTAATCCTTGACAAACCTCCTGTAGTACCCCGTGAGTCCTAAGAAGGCTCCCACCTGAGTTTGGGTTTTGGGCGGCGCCCAAGCCAGGATGGTATCAATCTTGGGTTGCAGGGGGGCAACCTTGCCGCTCCCTACTTGGTGCCCCAAGTACACCACAGAACCCTGCCCAATCTGGCACTTACTGGCTTTGATTGTGAGGCCTGCTCTGCGCAGGGCCAACAACACTTCCTGGAGGTGGCGCAAGTGTTCCTCCCAGCTGGTGCTGAACACTGCGATGTCGTCCAGGTAGGCGGCACTGAAATCCTCCAGTCCAGCCAAGACCTGGTTGACCAACCTCTGGAAGGTGGCAGGGGCATTCTTCATCCCAAAGGGCATCACCCGGAACTGGTATAGCCCATCTGGTGTGGAGAATGCTGGCCTCTCCTTTGCCCCATCGGTTAAGGCGATCTGCCAGTACCCAGACGTTAAATCAAACGTACTAAGGTACTGGGCAGCCCCCAACCGATCGATGAGCTCATCAGCTCTGGGGATGAGGTGCGCGTCAGTCTTCGTGACTGAATTGAGTCCTCGGTAATCCACGCAGAACCGAAGTTCTGGTGAAGGACCAGGCGCTGCAGCCTTCGGGACCAAGACCACTGGGCTGGCCCAAGGACTGCTAGAGGACTCAACCACCCCTAACGCAAACATTTTGGATACCTCCTCCTTAATGTAAGCTCGGACCTTGTCAGTCACCCTGTAAGCCTTGTGCTTCACAAGAGGGCTGTCTCCGGTGTCAACGTCATGGACACACCAATGAGTGACACCCGAACCAAGGAAAACAGATCCGGGAATTGTCCCAACAGGTGGCGACAATCCTGTTTCTGCTCAAGGGTCAGTGTGTCAGAGAGGACAACACCATCCACTGACCCGTCTTGCCCTTTAGCACACAGGAGGTCAGGAAGAGGCTTACTCTCTTCCTCCATTCCAGCATCTGTAGCTAGGAGCATGCCCACTTCGGACCTTTCTAAGTGGGGCTTCAAACGGTTGACATGCAGGACCCGCAAGGGGTTCCTGGGAGATTTCAAGTCCACCAGGTAGGTGACATCGCTCTTCTTCTCCACAACCTTAAACGGTCCAGTCCACCTGTCCTTGAGCGCACAAGGTTCCACCGGGGACATGACCCACACTTCCTGACCAGGCTGAAGCTCTACCAGAGAGGCATTCCGGTCGTACCAACGCTTCATCTCCTCCTGGCTGGCCTCCAGATTTGCCTGAGCAAGTTCTCTGAAGCGCCGAGTCTGGTTCCGAAAGGCCAGCATGTAGCTGTATACATCCTGGGGAGGTTTCCTGGGAGATTGCTCCCAGCCATCCTTGACCAGACTCAAAGGCCCTCCTACCGGGTGACCGTACAAGAGCTCAAAGGGGCTGAACCCTAGAGACTTTTGCGGCACCTCTCGGTAAGCAAACAACAGGCATGGCAAGAGGACATCCCATTTCCGCCTCATTGGTTCTTCAAGACCCATAATCATGCCTATAAGGGTCCGGTTGAATCTCTCAACCAGCCCGTTTCCTTGAGGGTGGTAAGGAGTGGTGAACTTGTAGGTTACCCCACACTCCTTCCACAGAGACTTCATATAGTTAGAAATGAAGTTGGTGCCTCGTTCTGACACCACCTCTCTGGGGAACCCCATCCGGGAGAAAACACCCATCAGTGCCCGTCCCACCACGGGGGCCGTCACTGTTCGGAGAGGGATGGCTTCCGGGTACCGTGTGGCATGGTCCACCAAGACCAGGATGAACCTGTTGCCCAGGGCTGTCTTGGGGTCCAGGGGCCCAACAATGTCAATACCCACCCGGTCATAGGGGGTGCTGACCACTGGAAAAGGTTGGAGGGGAGCCTTCTGCTTCCGTCCGCTTTTCCCATTTGCCTGGCAAGTGTGACATGTCTTGCAATGGATGTCTACATCCCTTCGCATCTGAGGCCAATAAAAATGGGTGACAAGCCTGTCATAGGTCTTGTCCGGCCCCAGATGTCCAGCTAACGGAACGTCATGAGCCAAACCCAGTAGGAAGGCTCTGAAGCGCTGGGGTACCACCAGCACACGGGCTGACCCAGGCTCAGCAGCCTTAGGCTCGCTATACAGGAGGTCGTTCTCCCAGTACACAAAATGTGACCCTGACTGATCACCTGAGGATTGGGCTGAGGCCTGCTGCCTCATGCCCACAAGAGAAGGGCACACCTTCTGTTCGGCACAGAATTCCTCCCTGGAGGGACCACCATCCTGCTGCCAATGGGTCAGCTCGGGCAGGTCTCCCAGTTCAGCAATTTGTTCCCCTGTGGGCTCCAGGGCATCCCCCTCAGGGTCTACCTCCTCCTGGACCACGGGAACGATGGGGGCCGGTTTCCCGTGCCTCCTGCCTCTTCTCTTCACAGCTGGGTCCTGGGCCGTACTTTCAGGCTCCGGGACCCCATCAACACCCTTACTCGCTGTCATCGATCGAGTGGTTGCACACACCCACTCTGGCACACCCAACATTTTCAAGTGCGCCTCTCTCTCCACCTTAGCCCAAGGGGAGTCTTCTAAATCATTGCCCAGGAGACAATCGACAGGCATGGCGGGCCTCACAGCAACCTGAAGAGTACCTGCAACTCCCCCCCATTCAAAGGAAACCTGAGCTACCTCACACTCTTTCTGGGAGTTGTCAGCAGCTATCACAGGGTAGAATGCGTGGGGAACCACCTGCTCTCTGGACACTAAGTGACACTTGACAGCTGTCACACTCGCTCCGGTGTCTCTGAGAGCTTCCACTCTATGGCCATTAATGGTCACCCACTGCCTATATTTACTAGTGTTACTAGGCAGAGGGGGTGGAGGGACCATTTGCATGTCTCCTAGCGAGACCATGGACATTTCTGCGGGACCCCTCCCACCAGGGACAACCATCTCCTCCCCTCCCAGGGCTACACTCGCCAACTGACGGTGGGGTGCACTCGGCGGTGCATTCGATTTCTTCATGGGACACTGGGGGTCGTAATACCGGTGTCCCGCCTGCCCACAAGTGTAGCAGGTTAGGGGGCCCCTATGAACAGGTTTACCCGTCGGGGCACCTGGCTTCTTCTCAGGGGGAGGCTGGGAACCTTTCCCTTGGTTCCCTTGGGGATTACTTCGGGGCCCTTTCTGAGACTCCTTCTGTTTACCCTTGTCCCCCCCACTCTTCTGCTGGGGACCCTGCCCACCTTTGGCTGAGTCTCCCACTGGACCCTTGTGGACCCTGGTACTGACCCAGCGGTCCGCCTCCTCAGCAAGTTTTCTAGGGTTAGATATCTTGCTATCAATCAGGTGCTGGCGCAGCTCTGGAAAACTGTTATTAGACAAATGCTCCCAAGCAAAAAAATCATAAAGAGCTTCATAACTTTCCACTTTGCTGCCCTTCACCCAACCATCCATGGCTCTGCAAAAATAAGACACATATTCAACCCACATTGTACCAGGCAACTTCTTACATTCTCTAAAAGCTTGTCTGTACTTCTCGGGGGTTAGGCCATACCGCAACATTAAAGCATCTTTCATGTGAGCATACGACATCCTATCCTCAACAGGCATGTCTAACAGGGTATCTCTCCCCTCATTCACAAAGCGACCCCACAACCCCGCTCCCCAATTCTTCTCAGGGACCTGGTGGGCCAACAATGCTAACTCGTATGCTTTAAACCACTGACCAATATCTTCGTTCCTATGATAATCTTTTATCACATCTTTGGGAAAATAAAACCTACTTTCTGCAGGCACAGATGGGATGCTGCCACCAGAGGGATTCAATTCTAACTTCTTAGCTTGGATCTCCAACTCCCTCAACTTGGTATCACGCTCCAAAGCTAACTTCTCTCTTTCGAAATCCAGCCTTTTGGTCTCCAAATCAGCTTCTCTCCTAGCTCTTGCATTCTCTAACTCCAACTGCCCATTTATCTTTAGCCTTGCCATTTCCATGTTGTATGCCCGCTCCTTCGCCCTTTCTTCTCGTTCTTCAGGGGAAAGACCTTTGGTGGAAACACTGCTTCTGGGAGAGGACTCAGGCCCATTCGCTGGCGCCTCCTCTTCCCCTTCCACTGGCGGTACCACCACCGGATCAGTGGGATCTCTGGATTCCAACCAGGCCTCCAAAGCTTTGAGATATTCCTCCTTCAACGAGAGGCCTTTGGTAGGAACTTTAAACTGCTTGCAGAAGGATTTCAGTTTCTTCAAGTCATAGTCATTTATCTTCGCTCTGTCGAACTCCTCCACGACAAGAACAGGGGTAGTGACTCCGGTGTCACTCATGGTCAAAACTGGCAGTGTTCAAAAAATCAAGCTTCAGAAAAGCGGAGAACCAAAAATGGATCCTTCCAAATTAGATTGTGGCTGCGCTATGGTCTGCTTTCACTATGTAGCGCACACTAATCACTGCACATGGGTCATAAATGCAAGGTTCAAATCCTCACCGCTGCGTCCAATGTTAGAACCGGCTGTCTCTAGTTGGCAGAGGTATGCACTTCTGACAAATAGGGACACTCCTTTTCTAGTCAGGGCAAGGGGATCACCCTTCGATAATCCCTGCTCACCCCCTTGGTAGCTTGGCAGAGCAGAACAGGCTTATCTCAGAGGCTGTGTGTTAAGCATTTATGACCACATACAGTAACCAAGTGAATACACTACAAATGGACACGGCACAGTAGTATTATAAAAATAAGGATTTTTATATAAGGCTTAGCACAAGACCAAATAATGACAAAAATATACACAATCTTAATAAATACTTTTGGAAGGGAAAATAATAGTTCAAAGGTAGTTTCTTCTTCAGCACAAAGTCTTTTGTATCAAAGTGATTCTTATTCTTGGCAACACAGTTCTTAGCAACGAGGTAACCCACACGGGGGCTACACGACGTCGAGGCAAAGTTAATCCAAAGGTTCGGCGTCGACCGCGAGGAGCGATACGTCGAGCCCGGAGTCACACGGACCCCCAACAACACAGTACCTTGGAAAATGAAGCACACGATGATCAGCGGCGTCGAGCAATCAGGCCTCAGCAGTCGTTGATGATGATGACGTTGCAAAGAGTGAGCAGCGCTCACGGCGTCGAGAGGGCAGAAGGGCAATGCGATCAGCAGCGTTGCAGACACGAGGTCCCTTGGAGCTGGAGCCGTACTCACTACTCACTGGCGTTGCTGCTGGCGTCGATCGGGCCCGGCGGCCGGCGTCGAGGAAGCGGGACACTGGGGCCGTTACCCACTATGTCGAGCTGGATTCGGCGACGTCCGTCGGCGTCGAGATTGCTGGTTCTTTCAGAGGTGCTGGATTCACAGGTTCCAGCAAATAGCACTTTAAGCAGATGAAGTCCTTTAGCCCTGTGACTTCAGCAGGAGACTGGCACTCTTCCAGTCCTTGGAGATTTTCTTAGCAAGCGTGAGAGTACACACACAGTTCCTCTCTCCTGGTTTCCTTGGCAAAAATAAAGAAGCACTGCAGGATTCCCCCCAGCAAACAGCAGACTGGCAGAAGGGGTAGGCAAGTCCTCAGATCAGCAGGCCTCTTGTCCTTGGTTACTGGGTTCCTTGTCAGAAGTGATCTGATTTCTTGGTTCAGGGGTCCTTCTCTTATACCCCTTTTCGGCTTTGATCCCTTTGTCCATGCAGGGGAATTTCCCAACATCCTGGGTCTGTTATGGGTGGAGCCAGGCAGAAGCACCTGGCCTATTCACTGAGCAGGGCTGGGTCCTCAGACGCCCAGCAGGAGGTGGAGCCAGCATTGTCACTGGCAGGAGCAGAGCTATCAGTCGCTTGGCAGGAGGTGGAGCCAGCATTGTATCGGGCAGGGCAGGCTATCAGCAACTACTCTCCCCCTACTCTCAACGCAAATGTCCCACTCATCCCACACTGACTCACTCAGACCTCTGGAGCCACCCAGCTCCTGTCACACACACGCAAGACCAGCAGAAACCAGAAATGGTTAGACAAGAAAATAGACACTTTCTAAAAGTGCTATTTTCGAACCCAGAGTCCAAAAACCATCCACACCAACGGATGCGTAATTAAACCCCGAGTTCAGGGATACCAAACTCGACATTGCACCATGCTCCCCGAGCCAACTAGGATCACAGCATTAATAATCCCGGCGGCCCATTCTAACTAATGGAGAGCAGGCTACCTCGCAATAGTGAAGAACAAAGATGGCTGTAGTTCACTATTAGGACATGCCAACTTGGTCAGGCGTTTCCTACCTCAGACTTACAATGCACCCTGCCCGTGGCCTACCATAGGGGTGACTAACATGAAGCCAAGGGAAGGTTTGAGGGACTGGCAAGTAGGTATACTCGCGCAGCCCGTGTGACAGTACCAGACTGCACGTGGGTCTCGCAATGACCGACCCGTAGACATTCTTTTACGAGGCCGCTCTTGTGGGTGGCACAACACGTGCTGCAAGCCCACGAGCGGTATTTGTATTTACAAGCCCCGGCACTCCTGGTGCACTAGACTAGGGACTGACAGTAAACCAAATAAGCCAAACATGGATACAATCGATACATCAATTTAACATCGGGAGCACTTGCGCTGTGGCACTGATCAGCAGTGGCACGGCGCCCAAAGCATTATCCAGCAAAACATCGAAAAAACAGTGGAGGCAAACAGGAAAAATGGAGGAGAGACTCAAGCCAATGATGTCAGGTCTAACATCGGGCTATTTGACTGGCCTCCTAATCAGAGGCCTCAGGAACACAACAGACTTCCAACAACCTTGGCCCTACACCTGGGCTCTGCTATCTGTAAGTCTACCCTGCCACCCTAGTGGTGCCACCCAAGCCCTGGGTCCTTGGAAGTGGACCTAAGGTTCTCTGCCAGCCTTTGTGGATCCAGTGGAACTGATGCATCTCCAATGCTGTACAGAGCAAACTTGAGAAGAAATGTCACATTGCCACTGCTGTGTGGATTGGACCCATTGCAGAGTTACTGCCTCACCTCACAGCTCTTCAGAACTAACACATTGCCCAGACTGCATGACGCATCCACGGTTCAGACCCTCGCATCCCTCATCTAAGACTGCCTCAACAACGATGATGTAGTCCTCATCGCAGCCTCACAGCTCTTCAGTACTGACGCATTTCCCAACTGCACTCCACATCCTCAATGCCTGACTTTGCATCACAAGCCTCATCGACGGAATTCCCAGTGATGATGCAGGCCCTCGCATCACAGCCTCACCACATCTCAAAACCGACCAGTACTTCAGGTGCGCAATGCATCTTCGGTATTGATCCAAACAAAGCCTCCTTTATGCTTTTTGGTGCTATTTTTACCCCGCGCCAGGATACTCTGGAGTAATTGTGCGCGCTATAAAACAGCTTAATAATAAATCTTTCAAATTGAATATCTCCAGTTCTAATATTTAGATTTTTGTCATTTTGGCCTTGTTTTGTATATTTAAAAAAATTCAATTTTTCTAACTTGGTGGGGATCCTTTTCTGTGATTTTTCCACTTTTGTTACTGTTTGAAGTGTTGCACAATTGGTCTACACATTACCTCTATGTTAAGCCTGACTGCTCTATGCCAAGCTACCAGAGAGTTGAGAACTGGTTAATTTAGGGTTGGTTTGTGCCTCACCCTGACCAAGATAGTGGTCTCCGCGTGACCATGGGTCACACCCCAGTCAACATGAACCCGATTTTTCACAGTAGTATTTATTTTATTTGTACTGGGTATATGGTTTACAACTGCACAAGAGACTTAGACGTTAATTAAATACACCAATCAGGCCTGGTTAGCAGTTGTAAAGTGCACAGTACTAAGGCCAACAAAAATACACTTCTGCAAAGCAATGGAGGAAAACATGCAAAAGGTTTCTGGGAAGACCACCCTAAGGCTGACAGATCTAACACTTCCAGAAACTTCTTCTAAAAATGTTTGATCATGTATTTTCAATCAACTCCTCCCATTGTTTCTTCACAAAATGGTGTTTTGCAATGCAAATTTGTCTTTTGTATTCTTTCTTGCTGTTATTGATGACCTTCCTAACAGACAAACAACTGTTTACTAATAGTAGTTTTTAGCTAAGGCAAGAGTCTAATGTGATCTATGTTGACCTTCAAACAGATAATGGGGTCCCTAACTTTAACTCATTAAAGTATTGCATAGATAATAAACGTTTAATATTCCTTAATAAAAGTTACAATTATCAACAATGTTTTCGTGTTGCTGAAGCAATGTATTCTCTTACCCAGAAAATTCCAGTAGAAACTGTGATTATTGCTGTATACAGTACTTGCTTTACGGACTTACAGCACACACACCTGGGAGACAATCCCTAATCGAATTAAAGGTTTGACTCACAGAATTTGTTGTTAATATTATTGTTCCTACTGTTAATATTGTTTTTATTATTAATATTATTATTATTATTATTATTATCATCATGCATATTTTGTAGAGTGCATGGCTACCTACCAAATATTTCCCAGTGCCGAGCTGATACAGTAAGGGGGTCACTCCAATGTGAGGACACCGAAAAGCAGAATTTAAGAAGCATTTGAGGATGGAAACTACCAGGTCTTTAAGAATTTCCTGAACACCATGAATGAAACACATGTTTTCATTGATGCATGCAGATTATTCCAGAGTCTTGGTCCATGGTAAAATAAAGCTCTGCCCCCTTGACTGGATTTTTTGATTCTAGTATTTATGGCCAGCCTCAATTTGCTGGAGCGAAACAAGCCTGCGGAGGAGTATCGAGATACCAACAATCTCTGATAGATAGAACCTGCGTTTGCTAAGCGTTTGTGAATATAGCACAATGCTTTGAATTGCATGCTCTGCTCAATAGGTAGAGTCCTTAACAAACTGGCTGTAGAAGAAAACTTGGGGGGGGGGGGTAATAGAAAGTGTGCTCCAGCATTTTGAATGATCTGAAGGCACTTAATTGGTATTTTGCCACTCCCAAATACATGACATTTCTGTTTTCCAGGCTAGAAATAACTATGGCCTGGACAATGATTCTTTGAGCAGAAGTAGGGAGGCAGTACATAATCTTTCGTAGCTACTTCAGTGTGCCAAAGCAGGTAGCTCCCACCCTGCTAATCTGTTGACTTCTAGTGAGTTTGTTGCCCAGCAGAACACCTAAGTTCTTTACAACTGGCACTGGGCTGGGGGGAGTATCCAGGCTTTCTGACTGGCCACAGATGGGAGCCACAAAGGATACATGGGTTACACAACTGGAAGACTTCTGTCTTGTCTCCATTCAACTTTAAAAAGTTGACATTCACGCAAGTAGAATCTTGGGTGAGACAGGAGTGCAAATCCATCACACTCTGGTTATACTTGGTTAACAGAGATGCCACAATTTGTGTATCATCAACATAGGAAAAGAGTGTAAGGCTACAGTTCTTCACACACTCTGCCAATGATCTAACATATAGATTGAATAGCAGAGGACTAAAAGTGGAACCCTGAGGCACACCAGAAGTTAAACAATGTGGATTTGACCTATGTTGCTTAGTATGCCCCTGAAAGGTGTGATTGTGCAGTATATATTTCAACCAGGATAAGGCAGCATTTTGTATTCCCATTCCATTTAGACTTTGTATGAGCATAGCTTGATTCACATTATCAAATGCTGCACAGAGATTTAACAGAATCAGTGCATCAGAACCGACATCATGTAGTTGGTACTTCAAGAATTCCTTAACACCAAGAAGCGCTGATTCAGTGCTACGGCATGCACAGAAATCAGCCTGGGATGGATGTAGTAATTCATTGAGTTCTATGTGCTTAGTAAGTTGTAGATTTACATGTTTCTCTAACACTTTATTTAGCTTTGGTAATAATGATATAGGTCTATAATTCACCTAAGTAAGTAAGTCCAGATTAGGTTTTTTAAGTCATGGCATAATCAAGGCTGTTTTCCAAATTTCAGGAACCAAACACTCCTTCAAAGATCTGATTAACAATTGTGTAATCTGCTTCATCACAGAGAAGGAAAGTTTTCCCAGAATGTCTGGAGGACAGGGATCCAACGGAGATCCTGATTCAATTGACGTCAAAATCATCCTGAACAGTGTCACATCCAAAGGCTGGAACTCATGTATCAGACTGTTTTTCTTAGGGAGACTAGGTGAAAAACTGACCTCATTATTGATGGAAAAGGTGGCCTGGATATCTGGTACTTTTTAGTAAAAGATTATGGCTATTTTCTCGCATTGTGTTTGAGAGATGGGGGTAACAGGTGCAATGTTGGAAGGATCTGAAAGGACTTTCGCAACCCAAAACAGAGTCTTAGGACAGTTCTGAGTTGTTATAATTTTACTTGTAAAAGAGGCAGCTTTGTTGCAAGCTTTTTAGTAGGAGTTTAATGTGTTTTTGAGATTACCTTATCTTATATGTTTTACGCCACATTCCCACTAGATGCTTGCAAGATTTCTTTTGCTTTTGTAAAGTGATGTTGTACCATGGATCCAGGGACAGGGTTCTGTGGTCATTTTTTAGTTGACAGAGGTACTAAAGTGCCCAAAGACGATTGAATCCATTCATCCTCCATGGAAGTATCTAGTTCCACTGAGTCACACCACCTTGGGCGATTGGCTTCAAAAATAGCATTCCACCAAGAAACATCCAATTTTGCCCAGCTCCTACTAGAGGAGACTAAATTGGGATTTGAGAATCTGCACACTTGAAACTATAGGAAATGAACACGGAACAGCAGAATGGTCAGACCGTACCTGCGGTAGAGGGGATGTCTGACTGTAAATGTTTTGAGTTGGTAAATACCAGGTCAAATATGTGCCCAGTTTTGTGAGTAGGGGCATTTGTTCATGAGTTGGATGTTCAGGGCCAGGAAGTCATCCATCAGTAATGTGGCTCTACTGCAAGTTTTAGCCATCCAGATAAATCTTCAGGTCTTCACGGATCATGAAATTAGCATATTTAAGAATAGCTGGAGTGAGACAGTGAATGATGTTGGTACACCAGTAGCCAACAGTACCAAGAGGGCAGTAAATAAGTGCTACTTGAAGTGTGCAGGTTTAATAATTCACATCAACATGAGATTCCATCAAAATGCTTGATCCATTAAGCAACTGCCTAAAAATGGGTAAACAATGTTGCTTGAATTTTCTTTGTTCAATGAGAACGTGTTTGCTCTTGGCACAGAATGTTTGAGGTTACAGTGCATGCCATTACAACGCAAGCCGTTAAAACGCATACCTTTATCCAGACTTGTGGCGGGTTGCACTGGAAGTTGGAATAGTATAATTTACTATTCCAACTCCATTGTGTTCAACAGTAGGGAGGGTGTTGTAGTTTACTCCAACACTTTATACCCCCTGCAACAAGCCTTTCGCGTTGTAACGACATGCGTTTTAATGGCATGCATTGTAATGCTTTCGTTGTAAAGGCTGTATCCCCTTGGCACAATCTTTGAAACACTTAATGCTCCACTCCAGTGCCTTTCGGGCACTGAATTGACCTTCTTCAGGGAACGAAGAAGGTGAAAAGAATTATATACCAACATCATCAACACATGGTACACATGATCAAGCATTTTCTTGGAAACAACTCATGTTGAATTGAGTTATTAAACGTTTTCAATTTAAGCATACATTCCTCAAATCAAGCATTTATTTAGAGTAGGGACTGTTACCCAGGTATGTGCGCAGCAGGTCTGCATACACAGTGTGGTATACAGCCACTATCGCAGTAATCTATGTTGAACTGTGGTGCATTAAACTGATTAAGCTTTAGATACATCCTGTTCCTATTTCTAGACATAGATATTTAAGTTAGGATTTCACAAAAGTCAATTGTCAATGCTTCCCAGGAAGTTATCCAATAAAGGACCTGATACACAATATTGTTATAGTAATTTCCATGAGCTGTGATAAATGTTTTAATGTTGTGAAATGCCGTAAAGGACCACATATTTATCCCTCTTATATCCCTAACAGTACCAATTTGTGTAACCGTAATACTAAAGTTACCCAAAAAGGTGTATTTTCTGTCTGTTGTGATTGCGCTTTCTTCAGCAAATATTATAATAGTCAAGTCCTAATTTATCTAGAGCAGCATCCATAAGAAGTATTCAAGAATATTGTAGCCCAACGCTTAAATAAGACTACGAAAAAGAGGCCATAAAACCCATTGGCAATAGTTTATCCAAGTTTGATTTTCTTTTGCGTAAAGTAATGTGTCTCCTTTCTTTTGTGTCCCTCGTTCTGCATTTTTTTTAAAGATTGACTTAGTTGTGTACTATTTTTAGTAAACTCGCTCAACAGATTAGGTACTTTAGCATTTACCTGGGAAAAGGAGACGTAGCAAATATTCAACACATGGATTTCGCCACTATCTTGTCTAAATTGGTATTCAACAACTAACAGATAATCTTCATCTCTTACCACAATAGATTCCACAATCCCAAGCAGCAGAGAATTTGAGGTCAATGTTAGGTCTACATCTCAAAGAGCGTTGGGCTGATCTCTCATGTGTTTGATACCCCATTACAGAAATTCAGAAAGAAACTGAAGACACATCTTTTCAAAGTACACTACAGCGTGCACAATTGGAACTACATGGTATTTACCTCTGGTGGCCGATCTTTAATCACACCTCGAGCTCTCACCCTTTGTTCCACACTCTACTACTTAGAAGCTAGTTTTGCACTATAGAATTAACACTACTTACTTATGTACATACATACAAATACAGACTTGAATGTATTCACTGAGCCTCTTCCTATAGCAGAACATGCACAGGAGCTATTAAACACTAAGGGAAACCAGTGGTTTACTCATCTGTTAAGTGGTTCATTTTTCTCAAACATGCAGCCTTTGTTGTAGAACTGCAAGTTTCTCCTGAACCCTCTTTGCCTCCAATGGGAGATCAGCAAAGTGTCTGGTCACTCCCTAGGATACCCAACTCCTTTCCATAGGCAGATAAGTGGTTCGTATGAAACTGACAATGCAGCACAGCTATGGTTGTGCATTGCTACTTAGTGCAGATGAAACCCTGCATCCAGACACCCAGATGGTGACAGCAGTTAGGTACTTACCCTCAGGTAAGTCCCAGGTCCCTTCAGTAGCCAGAGATAGCACAGGCACGTTTGAAGGTGCAGTAGGGGAGACCACTCTCTTTGCATGTTATCCTCAATGTGATGTATCCAAGAACAGAGAATGTGGGCATGCACTGTAACCTATGTCAAAAAATATTTAGTAGGACACTGCATAATTTTTTTTGTGCTGGTGGGAAAGACTGCAGCTGTGCTTTTGTTACTGGGTTCACCCCCCCCCCCCCCCACCGGTCCAAAACCCGCCCCCACTGCAGCACACTGGGAAAATGCCCAGCGCCCTATATCATTGTATGATGAAACACACAGAAAACGAGAACACCATGCGACATGAGAACTTACTCCGCATTATAACTCTCTTTTGTCACACCCATATGCAAATCGAAGGCTGAAAAAAATAATCAGATAGTGCGCGGAACATTATAAAAATTTATAATTTGTGAATGTCCAAGAAAAGAATTAGATTTGAGTCAAATATATTCATTTATCTGTCTAAATTCCTTTCATGACATCATTAAGCATCTATGTTTTGGCGAGTTTCATGTATTTATTGCCGTTATTCAAGAGTTCTCCTTCCATTGATAACAGGTTCCAACATTTAATAAAATTAATTTTCAAAGCAAGAGTTATTTGAAATGCATCTGCAATGTTTATTGTCTTCAAACTTGTTTAGAAAATGGATGACCAAAAGGGAAGAACGGCTTTAAGTGAAGTCTATGCCACACTAGAAAAGGTGACCAAGATATTGCACCAAAAAGAAAAAGAGATTGGGAAATTCCTTCGAAGTGATGAAGACAATAGATTTCCCTCATTCCAAATTACTACTACCACATTATTACATATTTTGGTGAAAAAGGTAAGTTTTTCTATTGCTTTAACTAAATTGAAATTATCTACAAATTGTTTTATAAGTGAGCAATAATTAGCAGCATAACGTCAGGGTCCACAAAAGAAAGGCTAAAATGCTTACAGACAGAACTGAAGAGGGTTTCAGTACAATTCACACTTGTCACATTGAATCAACTGTACATCAAATTCGAATAGCACGTTACAAAGCATTAAAATACAATTTAGAATAGGGTGAGTGGTGGTTACGAAAGAGTTCTCTTATGACAAATGTTTTTCTTGTAGTAGTGCTTTAACTTCCTATTTGGAAATCCTGAATGAGGCAATTGTTCTTTTAAGGGTGGTAAGGGGTTCCACAGTTTTGGGACAGATCCAGTGAAAGAGTGGTTTTGTGTTTTTTCTTTATTTTGAATCTGGTTGGTTCTATCGTGAGGGATTTAGCACTTCTGAAATCTCTTCCTTTCTCTGATAGTTTGGTCCTATTTGTCATGTATTTAGAACCATTTTATGTAGAGCATTGTGTATTATGCATGCCAGCTTCAGTTGGATCCTAGCTTAAACTGGGAGCCAGTTGAGGGCTCTGAGTGATGCAGAAATGAGATCATAACACCGTTTGTTTGTTAAGAGTTCTGCTGCAGCATTTATTGTCACTTTTTTTTAGATAGGCCCATGATTGTGGCATTTCCATAGTCATTCTCCTCAACTTTACTCAACAAATATTGAAGCCCCTTCTGGAGTTCCAAAGGGAACACGAATTTCACTCCAAAACCTCCGCGGATGGGTACTCCAAAACTGATATAGCACATTATCTCCATCACATTCAACCCCAACAGAACATCACAGCTGCCAGAAAACAGAGCAGTCAGCTGATCCACATGCACATCCCCAATAAGATAGGTGTATAACCCACTTCTCACAGGGCGCTACCGCCAAAACGAAATATGTTGTCCACAAAGTGGAACATTGGTTAAGCTAAAATTACCTTGGTCCAAGATATATGGAATATCTCACCAATGTCATGTTTGGAACTCTATGCCAACAGCGGTCAGGATTACCCTGCCCTATGACAATTTCAACACCATTTCCAAGTTTTAATAATCTTGATTTCACTGCAAAATTTTCATGCCTCCTTTTTGGTATATTATTTTACTGAAATCCTTTTTCAGACAGTTGCTATATTGACACATAATTCCGTTATCATGTTGTACTAAAGTGAACAGCTTATGGTTTATTAACTATTTTGGTATTTCATATATTAGTTTGATCACCTTAGCTTTTTTATCTCGAAGACACTGCTTCCATGTAAAACTCTCTGCCGCCCATTCGGTCTTGTACATGGCATTCCAACCAACTAATGAATAAATAAAAAATACATAAGCCAGTTTATTTAATTATTATTTTTTTTCTTATTAGATGCATTCTATATACTGTGACACTCCAGAGAGAGCAACATTTGTGAAGGAGCTTCTTGAAAAGAATGAAGCCAGAAGGTTAGCTTGCAAAAAAGGTTTTACAACGTCTCAAGTTGATTTCTTTTCATATGAAAAGCTTTGTGGGAATACACCTCTGGATCACGAAAGGTGAGTTACATAAAATAATGTGTATTTTCAGGTTTACCACAAAAGCTTTGAGGGGAAGTATGACGCTGTTATTTTTGATTTTTAATTCAAATTCTACTTTAGGATAAATTGATACTAAAAACATCTTTGTACTTTGTATGATGTTAATTCACTTAAGCCATAAAGAAAAATACATTTACTCTATATTAAAACACCAACATTATACTCTAAAAACTCCTTCAGTTCCAATCATCAAAGGCTTGCTCTGATGTAATTTGACTAACTTGATGGCATGAGCCATTACAAGGCAGTAGGAATGTAATCACTTGTAGAGCATCTTCATTAATGCTTTAGGGCCATTACAATACCCCTATTTGTCTTGTTGGGGCCTCCTCTCCAATTGTCAATCAATGGTGATTTATTTGCCAAAGCCCTGCTCACAGGAATTCTCGGCTCCGCATCAATTGATATTTATTGACTGTGATAGTTGCAGAAGGAGCAAGAACAAAGCCTAAAACTAATCTGCTCCTCTGTTTGACATGACAGGAGGAAAGTCAGGGGCTGCTCAGGTTTAACTGTTCCTCTTGGCATGGTTCATGCTTTCACTGTCTGACATGTCAGGTGGTTCAAAGACCTCACTCCCTTTTTGTCAAAACCCACATCCTTAGTTTCTCTGATTTCCTTGAAAGGGAAAGAAAGAGGGACTTATGTACAAGGGGCTAACGCCACCTTAGCGGTTTCGCTGCAACATTTTTATCGCCATATGTAAAAGCTGTCGCTTACCTCTGTTAGCGGCAGTTTCCAGCGAAAACGTCCATTCTAAAGATCGCCACTTCTGTTACTGAGATTTACATGCAAGGCAGGCGTTCCCATGCAAAAACGGCAGCTAACCTCACTTCGCAATATTCATAAGGGGATTCCTGAACTTTGGAGGACCAAAAAATCTGCCTCTAACTGCAGTTAAAGGCAGTGTTTTAAGACCAGAAAATAGATGGTCTTAAATAATGGAGACAACACTTAGGGCATCTTTCCAGCAGGTTTTGGTGCTGGACAGCGCTGCAAGCAATGCTGCAGCGCGGTCCTGCGACACAACTACAGGGCAGGAATGCGCATCATCAATAATATAGTGTACATTCCTAGACCTCAGTCATGAAAAGTGTTGCAGCGCTGCGACAAGACAGCGTTGCAACACTTTTCACTACGCCCTTCTTCCGACACCACACATGCGCAGTATTCACTGGACAGTGCTCCATGACGCAAGTAATGACAGATACGTCTGGAATCCTGATGTATCAGTCTGCGTTAAGGTGACGCATTCCTGCAGTCATGTCATAAGCATTATGCTACTCCAGCAATGCATGGGGCCTGCATATACCTGTGGCACTGTGTCTCCCTTATGCCTGCCATCAGGCAGGCGTAAGGTACTGACGTGCACCCTGGTTACATCATACCTGATGCAGATATGATGTGACACAGGGCTTAACAAGGTCACGCATATGCCTGCATGTGTCACTTTGCAAATGCAGCGCAACGTGGAGCTAGTTTTTGCCTAGTCCATCCTTGAGGGGTGCCAGGGTGTCGCCACAGTTGGAGATCCATCGGTGGCAGTTGCGCGCTGTGGTGTCATCGTCTGTAAGAGTTGGCAGAGTGTTGGTGCTGAGGGAGTTGACAAGATGTTCTTCAGTGGCCTTGATCCAGCTGCAAGGGCGGAAGATGATGGGGATGGTGTACGGTGGGAATGGTGAAGATGTGATGGAGGCAATGATGGTTGATCCAGGAGAGTCCGGTGGTGTGGCTGTAGTTGAAGTTGCCGCCGGAGGAGGTGATGTGCTTGACCGCGTGTTCTGCTATGTGGCTTGCCGCGGTGACTAGCTGCTTGAGTTTGATGTTGAGGAGCTTCCCCAAGAGGGGCTCGTGATCTGGTCACTAGGATTATCCAGGTGGAACTTGAGTTCGCCGAGTAGGATGGGAGACCCTGGTGTACAATGAGGTCTACAATGGTATCAGAGAATGGGTGTCCATGGCCTGGGGGCCTGCAGATGAGGATGCCGCAAAGGATGGGGTTGGGGTTGGTCCAGATTTGGCTGTTGAGGTGTTCCATGGTCACTGTTGGGTCATTAGATGTGTGCTCAGTTGGAGTGGACTTCTGTAGGTGATGACAATGCCTCCTCCATGATGGTGGGGGTGCTAGTTTTGCCTGCTCCATTCTTGAGGGGTGCCAGGATGTTGGTGCAGTTAGAGATCCATCGGTGGCGGTTGCGCGCTGTGGTGTCATCATCTGTAAGAGTTGGCAGAGTGTTGGTGCTGAGGGAATTGACGAGACGTTCTTCAGTGCCCTTGATCTAGCTGTGAGTGTGGGCGATGATGGGGATGGTGTATGGTGGGCATGGTGAAGATGTGATGTATACAATGATGGTTGGTCCAGGAGAGTCCAGTGGTGTGGCTATAGTTGAAGTTGCCAATGGTGGAGGCGACGTGCTCAACTGTGTCCTGCTATGTGGCTTGCTGCGGTGACTAACTGCTTGAGTCTGACGTTGGGAAGCTTCCCCAGGAGGGGCTGTTGTTCTGGTCATTGGGGATGTCCAGGTGGAACGTGAGTTCACTGAGTAGGATGTCGTCGGTGGATGGGAAAGCCTGGTGTGAAATGAGGTCTACAATGGTATCGGAGAATTGGTGTCCATGGCCCAGGGGAGCCTGCAGATGAGGGTGCCGCAGAGGATGGGGTTGGGGTCGGTCTGGATCTGGAAGTTGAGATGTTCCATGGTCACCGTTTGGTCATTTGAATGCGTGGTCAGTCAGAATGTGCTTCTGTAGGTGATGGCAATGCCTCCTCCAGGAGGGTTGGGGTGGTCCTTAAGGGTGATTTAGTAGCCATCAGTGATGGCGATGTTGATGTCCGATCCGGAGCAGATGTGGCGTCCAGGGTTGATGGAGAGGAAGGTGCTGGCACCGTAGTGATGGAGAGTCCGAGAGGAAGGGTCCTTGGTGCTGAGCGAAGTCCAGGGGCAGAAGGATGCAGAAGGGCTTGCTGACGGGTTGCCTTTGGCACAGGAGATGTCCAATACAATGCAGGCATTACATCGTAATGCCTTTACAACGCACCTCCAACAACGCATTGTGAGGTTAGTAATAGGGTATTTTTAAGTTACAGAGTGGGTATGGGTTTTGGGTGCTGGAGATGAAATTTGGGGTGTCTCATGGGGTAAATTCTGAAATTTGGGGGTATTTTTGGGTCAATCATGAAAATGCAGGTGAGCATTTGGGTCAAAAATGAACATTGGGGTTTGCATTTGGGTCAAATATGAGTTTTAGGGTGTGTTTTGGGGGCTCTCAAGATGCATTTTAGGGTTCAGGGTTTGCTTTGTGGAGCAAGGGTTAGTTTTAGAGTAGCACTCACTGCAGTGAGAATAATAATAAGTACATCTCTGCTATCCAACACCTTCCCTACTGTTGCAATATGCCTAGCATTAGTATGCACAGTAATGGAATGCAATAGAATGCGATGTAATGGTAGGCGCCGTAACTTCATATATACCTTTGGCACACCAGTGGTATGCCCGCTGTGCATGGCCGCACAGCAGCCACCCTTGCTGCGGGGTACTGCACCTGGGAGGTGGGAAATGCCGGAAAGGACACGGGGGTGTGAGAGGGTGTTGTAAATATTTAAATGAGAGAAATCTTAGTCTTCATGGCTCCTGCTCTCCTGAGTCTACTTCCAGGAACAAGAAGTAGGCGGCCAGGCTCTCTCCCCTAAGCCAATCACAACGCTGCAATGCGGCATTGGGATCGGTCATTGGCGCCGTGACAAGGCCTTCAGCCAGAGGCTGGAGGGGTGGGCATATTCTTCATGCAGGCTGTAATGCAGCCTGCATTGCAAACAGGACAGTGCTCATGACTGCTTTGGGTGGCCTGAGTGGGCTGACCAAACAGTCATTGTGCACTTGAGTGGGCATGCCACTCTGCCCCTGCCCTGATCCTAGAGTGGCCCTACCCACCCTCCCGCCCGCAAAGGAAACATAGCATGATTACATCCTGTTGTTTTCATCATGTGATGATTTTTCCTCTTCTTTGGCTGCTTGAAAGCAGTGGGACAACGCTCTTTTGCCATAGCGGATAACCCGCCACTAGGGGTGTGTCATCTACAATTGCAAGGCCTGTGCGACTCAATCCCCAGGCCTCCTCCACTAAGCGTACCACCTTCTCCTTACCTGGACATTGACACTGTGGTGCAATCCGCTGCACTCTCTTGAAATCTGTGGATCAGCAAGTAGGAGCCTCAGCCAGGTAGGATTTCACAAGCTTGGGTACAGCAGTCACCGCTGGTGAACCTCATGATGCAGTTGATGCAATAGGGCCCCCTTAGGAGTGAAGTTACAGCGCTCCAGCCACACAAGTTTAGCGCAGCTCAGGGGCCTCACCCTCCACAGCATCCGGCCAGCGCAACATCATCTGGCCTGTGATGCAGAGAGGAGCCGCCCGCCGTTGGTAATCCCCTCCGTGCACCCCAGTGCAGTGGTGGGTATGCGATGCAGACCTCCCTACATTGGAGCGCAGGAGCGCCTCTACCAGTCACAGCTCCCAAGGTCTCAAGGAGGTCTTCTCACAAAGGTCAGCAACATGTCTCCATGCAACCTGCCAGACTTCACCACCAGATACGGGCGATCGATGTGCCTCAATGTCTACCGCCACCACACATTGACTCCACAGCTCCTCCGCATCCCACTCCAGACTCCAGGCTCTAGACACATGTCCAACGAGGCATCCCGGCTCCAGACGCAGGTCCAGTTGAGGCATCCAGGCTCCAGGCGCATGTCCAGCAAGGCATTCAGGCTCCAGACGCAGGTCCAGTGAGGCATCAGACGCAGGTCTAATAGCCCATCCATGTTCCAGACGCAGGTTCAGTGACGTATCCAGGCTCCAGACGCAGGTCCAGTGAGGCATACAGGTTCCAGGTGCAGGTCCTGCGAGGCATCCAGGCTCTCATCCTGGTCATCCTGGATGTTGGTTGGCTTGAAGGGGTTGTTAATGTTTGCTGCACTTGGCCCTGGCTGCTCCATTCTGCATTTCATTTTTTTGCCTATTTTCTATTGGAGGTCTACTGATAGGCTATTGTTTCCAATAGAGGCAAAAAACCTCATGCTGGGCTGACCAACATGCGTTTGTTTGCAGCTAATGGGCCTTTAGTTGTTTTTCGTGTGCTAATGCCGAAATTCCCATCGCCATCATGCTAATGTTAGAGGCAGTTTTCACCGCTGATCCCTGAAGCTATCGCCATGTAGCGATGTATTGTACATACGTCCCTAACAAGGCAATAGTTTTCAGTGGTACACAGCGGTAAGAAAACTGCCGAACCTAGTGTTAGCTGTAATTT
The DNA here is from genome assembly GCF_964263255.1 of Lissotriton vulgaris. Lineage (NCBI taxonomy): Eukaryota > Metazoa > Chordata > Amphibia > Caudata > Salamandridae > Lissotriton > Lissotriton vulgaris. The sequence goes on along the minus strand of NC_141689.1, from coordinate 924,877,990 downwards.
TTGCCAGTCCTTGTACAGATGGCCCAGAGTGTCCGAATGAGGAAACTAACATTTTGTCTGAGGTGTTTAGATGTTTATAGCCCATGGGCCCATCTTTGTCCTCGGTGGATAGTCTTGCAGTGTAATTTCCAATACACAATTACATGTTTTCTAGTTATAATTATTGCACTTCAAACTACCATTTGTTGCAATATGATAACTAAAGTACACTGGGCCATTTTAGCAAGAACCTTGTTAAAATTATTGCTGTTTTAGTGGTAGGAAACTGCCGCTAAAACGGTGATAATGGGCTTGCTAATATGCGTTATAGAATTCCAATCGAAGCCCAGGTTAGATGTCCTGCACATCTAACCTGGGCTTATATTGGAATTCTATACCGCATATTAGCAAGCCCATTATTCCCGGTTTAGCGTCAGTTTCCGGCCACTAAAACGGCGATAATTTTAACGAGATTCATACTAATATGCCCCACTGTGACCTGTAATCCATCCAGAACATCACATTGAGGTCAATATGGAACTTTGTATTAGAGAACCCAAGTATTATGAACACAAAGATACAAACATACTACACCAAACCTCCTCTATTTTTCGCACCTCAATTAGGAAAAGCGTGGAACCTCTTCAAGTGCATTTGTAAAATGTAAGATTTTGTCACTGCATTTTAAAATTCTCGACTCTAAAATAGCATGTTTAAAGTACATTGTCTTGCCTGCTTATTATTGCAGTTTATTTCCTACTCGTAGCACCTCAAAAATAGTTTATTGAGTCACTATTCTTAAAAGTAAAATGCACAAAACCTGTCGTCCCCCAAAATAATTTACACACAAGCCAAAATTATTTGCCATTTCTAGCAAAAATTAGTTTGTCATAAAACAGTTGGAGCCCAATGTACATAGAAGCAATGGCTTTACAAAATTACCTCCCAATATCTTTAATCAATAATGAGTGCAAGATCTTTGCAAAGATTTTATCACTAAGACTAGATTCTGACATCCAAAAGCTAATTAAAAATGACAAGACAAGCTTTGTTAAAAGGGAATTTTTGTCTAACAGTGCAACAACATTTTTAAATATAATTATCATAGCCTCCTCCCTTAAAGGCCACTTTACAGCCCTTGCTTTGGATGCTGAGAAAGCATTTAATTGCTTAGATCGGAGTTTTATGGAAATTGTCTTACAATTGCAAGCTGTTGGACCTAAATCTCTAACCTATATTAGTACATTGAATGTTGAGAGCTCTATTGAAGACAATGGAGTAGTTCCGGGCTTATGATGGCCGGAATAAGCCTGGAGATCCAACAAGCCAATGCTTGTCTTTCTGTTCCACCCTTTTCTAATTTGGAACATTCTAACCTTAGTGGTTGGAATGTTCCAAAAGCCTTATAACCCTTCTACCTCGGGCTACACCGATTGGTAAAGGCCCTCACCCTCATTATAGGCCCTCATCTGCGGCTCGGACCTATAACTCGGGTTCGGGTCCTTTGACAACTGGTATAGCCCTCAGCAGTGCGCTATGATATATAAATCACCTAAGGGTTAAAGGTTTAATACCAACATTCAAATAATTTACTTTGAAATTAAAGATGGTGTTAGATAAGGCTGTCTTTATCCACTCTTCTATTCATGCTTTCCTTTGTAGGCTAAAATTAATGTAAACCGAAATATTAAAGGATTTTAACCTGAATCTCACCTTGGGCGGCTTAATAATTATGCTATTTATTGACAAATACTTTTTATTGCTCATTTATTGTACTACATTTATTTAAAGCATGCCCGTTCCTTAGTAGTGTGATATATTATAGTATAACATTCGCCACTTTACTCTACCCCCTTTTCCCTGTCCTTTGATTTATGCAAAATGTTGTAGCTCTTATTAAAATTGGTTGTTTTGTTTTTTATTTATTACGTTTCTGAGTACAGTTATAATATAATTATTGTTGAATCCTACTTACATTATTGTTTCAATGGACAACTTGTATTATTTACTTATTGCACAACAAAACTCGAAAAAGTAATTTGCATGCTATTTAGGGATATACAGAGCAGACTGTCACTTCCATGTCTCTGGATGATACAGCCAAAGATCTAGAGTTAAGCAAATCAATTTGAGACCACAAAGTGCCAATTGCCACTGTCTTTTTAAATGATATGATTCCAATGGACATGCAATGCCAGACAATTCCAAATTAAGTAAGTGTAGGAAAGGTTGACAACAAGGCTGGCACTCCGATAAAGTAAGGTATGGTAATAGTCGTATTGCACTACCATGAGGTGGCGCCAAATAACAAAAAAAAGGACCAGAAAAAAGCTTTTGGTGTAGGTGCTATGCTTCACTGACAAAATATATAGGGGCTTATTTATGAGCCCTTGTGTCACTTTTGCGTACCGGTGCATCACTTTTTGTGACGCACCAGCGACGTAAAAATGCGCCATGTTGCGTCATATTTACAAAGTGACGCATCTAGGTAGATGTGTGACTTTGTAAACCCCTGAGCCACATTATACCTGTGCCAGGTATAATGAGACGGAGTGGGCATTCTGATGCAAGTGAGCCTTGCAGAAGTGACGCAGTCAAATCTATGAGATTTCACTGCGCCCCTTTTAGGACACAAATGCGTCAATATCTTATGCCTGCCTCACAGCAGGCATAAGACTGATGCAGGCACATTTGAAATGGGACTTGCCCCTGTGAAATGACCCATTGTTGAAGTTGCGTCACCTTCTTGACACATTCCATCAATGCATCATTTTTTCGCCTACAGATACGTCAGAAAAACAGCTGTATCTGTAAATCCTTGCGGCATGATGCGTCATGCTGTATTTATGATGCACCAGCATGTCGCAAGGAGGGTGCAATGAAAAGTGACGCATCGCTGTTTTCATGCAGCGATGCATCACCATTTCGTAAATGAGGCCCATATTTGCTTGGAACATGGAACACCTTTGCTCTGAACCTGCTCGACTGTCCGCACCCTTCCTTATAATGTTGAAATGCAGAATACCTGTTTTTCTGAGTTAATGTATGCACTGTAGAGAGCACAGTTTTGAGAAAAAACAAAAACTTATCAGCAGTTCAATGCAACCCTCAGAGAAGGGCTGATGATATTGCCTTTGGGACAGAACTCAATATGCTGTTCCACTGACTATCGGTGAATCATTCATAGACACTATGAACAATAAGGAAAATTGTCTGAGCCCAAATAAAAATAGGCTACGCTATTTCTGCATGACACCTCAGCTCGGAAATGGAGAGGGGCAAGCATGGCGTTAATATATGCACTGTAGACAGAGAAACTTTGAGTAAAGCAAATACCGCACCATGGTCTGCCTGCGGTGCTGCAGAAGTGGTCTTTGTGCTATGTTTTTCCAGCATCAGTTCAAACTTAGCTCTAAAAATACTGAGTTAGTACATGCCAGGGCGGGCTTTAGGGCAGTGCGACTGGTGCGGCCGCACTGGGCTCTGACTTGGAGGACAGCGGGCGCTGACCCCAGGACGCTGTGTTTAGCAATAATGTAAGATTTAAAAGCACCTGCTTCAGAGTTCCTTATGTGTCCATCTTTCAGGCAGCAATAAAAATGTCAAGATAACTCTTGTGATTAATGTGCTTGCTAGAGAGAGAGATCAGGGTTTTGTCTAGTGGCAGTTTTGACTCATCATAAAGTAGCGCAGAAGGTTAAAATGACTGCTGCAAAGAACAAATCTATATTTCATGTGGATAGCTGAGTGGATTAGTAATGCCAGCCTTTACCAGAGCTGTAAATCAATTAAAATGTATATGAGAGAGTGGTTGTGGAGAGATGAGGGGCATTTTTGCTGGTGCTACTGAGGGAATCCGAGGAGGTCATGGGGGTGTGCCAGAATAGACTGTCGCACTGGGTGCCACCAACGCCAAAACTGACCCTGGTACCTGCTCTGTAGAACCAAGGCTCAGAAACACAGGGCAGTGCCGTCTTAATGCATGGGTCCGCTGGGCAGTTGCCCGGGGGACACACAAGCATGGGGGCCCCATGCAGACCAATCAATCAATAAATCAAAAAATTTGTAGAGCGCGCTACCCACCCGTTAGGGTCTCAAGGCGCTGGGAGGGAGGGGAGTCGCTGCTGCTCAAACAGCCAGGTCTTGAGTTGTTACCTGAAGGAAAGATGGTCCTGGTTCAGCTGTACGGGGGTGGGGAGGGAGTGCCATGTCTTGGCCGCCAGGTAGGAGAAGGATCTTCCTCCGGCGGTGGCTTTGCGAATTCGTGGGACGGTGGCTAGCGCGAGGCTGGTGGATCGAAGCTGGCGGGTGGGTGTGTAGAATGTGAGGCGGCTGTTGAGGTATTTGGGGCCCATGTCGTGGAGAGCCTTGTGTGCGTGGGTGAGGAGTCTGAACGTGATCCTCTTGCTGACGGGGAGCCAGTGCAGGTCTTTCAGGTGGGCAGAGATGTGGCTGTGATGGGGGATGTCCAGGATGAGTCGTGCGGAGGCGTTCTGTATGCGCTGGAGTCTTTTCTGGAGTTTGGCTGTGGTTCCAGCTTAGAGGGTGTTCCCGTACTCGAGTCGGCTGGTGACGAGGGCCTGGGTGACTATCTTCCTGGTGTCGATGGGAATCCACCGGAAGATCTTTCGGAGCATGCGCAGGGTGTTGAAACAGGATGACGAGACGGCGTTGACTTGCTTGGTCATCGTGATCGATGAGTCCAGGATGAAGCACAGGTTGCGTGCATGGTCCGTGGACTTGGGGGCGGTGCCCAGCGCAGAGGGCCACCAGGAGTCGTTCCAGGCAGAAGGGGATGGTCCCAGGATGAGGACTTCCATCTTGTCTAAGTTCAGTTTCAGACGGCTGAGCTTCATCCATTTCGCGACGTCTTTCATTCCTTCCTGGAGGCTGGCTCTGGCGGTGGTGGGGTCGTTGGTGAGGGAGAGGATCAGCTGGGTGTCATCAGCGTAGGAGATGATGTTAAGGTTGTGTTGGCGTGCGATGGCTGCAAGAGGGCTCATGTAGACGTTGAAGAGGGTGGGGCTGAGCGAGGATCCTTGAGGAACGCCGCAGATGACTTCGGTGGCCGCGGATCGGAAGGGGGGGAGGCGGACTCTCTTTGTTCTTCCGGCGAGGAACGAGATGATCCATTCCAAGGCCGCTCCTTGGATTCCGGTGTTGCTGAGGCGCCGTAAGGGTGCGGTGGCACACAGTGTCGAAGGCTGCTGAGAGGTCCAGGAGGATGAGGGCAGCTGTATCCCCGTTGTCAAGCAGGGACCTGATGTCGTCGGTAGCTGCGATGAGGGCGGTTTCGGTGCTGTGGTTTGCTCGGAAGCTGGACTGCGAGGGGTCAAGGGATCCGTTAGTCTTGAGGAAGGCGGAGAGTTGTTTGTTGGCGGTCTTCTCGTCGACTTTGGCAGGAAAAGGGAGGAGCGAGATGGGGCGGAAGTTTGTGAGGTCCGTGGGGTCTGCGGTGGGTTTCTTCAGGAGGTCGCTGAGCTCGGCATGTTTCCAGCTCTCCGGGAAGGTGGCGGATGCGAAGGAGCTGTTGATGATGTCCCGGAGTTGGGGTGCGATGGTAGAGTTGGCTTTGTTGAAGATGTGGTGTGGACATGGGTCGGTTGGGGAGCCGGAGTGGATGGTGTTCATCATGCGGGTGGTGTCTTCGGTGCTGACCGGGGTCCAGGTGCAGAGGGTGGTGGTGGGGGGTGCTGGTTCGGTGGTGGGGTGCGTGGTCTGTTCACCGAAGCTGTTGTGAATGTCGGCAATCTTGAGGTGAAAGAACGAGGCAAGTGAGTCGCAGAGGTCTTGTGAGGGTGTGATGTCGTTGTTGCAGGCGCTGGGGTTCGGAGAGCTCTTTAACAATGCTTAAGAGTTCCTTGAGACCAGAATTTAACCCTCATTTTCTGTTAAACATTTTTATTCCTGTGGGTAGCTGTGTAGGCAGGGCCTAGTGCACTGCTTTGCCCAGGGGCCTATAATACTGTTAAGACGCCCCTGACACAGGGCAGTAATTATCTTTCAGGGCTTTGCTGTCAGCAGCACATGCACTAAATCAGAATTATATTGAGTTAATGTATCCTGTGAAGACGGAAAAAGTGTACAGACTGCTGCTATATCAGTGCAGCTCAAAGCATAGGATCATAGTATAGACACATACAGGCAGACAAAGATCAAATATTGTATTGTTTCAGGAATAGTTTACGAATTGTGGTTTTGTGTTTCTGAGCATGCAATACAAATGTACTTTCCAATGGAAATGCACAGCTTCCTGTTCTATCTTATTAAAATGTTGATGAACAGATTATCTATATTTTTTGCTTTAGCAAACTTTTGTGGGCATACAGTGTCACAGAAGTTTATGCCGGATCAATACTACTTTTTTGGTACTGGATCATCTGTGCAATGATGCATAGTTCAGCTTTCACTCATGCAATGTGCAAGTTGATTCTGTCATTTACTAGCTTGTTCAATTTTTGTTTTGCAGGTATATCGTCACTGTGCCAATCAGCAGTTAGAGCTAGGCCAGAACAAACACGTTTAGCTCAAGTCCAAGCATTAAAAATTTCTTAGTTTACAGACCTGAATTCACCTCTAAATATCGGGGCAGAGACGTTTGTGAGAGTTACAACACTCTGCTTTTATTTAATAAACAATGAACTGAACATGTAAGAGAAGATTATGTCAACAGCTTTTCACACGCAACAAAGTATCACTTTTATGGCCAAATTACGAGTTTGGCAGTCCATCAGACCACCAAACCCACAGTGGAGGTGCAGTGGCGATTGGGGACCGCTACATTGGTGGTCCGACTGCCGTATTACAATCACGGCGGTCGGACAGCCATAGGACTGCCGCAACCATCAGGGATACCAGATCCCTGATGGTGGCGCAGTTGTCAGAGGCTCCAATATGGAGCTTCCTCACCGCCATCGTTTTCTAGCGGTGAGCCCGCCATGAAAAACGTGGCTGTGAGGAAACAAAGGAAGTCCTACGCGCCCCCTTTTGCCTCAGGGCCAGGCGATGCATGCAGGGGGGCTCTTGGTGTGCCCCCTGTCTACATGCACGCCCTTTCCTCCAGGCCATGCCGTGCAGGAACAGGCTTTGGCACTCCAATTGCACTGCCTTTTTAATAGGCGCCGCTGTGGGAATGTCAAAGGAACGCCCGCCAGGCCACAAGGTAGCTCGTAATCTGGTGGGTCACTGGCAGTGAGGTTTGGTGGTGTGTGCGGGAGCGGGGCAGTGGCGTGGCAGCTTGCTCCCACACCGCCAAACACATAACCAGGCCCTAAGTCTGAAAAAAACCCTCCATGGCAGAGATGTATGTGTTCCAATATTTCAGAGGCTAAGTCCCACCATGACTAACCCTAATGAAATAATACACATCTGAATGATAATCTTGAGTTACTTTCAATGGATAAATGACTGCCTCGTACATGCAGGATATGCAACAGGCTTTCTCTAATCCTATAGGCTATTCAGATGTAAAGACTTGCTATCTACTTTCCCTTTTGTATCATTGCCCTCCAGAATTGGATTCAGTAAAGCAATCTACAAGGATGATAAATGCCACGTTTTAGCTTTTCTCAAGCACTCCCAAATAGGGTTTCCAAAAGCTTAGATTAGATAGATAAACAGTTTAACAGATTAAGATAAGTATTGGCAAAAATATGAGATTTCAGAGCATGGTGAAATAACAAAGCAAAGAAATAGACAAAGCAACGAAGGAGGTGGGCCAAAGATACTAAAACGCCAGTCATTGAGATGCGATCAATTAAATCAAGGATGATTAGTAATGGTGCAGAGGAAGACCTTAGGTTTGACAAAATTGTTAGAGTTTCTTCCTGATAAAGCAGGAAATCCCAATGGATGGATCTGTATAATATTCAAATTGCTTTAATCCTGGCACTGCCAGGGTGAATGTGCACCTCTGTACTGGAGGTTTAAAAAGAATTGGGATTTAGTTGTTCAAGCACACATACTTTTTTTGTCTGTGTGTGCACCCATATAAACGATCTGATTGTTTTCCGCACATTCAGAGCAATGTATTGGTGCCATTAATGCACCATTATCTCACTACAACAAATACTGGGCAAAATGTTGGTGCAATTCGGGCACCATTATCCCACTGCAGCCTAAAGATATAATCAAAATTTGGAAATATTTTCGTTTTTTAACAAATATGCTCAATGTTTTATTGAATTTGTCTATGGACAAACATAAATCCTAGGTCTGAACTAAGGAAATGTTGCTCTGAATGTCTAGAGTATGGTAATACCAAATATCTGTGTGTTTTTCTAGGGAACGTAGTCTGCACAGTCGATTATGTAATATTAGTGCAAATCTGAAAATTGTGGCAGAATCACTGTTTATGGTGCAATGTTCATTTGATGACAGATATTATACTCAATACTATATAGACTATCTAGAAAGTTAAAAACTATCAGGGCTATTCACAAAGGTAACTTATGCTTCTGAGTAATTTACACATGTAATTTACTCTTATATATATGAGTAACTTTACGTCCGCACTTGGGCCGGAGCTTCTGGCCCAGGGGCGGAGCTTTCGGCCGAGGGGCGGAGCTTCCGGCCGGAGGTGGAGGTTTCGGCCATGGCTAAATCGTCGCCACCGGTCAGAATCTCACCTCTGAGCCGGAAGCGCTGCCTCCAGCCCGGAAGCTCCCCCCCGGGCCGGAATATCCGGCCTGAGTGCAGACCTAAAGTTAGTAGTCGTAAATCTATTCTGTGAATACCAAAAGTAGTAAGTTAATACTGTGAATACCAAAAGTAGTAAGTGCATTCTGTGAATACCAAAAGTAGTAAGTTTAGGATTTTGTCTTAAGTTAATTCTGCGAAACGGGCCCAAAATGCGTGCCATTATCTGTGACGAAAAATGTAGGAACACCCTCCAGCACAAAAATGTGTTCTAAAAACGTTATGACCGTTTGTGTATCAGACGTATCAACAAATGCATGGTACATCCACTTAGAGTGATAATCAATTAGTGGAATAATATACCTCATTGGTGCCAGTAAAGGGAAGTTAGGACCCGAGAAGTCCAATCTCAACTTTTCCCAGGCCTGGTCAGGAAACAGAGTGGGGCAAAATGGAATTTGTATACCTTAGCAATAGTCCTGCGCACTCATATAGAATAACACATCATATGGATGAGTATTGGGGGCAATAGGACCAATCCAACATTGGAGTCTTTGTTTTATCTTCTTTTTAATTGGTCATCAGACATAATTTACACACAGCCAGCCTACATGTGTTTCGTCATAGAAAACAATGTTCTACAACTCTTCAGGGCTCTGTGGCTGAATCCAAACTTGGAGAAACCAAAGCCGGTGATAATTCCAACCCGGTAGGATAACTAAAATCTTGGTAGGTAGTATTCGAAAACTGAAGAGTACAAGCCGATAGACTGATCAGTCACAAATGATGCCAGTATACAAAAGACCATTCATAGTTCCAGTTTAGGTATAACAGCGAACGTGTAAAAAAGGAGAGTTGAATTAGGACTGGATCAATCTAGGTAGTGCACGTGTGCATGCTCTTTGAAGACTATAGCCCGTCAACAGTAACAGCTTCCTGGCGTCTTCCTTCAATCGCGGGGTGCAGACTTAAAGTTAGTAGTCTTAAATCTATTCTGTGAATACCAAAAGTAGTAAGTGCATTCTGTGAATAACAAAAGTAGTAAGATTAGGATTTTGTTTTAAGTTAATTCTGTGAATCGGGCCCAAAATGTGTGCCATTATCTGTGACGAAAAATGTAGGAACACCCTCCAGCACAAAAATGTGTTCGAAAAACTTTATGACCGTTTGTGTATCAGAAGTATCAACAAATGCATGGTACATCCACTTAGAGTGATAATTAATTAGTGGAATAGTATACCTTATTGGTGCCAGTAAAGGGAAGTAAGGACCCGAGAAGTCCAATCTCCACTTTTCCCAGGCCTGGTCAGGAAACAGAGTGGGACACAATGGAATTTGTATACTCCTCCAATGCTTGTCAAATGAGAGACTCTCAGGACACCTGTCAATCATAGATTTCACTTGAGTATCTAAAGCAGGCCACCAATAATGTTGTTTTATCTTCATACTTGTTTTGGTGCTGTCTAAATGCCCTTCATGAGCACGAGAAATATGGATATTATATAGCCTGGAAGATGGCACAAAGAGGACCCACCTGAGAACAAATTTTATTTTCCACAGACAGCTCATCAGAAATCTGAGCAAAAGTCTTCAATTCACCTTCCAAATTCTTTGATTCAGGCCATCCTTTAACAGTGAACTCAATAACCTTACTCAGCATGACATCCTCTTTTGAGGCACTTATCCCGTCCTGTTCCTTTACAACAGAGTTATACTCAGATATCGTAGCAACCAATGTCACACATTCAACATCATCTAAAACAGAAGTGTCTTCTTCATCATCAAGTGCCATGTTCGATGAACAATCTGCATGAAAAGTTTCTGCCTGGAATGTGGCTAATCGTAAAGTTGTACTCATGCAACTTTGAAACCAGTCTTATGAGTCTAGACAACATGTTACCACTACCACACCTGGTGAAAATATGCATTAAAGGTTTGTGGTCAGTAAACAACTCAAACCTAGTACCCCAAATGTATGTCTTAAACTAATGAACTGCCTAATCACAAGCTAAACCTTCACCTTCAATAGTGCTGTATTGCTTCCCAGATGCCTTAAGAGACCTGGAGGCAAAGGCAACAGTTTTATCAGATCCACCTACCTTGTAACCATATACCACTTCTAAATCGTGAGCACTATCATCCACTGTAATAATTTACGTGTGGCCCTCGCAGAATGCATTCAGAGCTGGAGCTGTGATGATAAGCTTTTTGATATTCTCAAAAGATGTTTTTTGAACATCTGACCATATAAAACTCTGCCCTTTCTTAAGCAAAATCCTAAGTGGCTCCACAGATTGAGCATACCCATAACAAAACTTGCATAATATTCCGCCAAACCAAGATGAGAGTGAAGTGCATCTTTGTCTCCCAGAGCTTCGGCATCACTGATGTCTTTACTTAAAGACTCTTCAGTTTCAATACCAGCACATGCAACAGAATGTCCCAAATATTCTAATTCATTAGGTGCAAATCTGCACTTCTCTAATTTCACTGGCTTACCTCTTTGTAACAGGATGGATACAAATTTCCTAAGAATCCTGTTATGTTCCTCAAGATCTTTCGCATATATCAATATGTCATCCTGATATTCCTGCACATCAGCTATGTTCCCAAACAAATAGTCCATAAGCTTTTGGAACACGCTGGCGGGATACGCCACATCAAATGGAAGTCTAAGCTACTTGAACACACCATAGGTGGTAACAAATGTAGACAAATTCATGAGATTCAGAGGATAAAGCAACTGGGTGATACGCCGACCTTAGGTCAACAGTGGAGAACTAGCGTTCACCACCTAGACTAGCCAGTTAATCCTGGAATTTGGGTAGTGGGTGGCAGTCCACTATAATATTCTCATTGCGAGCAAGCAAGTCAGCACATAACCTGATGTCACCAGTTCTCTTTCGCACTATAACGATAGGTGCCTCCCACTGACAAGTATTTGTGGCCTGTATGACCCCGTGAATTACTAAATCATTGAGAGCACCCTTTAATTCCTCTATGGCACTCAAAGGAACAGAACAAACCTTCTGAGCAACAGGTTGAGCGTCAGGAATCAATCTCATTTTTTGCTACAATCCTGTAACCTTACCGACATTTTTATAAAAGAGTGGCTTAAAATCTAACAGAATGCCGTTAACATACTCCTGAGGATCATCAATAAATGAAATGGGCTTCTCCTCCAATACCACAGGATAAGAAGGACCAGGAATCTGTAATGAGCCCATCCTGGCCAAATCCTGCCAACCCACAATGTTCCTGCCCTTAGCAGCAACATAGACCCTGGTCAGCGTCTCCCTACCAAGACATGAAACATTTGCTTTGAAATAACTCTGCACATGTGTATCTCATGCAAGACTATAAGGTTATCAAGGTTACAAGATGTGCTGAGCAGTCTAGCTCAACACATCTTGTATTCAATAAAGCATTGTTTTGGTTTGTATGGTGTTCCATGTTCACGGCTCGGAATGTCCTCTGGGATCCCGTTCGCAGTCAGGCAATTGGGATCCGAGTTGGCAGGGCGTGCTGTTTTGTGGGCCCTAAAGGAAGTATAAACTTACCTTTGAATTTAAGCTTCATGTCCAGACAAGCTAATCTCATATTGGCAAAGTGTTGCTGGTCTTCATTAGCCCACCAATGCGGTTCATGAGAGGATATTTCATTTATTTTCTAAACTGCACTTTTTGACCACGCTCCTAAAGAACTTGCAGCCTTCTTGGTCAACGTGGTGCATTGTACCTGTCAGTTTATATCGGTGATCAGCACTTTGCTGGTCCGTCGCAAGGTGTTTGCTGGAAGATCTGGGTTGGCTTGCACTTTCCCCGGAGTGACATGCGTGGCTCAGGCGGCACATCATTTGACAACAGGGTCAGGCACGTCTAGCCCAGTGTCCACATCATCATGTCAACATTGACGGCGGCCATCTTCTGTCGGCACACTTAACCGTTTCACTGCGTCTTGTCTGCACACTTGGTAACAGGCACACCCACAGCTTTTTATCCAGCAAATCATGTGCTTCTTCATCGTTCCTGCAGAGCACTATTGCTCGCCTGGCCTGCACATTCGGTGACAGGCACACCTCGTGCTGGATCTAGCATGCTCAGGTATTGTTTGTGCTGCCTACACGTTTGGTGATAGGCACACCATTATTTTGGTACAAATTATTTGAAGTTTGATGCTCGGTGATGGGCACACCTGTACTTGGTATTTATTTATTTCTCTTCTTGAAAGTATAATTGCGGGACGTTCTTGGCTCATTTTTATTTTGGACTATTTGGATTGTTAATGTCCACTTCAAGTGTGAGTGCAAACACTAATTCTTTCATGGCTAATTCTCATCAAACTATGACTCAACCTCCACCTTTTTTTAAGTTATCCTGGCAAACCTGTACTGAAAGGGACACATTAGTTCAGATTATTTGAAAATCATCTGGTTGCTATTGATGCCACTGGTTATAATCCTGCATGCACATTTGCTTTATTGTTTGTCAGTCTTGGTCGTGCTGCACAGGGGATTTTGAAAGTTTGCCAATTATACCTGTACCATCCGGTGATGGCCAATGGAATATATATCTTGAGGCTGATTTTAGATTACCCAAGCAATTTGCTGATGAACCAAACATTATGCTTGAATGACATGCAATTTGTAAATGCAAACAACTTCCTGAAGAGAATGTTGAAGAATACGTCTCAGCTATCAGAGTACTGGCGTTCACATGCAAGTTTGGTGCTAACTTGTAAACTTACATTTGTGATCAATTTGTCTTCAATTGCGCTCCTAGAAAAATATATGAAATGCATCTTAGTTGTGGAAATCCAAGACTTATCAAAGTTCTTGATCTCACAAAGAGAATTGAGTGGGCTCTTGTTTCTTCCAAAATACTACACCCAGATTCTCCTATTGTTAATGCTTTTTCGACCATGGAGGAGTTCACTGAATTGGTGGGTGCCTTCATTGCCAAAGGGAAACAAATTAAAACTTTGACCAAGAAAATGTTTGGGTCTTGCTATAGATGCGGATCCAAAACACATCTTTGTAACTTTTCAAGTGGTCCTGCAATCGGCAAGAAGTGTGCTCTTTCTAAAAGATTTGGACATTTTCATCGTTTCGCAGAAGTGTTCAACATACAGCAAAAGTAGGAAGTGTGGATGTGGTGACTTGTACTGATTCACTTAATAATGTCATTCTAACTTTGAATTGTTTCACTCAAGAATTACCTGTTGAAGGTCCATTATGTGAGGTTCTGATTGATCACCTTACGTTAAAGGTCATGGCTGACTCAGGGTCACCCATATCCCTTTTACGGGATTCTATATTTTATTAATATTGGGTTCTTGATCATATGCTCTGTCCTACCAAACCCAAGGCTTTTGGGTAAAAGGATATCTCCTGCCATCTCATTGGACTGTTCAAATGGGAAACCGTTCCTTGTACTGTATACAATAAGTGTTTTGGAATTTACAATTTATGAGATTAGATATGATGTGACTATAAGGCTATTGTATAGAATTTTCAAGCCCAATGAAGTCAGAGGCAAATTTGCAGTAACAACGAAACACGTGTTGGCTGTGTTGATGTCAAGAAAGTGTGCTGTATTGGTGTCAATGTGATTTGTACAGAAGTATGAGCTTAAGAATCATAAGAAGCCTGTGAACTCAATAAAAAGACTGGCACATGAATGCCTAAAAACGGTTGGACTTGATGGTGTTATTCTTCAATAACAAATTTGAGCGCTCAGGTTAACTTGAAATTATTATCCAGTGTGTCATTAATGAACAGCTCCCTTTCATCAAATGGAATGAAATGATCATATACAGGGTAAGGAGACCCAAGGCCATGGCCAATTAGAGACCAGAAATGCTCTGAGTTGTTTGTGTTAGTTGCAAGATGTAAGTGCACCCATGCCACATATGTTTGAATAAAATGGATTCCCTGTATATTCTTCTCATACCCTTTTTTAAATCCTGTGCTCCAAGTGCATACAAGTTGATGCAAGCACCTTATTTCATCTCATTGTGCATTGATTAATAGACATAGAATAATCTATTATATAAGAACCATTGGTTTCCTGGGTTCTGTAAACAAATTGTAAGGTAATTATGTGGATCATGACTGCCTTCCTGTCTTGAAATAATTTCATAACTCTTGCAGGTTGAAAATGTAGTAAAACCCAGTAATGTGTAATCGATTACACTCTGCATGATGCAATGTGAATGTGCGCTGGGCAGGTGGATTACCGGGGAATCTTCAAGTTAATGTCTGGAAACAAAAATCAAATAAAAGTTTACACTTATACTGACTTTTAGGCCACTTAAAAGCCCACCCGTTGGCATAATAGGTGCTGGATCATCAAAACGTGGGTCTGGTAGATCCTGAGGTGACACCTTGTTCGAGTAATTGAATAGTAAGTTAATGTCAAACTCACCAGTAATCAACACATTGGCAGTCAGAAAAAATTCTATGATATCTTCAATTTCTTCCAGAACATTGCTAATGGTTTGAACATTGCTAATGTTGGTGGAAAATATACATTCAACATTAATAACTGATTCTGGCCTTTCCAGCCCAGTAATACTGATAACACAAAATCTGATTTTGATTATAAATCTGTATTTTTTTAGTGTTACACAATTTTTAATCAAGGTCATCAATCCACCAGCAGGTCTGGCCATCTGGGTTGTGCTGATTTCATATATGTGATAGTGGGGCTCGGTAACTGGTTTGGTGTGGCATGTTTCCGGCAAGCCAAAACATGACTTTTGGATAAAAAGGAGACAAATTTAGACCCACTAAAAGCTAGAGGCGTTCTAGTCAAGCGATATACCAGGAGCAAAGCAGTGAGTTGGTGCGGAGTGAATCATGTAAAACTACTTGCTGGCTAGGTATGCAATGAGGTTCTTGGATTACTACACCCTCTGCTGAATTCGTCGCGATCTCACGATGTCCTGTAGCAGTATCTTCAAATGTGTGACTATTCAAGTTCCTATTCCATAAGAAGTTATTTGGACTTGTATTACTTTTCATCTTTTGGGTTGGGTCTAGAGTTTGGTCCTCCATCTTGTTTACACTTCGTAATATTAATGGGCATTTTGGCTTGATTGGAATTGATATGAGTATTCCCGAGTCAGCTAATTCTTGTTTCTTGGATAGGATTATCTCCATTATTAAATCCAATGTCCAGTAGGCTCAATTTTTTCCATCGGTTCTCAAAGGAAACTAATGCTGGTTAAGTTTGATGTGTCTACGTTTTGCACCTCTGAAAAGGGACTAAGTAGTTTTAATTTTTTCTGTCACTTTAGTATGTCTTGAGGACTCTGTGACGTGTAGTCAGGAGTAAAGTCTAGCGTGAAATGCCGATAATCATTCAAAAAAATGCCGATAAGCCTCAGCAGGAACGAAACCTGACGGGACAGTAGCATCATCGGCCATTGGCTAGTGACTGTTTGATTTTGATTTCAAAGTATTTATCCAGACTGGTAAGAGCAGGGTTCCCTACATTATCTGGTTCTGTGGATTTCCAGGTGCCCCTTAAAGGTACTGGATCTTTAATCACTAGGAGTGTTAGAGGAAGGCCTGGGTTCCTCTGCTAGACCTTGTTGTAGCTATCTTTATTGAATATTGGAAAGAGGTTTAAAGAGTTCTTAGATGGATTAGTTGCTTTTTGGCTAGACTTAGACTCCTTCCACAGAGTTTTTTAATTAGCCCTCTTAACATTTTTAAACACTGTTTATTGAAATAAATTTAAAATTCCACTTCTGCTGTAGTTTTATGTGCCACCGCTATACAGTCAGGTATTGCGGAGTCAATCAGTAAATTCACACAATTACTATTGTGAAGTTGAACCAGCCTTTTTTCTGAGTTGGATCCGGTAGTTATACAGGGTTCCCCAATTTCCCAGTATCTCTCAGTTGTTTGATACCAGAAATTGACACATCAGCAGTGGTGTTAGTCAGAATGCCAATTGTCCTGAAAAAGGGGGAGTATCATACAGAATAGTTTCATTGGCAAAAGCTGCAGTATATCGACTATGTCATCGAGACTTGCCAGGTTGCCCAAATGTGAGTCCACAGTTTGTAAAATTATATCAGCTTTTTGAAGTACTAAACAAATAAAGCTAAATGTATTTATCTCTTCTTTGATCTCTTTCAGTAGGAATGTTTGCTCTGTCAGTGCATTTGCATACTGTGCCATAGTTTCTGCCACTTTGGCAAGTGCTACCATGATCGCTCCCATAGCCTGCAGAGCTGGGTATATCGGTGGCATAGAGGAGTTGTCTGGAACAGAGCTATTACGATGATGGTAAGGCTGTGGACTAGGAATCAGTTCTGAAAGCAGAGTGCCATTAAGATCAGAAATCTTCTCCAATAAAGCTGTATTATCCAGAAAACTTAAGAGTAAGTTATGTAAGTTATGTAATATAGGAGGCTTTTTTATTGAGGCTGCCTAGTCTGAGTCCTCTTCTGTGTTACTCTTTCTCTCATCCATAAAATCAACTCCATATATAGAGTCTGCTTCTCACAGGTTAATGTGTAAGATTACATTGGTTGGAGGGCCACTGATTATGGCCACTGTTTTAGTTATTTTAGTTGGATTGCAAGATTTTGATTGAACTGTACTTGAAATATTAAGACCCGAGGCAATCATCTATAAGTTAGAGGCTATGTCTATTAGTGACTGGGATTAGGTGATGTTGAGGATTTGTTTGGTACTCCTAGAACCTACTGGCCAGTAGGCATCAACTGAGAAGCTGTCCTTAATTGACAGTTGTTTTGTCTTTTTTAGTGTTGTTAATCATGGTCATTCTTGAAACAGATATATATAGTCTGTTTAAGACTGAACCCCTGATATAAGATGCATAGCATTAATATGGGAGCTTGAGTTTGCAGTCCTTCTCCTCCAATGCAGATCCTTCAATGATGCCACTAATGATATTGTCAAACTTCACAAGTGGAAACTTTTATTAACATTCAAAGCCATCTTTTGAGACCAAATTTTCAGCTCCGGTACCTAATGTGTAGCAGTTATCTGACGATTCTCCAGACTTGTCCCTGGTTCTGTATCTCATGCAGGGAGCAACTAAAAGAGCCTATACACCAGTTTTGGTCAGCAATAGTGAACACTCAGGGCACCGAGGTCCCAACCTGACTGCTGGTTAGGTGCTGGGTAAAGCCGCTTGGCTTCAGGTGTTCCTACCACCTGCCAAACCCTATTCCCATGCCAGTGTCAGTGCACCTGCCTGCATCCCTGAAACCCCCTCCGACCCCAACCCACAAGCCCCCTACACTCCTCCCCACCTCTCCTTACCTAAGCCAGATGAAACAGGAGTACATGTTACCACAGGCTGTGGGGGGCTCTCTCCTTACATCCAAGCTGCCTTGCTGCAGCCTCTGATGCCCTGGACCAGTTATGGTGCTGAGAGGTTGTTGTTAGGGGGCTAGAGTGGGAAGCAAAACAAACCAAAGAGAACTTCCCAACCCACTCAGCTACCGACCCCCACTCTATAAGGCAAACGCAAACCCAGCTTCCATCTGGAAAAGCAGCTCAAAGGGCTTAAGATTACCAGTGACCTACCAGCTGACCATGGTAGAGGGAACAAGGAGGAGTGGGCACAGGGGACAGGAGTAGGCTCACCACTGAGGGCAGATGCACCAATGTTCAAGCCCAGCTGCAGGCAGCACCAAATGCTCAAGTGTTCAAATGAGTGTGAGCATGAGAGCATGCAACACATGCAGCACAAGCACAGTATGGTAAATGTCTGAGAAAGTCAACAAGGACCGTCAGTAGCATGTGTGCTAGCTCAGAGTTTTGTTAGTTAATATTTGTGCTGTAAATGGAAGAAAAAAATGCTCAGACCTCTTCAGATGGGGAAACATCACTTACAACGCAACTGTTACATGGCAGTGCTATTACAACGTAGGTTTTACAACGAAAACCATTACAACGCATTGCGCTGGGGGGCGCTCTAGGATAGGGAATAGATTTAATTTACTATCCAACACCTTCCCTAGTGTCCACGGGGACTGGAGTTGGAATAGTAAATTAAACTATTCACTATCCAGCACCCCAGAGCACTATGCGATGTAATGGTATGCGATGTAAAACCTGCGTTGTAACAGCATGCGATGTAAAAGCATGCGTTGTAATGTCATACATCCCTTCAGATGTGTTGCAAGACAGAAAACCGTATCACAATACATCCCCTGGCGTCATGAAGTCATTATCTAACACTTCGCCAGGGTAATACATTTTCAACTCTGCCATAGACTTACTGGATGTAAATGTAAATGTGTTTGTATTTATATAGCGCCTTCTACCCAGAGGTCTCATAGCCCTGTATTCATACCACTGTGTAACCCTTCCTGGCTTTCCTGTGAGATGTCCACTCCTGGGCACCCCTAAGGTGAAGCCAGGCATCCAAGCGCTGCTGGGGCCGTTGTGGAGATTAAGCAAGCTATTGCCCAGAGTCACAGAGTGGGACCCATGTTTAGACTAGGCACTGAGGCTAGAATTATCAGGTCCGGGGAGATTGAGTCCAAGAGCCGCCGATGCGGGATATGAACTCTGGTCTCGGGCCCAACCTCTGCATCACGGTCTGCTGCTCTAACCATTGAGCCACGCTTCTCCACAGATGTGCACAGACATAGTGTGGCCTCTCCCCACTGTACATTTACACACATCAGTGCTCCAATTAAAAGGCTGTTTCATGCATTCTTGCCAGTGTACCCCATGAAAGTCCCTTCTCCTCAGGTGTTGTTACCACAGATGCACTACATTGAGAGTTAATTAGTACAGTGCAAGTAAGTTTTTCAGCAATTACATGAGGATTTAGTACTTCACATACGTAATTAAAACCACAAGCATGCATTCCAACCCATCCCCACTAGGTCATGTGCAGCGGGGGATGGCTGCCCACTGAGGGGAGCAAAGGTCAGTGCCAGAGGCCAGGCTCTGGGACCAAACCCCCAATGTGCCCAGTAACAGGCAATGTAAGGTAGAGGTTGGCTGCCCTCAGAGCCTCGGGCCAGGACCTTGCCAATGGCCAGGCTCATCAACTGTACCCCACTGCAAACAGCCACATCCCATGCACAGTCTGTGTTGAGTGGCCATGGAGTGTGGGTGCCAGATCTGGTTATATGCCAGGGTCTATGGCCAAATACACTGCAGACAGCTGCATGACATATGCAGCAGGCATTGTCTACCTTATGAGGATGTCATGCTCATGTTGCCAACTTCAGATGCACATACCGCAGGATGTGCGCTGTGGGGGAACCAGCTATGGGGGTGGGAAGCAGGTTTTTTTTTGAGGTTGTTTGCAGTGGGGGTGTGCCACATCTAGAACGGTAGGATGCCCTTGTGCGCAACACTTACTGTGCATGGTCTCAATCTATGCACAGCAGTGCAAGGCCACCTGCAGAGGTTGTAGCACTCCTCCTGTAAGCAACCACAACATACTGCTCAAACCAGTGTGCTGTGGGAGTCAGTCACCCATTGAGAGTATGATGCTCCTTTGTCTAACCCACGCTGCTCAAACCCACGTTCTCATGAAGGCTCTTGGACAATAGTGCACAGGGCTTGGCCAGAACAAAAAGTTTAACATAAAAATGTTAAAAACACATTTTAGAAAAGCTCCATTATAGGAACCTTATGAACACCAAAAACAGACAAAAAAAGGACGCTGCCTGAGGTAGGTTAGGCAACCCCCACTGCACATGGCTCAATGCCTTCTACATGAAGTCTTAGTAATACATAGTGGACGGCTGCCTGCACCTGGGTGGATGCAGGACCTGGCCAGAGTCTTGGCTCTGCATGTCAACCCTGCTGTGCAAAGCTGAAGGCCATGAATTGTGGCAGAAAGTCTAATGCCACAGTGTAGATGGTAGGCCAAGTGCCTGGCTGGACGACAGGGCTTGTTGCTCAGCATGGCTTCAGTGGCACAGTGGCAGTGGGCAGCCACCCAATATATATATATATTTGTAGCATTGGACTATATACATATATATATATATATATATATATATATATATATATATATATATATATATATCACTGACACCATCTCTATTCCAACTCGAACAGGAGAGAGCAGACCCAAATCGTGGTGCAATTAAACTTTTATTTTTCTTCCCCACACCCCCGCCTTTCATTTCTACATTTGCCGGGATTGTTTCCTCGGTGCAGTGGACCCCCTCCTTCGGTTCTGGGCGTGCCTACCCCCGGGGCACTGCCCGTTTGCCTCTCGGCTCCCGCCCTGTCATTGCAAACTGCTTTGCTATTTGGTAGAGAGAGCAGGAAACCTGCTCTCCCTTCCAAATAGCAAACCAGGTTGCTTTTCCACACACGGGGAGCAGCATGTTAGCTGCTCCCCATGTGGAAAAGCAATGCTGGCCCCCAACGGAGAGGTTCAGCCCCGGGGGATAGGGTCCCCGGGGCTATTTGTGGCCCAGGAGGGGTGCCACGCGGCCCCCCTCCTCAAAAATAAAATATATATTTTTTAAATGGCACGGGGGATTGGGTTCTCTGGCCCATAAGGGGCCGCAGGAGGGGGGCAAGGCAGCCCCCTCCTAAATAATAATAATAATAATTAAAAGTATGATCTCAGGAGGGGGGCCCCTTCCCGATTTTTACCTTAAAAAAAATTGGGGGCAGGCACTGGGGGATGGGGTCCCCAGGGCCAATAAATTAGAAAAAGAAGGGGGGCTACACAGTCCCCCTTCTTAATTTTTTTTTTTTAAACCATTATCGCACCAGAGGCCACGCCCCCTCCTTGCGCCACTCTGCAAACAGGCCTCCCTGGCACGTTTGAAAATGGGAAACAAATTCCCCTTGAATACTGGGGGTCTCTGGGGGCCAACTAGCCCACCAGAAACCTCCAGTATGCACCAGGGGGCTGCGTTGCAGAGAGCTGTTCTGAGACCACACCCATTTTTACACCTCTCTGCAATGCAGCTCTGTGGCGCTTACAGGAGGTACCTGGTGGGCTAGTTGGCACTCCGCCGGTGGAGTTCACAGAGCTTTTGTCAATCCGTACACCGCTTGGAAAGTGGAGTTTGGCAAAACCTCTGCTTAAGCCGCGTAGCAGAATTTTTCAACACCCATCACTAAGGTGGACGTCATTCCAGTTCCAAGAGCCTGACGAGCTCGATCCACTCCAATGAATGTATTCTTTTCTCAAAAAGCATAAGCAAGGGACGGTCTTGTCCATTCAAATATGGAACCTACTGATGGGTGATGCCCTATCACAACTCAGAGCAGCGCACCATCCTATTGGTCAAGTTCGAGCATGGCCCTATCTAGCAACACAAAACAAAATATTGTCATGGACTAGTAATGCAGAGTGACAACCAGAAGGGGCTTTAAGGAGAGGCAACAAGGTCGTTTTGTAAGGAGGGCGATAAAGAAAATGCTATAATGAAGGGGTAGCAGGAGTGCAAAGGGATTGGTGTCAAGCAGGCACTTGGAAATGTACATGAGAGGAGAGTGTGTTAAGGGAAAGGTAACAAGCAAGGGTTCTAAAGGAGTGGTAGTAATGACAATAGCATATGAGGGGAGGGCAACAAGAAAGAGTAGGAGTAAGGTAAATATCACAGGGGGGTGTTTGTTGATGGATGTTTATGTACACTCTAAACTTAGTAGGGGTGTGTGAGTGGAGTAACTCCTCCTGCTCGCCGAACTCCGCAGAATTCTACTGATTTTGTATGCAACTCTACGGAATTCCATGTAGTGCAACTCCGTAAGCTCCTCCTACCCCTACCTCCTCGAAGTGATACAGGTGTTCCCCCAGCTGGGACTGAAGACAGATATTTCATCTAGGTAGGCAGCAAACAATGCCTACTTCCCAGTCAGGACCCTGTTTGCCAGAATGGATTTGTTCGGCCAGCGGGGAGGAGTCAAGATGGCGGGCTGACTCCGCTGAGTGAAGGACGCTACATGGTGCTGCTCTGCCAGAGAATCGTTTGTGCAGTGAGACGGATAAAATGTTTTCTCATACCAAATCGGCAATTTGAAACCAGCAAAGTCGAGCTATGAATCCCTGCGAAACAACTCCAGAACGCCATAATTGCACTTACGAGTTACGTTCAAATCTTTGGCCGTAGTTCTAGATAGCCGGTATCTCCCTGGGTCCCGATCCGTTCCTGCTACATTGCTCGATCTGCCTGTCAGTTTTTCTACACGGCTTCAATGCTACGGGCTCTGCTTCAATTTTGCAGCGGGAATCTGTCTCGCGTTTGGTTCTACGCGGCAGTTCGCCCTGTTAGCACGCCAGGAGGGGAAGCCAGCTGGGCGTGCTCACCACAGCTGGTTGCTCACCTGAATCGGCACTCAACCTTCACGAGAATACAGAGGACGCTACAGCGAACAGGGACGGAGGCAACAGAAAAGTCGATGTCCGCTCGGCAGACAAGGACCACACGGAGCAGGAAGACCGCCCCGGCTGGAAGACATCCAAACACAAGTACAATGGCTGCGATCACTGGGGTCGCTGGGGTGGCGGTTGTGGGGGTGTCCGGCAGTAGCAAGGAACCCCAGCTTGCTCAAGACACTAGCAGTATTGATAACAGCGGGGGATTGAAAGAGAAAAGTATGAAACCGGCTGGTGTAACAGAGGAAAAAACACGCTGGGAGGGGAAAAATGCTCCTATTAACAGTGAAGTTGATTGTACAGACCCTGATCCGGATTTAGAACGCTTGACTGTACTTAAATTTAAAAAGAAACCGAGCAATAAGGACAAAAAGGAAGAAGCAGAGAACACTATATCTGAAAAGAACTTAACAGTGGCTGAAATCTCCAAGGAGAAAATCGATAAACCTGGGACTAATACTAAGAACTATGATATGCAAGGCTCAGATAAAGAACCCTGTGTAAACATTGTCTCTTGCTCTGACCTGCCAAATATAGCTTTGGAAACTCAGCTAGGGAGCAGAGCTACTACACTCAGTGATGGCAGTTTGACTACGCGAACTACAGAAGAAACAGAGGGAACACAAACCATGGCCCAAAATTAAAAAAAAAAGGGTGGAGGAGTCTACTACTGCTACTGCTATTGTTAATACTGATCAAAATGAAAAAAGGGAGAAGTAAATTGGTGAGGGTTTAACGCTGGAATCTAGGGCTGCAGCCGATGAAGACTCTAATTTAGAGTACGAGGAGTTGACAGACGATGAGGGAGCTGACGAAGCACTTAAAACTCTAGCTAGTAAGAAAACTACTTCAAGGAAAATTAAGATGAAAGTTAAAACCAAGCAAAAAAATTTATTACTTAAGACAGTCAACAAGGAACCTCTTGGAAATAAAAAAAGCCGCTTAATTGACGATAGCCCTCTGAGAAGATGGATGGAGGCAAAGGGAGGGGTTAAGAACATGGCTCTAAGATTGTCAGGTGCCAGCCCAGACGAGGGGCGCAGCACGCAGGGGGCTTGCAAAAACAACCCTAGAGATATCACTGGCGATCCTAACCTGGATGGTGTATCTATAAACCAAGAAACTTCGCAACATTCGGCCTCGGCCTTGACTGATACAGAGTTGGCAACTGGGGTGTCCCCAATAAGTACAACCACCTCACCCACTCATATTTACAATACTTTATCTATTCCGGCTACGTACAATAAAGAGGCGAATAAATCCGAAGACCAAGATCTTGATTCCATCACCCCCTACTCTGACCAACTGAAAGAGAATAATGAATCTATAATATCAAGCTTGAAAAAAACCCAGATACTGATAATAGGAACCTCTACTGAAAATATAGGCAATAGTCTTGGAGAAAATGATATAGAGCTGAGGTCAGACGACTCTATTAACAAAACCCAAGATACGCCAACAGGTCCCGGACTGCTATCTGGAGCAAGATTTCAACAAATGGCCCCACAGGATTCCTCCTACTTCTCTAACCCTTCTAATCTCCTTAACCCCTCTAAGGTTCCAGATCCAACGAAGACATTCATGGAATCAATTATGCAGACTCTCCTAGAGCAAAGAGCGGAGATCCAACAACAATATTTGCAACTTAGAGAAGACAATACTAAGATGCAAGAAACGATGAGCGCTATTTGCCAAGGCCTGGGAGGAGTGACAAAAGAGATCGAAGACATCAAACAACGTATTGTAGAAGTGGAAGGAGACGTAAATAAGACCTTAGCAACAGTAAAACAGAATACATCAAGAGTCTCTAAGCTAGAAGTTAAAGTGGAGGATTTGGAAAATCGCGCTCGAAGGCCAAACCTCAGATTATTTGGTATACCAGAAGGAATGGAGGGGTCCGATCCGAGGGCATTTGTGGTGAAACTTTTTCAGAGAGCCTTCACGGATCTTGCTGATTGGGACTGGGACTCGCAGCTACAGAGAGTTCACAGATTGCCTTTGATACAAAGAAATACTAACAGCAAATTTCCTCGACCGTTCTTGATCTATTTTGGTAACTTTCTTTTGCGGCAGGCTGTATCATTGAAAGCAAGGCCTAATAATCCCGTGACTGTGGACAATTTAACTTTTTTTGTGAAATCGGATCTAAGTAAGGGCACCATGGACAAACGTTGGGAGCTTAGGAAGCTGATAGATCCTTTCAAAAATTTGGGATGCATGGCCTATCTCCAAGAGCCTGCTCGTCTGAAGGTCATACGAAATGGCCATGTGGTTTTCTTTACAGATCTGGAAGCTGTGGAACAAGCTCTGGAAAAGTTCTCTAGGGAAAATGAAAGGGATAAACAGAATGAAAATTAAAAAGAATAAGTAGATATATATGGGCTCAAATGGTTTTTAGACTGGAGGTATGAGTTAACAAGGAGTAACTTAAGTTGTGGCATGAGCAGATTATCATGTTAGCACCTTCACTCTGCTGCCACTACAGCGGCAGCTCAAGATAGAGGGGTGCTCCCCCCTAAGGGACGGGTGGGTGCGAGGGCTAGGTTGGGGTCCTTGCGGGGGAGGGTTTGACCCTTCAGGTCAGGGGTGGGGTAAAAATGTGGGGAAAAAATGGATTGCAGGATTCGACCGTTTTTTAAAGTTTAGTAAGGAAAACTTAATCTATACGAAAAGGGCAAAGATAGCGGGGAGAAATTTGTACTGGAACACTATCATGATATCAATATGTCTAAACTAAGAATACTAAGTTGGAATGTTGACGGTTTAAATAGTAAAAACAAAAGGAATTTAGTAAAAGAAGAGATTAAAATGTATAACCCGAATATAGTTTTGCTCTCAGAGACACATGTTAAATATCAAGACCGTAAGTTGCTTTTACAATTGAACTATGATTTGGTGGTATGCTCTACTTTAGACGAGACTATTAGAGGGGTAGCTATTCTAAAACAACGAGGGGCTCGACTAGAAACAATTGAAACCTCTTCAGATGCACGGGGTAGGTGGGCAATTGCGCAGATGCAATGTGATAATGTTAAAATAGTATTATGTGTAGTATATGGACCAAACATCGATGACCCAAGAGTTTTTGAAGAACTAAGTTTGGAGCTATTGGAATGGGAAGGAGAAATTGTAATAGCAGGGGATTTTAATTGCACTATTAATTATAAAATAGACTCTACCGGGCAAAGCAAACATAAAAAAATTTATAAAGTTAGAACAGCAATCTTAGAATTAGCAAGATTGAACAATGTCAGAGATATATGGCGATCAAAATACCCTTTTCAGGCAGGCTTCACTTATTATTCTGTACCGCACAGATCCTGCTCACGAATCGATATGATTTGGGCTTCTGAACAAATTTTAGATAATTGTGTGATTGACATTTGCCCTAAAGTTACCTCTGATCACAATCCCTTGCTACTAGAAGTCACGCTTAAAGATCAAATAAAAGAACCACGAAAATTTACTTTCCCGAGACATTTACTAACAGATACAAGATTCTCTACCCTACTTAAACAGCACATACAGGAGTTTATCTCAATCAATATTAACTCGGCCAATATAAACATGGTGTGGGATACATGTAAGTGCAGCATTAGAGGCTTTGCCCAGCAATATATACTTAGGCAAAACGCTGAGAGTCGCTATAATAACAAACAAATAATTGCCAATATACGAAATATGGAAGTATGCCTGGCAGAGGCATCACGCCATGCAAAGAACAATATTGAAGGGATTAGGCTAAAGTTGGCGAAACTACAAGCTGGATTAATAAAAACTTTGAGAGAAAGATACACTTCCAAATTACAAAAGTATAAATTTGATCAATATGAAGGTGGCTATCGTATTGGGAAATTACTGGCCTTTAAAACCGCGGATAGGAAAGCTAAAACAAAAATCAAAGAAATAGTAGGACTAGATTTAAATACGTATGACAGAACGGATCAAATACTAAGCCAGTTTGTTAAATTTTACCAACAACTTTATACACCAGAGGCAGTACCAGCTAAAGTAGATATAATACAATATCTAGAAAAATACCTAACCCCATCTCAAACACTAAATACAGAAACACTTCAACAACTCAACTCAGTAATAACACTAGATGAAATAAAACGCGCCATAGATAATCTACCCTTAGGGAAAGCGGTTGGAGAAGACTGCTTACCAGTTGAACTCTATAAACTCTGCGCTCAAGAACTATTGCCCCTATTAGAGAAAGTGATAAACTCAATTAGTGTCTCCAAACAAGCACCTCCCTCATGGAAAATAGCGAAAATTATATTTTTTTTGAAAAAAGGGAAACCGGAAAAAGAATGTGGGTCTTATCGACCGATTTCTTTACTTAACTCTGATGTTAAAAATTTTTCTAAGATTCTTGCAAATCGGCTTGCCCCTAACATGCCATCTATTGTTAATATCCAACAACACGGTTTTGTAATGGGAAGGGATACTACCACGCACGTTAATACTTCAATAACAGCTTTTGATGTAGCTGAAGTTACACACACCCCGCTCGGTATGATTATGTTAGATGCAGAAAAGGCTTTCGACCGAGTGGGGTGGGAATATCTGTGGGAAGTATTAAAGAAATTGGGGCTTTCCGGGTCTTATTTGGATTGGTTTATGTCTCTCTATGACGAACCTTTGGCTTTGATAAGCTATGGAGATAAAAACTCAGCGAATTTTAAAATATCAAGAGGCACAAGACAAGGTTGTCCCCTTTCCCCCTTACTTTTTGCTCTTTCTTTAGAACCTTTTTTAAATACACTAAATGATCAAGTTAATATTATTCCAGTCAACCATGGGGGCACTGTTCTTAAATTAACGGCTTTTGCTGACGACATAGCAATATATACGACTGATATTAATAAAGCTATGCCAGAAATTATCAATGAAGCACAAAAATATGGCTCAATCTCGGGTTATAAATTGAATGTGAGTAAAACTCAAATTATAGGTAATTATATTCCGGATATCCACATTTATGACACTTGCAGAGAAGCTACCTATTTAGGTATTAAATTAATGGCTAAATTAGGGAAAATTTTGGAAACAAATTATGAGACATTTTTAAAAGAAACTACCACAACTCTCAAAAAATGGCATAAAATCCCTCTTAGTTTATTAGGCCGACTTAATTTGATTAAGATGAAAATACTTCCCAAATTACTCTATTTGTTTAGAGCTATACCACTACAACCGAATCAACTCTTCTTTAAAAAACTAGACGCTATATGTAGCAGCTTTATTTGGGGATACAAAAAAGCACGCAGGGCTATTACATTTTTGACATTGCCAATATCGAAAGGGGGACTTGCTTTCCCGGACTTTAATTTATACTTTTTGGCTACCTTTTTTTTTCGAATAAGGAGCTTACTAAAGAATGAGTCTTCCCTATTTTTTTATCAGTATTTGTTGGGTGCTGACTTAAACCAATTCCTGCTTCGCACACACGATCCAAATTATTTCAAGCGGGTTAAATTTAAGACTGCTAAACATGCCATAAAAATCTGGAATAAAATCATGCACATTAGTCAGACTTCATTCTACAACACCGAACTTAGGCTATGGGACAATCCGGGTCTTCCGGGTATCTTTTCGGATGGGACAGGGAATCGTTGGATTAGTTGTGGCATTAACACATTAGGCGATATATTTGGAAATAATGGTATGCTAGATTTTGAAACCTTGAAAACATTAAATGGTTTAACAAATGATATGCACTTTAAATATCGCCAGCTGAGAGACTTTTTTATTAACAAAATGAAAATAACAGCAGTTACTCAGTCCGATATTATAGAGTGCATATATTCTGATCAAACCAAATCACTCATAAAGTTGGGATACCAACTTTTAACTAAAGACAAATGCGAAAATACTACTAAAATTGCAACTAAGTGGTCTCGCCGTTTAAACTTGGACATAAACTCAGGGCAGATCAGAAAGGCTCTAACGCATTTAAGTGACGTTGTGCACTCCTCTAACTTAAGATTGCAACTGTATAGGACTATTACCGAACTATACTACACACCGCAGAGAATTTCCTCATGGACGCAAGGGAACCAACTATCTGACAAAACGAAATGTGCGAAGTGTAACACTTATGCTGCTGGCATAGAACATATGCTTTTTTCCTGTCCAGCAGTTTCTAGCTATTGGATTGGAATAACAGATCATCTCCAAGATAGCCAGATAAAGATACCTGAACTATCTCCTCAGTTGGTCTTATTAGACATTTATGAGACTAATTGCCCCAACCAGGATCTTATAACAATTCTGTTAGCTTGTGCAAGATTAATCATTGCAAGAGCATGGATCTCTAAGAACACCCCAACCGTAGCTGAGTGGTTAGCATTGGTTATAGAAGTTAGAACTATGGAACTCACACTTGCCAAATATAGAGGACCAAAAGCTCTTGCTAGAAAGGAAAAGATTTGGAAACAATTTTTTTAAGTATAAGAAATGGGGACTGTTGAAGACTTATTTGTGTGATAAGTAATATCACTATTAATTGCTTTCCAGAATTACTTCCTTTTTCCTTTATTAATTCATCTCTCTCCTCTATGCCCTTTACTATTTCTGTCGTCTATTATTTCTATTTCTTTTTCTTCTCTCTTCTTTAAAACCTCATTATCTTACCTCTTTAATTACAATTATTGTAAATATATGCTTTTTAAGGTTATTGGAAATTGTACTTATGTATCACTTTTGGTTTTTGCCGCATCCTGCAATAATAAAAATATTTAAAAAAAAAAAAAAAAAAAGGACCCTGTTTGCCAACCTCTTTAACGTGACAGTTTCAATCTTTAAACTAAAAGGCACCACCCGAAAACAGAAGTGGCCTCTGGGGTCAAGAATGCCAACCTCTTGACAACCTGTAAATTTTGTTTTTAACTGGCATACTGTCTTCAGTTTCTATGATGTGGGTACACAAGTGTGTAGGTGTATGGATGAGGTAACATATTGAGGAAAAATTACCAAACAGTTGGTGATATTCCCTCTCCTGTTCTGGAGTCAGAGTAGGGGAGAAGTTGGCACCCTCAATTGACCCATCATGCCCCTTAGAGGACAGGAGATCAAGAATACGTTTTCTCTTCTCTTCAACCTCATAATTCGTCACCCAGAACTTGGTGACCTCAAACCTCTCGAAGTGTAGCTTAAGGCGATTGATGTGGGGCACACTTAGTGGGTTTCCAGGAGTTTTGAGATCCACCAGGTTGGTAGTCTCCCGCTTCTGCTCCTTAATTTCGCAGGGGGCGGTCCACTGATCTTGGAGGGCTCTGCGTTCCACTGTCTCCATGACCAGCCTCATCTGGCCAGACTGAAACTCTACCAGAGTGACCTTCTGGTCAGACCAGAGTTTCATAACTCTTGACTGGCCTCAAGATTCTCCTTAGCCTTCTTCCAGGATCACTGTATCTGGTTGCGGAGAGCCAGCATGTAGTTGACTACATTGTGAAGGGGCTTCCTGAAAGCTTGCTCCCACCCCTCTCTCAATAGGCTGAGGGTTTTCTTCAACAGGTGACCATGGAGACGCTCAATTGGGCTAAACACACTCTCCTTCTGCAGTAGCTCCCTGTAGGCAAATAGCAGGCATCGTAAGAGGAAATCCCACTTCTGCCTAATTGGCTCAGGAAGCCCCATAAACAGGCCTTTAAGGGTCTTGGTAAATCTCTCAACAAGCCCATTTGTGTGTGGTAAACTTATAGTTTACCACACACTTATCCCACATGAACTTCATGTATGCAGACATTGAGTGGGTGCCGCTGTCAGACGCCACTTCCTTGGGGTACCCCACCCTAGCCACCACAGGTACAGTGACCGACCTCCGAGGGATGGCATCTAGGTACTTAGTGGCATGGTCACCTGGTCCAAAACTAGCATGAACCTGCTACCTAGAGCAGTTTTAAGGTCCAAGTATCAAATAATGTTGAAGCCTACCCTCTCAAAGGGAGTGCCAATGACAGGGAAGGAAACCAGGCGAGTCTCAGCTTCTGCCCTGTTTTCTAGTTGGACTGGCAACGCAACACATCAGAACGCATCTGAGGCTGTCTTCATCCGGGGTCAATAGAAGTAGGAGGCAAGCCTGATAAATACCTGATCTTGCGTCAGATGTGTTGCCAGAGGTATATCCTGTGCCAACCCCAGTATGAAAGCCCAGTAACACTGGGGGCCAACAAGCACACAGCCTGCCCTAGGTTACAGAAACCTTAGGTTCGCAACACAGTAGGTCATTCTCCCAATTGATAAGGTGATCACCAGAGGAATCACCTGCTGCCTGGGCCTAAGAATCACCTGCTGCCTGTGCATTTACTTTGCTGCCTCAACCCCTTTTAATGTAGGCACTCATTCTGTGCCTTGCAGAATCCTTCCCTGATGGGACACCCTCAACTTGCCATTTAGCAAGCTCAGGCAGGTCTTCCAGGGAAGCAATTTCCTCCCCAGTAGGCCCAGTGATGGCCTACTCATGTGCCCTATCAACCGGTACTGTGGGAGTGTCAGGGGCGGATTGCCTGCACCCTCATTCCTCTTCTACTTGGTAGCTACATGGGCCATTCTTCAAGGCTCCAGGCTTCCTTGAATCTCATCTTGGATGGCCACATATCTTGTGGTCTCAGACTCATTCAGACAAACCTATAACCTACAGGTGTGACCTGAGCTCCACTTCCTTCCAGACAGCGTGCCCTAGGTCATTGCCCAACAGAAAGTCTACAGGCATGACTGGTCTCACAGATACTTTTAGAAAACCTCAGACCCCCCCCCACCACTTAAAGGGAACCAGAGCAACTGGGTAGTAACTATCACAATTGTGTGCAAAGATAACCTAGTGGAATGTATTTGGGATTACCTGCTCTGAGTACATCAGATGACACCCCACAGTATCCATACTGGCTCCTGTGTCTTTCAGAACCTCCACTCTTCACTCATTGATGCTAACCCATTGCCTATACTTAGAAGTATTGGAATACATACAGGGCCAAATGAACGTAGGTCTCCTTTTACGAGTTCCTACTAGCAAATTTATGCAATTCGCTATCAAGAAATTGCAAGCACCCATGTACAAATGTGTCCTTGTCTAATTTTCTGATTCCTAATGGGGTTACAATTGACCTACCTAATGAATATTCATGACCCTTTCAGAATTTCTAAAAACACAGGGATGGTGGCCTGCTGGGCAGCGTGCCCACTTCCCCTTCTGATAAGCAGCCAGGCCCCATGGGATGGTGTCCCCGGGGATGAAATTGGCCCTGGGATGGAGGACCGCATGCCTCCGTCCGCTTAAGATAGTGTGCTGGCCATGGAAGATGGGGGTTCCTACAGCTGAAAATGGCCCAGGGAGGGTAGGCCGTGAGCCTCCCTACCCCTTAACAACGCAGTGGGATGCAGAGAGATGGGGAAACCGGGGGCCAAAATATGCCTAGGGGGGCCATGTTAGCTCCCCCAAAATTTTAATATATGTACCCTCCTGTGAACTGGCCCACCGGGGGCTTAAAATAAAACAAGCACAATAGACCTGCTTGTTTTTTAATTGAAATTTTGCTGCAGATTTATGAATCTTCCACTGCAAAATTAAAAAAAAACTTTTTGGCTCCAGGCAGGGTTACATACCGGTTGAGGGGCAGGCCCTGGGGGATGGGGTCCCCAGGGCCAATAAATTAGAAAAAGAAGGGGGGCTACACAGCCCCCCTTCTTAAAATTTCTTTTTTTTTTTAAACCATTATCGCCCCAGAGGCCACGCCCCCTCCTTGCACCTCTCTGCAAACACGCCTCCCTGGCACGTTTGAAAATGGGAAACAAATTCCCCTTGAATACTGGGGTCTCTGGGGGCCAACTAGCCCACCAGAAACCTCCAGTATGCGCCAGGGGGCTGCGTTGCAGAGAGCTGTTCTGAGACCACACCCATTTTTACACCTCTCTGCAATGCAGCTCTGTGGCGCTTACAGGAGGTACCTGGTGGGCTAGATGGCACCGCCCGCGGCAATGCTAAAAATGCGGGATGCGCCGGCCAGTGTGGCGGGCGCATCCGAATGGGATGTGCGGGACCCCCACACCCTTAGCGGGCGGTCCCATTTCCCACTGGTATGGTGGGTGGACATAGTCCGCCCGCCATACTAATGTGCCCCATAATGTTTTAAAAAGTAACTGAATGAATTCACACCCATCCGCAAAAGCAAGCTTTTTCGATAAAGTTTTAGCTTTCTGCCAAAGGCACTCACCTCCATCTGAGTTTTGGGGGATTGCCTGGCCAGGATAGTCTCAATCTTGGCCTGGAGTGGCCGCACCTGGCCCCCGCCCATCATGTGGGCCAAATATAACACAGTTTCCTCCCTTATCTGGACTTGATAGTCAGGCTTACCTGTAGGGGTGGACGATAATTTCCACTCCGCTGGTGGAGTTCACAGAGCTTTTGTCAATCCACACACCGCTTGGAAAGTGGAGTTTGGCAAAACCTCTGCTTAAGCCGCGTAGCAGAATTTTCCGACACCCATCACTAAGGTGGACGTCATTCCAGTTCCAAGAGCCTGACGAGCTCGATCCACTCCAATGAATGTATGCTTTTCTCAAAAAGCATAAGCAAGGGACGGTCTTGTCCATTCAAATATGGAACCTACTGATGGGTGATGCCCTATCACACCACAGTGCAGCGCACCATCCTATTGGTCAAGTTCGAGCATGGCCCTATCTAGCAACACAAAACAAAATATTGTCATGGACTAATAATGCAGAGTGACAACCAGAAGAGGCTTTAAGGAGAGGCAACAAGGTCGTTTTGTAAGGGGGGGTGATAAAGAAAATGCTATAATGAAGGGGTAGCAGGAGTGCTAAGGGATGGGTGTCAAGCAGGCACTTGGAAATGTACATGAGAGGAGAGTGTGTTAAGAGAAAGGTAACAAGCAAGGGTTCTAAAGGAGTGGTAGTAATGACAATAGCATATGAGGGGAGGGCAACAAGAAAGAGTAGGAGTAAGGTAAATATCACAGGGGGGTGTTTGTTGATGGATGTTTATGTACACTCTAAACTTAGTAGGGGTGTGTGAGTGGAGTAACTCCTCCTGCTCGCCGAACTCCGCAGAATTCTACTGAGTTTTTATGCAACTCTACGGAATTCCGTGTAGTGCAACTCCGCAAGCTCCTCCTACCCCTACCTCCTCGAGGTGATACAGGTGTTCCCCCAGCTGGGACTGAAGACAGCTATTTCATCTAGGTAGGCAGCAAACAATGCCTACTTCCCAGTCAGGACCCTGTTTGCCAACCTCTATAACGTGACAGTTTCAATCTTTAAACTAAAAGGCACCACCCGAAAACAGAAGTGGCCTCTGGGGTCAAGAATGACAACCTCTTGACAACCTGTAAATTTTGTTTTTAACTGTCATACTGTCTTCAGTTTCTATGATGTGGGTACACAAGTGTGTAGGTGTATGGATGAGGTAACATATTGAGGAAAAATTACCAAACAGTTGGTGATATTCCCTCTCCTGTTCTGGAGTCAGAGTAGGGGAGTAGTTGTCACCCTCAATTGACCCATCATGCTCCTTAGAGGACAGGATATCAAGAATACGTTTTCTCTTCTCTTCAACCTCATAATTCGTCACCCAGAACTTGGTGACCTCAAACCTCTCGAAGTGTAGCTTAAGGCGATGAATGTGGGGCACACTTAGTGGGTTTCCAGGAGTTTTGAGATCCACCAGGTTGGTAGTCTCCCCCTTCCGCTCCTTAACCTCGAAGGGGGCGGTCCACTGATCTTGGAGGGCTCTGGGTTCCACTGTCTCCATGACCAACCTCATCTGGCCAGACTGAAACTCTACCAGAGAGACCTTCTGGTCAGACCAGAGTTTCATAACTCTTGACTGGCCTAAAGATTCTCCTTAGCCTTCTTCCAGGAGCCCTGTATCTGGTTGCGGAGAGCCAGCATGTAGTTGACTACATTGTGAAAGGGCTTCCTGAAAGCTTGCTCCCACCCCTCTCTAAATAGGCTGAGGGTTTTCTTCAACAGGTGACCATGGGGGAGCTCAATTGGGCTAAACACACCCTCCTTCTGCAGTAGCTCCCTGTAGGCAAATAGCAGGTATTGTAAGAGTAAATCCCACTTCTGCCTAATGGGCTCAGGAAGCCCCATAATCAGGCCTTTAAGGGTCTTGGTAAATCTCTCAACAAGCCCATTTGTGTGTGGTAAACTTATAGTTTACAACACACTTATCCCACATGACCTTCATGTATGCAGACATTGAGTGGGTGCTGCTGTCAGACGCCACTTCCTTGGGGTACCCCACCCTAGCCACCACAGGTACAGTGACCGACCTCCGAGGGATGGCATCTAGGTACTTAGTGGCATGGTCACCTGGTCCAAAACTAGCATGAACCTGCTACCTAGAGCAGTTTTAAGGTCCAAGTATCAAATAATGTTGAAGCCTACCCTCTCAAAGGGAGTGCCAATGACAGGGAAGTTTCAGCTTCTGCCCTGTTTTCTAGTTGGACTGGCAACGCAACACATCAGAACGCATCTGAGGCTGTCTTCATCCGGGGTCAATAGAAGTAGGAGGCAAGCCTGATAAATACCTGATCTTGCGTGCAGGCCCTTTCATATGGGGTCTGGACCCATGTGAAAGGATGCATTGCTGGAGTTGCTTCATTTTTGAGACCCACTCCAGCAATGCATCACTTTTGCGCTTACAGATACATCTGAAATACTGACGTATCTGTAAGAACTTCCGACATAATACGTCATAAATTTAATATGACGCATGAGTAGAAGACTGAAGGCCTCATTTATGAGGCCATGCGTCACTTTAACGCCCCCTTTGTTTTGGCCACCTCTTGTGTCTCGATCCTACTGAGACACAAGATGGCGGCCGCTCCGGACTGTTTCGAATGTTTACAGACACCCGAGAGCCAATCAGCTTTCCGTGCGCAAGTCGCGGGTCGCGCCCTGAGCGCCCCCAGGAGCGCGTACCGGGGCTCTGCCATAGATATATATATTTTTGAACCTAAATTACTCAGAATCCGCTGCAACACATATCTTGAGACATAGCAAAGGCACATCGGGCTACCAGTCCCTACAATTTTTCCAAGTTTGGTGGAAATCCATTCAGCCGTTCGGGCTAAAAGTGAAGTCGACCGCCCTATGGAAATTAACATGGGGAAAACACGTTTTAGGACCCCCCTTTTATCTCGGCCCCAGCTTGACGAATCCCCCCCAAACTTTCAGGGAAGGAGCGGGCCATTTTCTTGGAGAAATTGGCGAAGATTTGTCCACCGGTGCCAAAGTTATTCCCAATAGAATGTTGCGGATTTCCTATGGAAAGTAGATCCTAACTATAACTGCCTACTGGCGACTGCCAGTAGGTAATATATATATATATATATATATATATATATATATATATATATATATATATATATATAAATATATATATATATATATATATATATATATATATATATATATATATATATATATATATATATATATATATATATATTCACTGAAAAAAACATAGGTTATAGACCATATATAGTTAGGAATTAGCATTTACATAACCTTATTTTACTCACACAAAACCATTGAAATTCGCATATATAGTTAGTTGCACTAACTATATATCGCGCACCCGCAATCCACTGCTGATCATGTCACATATTACATCATTCATGACATGGTCAGTGACATCACTGATAACATCACTGATGACATTTCAAATGACATCACTGATGACATCACTGATGACATCTCAAATTACATCACTGATGACATCTCAAATGACATCACTGATGACATCACTGATGACATCTCATTTGACATTACTGATCACATCACTGATGACATCATTCATGTGATAATACGATAAACCTCTTCAGACTCTAATATAACCTTAGATACACTCAGTGTAAATAGACACTCACAGACTGTCACTCATCCATGGAGTTACTCACACACCTAGTCAGTCATGCAAAGAATCAATCACACCTCCATTTCCTCAACTATACAGTTATACACACCTTACTTATTCAAACATATACTAGCACATATTTACTCTCTTATACAATCCCTGATACAGGTTCACAATGATCCATACAGCCACTCACACATTCACTGGCTCTTATGCACAGTTATTTATATATGTCAACTCTCACATGTACTGTGTTTTACATATGTACTTACTTTGACATGTAGCACTGAGATATCCATTCACTCACCAATACACTCATGCACACTGTCAACCTCCCATACAGCTGTTTCCACATGGACTTTTGAACCCATACATCTAGTGAATCAACTGCTCACACATCTATGCACAGAGTCATACACCTCCCAGCCACCCACACACACACTCAGTCTCCTATACAAATACTTGGACAACCAATCAATAACCCATATAGTTACTCATATAGCTACTGATCAACACATGCAGCAGTTTACAGAACAACAGACATAATGATGCACAAATTAAGACAGTTTAGTCACTAACCCATGCACTCAGTGAGACACATTTAATCACTCACTCATACAGTCAGTCATGCACCTACTAAATCCTTCATCCAGACACTTATACATCCACTCATTCTTCAATATGTAAGACATATTTTAACTTTACAGAAACATACAGTCACTGGATGTTGTCATCAGTGATGTCATTTGAGATGTCCTCAGTGATGTCATCAGTGATGTCACTGACCATGTCATGAATGATGTAATATGTGACATGATCAGCAGTGGATTGCGGGTGCGTGATATATAGTTAGTGCAACTAACTATATATGCAAATTTCAATGGTTTTGTGTGAGTAAAATAAGGTTTTGTAAATGCTAATTCCTAACTATATATGGTCTATAACCGATGGTTTATTCTGTGAATTTTCAAGGTTTTATAAATGCTAATTCCTAACTATATATGGTCTATAACCTATGTTTTTTCAGGGAATTTCAATGGTTTTTCAATAGTAAATATCAAAAGCTGTAAAATGTATTCTTCTTTTAAAGGAAAAATATATTTTATATGTATTTAATATAATTTTTTTATGTATATAAATTTTTTGAGGGAACAAATTTATCAACTATCATGCTGAAGAAGAGTGTGGGGAAAAAAAAACAAAGAGGAGAACTAAGAGGAAAGAACAATCAGTTCAAAAATACAATTGCTTTAAAGCATGAAGTGCTTTTCCACACATTTAAATTTAAATAACCCATATTAGAACATACAAAATATCTACAGAGGAGACGGTGTACATTGAATTTTAGACTCTTCATTGGTACCTACATGTTGGTACTTACATCACCCACACAACACAACAGCTCTATTCAGAGCTACCCTACCTCAAAGCACTCTAAAATATTATTTTACTATTTCCCTTGGTTTTCCCCTTGTTACGCTTTCCGAAACGCTACCCGGTGCGCGGACCGGGCGCTAACCGTGCGAAAATTTGAAAAAAAAGGTTTTTTTTTTACATATATGGGCCTCCTCAGCCACCCTCAAAAAACCTAGGGGGTCAGGATATGTCTCCCGTGCCCCCTTATACCCATTCCCAACATTGTTTATCCTCCATCTTGTGACTAAGTTCGTCCGAAACACAAGATGGCGGACTCCCATTACGCTACCGGTGAGCTACCCAGTTCGCGTACCGGGTAGCGCTTCCACCGCGAAAAATTACAAACTTTTTTTTTTTTTTTTGCCCCGCGGGGCCTTTAATAGCCCCCACATCAATTCTAGGGGGTCAGGAGGGGTCTACCTTGCCCCTTTCATTCATTTCCCCCTTCGTTTATTTCCACCTCTTGTCTCTCGATCCTACCGAGTGACAAGATGGCGGCCGCTCCGGACTGTTTAGAATGTTGAGAGTCACCGGAGAGCCAATCCGCTTCTCCTCGCGAAGTTCCGTTACGCGTCTGGTACGCGAACCGGGACGCTAACCGGGACGCTGTCACAGATATATATTTTTTTTTGAACGTTAATTTCTCAAAATCCACTGGAGCACATATCTTGAGACCTAGCAAAGGCACATCGGGCAAACAGTCTCTACAATTTTGCCAAGTTTCATAGAAATCCATTCAGCCGTTCGAGCTAAAAGTGAGTCCAACCGCCCTATGAAAAACTCAATGTTAAAAACACGTTTTGGGACCCCCCTTTTTTCTCGGCCCCCGCTTGAGGAAACACCCCCAATCTTTCAGGGGCGCTCAAAAACAAAATGTGCCATTTTCCTGAAAATTTCAGCCAATTCCGTCCATCAACGTTAAAGTTATTCAACATAGAATTTTCAGAAATCCCTTTTCAAAAAAATCCTAACTATATATACCTACTGGCGACCGCCAGTAGGTAATATATATATATATACATATATATATATATATATATATATATTTGCAAAATGATAAGTCAATAAAGTACGCTCTCAGGGCAGAAACAGGCAAACACCGGTAGTTTCTTTAGTGCTGTTTATTCCACAACGCGTTTCGCCGTGAAGACGGCTTGATCACGTGGAAAACAAGTTGCAAAGCCATAGGTTATATCTATTACCATCATAGACATAGAAATGAGACATGACATACGTACATTTGGAATTAAACTCTCAATGCATTTCATGTATTAAATACAAAATATATACCCTCAAAACGATATTTATCACGTTGTTAACAGCAACCCCGTAATTATAGAGCAGGAAGCAGAATTCATGTACAATAAAATATATGCTTCGTCATCACAATTATAAACAAGGTATCGTTTCATTGTTTAACAAGTGGAATGCGCAACAGAAAATTAGTGTGCTGAAAACCATGCGTTCCTTGGTCAGGGAGCGTCATTTCATGTTACCATGTAATGGTTCCGTATAAAGCGTAATCTACGGGTAGTCAGGAATTAGTCACACAGATGGAAGTGGTAGTGACAACGGGAGGGGAGTAAAGGGTTGGGTTCAGGTCAAGTTGACCCCTGCCAAAAAAAAGTGTACGCATAGTACATTCAGTATTCGCAAGTGCTCAAATAAAGTATAGTTCTCTACCAGTAAGTCTTTGCAAACCATGCAGTGCCTTTGTGCTCAAACAAGTGGAGAAGGGGAGTAGTCCCGTGAGGTGAAGTGCCAGTGGAGTGGGCCCCTTCTCTTGTGTTCCTAAAAGAACAAAACAAATATATAAATCAATACACGTTTAAAATCAAATGAATTACATTTTCCATTCCTATGATA
Organism: Lissotriton vulgaris; assembly: GCF_964263255.1. Taxonomy (NCBI): domain Eukaryota; kingdom Metazoa; phylum Chordata; class Amphibia; order Caudata; family Salamandridae; genus Lissotriton; species Lissotriton vulgaris. The sequence continues at coordinate 924,837,841 of NC_141689.1, read as the reverse complement.
TTGCACATAGGACTGAACACAAGCATAAGGTATGGAGGAGGCATGAATAAACTAACAGCATGAAAGACAAACATGAATTGACATCAGCTATGGTGGATAGTCTATGGATCTTTTAAGTGTACTGCTAGTTCCTCATCCTGGTTAAGGCCCCCCGGATCCTTGCACTGGAAGTCTATGATCAATTTCGACTCTCTCTGTCGCAATTTAAGAATCCTGTTTCCCCCTCTGGGATTTCTGGGCACCTGTTCCAAAATTATGTAGCTAAGGTATTTAACATTAGAGAAATGTTGTTCTTTAAAATGCCTTGCCACGGGGTACTTGGGGTCAAAATTCGTAATCGCTCTAGTGTGCTCCAGAATGCGTTTCTTCGCCATGCAAGTAGTGCTACCTATGTACCATTTGTTACAAGAGCACACTATTGCATAGACGACAAAGGTAGAGCTACATGTGAGGAAGGACTTGATTTTCTTGTTTATGCCGTTATAGGTGACTTCCTTGCACGATTTACTGTTGGCGCAAGCTTTACAGTGGCCACATGGAAATCTTGATTAAGTACGCGTGGCTGGACCGAGAGGAACTCATTAAAGAAATCAAAGGAATCATGGAAGACCTCAATAAGGCTATGGAAGTTGAAAGTTTGAACACGAAACTTAAACCCATACAAGAAAGACTAACCAAACATGAAGAGGAAATTAAAGCAAGGAAAGAAAGAAAACTTAACCGGGACTATGCGGATTATGACAGCGGTAGAATACTCACGTTCAGTCATAAGTACGATCATTTATACAAAAATGACACCACTGGCACCAGTCTAATGGAGGAACCCGGGGACAACAGGAACGTGACAACGGAAACTAATCTTACCAGTGGGAGTGAATCTGATGTTTCCCTGATCACCGTGACCCCTGCGAAAGGAAAAAAGCAGCTGACTTTTTTGGACGAATACCGGACTCTGAGAAGGGGGCGTCTAACAACGCGGGAGACCCCGGTACCAAAACCCCGGGGACGTGGGAGAGGAACACGCGGAAGAGGACGCGGAAGGGGAAACGAACAAACAGGAGAGTACGAATCAGACAACGATGGCAAAAAAGACAAGGGACGTGGCGCAGTGGGAACAAGCAAGGGACGTGCCAACAAAAGAAAATACTAATGGATGACGAAATGGTAAACATGACCATAGTTAACTTGTCTAAAAGAAAATTTAACATGGTTGAAAAAAGAACCCTATGTTTAGGTTTGTCATTCTGTCCCTCATATCCTTCCAGTTATACCGACAACAGAATAGACTTATTTAAATTTACAAGAAAACTTAAACTGAACAAATGGTATAAACTGAAAGGTGATCAGGAACATTCTGTCAGAAATCCTGAAATTAGTGATACTTACAACTTTGATATTGGAGACAGTGAGACTTTGAATGTTGTTATGGATTTAGGTTTCAATGAATTACAGGAAGAAGAGACATGTAGCACCACACAATTGCTTTCCGAACTAAACATTTGTACCAACACTACAGCCAACACTGCCTTTAAAAACAAGTCGAACTTTCTTCCCACCTTACCGCATGATAACATAGACACATTTCATGAGTGTGTGAACAAAAACCTCAATGAATTCAGACAGAAACATCATAAATATAAACGGAGGGAACAACCCAACATGAGTTACAAACAAAGACAAGCCATAAAATCCCTAATGGCAGATGAGACAATAGTCATACGACCTGCGGACAAAGGGGGCAACATTGTCCTACAGGACAGGGATATGTACATTGCAGAGGCTACCAGACAATTGAGTGATAACAAATTCTATGAACCTATTGATGTAAAATGTTATCATGAGAGTGTGAGTTGTGTTTGGGATTTCCTATTCGAATGGAAGGAGAGAGGCATTCTTTCATGGGATGAATATAATTACTTGAAATGTGATTACCCTGTTCTCCCGGTACTGTATCTACTGCCTAAGATACATAAAAATGCCACTAAACCCCCAGGGAGACCTATAGTGTCATCACGAGGGAGTATATCCGAGAAAATATCCAAATATATTGATGCATTTTTGAGGGAGTTTGTAATGGAACTGGAGAGTTATGTTAAGGACACCAAAGATTTTCTGAAAAAGATAGAAAATCTACAATGGGAGAAAGATTACATCTTGGTGACCTTAGACGTCCAAAGCCTGTACACCATAATTGATCATGACCAGGGAGTGGAAGCGTGTGAGTTTTTCCTCAGGGGGAGATCCATGAGATACAGGGAACACACTATCATGCTTATAGAAATGATCAAGTATTGCTTAAAAAACAACATTTTTTTGTTCAATGGTGAATTGTTCAGACAGGTCAGTGGCTCAGCTATGGGTTCATGTTTCTCACCGAGTTTTGCCAATCTGTTCCTTGGCAAGTGGGAAAAGGACATACGCTCTGATCCCATTTTTCAACAGGACTTCACTAAGGTATCTATGTGGTTGAGGTACATAGACGATCTCTTCATTGTCTGGAAAGGTACAATGAATGAAGCAGATGCATTTATTGACAGACTCAACTGTAACATGCTTGGCATAGTTCTCAGCGGTACCAAGAGTAAAACTGACATTGAGTATCTCGATGTCAAAATTGAAATTGTCAATGATTCAGTACAGACCAAACTGTTTCGCAAGGCCACTGCTGGCAACAGCATCTTGCACGCCCTTAGTAGCCACCCCGAGAACTTAAAATGGAGCATTCCATTTGGAGAACTACTACGGGCCAAGCGCAACTGCAATAATGACAAAGCTTACAAAGAGGAAAGTAAGATCATATGCGACAGATTTAGAGCCAGAGGTTATCCCAATTGGGTGGTCAAGAGAGCTAGGGAGAGAGCCAATGCCATAAAAAGATCTGATACCATCTGTGATAAACCCAATACCAAGGTGGAGGATGAAGGTGGCACGAGACTCATCCTCACATACAGTAGTGACTCCCAGGCCATCAAGAAGGTAATAACAAAAAACTGGGATATACTCAAAGCAGACAGTGTCATTGGCAAAGATTTACCCAAGAGACCTAGCATAACATACAGACGGGGGAAAAGCATCAGGGACTTGCTAGTTCACAGTGATATCACCACGTATCCCCCTGCCAATGTACAAGGTCTAGATGGCTTCTTTCCATGTGGCCACTGTAAAGCTTGCGCCAACAGTAAATCGTGCAAGGAAGTCACCTATAACGGCATAAACAAGAAAATCAAGTCCTTCCTCACATGTAGCTCTACCTTTGTCGTCTATGCAATAGTGTGCTCTTGTAACAAATGGTACATAGGTAGCACTACTTGCATAGCGAAGAAACGCATTTTGGAGCACACTAGAGCGATTACGAATTTTGACCCCAATTACCCCGTGGCAAGGCATTTTAAAGAACAACATTTCTCTAATGTTAAATACCTTAGCTACATAATTTTGGAACAGGTGCCCAGAAATCCCAGAGGGGGAAACAGGATTCTTAAATTGCGACAGAGAGAGTCGAAATTGATCATAGACTTCCAGTGCAAGGATCCGGGGGGCCTTAACCAGGATGAGGAACTAGCAGTACACTTAAAAGATCCATAGACTATCCACCATAGCTGATGTCAATTCATGTTTGTCTTTCATGCTGTTAGTTTATTCATGCCTCCTCCATACCTTATGCTTGTGTTCAGTCCTATGTGCAATATCATAGGAATGGAAAATGTAATTCATTTGATTTTAAACGTGTATTGATTTATATATTTGTTTTGTTCTTTTAGGAACACAAGAGAATGGGCCCACTCCACTGGCACTTCACCTCACGGGACTACTCCCCTTCTCCACTTGTTTGAGCACAAAGGCACTGCATGGTTTGCAAAGACTTACTGGTAGAGAACTATACTTTATTTGAGCACTTGCGAATACTGAATGTACTATGCGTACACTTTTTTTTGGCAGGGGTCAACTTGACCTGAACCCAACCCTTTACTCCCCTCCCGTTGTCACTACCACTTCCATCTGTGTGACTAATTCCTGACTACCCGTAGATTACGCTTTATATGGAACCATTACATGGTAACATGAAATGACGCTCCCTGACCAAGGAACGCATGGTTTTCAGCACACTAATTTTCTGTTGTGCATTCCACTTGTTAAACAATGAAACGATACCTTGTTTATAATTGTGATGACGAAGCATATATTTTATTGTACATGAATTCTGCTTCCTGCTCTATAATTACGGGGTTGCTGTTAACAACGTGATAAATATCGTTTTGAGGGTATATATTTTGTATTTAATACATGAAATGCATTGAGAGTTTAATTCCAAATGTACGTATGTCAAGTCTCATTTCTATGTCTATGATGGTAATAGATATAACCTATGGCTTTGCAACTTGTTTTCCACGTGATCAAGCCGTCTTCACGGCGAAACGCGTTGTGGAATAAACAGCACTAAAGAAACTACCGGTGTTTGCCTGTTTCTGCCCTGAGAGCGTACTTTATTGACTTATCGTTTTGGAAATTGATTCAAGTCGGCTTCACTCCGCCGACACGTACGCCACCTTCCACGGGTCACCTGGGATCTGTATATATATATATATATATATATATATATATATATATATATATATATATATATATATATATATATATATATATATATATATATATATATATATATATATTCACTGAAAAAACCATAGGTTATAGACCATATATAGTTAGGGATTAGCATTTACAAAACCTTATTTTACTCGCAAAAAACCATTGAAATTCGCATATATAGTTAGTTGCACTAACTATATATCGCGCACCCGCAATCCACTGCTGATGATGTCAAATATTACATCATTCATGACATGGTCAGTGACATCACTGATGACATCACTGATGATATAATTCATGTGATAATACGATGAACATATTTAGACTCTAATATAACCTTAGATACACTAAGTGTAAACAGACACTCACAGACTGTCACTCATCCATGGAGTTACTCACACACCTAGTCAGTCATGCAAATAATCAATCACATCTCCATTTCCTCAACTATACAGTTATACACACCTTACTTATTCAAACATATACTAACACATATTTACTCTCTTATGCAATCCCTGATACAAATTCACAATGATCCATACAGCCACTCACACATTCACTGGCTCTTATGCACAGTTATTTATATATGTCAACTCTCTCATGTACTGTGTTTTACATATGTACTTACTTTGACATGTAGCACTAAGATATCCATTCACTCACCAATACACTCATGCACACAGTCAACCGCCCATACAGCTGATTCCACATGCACTTTTGAACCCATACATCTAGTGAATCAACTGTTCACACATCTATGCACAGTCACACACCTCCCAGCCACCCATACACACACACTCAGTCTCCCATACAAATACTTGGGCAATCAATCAATAACCCATATAGTTACTCATATAGCTACTGATCAACACATGCAGCAGTTTACAGAACAACAGACATAATGATGCACAAATTAAGACAGTTTAGTCACTAACCCATGCACTCAGTGAGACACATTTAATCACTCAATCATACAGTCAGTCATGCACCTACTAAATCCTTCATCCAGACACTTATACATCCACTCATTCTTCAATATGTAAGACATATTTTAACTTTAGAGAAACATACAGTCACTGGATGTTGTCATCAGTGATGTCATCAGTGATGTCACTGACCATGTCATGAATGATGTAATATGTGACATCATCAGCAGTGGATTGCGGGTGCGCGATATATAGTTAGTGCAACTAATTATATATGCGAATTTCAATGGTTTTGTGCGAGTAAAATAAGGTTTTGTAAATGCTAATCCCTAACTATATATGGTCTATAACCTATGGTTTTTTCAGTGAATTTTCAAGGTTTTGTAAATGCTAATTCCTAACTATATATGGTCTATAACCTATGGTTTTTTCAGTGAATTTCAATGTTTTTTTAATAGCAAATATCAAAAGCTGTAAAATGTATTCTTATTTTAATTCAAAAATATATTTTATATTTTTGTAATATATTTTTTTTATATATATTTTTTTAATTATTTTTTTTTTGTTTCGCTGCCGGTCCGCGAACTGGGCAGCTTCCCGTTAGCTTCATTTTGTTCCGCGACCCGGTCCGCGAACCGGTAAACTTTCCGTTAGCGCAACTACCGTGTTAGAAAGCAACATCGTGACGCGTCGCGTAAGCGCGACGTATCACGTTACCGCGTAATGCATATTATGACGCGCCGCGTTAGCGCACCCGGAAGCGCTCCGGAACGTGAACCGAGGGGTGCAGCGCCCCGGAAGCGTTCCGGGGCACGGCGCGGAGCGCGTAACGTAAGCATAACAGGTCATGTGACTTGTTTATAAAACTTTTCATTGGTTCATTATACTTTTGGTTTCCTAATGATGGAAGGCTTGGTCATATGACCTAAAAATAACACTTTCATTGGTTTAGAACATTTTTTTTTCCCAAATGATGAAAGCCCCACCTTTTTTCCTCACTCTGACTTTCATTTTTATGAGAGAAAGACCTTTTTTCAATACCATAGAAATGGCTTCAATGATTGCTGCAGCTGGTGGACCCCCACCACCACCACAACCTCCTAGGAAGAGAGGACCACCTCCTCAGGTCATCCTACAACAAGAGGAGGAAGAAGAGGAAGAAGAGGAAGAGGAGCAAGGGACAGGGAGGTTTTTACCTGAAGAGCCTAGGAGGTCCCATGTTAAAGAGAGTTATATTTGGCAATTTTTTTCAATACCTCCGGAACAAAAAAAGGTAAATGCCCGGTATGTTACCTGCCTAATTTGTAAAGATGAACTGTCCAGAGGAACAGACAAGAAATACAGTTATGGTAATTACACCATGCATCGCCATATGGAAAGGTGGCACCCTATAAATTACAGTGCTGCACAACTACGGGATCTGGTGGATAACCTCCGACCTGTGGCCAGTACATCCACCAATGAAGAGGCAGTGACGGGACCAGAGGCTAGGGAGATGGTCTCAAATATTCAAATGAAATTTGGCAGTGTGAAGCATGTATGCATTTTTTGTGGACAACTCATTTGCTTCAGAGAGAGCAGCATAAACTTAATTAATAAAGCAATTGGCAATCACAAATGTGCAAAACGCCCCAGGAAATAAATTATCTTTTTTTTTTGTTGCTCCTGTTGAGCCCTTCATAATGAATCATTTTTGTTTCTCCCCCCCATTAAAAAAAACAATAAAAATATAAAACCGTTCAAAAAATACAACAAAAAAAAATGTTCAGAAAAAAATAAAAAAAATATAAAACAACAAAAATTAGTTAAAAAAAAGTTCTTTTCAGAACTACCTCCCCTTTATAAGAAATTGCTAGAATGTTTAGCACTCTGACAACCTCTATTTCTTTTGGTTCGCTTCCCGGTTCGCGCGCCGGTACGCGAACCAGGAACGAACTCAAAAAAATTTATTTTTAAAAAAAAAGAAGAGTAAGTAAACTGAGAGTAATGTTAAAAGAAAGACAGTTAGAGGGAGTAACACAGAGATACTGTTTAAAGAAGGACTGAGAGCAGGAGTGGAAAGAGTAGAGTAAAAAAACTAATAGAAAAAGGAATGAGGGAAGTAGCAAAGGCAGGAAACTGAGGGTTAAAGAAATGAAGCAGTGGAACTAATAAAAGTTAAATGTAAAAGAGATGTAACAGAATGAGTACTAAACACTTACCTTATAATTATTGTTAACTTAGTCACGTATTATTTTTATACTTTCAATCTGTGAATGAGAGAACAACAATTTTAAAATTGATAGAAAGTAGTAAAAGATGAGTGAGCATGAGACAAGATGAGTACATATTAAAAATCACAATTCAAAGTACAGAATTAATTATACATATTAAATGGTTTATTTTTGCTGTTCTCAGAATATATCAAATTTCACTGAAAACAGTGAGCTGAAGGTATTCTTCATATAACAGTTGGGAATAAAAAACACAATCAAAATGATTGTGTTTAAAAAAAAACATATAATATAATCAATCAGAAATCAGAACTCCTCAAAAGTAACTTACTTTCCTTGACGTCAAAGGATGTCCTATGAACAGCTTATACTCTGTTTTGCTGTTATTATTTTCTGCCCGCCACTTTCTGAAAGATAAGCTCTATCGTTTTAAGAAAAATGAGACATACAAAGCAATTTAAAACAGCACACTAAATTACAACAACACCTAGAATCATTATAATCCAGTTACCTACCCTAAACTCTCACTTCTGAAAACAAGTCAGAAGGCAACATTGCTTCATAGTCAAATTCAAATCATTGCCGAAAGACCAGCCTTTTTTAAATTTAGAATAAGCTGTGTAATATCTTGAAGTTGTTAAAGGACCATCATGTCATATAATAGCTGCAGTTACAAATGTTCTTCCTGAAATCGACGACTGCGCAGCCAAAACATTTTTAATTAGACTTGACAACTTATTTACATCCGGTTTATATAGTTGGAATTGTAAAATGACATTTCACCGATAAGTTTCTATAAATATTGTAGACAGCATTACAGACTTACATCACCTCTACTCCTTCTTTTGATCTGCTGATTGAATTAGCTTATTAAAAAAAAACAATTTTCGCTCTGTGCTACACTTATCCACAAGGCTATATAGTGTAGGAGCCATTAGAACCTCTTGAAATTCCTCAGAACAAATCCTGAGATTCCTTTCCTAAAATTTTGGTTGTAAGAACACCAGGTAAGAATTTTGAAGGTGAAAAGGCAATCTTTTTTTGAAAGGTAAAATAGAATCATTGCAGAATGACCAGCCATTTCCAGACTTCAAATAAGTTGTGTAATGTCCTGATGTTGTTGAAGGACCCTCATGATATATAATTGCTGCAGTTACAAAAGTCCTTCCTGATATTGACAACTGAGAAGCCACAAAATTTTTAATTAAAGTTGTCAATTTTGTTCCATCAGGCCTACATCGTTGGAACATTAAAATTACATACTGGCCATATCTTCGTATAAATAATGTGGACAGCATTGCAGATTTACATTGGCTACACTCCATGTTTTGATCGGCTGCTTTTACTAGCTTATTAAACGATACTGATTTAGTGTCTGGCAAAGTTAAATATATAAATCTTTCTGAGTCTACACTAGTAATACTTGATAACGTACAATTCTCGCAGTCATGCTGCCATTGATAAAAAAGGCCAAACCGATGATCCACATCTACACCTTCATCTTGCAATACATTAAGCATATACATTAAAAACTCCTGACAATCTTGCTGAATATTTTGAGAGAATTGTGTTTGGCCTGAACATTTGTCTAACAGATTTCGAATTTCAGACACACTTTCTACTCTTGTTCTATCAGCACTACATTTCTCTAACACAGAATTCAACAAACAGCAAAAACTTTGATCTGAATTGATCACAATCTGTTCTTTTAAAGTTTCTAGAGAAAAGAGAACATTAACCACTACATTAGCATAGCAGTTCACACCAGAACTATTTTCAAATTGAAAACCAACAACATCTTCAATAGAATTCATTTTCTTTCTGCTTACAATTTTGGGTTCATCGACTTTTGGTCTTTTTTCTACAACCTCCCTACTATTAGTGACATTTCTTCGTTTCCGGCCTACCACACGTTTCTCAAACAAAGGATACTGAGGCAAATGTGGTGCATACTCTCTTCTTAACCTATTGTATTCCATAACACAATCTAGATCCGCGCAAATGTTTGTGACATCACACTCAATCAAGTACGAACCCGATAAAGTTCTGACTCGTGACAATGCTACATAAGCCATACCCTCCTTGAACACAGAACTGCCAATATTCACCAAAGCACTGTCTACACTTAAACCTTGTGATTTATGGATTGTCACCGCATATGCCAAGCAAACAGGAAATTGCTTACGGCGAACATATAAGTCTTTTACAAGCAGAAACCTAGCTGTGCAACGACCAATTAGCTGTACTTCCTCAATGCAATCAAATTTAATTTTTAAAAGTTCAATTCCATCCCTATTTCTGTATTTCTCAAAATTAACAACATTACCCATTGATCCATTTACCAGACCTCTTTCAACATGTAAATTTCTTCTCAAAATGATACGGCAATTTAAGCACACATTCAGAGTCTTTTCAAAACCAGCAGTTTTAGATATAGTCTTCTCTAATGAATCCAATTTAGATTTCAAATTCTCGGACAAAACAATTGTTGCACCCATATGCTCTATTCTGTCAATAGCTTCCAGTTTCACAATCTCTTGGTTCTCTAAATTCAACATTTTGTTGTTGAAGATGGAACATTCTGCAAGAGTTGGCATCAAACATATTCCAGATTTCTTCTCAGTAATTTTATGAAAAATATTCTCTGGCAGAACGTCTTCTTCTGGAAACAAATTTGACAGTAATCGTGCATGTAAAGCTTCTTTCCCACGCTCAGTCACTTTCCCGATTCTAACATCTTGTAGAAAATTCTTGTAATCTTCATCCTTCGCCTGACGCATATTTTCACGAAGCTCAGCATAACTGAAGTTTAACCATATGTTAACGTTGCCAATGCTCCCTAGGCACTTCCTGGTATCTTCATGCGTAAGCAGTTTAAACACTGGTTGTCCTTTCACTGGTGTCAGCTGCAGAAGATCACCGAAAACAATGATGTGTTTGCCACCAAATAACACATCATACTCTGTTTTAAGAACTTCCTGCATTCTCAAATGCACAAAGGCAAGCATGACATTGGAAACCATGCTTACTTCGTCAATGATAAGAAGTTTCATCTTCTTCAGGACTCTAGATACTTCACAACAAGCATCTCCCGATAACTTGTGCTATTGTAATTTGTTATCATGCTCCACTGGCAGCATCAGTAGACGATGCAAAGTAATACCTTTAATATTATGTGCTGCCAGTCTAGTTGGAGCGGTGACAACACAAGACAGTGATGACTCAGTCCTTTTCTGCAAATAACATGAAATTGCTTTAATGAGGAAACTTTTTCCAGTTCCTGCTTCTCCACTCACGTACAATCGGATAGGCTTCAACGACGTACATGAGCATTGTTTCTTCTCATGACTTAATCCATGATCAATTTGGTTGGTAACTTCATCATATATTTTCCTCTGCTCAACGTTAAGTTGTCTTTCTAAATCTTCAGTTAACCACATCCTCCTGAGCATGTGCCATGGCTCTTTTCACTTCAATCATGGCAGTGGCAGCTTCATTTTCAATAACTGGTCCTCCTAGTGGATCCTGACTCAATGAAACAGAACTCTGACTGTCCTGAGAACTGTCTCTAGCAATCTCGGCTGCTATTGTTGCTTCCTGCTCGATTTCTGCATTCAACATTTCTAGATATTTTGGGAACGCAGGACATTCTATGGACTCCTTGGCTGCATTGAAAGAGTCTTCGTAACAGAGGAAATCTCCAAGCAGTTCCTCTTCTGCACGCCAAGGTTTGAAAAGTTGCAAAAGAGCTAAATAGAAAAACTCTTTTCTTTCTGGAGATTCGCAATCCAATTTTCGATGATTTACCAATAGACATTTTTTTTGCTTGACCAGACATCCCTAACTTCCAATTACAGCATACACTCCTTTATTAATATTTTCTGTGATGTTCCTCTTGAAAATGTAATTTTGTAGAACCTCATACAGACAAACATTCTCCAAGTGACTGCTTCTATTTGGATAATATGTATCCAACATGTTGGTCTTCAAAATATCTGTACTGCTTGGCTCCTTCTCCGCCAAATACTCAATTTCCCGTACAGGTTTGAGAACTCGATTACGCGTTGCAGCAAGACCAAGACTTGCCCAAATGATACTCCTAGATTTGGCATAGATTCTTGCTGAAGATAACCGGTCAGAACATTCATAAGCTCCGATTTCTCGATGTGACAACATCTTCAGACCGAAACTGTACAACTTCTTACTGAGGCTCTTTTCATGGGAAATGTCCTCCCACATATCCTTGAGTTCTGTCTTTTCTTTTTTTGTGATGTAAGACGTCACATACCGAGCCACAGCCATACAGTTGTCAGCCACAAACTGTATATCCATGTTAGCATTCCACATGGACAAAATCACTGGGTTGTAGTCATTGATGTTCTTGGACTCTTCGTTTCTCTTCAAATTGTATGTATTTTTGGGTGATTTCCTTGTCACATTATGTCGCAGCGAAGACATCAAATTGTTCACTCTTCCTTTAGATATCACCAATCGTGGAAATCCAAAACAACATTTTGTGTAGTACTTGTTCTTGTTTCTGAATTTACGACGACAGTACTTTCCACAACGATGGCTTTGAAATCGTAAAACTTGTTCTCTTAGACTTTTGTCTTCCTTTGTCTTTGGAACAGCACATGTAGAATACTGTTCTATGAAATTCATCACTAAGTCATGCGGATCTGTTCCAAATTTGGGTGCATCTTTGATCCATAGCAGCATATGTATATGAGGAGCACCTTGTGCTTGATACTCCTTTCTCCAGAAGAAATGTTCGTGATGAAAGACATCATAGCTTCAAATCTATGATTGAAGTACCTGCATACATTCACTGGATCCAAAGAGCACAGTTCTCCGGGTGTCTTGAATTCAATATTTTCAATGTTTCTATTTGCCTCTCGTAGAAATTCAAGTAAGTCTTCCCAGCCATACTCGGCACAGCTGAGAGTGAGGAACCATGTGGGAGTTCCTAAGTTCCTCAGCATACATTTTAAGTCACCATGACGACGGTACCAATACTCATTAGTACCACGCTGACATGCCATCAGATTATTCAGGTGAGAATCCAAAATACTGTCTTGCACATTGACTTTATCCATAATGTCCCTTGCTGAGATATTTGGCAGTTGTAAACCACTTTTCAGGATGTGGTTCACTGCATAAGACAGTCCAGACAGATCACTTTCAAACAGTAGATGAAACAAATAGGGAATACATTGACGAAACCTAGGATCTTCTGCATACAATCGTAAAGTCCGGTATTCAGAAGCAGGAATTTGATCAGGTCGCTCATCATATCGTCCTCCTCGACCTGTGGGAAATAACTGTGGAAAACACAGAGCTTCCAAACTTTCCTCCCAAACACTAATGGGACTCCCTTTGGCTTGTTTCATTTGAAACAACTCAATAGCATTCCCCATGACTTCCTTGGAATGCAAAGGATGAACACTATAATGTTCATATATTTCTTCATTTTTAGAGGCTTCTACTTTCTCAATTTGTCCTGCACACAATTCGCTGTCTTCTTCTTCACTTACCTCCTCTTCTACTGCACATACATTCTTGTAGTACTCATTGTTTTTTATCAAATACAATGTTGCCTTTTTGACTTTCCTAACATCCACTAAATCTTGCCAGATTTTCTTACTCTTTGTCGGAACACCATAAACTAGGATAACCAGAGGTTTCTCTTCCACTTTCTCTACTCCAATTGTATTCATGTTTTTCTTCAAATCTAAAGGCAAATAAACAACTCTTCCCTTTAATCCTCTCTGTAAATCTGATGGAGGCAATTTCCCTGTCTTTGGCTCCATTCGTACAATAGCCTGAAAGGGATGCACACTTTGAATCAAAATAGATTCATAAGTATTTAAATCCTTCAATTCAGAAGGAATGTTAACCAATTCCAGATTATTATGAACCGCTCTAGCAGGCATCCGGTTTTGGTTTAATTTGTTAAAACAATAAGTACACATACGTTGGTCCGATCCCAAATCAAAACAATTTTCTACCATCAAGTATGTGGCAAAATCCTTCCATTCACTATTGTTTTCCATTTCACTTTTTGCATATAAATCCACTAACTTAGTCTGATTCTTATAATAAGTCCGTCGACAACACACACAAGTGAAATTAGGCCTCTCACTTGATTTCATCTGAAACATGGAAATTTCCTTGTGAAACTTATCTATATTAGAAATCTGTACACTCTCTTCCACATTACCTTCTTCTACTGGGTCAATTTCAACATTGTTCTCTTTACTAGCAAAGTAACAGAACTCAATTTCTTCACAAATATTCTTCACATGTAGTTCTGAACCATGCAAAAGAGCACTGCTCAATTGTTTAAGCATAATTGCTGGACTCTTAGCACAATACAACATTCTCACTAATTTCCTCACTTTATTATGATGCACTGCTAGCATCCTGAAATGATGAAAAACACTCTGGCATACTCTTCTGGAAAGACAAGCCAGGGAATGCCCATGCAAACCTGTTACTTCTCTCACTCTGCAAGGATCTAATTCTTGCAACAACTTCATTTTCTGTTTTAAACTTTTCTTATTAAATGTACGTACAAAATCACAAAACAAATTGATGGAATCCTGTCGCACACTACAAATGCTACTACATTTCCAGGTGTAGACTGGTCCCTTAGGACGTCTTCCTAAAATCTCATCACCTAACACCTCTTTTGCATCTGCAGACACAAGTTTTTCTTTTTCAACCGGACAACCATATTTTACCTCATATGCTCGACCACTGGTGTCAACTGCATGCACCAAATTATTGTCTTGAAAGTAACTCTCCTCATTAAAAAATGCCTCACAACTTGAACTATGCATCCATTCTCCTGAGAATACTTCACAAAAATTAGTACGATTAACTACTCTCTTCCATCTACTATTTGATTTGAAATCAGAAATGACCTTGTTTAGTTTCCTAATTCTATTGATTAACAAAATAAATAACTTTTGCTTAATTTCGAAAGCCTGATCAATAATTGTCTCTACATTTTTCTTTTTCTTATAAAATGTTACTTTCTGTTGGCCTTTCTTAAAAAATTTTCACCAATTGACAATTATCCTGTTGCGGAACATTCGCCTACGAATGTCCTTGAATTGAATATGCCTTCTAATGCCATGCACAGACTTATCTCCTGCTCTGGCAGAAACTTTTTATACGAGCCTTTACTTTTCCTTTAAATTGTCTCTCTTCTTATGCACTAAAACATGTTCAATACTTGTATTTTTTGGTCTGAAAATTGTTTTTAAAAATGATTTTATTTTCTTACCCGGAGCTTTTTTGGCAACTTGATACAATTTCATATTACAGGACTGTTCCAAATCTTTACAAAGATGGAGTGTAAGTCTCTTTGCTTCTTTTAGTTTTCGCTGCCTTGAGGGCATTTTTAAAGTTTTCTAAAGATCTTCAGGTAAATCTGTGGAAAAATATTTAAAAAATTGATATTAACCACTATTACCAAACAGTAAACCAATAACAGAAGGCAAACAATTAACACACTAGATGTCAATTCGATCTACATTAATTTAACAACATAGACAAAGGGGGCACATTTACAAGGCACTTGCACCATAGGGGAAATAAGTTAAAATTCCAAGAACACATAGGGTCGTATTTACAAGGCCCTTGCACCAGCAAAAAAGTGACTTGAAATGGCCAAGCACACATGAGGGTGTATTTACAAGACACTTGCATCAGGGGGAAGTGACTTACAATTACCAAGCACACATGAGGGCGTATTTACAAGGCCCTTGCACCACCATAAGGTGTGGCCTATGCAGAATTATGCTGGATTGTCTGTCTGCCATGGTAAAATCAAGAAATAACTAGGAGCAAAAAGGCAGGTCTGGCAGTCACAAAAGTTTGTTTAAGGTGAGGCCTACTCAGCGTTGCAGATGAAATTTTGGCTTATTGAAGAGTACAGAAGACATAGTACATGTGCAGGCCAACAGATGAAGTCAGTCATGTCCAGTGCACACTTCAACAAAGACCAGACCTCCTCTGTCTCCCTGGACAGGCCTAAACCTCATCAGCACAATGTGATTAGTAATATTAGGAAACACAGGTGATGTAATTGAAAAACGTGCACCCTTGCACCAGGGGGAAATGATGACTTAAAATTACCAAGCAGACATGAGGGCATATTTACCACACCCATGCACCAGGAGGAAGTGAGTTAAAATTGCCAAGCACACATGAGGGCGTATTTAAAAGGCCCTTGCACCAGCAGAAAGTGACTTAAAATTACCAAGCAGACATGACAGCGTATTTACCACACCCATGCACCAGGGGGAAGTGAGTTAAAATTGCCAAGCACACATGAGGGCGTATTTACAAAGCCTTTGCACCAGGAGGAAGTGACTTGAAATGGCCAAGCACACATGAGGGCGTATTTACAAGACCCTTGCATCAGGGGGAAGTGACTTAAAATTACCAAGCACACATGAGGGCGTATTTACAAGGCCCTTGCACCACCATAAGGTGTGGCCTATGCAGAAGTATGCTGGATTGTCTGTCTGCCATGGTAAAACCAAGAAATATCTAGGAGCAACAAGGCAGGTCTGGCAGTCACAAAAGTTTTTTGAGGTGAGGCCTACTCAGCGTTGCAGATTAAATGTTTTGCTTATTGAAGAGTACAGAAGACATAATACATGTGCAGGCCAACAGATGAAGTGAGTCATGTCCACTGCACACTTCAACAAAGACCAGACCTCCTATGCCTCCCTGGACAGGTCTAAACCTCATCAGCACAATGTGATTAGTAATGTTAGGAAACACAGGTGACTTAATTGAAAAACGTGCAAATATTTTTGCTCATTTCACAATCACATCACCTGTGTTTCCTCAGCTTAGGAATCTCATTGAGCAGATATAGTCTAGCATATCCAAGAGTACGCAGAAGGTGAGCACTGTATGCAGCAGTACAATGTACATAATTCTCCTCCAATGACAATTACAGAAGCCTTAGCATTTCCATTCCCCCTAAACAGTCCTAAATGTATATCATAATTATCATAGTGACTATGAAACTCTACCAGTACATATTGTGAAACCTAAATGACTTCAAGAAACGACTTTTTAAACCATCAAACAAGCAAATTATTCTCCCATATTCATGTTGAGAAATACAATATTTATTTAAAAAAGCAAACCCCTTGTTGTCCTTCTTATAAATGTGAAAAGTATTTCTTTTTTTTAAAAAAACGATTTTCTGGTCATAATTTCAAAACACAGCACAGCTCCTATGTACAAGCACACCCTAGCTGGCTTCCTTATTTTCTCCAAAAAGCATACTAATCGCTTTCTAAATTAAAGGAATCTTTTCTCACCTTAGCACGATTTTTAAACACATCATGTAAGCAAATTAGTCTCCCAGATTCATGGGAGAAGTACCTTAAAATTGTCTAGCACACATAGGGGCGTATTTACAAGGCACATGCACCAGGGGAAAATGACCTAAATTTGCAAAGCACTCATGAGGGTGTATTTACAAGAACCTTGCACCACCTTTAAAGTCACTTTTAAAATGGAGAAAATGACGTGAATGTGTCTCATAAGCCTTGTAATATGCCCCCATGTTGACTATGTAACTCTTGCAAAACATATTGTGAAACCTAAATGACTTCAAGAAACGAGTTTTTAAACCAAGAAACAAGCAAATAATTCTCCCATATTCATGTTGGAAAGTGAAATATTTATTTAAAAAAGCACACCCCATGTTATCGTTCTCATAAATGTAAAAAGCATGTCTTTTTCTTTAAAAACGATGTTCTGGTCAAAATTTTAAAACACAGCACACCTCCTATGTACAAGCACACCCTGTCAGTACTATTACTTCACATTATCTATAATTATAATTTGTCAAAGGAGTAAAATCGTTTTTGAAAAAAATAATGAAAACACTTGACACAAAACAACATTTTAAATGTACAGCTAACTTCCTTATTTTCTCAATATACTATACTACTCTCTATCTAAATTAAATGACCTTGAATTTCAAAACAGTCTCAGAAACACACCAATTTTTCTTTAGCAGAACAAAAGGTATGCACTCCAGAGGCTAGAACCAACAAAGGCACTGCTGAAATGCTGATATTCATCACACAAATCTCTCATGTCACCCAATCAAAACTCTTCCCTCACTTTTTTCAAATCAACACCCTTCCCCCCTCTGCCCTTTCTGGCCTTTTTCCATAGCAACTACCTCCTGCCAGACCTCTCATGTTTACAAGTTCACACAACAATGTTTCAAATGAACTCTGAACTCTCAGTACACCTGCTAATCCACTGCAATGTTTCTTAAAATCATGTTTTCTTAACCATTCAAATTACATGTTTCAAAGAACACATCCATGCACCCTAACTTTCTGTTTTCAGCAATGGAAATCCACCAATCACTGCTACTGAATCATTAGCACACAAACTCCACATTTTTATTTCTTTACAAACTCCTACTGTTTCAACTGCCATTTCATTCCCACACTTCATCTGACTGCAGCAGAACCTCCTCTTGCCATGTTTTCTGTTTGGATTGTTGGACATAGTTACAATCACTGGGCTCACAGCTATGCTGAAAACAGAAATTTACACAACCTCAATTTACAAAATGTGGAAATCAAATGGATTGGCCAAAGAGGATTGAGATGTCACCAATTGATACCATTAGTGAAAACCTTTCTACATTTGCCAAACCCTGACCTCATAATAGTGCACTGTGGAGGAAATGATTTGGGCGCTTTGACTGGGGTAGGTTTGGAAATGCTCTTAAAGGACACCTTTGAGCAATTAATGGCACTTTTCCCTCAAACTGCCTTGGTATATTCCAATATATGCCAAAGACAGAAATGGAGGTGGTTCAATCAAATTTCTCCACAAATTGAGAAAGTGAGGAAGCATG
Source organism: Lissotriton vulgaris (assembly GCF_964263255.1). NCBI lineage: Eukaryota > Metazoa > Chordata > Amphibia > Caudata > Salamandridae > Lissotriton > Lissotriton vulgaris. Next base: position 924,819,194 of record NC_141689.1, on the reverse strand, counting down.
TAAATAAGTCTGTTTCAGCTTATATGAGAGACCATGGAATGGGTGCCATCTACAACAATAACTTGCGTTATTACATGCAAGATAACTACAGAGGAGATGGTGTGCACTTCTCAGATGAGGGCAACAGAGTTTTCATACAAAATTTAAGACTGTGTATTGGTACCTACTTATAAATGTAAATGTAAATGTAAGGTGTTTTGTAGCGCGCTAGAACTTACACAGAACCCAAAAGCTCTTTTCAGAGCTACCTTAACTATAATTACTCTTTTTAAATTTCGAATGTACCTTTTTTCACTAATTTTCCCTTCTGTTCGCTTCCCGGTTCGCTACCCGGTTCGCGTACCGGCAGCATACCGCGCGAAAAATTAAAAAAAATTGGGGGTTTTTTCGACATATATGAGCCTCCTCCGCCACCCTCAGAAAACTTAGGGGGTCAGGATACATCTCCCGTGCCCCCTTATACTAATTTCCCCACATTGTTTTTCCGCCATCTTGTGATTAAATTCGACTGAAACACAAAATGGAGAACTCCCGTTACGCTACCGGTAAGCTACCCGGTTCGCGTACTGGGACGCGCCTCTACGGCGAAAAATCGCAAAAAAAAATGTATTTTATTTTTTGCCCCGCAGGGCACTTTAATATCCCCCTCATCAATCCAAGGGGGTCAGGAGGGGTCTACCTTGACCCATTTCATTAAATTCCCCCTTCATTTTTCTCCACCTCTTCTCTCTCGATCCTACCGAGAGACAAGATGGCGGCCGGCCCGGACTGTTTAGAATGTTGACAGACACCGGAGGGCCAATCAGCTTCGCTTCGCGAAGTTCCGTTACGCGTCAGGTACTGCGAACCGGAGCGCTAACCGGAGCGCTGTTACAGATATATCTGTTTTTTAAAACGTTAATTTCTCAAAATCAACTGGAGCACATATATTGAGACATAGCAAAGGCATGTCGGGCAAACCATATCTACAATTCTGCCAAGTTTCGTCTAAATCCATTCAGCCGTTCGAGCTAAAAGTGATTCCAACCGCCCTATGGAAAAATGAATGGGAAAAACACGTTTGGGACCCCCCTTTTTTCTCGAACCCCCCTTGACGAAACCCCCCCAAATTTTCAGGGGATGCTCAGAAACAAAATGTGCCATTTCCTGAAAATTTCAGCCTATTCCGTCCACAAACGCCAAAGGTATTCGACATAGAATTTTCAGAAATCCCATAGGAAAAAAATCCTAACTATATATACCTACTGGCGACCGCCAGTAGGTAATATATAACATTTCTATGGCAAAATGAAACCCCTCATGTTGTTCCTTTGCAAATTAAATGTTTTAAGTGTTAACACTTTATTCCAATCAACATGACTTCAGGTGTGCCATACTTTTGTCATAAGTAAGACTGTTAGCGCTCTAGTTGTTCTTTAGAACACTCAGGGACATTCTGTCACTGGGCTATAGTTGGGCTACATCTGGCAGATATTTGGGCTGCATTTGTTTTTTTTGTCTCTGGTGGCCATCTTTGGGCTACATTGGGCTACATTGGGTTACATTTGGGCTCTAACATATATATAGCCCAATGTAGCCCAATATATAATTTTCATAAAAACCACTGGAGCATATATCTTGAGACATAGCAAAGGCACATCGGGCTACCATTCCCTACAATTTTGCCAAGTTTTGTGGAAATCCATTCAGCCGTTCGAGCTAAAAGTGAGTAAAACCGCCCTATGGAAAACTCAATGTTAAAAACACGTTTTGGGACCCCCCTTTTTTCTCGGCCCCCGCTTGACGAAACCCCACCAAACTTTCAGGGGACGCTCAGAAACAAAATGAGCCATTTTCCGGAATATTTCAGCCAATTCCGTCCATCAACGCCAAAGTTATTCAACATGGAATTTTAAGAAATCCCTATTCAAAAAAATCCTAACTATATATACCTACTGGCGACCGCCAGTAGGTAATATCCACGGATCCGGCCCAGCACCGGAGGTAAGGAGGCACACAAACAGGCAGGTGTAAAGCTTAGACCAACAGCTTTATTTTTAGCTCAATCGTCACTAGCCCATCACATATATATATAGATATATATATATATGTATGGGAGGAGGTCTGGGGTTACTCTATCTCAGCTCCATAAAATGCCGGACTGTCCATCTGTCTTCCCCCGCTGAGAAATTGCAAGCAATGCATTTCACCCTCAACCCCTCCCCCACTATCTCCTTTACTGGTCCTAGGTCGGCTTTCTGCTCCGATCTTCTTGAAATCTTAGAGCCCTACATCGCTGGGCCCTGCTTGACCATTTTAGGAGATTTCAATTTCCATTTGGAGAAGCATACTTCCCCTGACACCTCCCATCTATTAGACACCCTATCCTCCTACAATCTACCTCTGCTAAAGACCGGACCTACCCATTTAGCTGGCCACACCTTGGATGGAATTTTCAGCAATGACTCCCGTCTCTCTATTGGTGCCCCTTTCCCTTTGTCATGGTCAGACCACTTTGTTGTCCCTTTTTGTTTTTCCCCTCTTCCCTCCAGCTGCTCCCAGTCTGTTCATACCAAGTGGGTCTTAAGAAGGAATTTTGGGGAGATTACTAACGACTCCCTTGCCCCTTATCTGGCTTCATTTAAGCCCTCTTCCACCGGTGATGTTCACACGGCGGCTCTTGACTTCTCCAATTCCTTGACGGAGGCTGTCAACTCACTCGCCCCTGCCAGGCTTCGCTACTCGGCTAGGAAACGGCCCTCAGCCCCCTGGTACTCTGAATCTCTCAGGATTCTTAGACAAGGATGCAGAAGGCAGGAAAGGCTTTGGAGGACACATCTTGATCCTATAGAGAGGGAAAAACACAGAACCCTTCTCAAAGAGTACAAATCGGCCGTACTCAGAGACAAACAGGCTCACTTCTTCAAACTCACATCCTCTCTTAAATCATCCAGTGATCTTTTTAAGATAGTGGATAATCTCTCCCTCATTCAGATGCCTGATCCCATAACAGCATCACAGGACCTGTGTGATCAGATCTCCACCTTCTTCCATGAGAAGATCATGGATATCTACACAGACTTGGAAACTCAGAATTCCAGTCCCCTCCTTGCCTCTTCCTTAATCCCCCCTGATATCCCTGTTCCTACCCCCGTCCACGCTCTCTCCCAGTTCCCTGCCATCACCTCCGCTCATCTTAACTTTCTGCTTGACAAACTTAAGTCTGGATCACCTCTGGATCCATGCCCCCTTAAGGTCCTCAAAGACTGCAGACATACTATCCTTCCCCCCTTGATGGAAGTGATGAACTTGGCCATCTCAGAGGGGATTTATCCCCTCTCTTGGAAATTGGCCACTGTCAAGCCCCTACTTAAGAAACCTACCCTGGACCCTGGGACATTAAAGAACTTTCGTCCCATCTCCCTTCTCCCTGCCCCTGCTAAACTATTGGAGACTCATCTCAACCTCCATTTGAGCTCTTTCCTTGACAGTACCAACTCTCTTGATCCCTCACAGCATGGGTTCCGGAGGACCCATAGCACTGAGTCGGCACTTACAGTGGTAGTCGATAGCATTCGCTCTAGGGTCGACACCGGCCACACCACCTTACTGGTGTTATTAGACCTTACGGCGGCTTTCGACACCCTGTCTCCAAATATTCTTGTTAACCGACTCAGTGAGCTGGGAGTCAAGGATTCTGCACTCAATCTTCTTGCCTCCTTTCTTGACCAACGGAAGCAAAGGGTCAAGCTTGGCGAGTATATGTCACCTGTCAAGGCCGTGAAGTGTGGGGTCCCCCAGGGCTCTTCACTGAGCCCGACGCTTTTTAACATTTACGTCGCCCCTCTTGCCAGGCTTATAAGATCCTTTGGCCTGGAAGTTCTCTCCTATGCCGACGACACGCAGATTATGGCTTCCATCTCCCAATCTGTGAGCCAAACCGCGTACAATTTTAAAAACTGCATGGAGGCGGTCGCCGGATGGATGCTTAAGAACTTCCTTAAGTTAAATGGCGAGAAAACGGAGGTTCTTGTTTTCGGAGGCAAAAGTGAGATCTGGTCTATGGATTGGTGGCCGTCTGTCCTCGGGGCCTGTCCTACGCCCACTTTTTCTGCCCGTAACCTTGGGATCATATTGGACACCTCTCTTTCCCTGGACAAACAGGTCAGTAGGACAGTGTCCACTTGCTGTAATGCCCTGAGGGTCTTAAGGAAGATCTCTCACTACCTTTCCCCTGAGGCACGCAAACAGGTAGCAATAGCGGTCATTGCTTCGAGACTGGACTATTGCAACGCCCTATACCTTGGCATCAGTAGTGGTCTCATTCAGCGCCTCCAGACCGTACAGAATGCGGCTGCCCGGTTTGTTGTAGGTGCTCCTAAACGTTCCTCGGGCACCACCATCAGAAAAGACCTGCATTGGCTCCCCATGCAGGCAAGGATCAACTTTAAGGCTCTATGCCTTACTCATCGTGCCCTTAATGAATCTGGACCAGAGGCTATTCGTGCCCTGGTGGCCCACTATGTCCCTGGGAGAGCACTCCGCTCTTCCAACAAAAACCTGCTTGTGGTTCCTCGTATATCCAAGGTTCAGTGGGGAGGAAGGTCTTTTCGCTTCCTTGCGCCTAGACTTTGGAATACGCTCCCTAGTGATCTCAAGTTGATCTCCTCTCACCTTCAATTCCGCAAGGCACTCAAGACTTGGCTATTCCTAGCAGCTTATCCCTAAGTTCCCCCCCTGGCTGATATCTGAGCTCTCTGGTTACCATCTTCAGCGCCTTGATGCCTATGGGTTTAGTTGCGCTTCTGTATACAAATTGCCACTAATAATATATATATATATATATATATATATATATATATATATATATATATATATATATATATATATATTCTCCCTCCTCCAGTGCCGGTATGTGCATGCGGGGCTGTCGCAGCGCGGTCCCGGTTAGGCCACCGACAGGCCTATAATATATTTGCCAGTTACCTCCAAGGTTACGAAGGAAGCCAGGACACACGGAGTTCGTTGCAAAGTATTTAATGGCAGCAGAAAAATGCGACGCGTTTCGCCGATATGGCTTGCTCACCTTTTTTTTTTTTTTTCGTTGCAAAGTATTTAATGGCAGCAGAAAAATGCGACGCGTTTCGCCGATATGGCTTGCTCACGCTCGTCATACAAACATTGTCAGCCATTTTTAAAGTGCTGAAAACACACCCCCAGTGTAAGCTTGTCCACACAGACGTTATTACAGAGTCGCCATCTTGTACTGTGTTGAATGACACACATGAATATTTCTCAAATTATAAGCACTGTAAATTATACTGCTGGGGCTTAGCACACATGTATTGAAATAAATGCTCGAAAATTATCTATCAGAGTGCAATGATTACAAGGTGTCTGATTACCCATAAGATTGTCGTTTGTAAAACATCATAATCGTTTGTATTATTACAGACACAATGATTCAGATGCATATAAATCTAAATTGTAAGAATATGTGGTTAATCTCACAATTGCGAAAAGTCGCGATCACGTGGTGTGCATTAATTCGTAATCTGAGCGCTCATTGGATGCTGTAATGTGACAGCGAGTAAGACCCCATGTGATTGGATTACGTTGCTGGGAAACGTGGAAAACAACAATTGTCACGCTAGAGAGCTGTAACCCCTTGAACATAGCCCAAGTGGGCGATTGAATAACAATGCATTCGTCATAATGGCATTATCATAGTGCGCGGACAAAATCTATTAAGTGTCATGAATAATGCCCAGATAGGCTGTGATCAGTTATTATCCGCACAGAAATCAATGGTAATTCAAAATAAAGTCCTGGCGGTCGCCAGTAGGTATATATAGTTAGGATTTTTTCTCTATGGGATTTTTGAAAATTCTATGTCTAATAACTTTGGCGTTTGTGGACGGAATTGGCTGAAATTTTCAGGAAAATGGAACATTTTGTTTCTGAGCAGCCCCTGACAATTTGGGGGGGTTTCATCAAGGGGGGGCTGAGAAAAAAGGGGGGTCCCAAAACGCGTTTTTCCCATGTTAATTTCCATAGGGCGGTTGGCCTCACTTTTAGCTCGAACGTCTGAATGGATTTGCACAAAACTTGGCAAAATTGTAGGGACTGTTAGCCCGATGTGCCTTTGCTAGGTCTCAATATATGTGCTCCAGTGGATTTTGAGTAATTTAGGTTCAAAAAAAGATATAAATCTGGGCGGAGCCTAACCACACATCTGATCTGATTGGCTGTCAGCACTTCATCCAAGAAGTGTTGACAGCCATCTCGGAACCAATATACATGATAGCACCTCATTAAAAAGCATTGTAGTTAATAGAGGGTTTTAGGACTTTAGTTACATTATAAATCATTTGTTGATGGTACCATACTCGTTTTACGAATTGTGGTGGGTTCTAAGGTGATTTTACCATGTGAAAAAACCTTCTGCTGTGATATCATGAATATTGTTTGAAAGAAAACTAATATCTCATGATTTTCCCACAGTGGTTTGGAAGGGGATCTATAAGCTAAACTGAAAGCATATTTTCTGTAAATTCACATTATCTTTCTCAGTCATGTGAAAATGAAGTCTGACATTCTCAGTAAAACATGTACATCCAACAAGGACAGAGACTGTCAGTTGATTCCTTTGTGTTCTACTGCAGCCTCCTAGAGTGTTCTAAAGAACAACTAGAGCGCTAACAGTCCTACTTATTACAAAGGTATGGCACACCTGAAGCCATCTTGATTGGAATAAAGTGGTAACTCTTAAAACATTTAATTTAAAAAGAAACAACATGAGGGGGTATATTTTGCCATAGAAAGTATGATTAGTGCTGCAGAATGAAAAATTAGGGCACATTTTGAGTGACTTCTCAAATCCTTTTCTATTTCATTAAAACATTCTGACATGCAGTCTCCCAAAATGGCCACCAGAGACAAAAGAGCCCAAATGTAGCCCGAATATCACCCAGATGTAGCCCAAGTATAGCCCAATGACAGAATGTCCCAGAGTGTTCTAAAGAACAACTAGAGCGCTAACAGTCCTACTTATTACAAAGGTATAGCACACCTGGAGCCATCGTGATGGGAATAAAGTGGTAACTCTTAAAACATTTAATTTAAAAAGGAACAAAATGAGGGGGTATATTATGCAATAGAAGGTATTATTAGTGCTGCAGAAAGAAAAATTAGGGCACATTTTGAGTGACTTTTCAAATCCTCTTCTATTTCATTAAAAAATTCTGACATGCAGTCTCCCAAAATGGCCACCAGAGACAAAAGAGCCCAAATGTAGCCCAAATATCACCCAGATGTAGCCCAGGTATAGCCCAATGACAGAATGTCCCAGAGTGTTCTAAAGAAAACTAGAGCGCTAACAGTCCTACTTATTACAAAGGTATGGCACACCTGAAGCCATCTTGATTGGAATAAAGTGGTAACTCTTAAAACATTTAATTTAAAAAGGAACAAAATGAGGGGGTATATTTTGCCATATGAATTATGATTAGTGCTGCAGAAAGAAAAATTAGGGCCCATTTTGAGTGACTTCTCAAACCCTCTTCAATTTCATTAAAAAATTCTGACATACAGTCTCCCAAGATGGCCACCAGAGACGAAAGAGCCTAAATGTAGCCCAAATATCACCCAGATGTACCCCAAGTATAGCCCAATGACAGAATGTCCCAGAGTGTTCTAAAGAACAACTAGAGCGCTAACAGTCTTACTTATGACAAAAGTATGGCACACCAGAAGCCATCTTGATTGGAATGAAGTGGTAAGTCTGAAAACACTCAATTTAAAAAGGAACAACATGAGGGGGTTAATTTTGACATAGAAAGTATGATTAGTGCTTCAGAAAGAAAAATTAGGGATCATTTTGAGTGACTTCTCAAATCCTCTTCTATTTCATTAAAAAAATTCTGACATGCAGACTGAAACATGCACTTTGAATACCAGCAGCAGACGTCCCTGGTGAGCAGTAGCTTTACTACAGTGATCTAATGTGCAACTAGAGTGCTAACATTCAGAATTTATGGCAAATGTGTGACACATCTGAATGCCTTCTTGATGGAACCAAAGTAAACAAGCATTGAAAATGCAATAGATCTCGCCCTCGTTTAAGTTAAAGCCATTCTGTTTGTAATGAGGTGGCTTTTTAGCTTTGCTTTTATTAGTGTTTTTTCAACTTTCATGTAAATAACATGCATCTGTATGCATATAAGTATATGTATGCATGCATTTATGTTTGTATTTATATAGATATACAGATGATATATGTTTATATATGTATGTATATATATATATTCACTGAAAAAACCATAGGTTATAGACCATATATAGTTAGGAATTAGCATTTACAAAACCTTGAAAATTCACTGAAAAAACCATAGGTTATAGACCATATATAGTTAGGAATTAGCATTTACAAAACCTTGAAAATTCACTGAAAAAACCATAGGTTATAGACCATATATAGTTAGGAATTCGCATTTACAAAACCTTATTTTACTCACACAAAACCATTGAAATTCCATATATAGTTAGTTGCACTAACTATATATCGCGCACCCGCAATCCACTGCTGATGATGTCACATATTACATCATTCATGACATGGTCAGTGACATCACTGATGACATCTCAAATGACATCACTGATGACATCACTGATGACAACATCCAGTGACTGTATGTTTCTGTAAAGTTAAAATATGTCTTACATATTGAAGAATGAGTGGATGTATAAGTGTCTGGATGAAGGATTTAGTAGGTGCATGACTGACTGTATGAGTGAGTGATAAAATGTGTCTCACTGAGTGCATGGGTTAGTGACTAAACTGTCTTAATTTGTGCATCATTATGTCTGTTGTTCTGTAAACTGTTGCATGTGTTGATAAGTAGCTATATGAGTAACTATATGGGTTATTGATTGGTTGCCCAAGTATTTGTATGGGAGACTGAGTGTGTGTGTGGGTGGGTGGGAGGTGTATGACTCTGTGCATAGATGTGTGAGCAGTTGATTCACTAGATGTATGGTTTCAAAAGTGCATGTGGAAACAGCTGTATGGGCGGTTGACTGTGTGCATGAGTGTATTGGTGAGTGAATGGATATCTCAGTGCTACATGTCAAAGTAAGTACATATGTAAAACACAGTACATGTGAGAGTTGACATATATAAATAACTGTGCATAAGAGCCAGTGAATGTGTGAGTGGCTGTATGGATCATTGTGAATTTGTATCAGGGATTGTATAAGAGAGTAAATATGTGTTAGTATATGTTTGAATAAGTAAAGTTTGTATAACTGTATAGTTGAGGAAATGGAGGTGTGATTGATTCTTTGCATGACTGACTAGGTGTGTGAGTAACTCCATGGATGAGTGACAGTCTGTGAGTGTCTGTTTACACTGATTGTATCTAAGGTTATATTAGACTCTGAAGAGGTTCATCGTATTATCACATGAATGATATCATCAGTGATGTGATCAGTAATGTCAAATGAGATGTCATCAGTTACAGGTAGGAATTAATGCCAGCGCAAGGGCGCGAGCTGCGAACAGAGTCCCTTTCCTGCCAGACGTGTTTCGGGCCAACGCCCTCTTCAGTGGCAGCACATGTGACATGACGGCAGCTGCAGGCACCAGTAAATACCCTCAGTGATTATGCACAGGTGTAAAACCTGAAGCAATGCTTTCTGGGACTGGTGGTTCGATAAAACCCAAGTGGGTCGCTGCCGCCATTCGCATGCAAAAAAAGTTTTAAAGGGATTGCCAATGTCCCCACAAGCACCCCGCAAGTAAAGGCACCTCCTGTACCACAACAAGCTGCCCAAATGAGGCAGCCGTGGACCCGCAGTTTGTCCGCGGATGTGCAAACCCGCGACCGTGGCCGGCCGCTAACAAATGGAAGAAAAGGTTGCCACCTAGGTGGGAATGCACTTACAGGTAGGAATTAATGCCAGCGCAAGGGCGCGAGCTGCGAACAGAGTCCCTTTCCTGCCAGACGCGTTTCGGGCCAACGCCCTCTTCAGTGGCAGCACATGTGACATGACGGCAGCTGCAGGCACCAGTAAATACCCTCAGTGATTATGCACAGGTGTAAAACCTGAAGCAATGCTTTCTGGGACTGGTGGTTCGATAAAACCCAAGTGGGTCGCTGCCGCCATTCGCATGCAAAAAAAGTTTTAAAGGGATTGCCAATGTCCCCGCAAGCACCCCGCAAGTAAAGGCACCTCCTGTACCACAACAAGCTGCCCAAATGAGGCAGCCGTGGACCCGCAGTTTGTCCGCGGATGTGCAAACCCGCGACCGTGGCCGGCCGCTAACAAATGGAAGAAAAGGTTGCCACCTAGGTGGGAATGCACTTACAGGTAGGAATTAATGCCAGCGCAAGGGCGCGAGCTGCGAACAGAGTCCCTTTCCTGCCAGACGCGTTCCGGGCCAATGCCCTCTTCAGTGGCAGCGCATGTGACATGACGGCAGCTGCAGGCACCAGTAAATACCCTCAGTGATTATGCACAAGTGTAAAACCTGAAGCAATGCTTTCTGGGACTGGTGGTTCGATAAAACCCAAGTGGGTCGCTGCCGCCATTCGCATGCAAAAAAAGTTTTAAAGGGATTGCCAATGTCCCCGCAAGCACCCCGCAAGTAAAGGCACCTCCTGTACCACAACAAGCTGCCCAAATGAGGCAGCCGTGGACCCGCAGTTTGTCCGCGGATGTGCAAACCCGCGACCGTGGCCGGCCGCTAACAAATGGAAGAAAAGGTTGCCACCTAGGTGGGAATGCACTTACAGGTAGGAATTAATGCCAGCGCAAGGGCGCGAGCTGCGAACAGAGTCCCTTTCCTGCCAGACGCGTTTCGGGCCAACGCCCTCTTCAGTGGCAGCACATGTGACATGACGGCAGCTGCAGGCACCAGTAAATACCCTCAGTGATTATGCACAGGTGTAAAACCTGAAGCAATGCTTTCTGGGACTGGTGGTTCGATAAAACCCAAGTGGGTCGCTGCCGCCATTCGCATGCAAAAAAAGTTTTAAAGGGATTGCCAATGTCCCCGCAAGTAAAGGCACCTCCTGTACCACAACAAGCTGCCCAAATGAGGCAGCCGTGGACCCGCAGTTTGTCCGCGGAAGTGCAAACCCGCGACCGTGGCCGGCCGCTAACAAATGGAAGAAAAGGTTGCCACCTAGGTGGGAATGCACTTACAGGTAGGAATTAATGCCAGCGCAAGGGCGCGAGCTGCGAACAGAGTCCCTTTCCTGCCAGACGCGTTTCGGGCCAACGCCCTCCTCAGTGGCAGCACATGTGACATGACGGCAGCTGCAGGCACCAGTAAATACCCTCAGTGATTATGCACAGGTGTAAAACCTGAAGCAATGCTTTCTGGGACTGGTGGTTCGATAAAACCCAAGTGGGTCGCTGCCGCCATTCGCATGCAAAAAAAGTTTTAAAGGGATTGCCAATGTCCCCGCAAGCACCCCGCAAGTAAAGGCACCTCCTTTACCACAACAAGCTGCCCAAAACTTTGTTTGCATGCGAATGGCGGCAGCGACCCACTTGGGTTTTATCGAACCACCAGTCCCAGAAAGCATTGCTTCAGGTTTTACACCTGTGCATAATCACTGAGGGTATTTACTGGTGCCTGCAGCTGCCGTCATGTCACATGTGCTGCCACTGAAGAGGGCGTTGGCCCGAAACGCGTCTGGCAGGAAAGGGACTCTGTTCGCAGCTCGCGCCCTTGCGCTGGCATTAATTCCTACCTGTAAGTGCATTCCCACCTAGGTGGCAACCTTTTCTTCCATTTGTTAGCGGCCGGCCACGGTCGCGGGTTTGCACATCCGCGGACAAACTGCGGGTCCACGGCTGCCTCATTTGGGCAGCTTGTTGTTTTACAGGAGGTGCCTTTACTTGCGGGGTGCTTGCGGGGACATTGGCAATCCCTTTAAAACTTTTTTTGCATGCGAATGGCAGCAGCGACCCACTTGGGTTTTATCGAACCACCAGTCCCAGAAAGCATTGCTTCAGGTTTTACACCTGTGCATAATCACTGAGGGTATTTACTGGTGCCTGCAGCTGCCGTCATGTCACATGTGCTGCCACTGAAGAGGGCGTTGGCCCGAAACGCGTCTGTCAGGAAAGGGACTCTGTTCGCAGCTCGCGCCCTTGCGCTGGCATTAATTCCTACCTGTAAGTGCATTCCCACCTAGGTGGCAACCTTTTCTTCCATTTGTTAGCGGCCGGCCATGGTCGCGGGTTTGCACATCCGCGGACAAACTGCGGGTCCACGGCTGCCTCATTTGGGCAGCTTGTTGTGGTACAGGAGGTGCCTTTACTTGCGGGGTGCTTGCGGGGACATTGGCAATCCCTTTAAAACTTTTTTTGCATGCGAATGGCGGCAGCGACCCACTTGGGTTTTATCGAACCACCAGTCCCAGAAAGCATTGCTTCAGGTTTTACACCTGTGCATAATCACTGAGGGTATTTACTGGTGCCTGCAGCTGCCGTCATGTCACATGTGCTGCCACTGAAGAGGGCGTTGGCCCGAAACGCGTCTGGCAGGAAAGGGACTCTGTTCGCAGCTCGCGCCCTTGCGCTGGCATTAATTCCTACCTGTAAGTGCATTCCCACCTAGGTGGCAACCTTTTCTTCCATTTGTTAGCGGCCAGCCACGGTCGCGGGTTTGCACATCCGCGGACAAACTGCGGGTCCACGGCTGCCTCATTTGGGCAGCTTGTTGTGGTACAGGAGGTGCCTTTACTTGCGGGGTGCTTGCGGGGACATTGGCAATCCCTTTAAAACTTTTTTTGCATGCGAATGGCGGCAGCGACCCACTTGGGTTTTATCGAACCACCAGTCCCAGAAAGCATTGCTTCAGGTTTTACACCTGTGCATAATCACTGAGGGTATTTACTGGTGCCTGCAGCTGCCGTCATGTCACATGTGCTGCCACTGAAGAGGGCGTTGGCCCGAAACGGGTCTGGCAGGAAAGGGACTCTGTTCGCAGCTCGCGCCCTTGCGCTGGCATTAATTCCTACCTGTAAGTGCATTCCCACCTAGGTGGCAACCTTTTCTTCCATTTGTTAGCGGCCGGCCATGGTCGCGGGTTTGCACATCCGCGGACAAACTGCGGGTCCACGGCTGCCTCATTTGGGCAGCTTGTTGTGGTACAGGAGGTGCCTTTACTTGCGGGGTGCTTGCGGGGACATTGGCAATCCCTTTAAAACTTTTTTTGCATGCGAATGGCGGCAGCGACCCACTTGGGTTTTATCGAACCACCAGTCCCAGAAAGCATTGCTTCAGGTTTTACACCTGTGCATAATCACTGAGGGTATTTACTGGTGCCTGCAGCTGCCGTCATGTCACATGTGCTGCCACTGAAGAGGGCGTTGGCCCGAAACGCGTCTGGCAGGAAAGGGACTCTGTTCGCAGCTCGCGCCCTTGCGCTGGCATTAATTCCTACCTGTAAGTGCATTCCCACCTAGGTGGCAACCTTTTCTTCCATATATATATATATATATATATATATATATATATATATATATATATATATATATATATATATATATATATATATATTCCAAGGATTTGGGTGTCGGCGCAGCATGGTTGCTTCAATTATGGAGGGGACACTGCATACCAGGGCACACTAAAGTGCTTGTAATGTCACAGTGGACTTACAATTATGACTGTGACTCTGCCAAAATTAGAGATTGAAACGGAACTCACTGCGAGTAATTACTTGCATATAAACACTAACAGTCCCAGAAATCATTGTGAAGGAGTCACGTGCCACACATGCGGACTCACACCTGCCACTAATTTCTACTAAAGAGGGAGGCAGACTGGGACAGAACACTTCTACAATACCGCTGTTTCATCTCAGCCCAGGAAGAAGATGTGAATGACATTGAAACACGTTGGCAAGCAGAGAGGAAAAAACGGATGCTGTATCACCCTCTGAACTGCATAATAAAGGATAATTCCTACCTACTGTGAGTGCTTCTGTTGCTGCCAGAGCCATTGGATTATAATATATATATATATATATATAGGTCAATCTCTGCTCCAAAGGCTGCGACCACAGAAAGATACGGACCACCACACAACTCTTCGAGTGTTCACAGCATAGGTTTATTATCCATTGACAGTTAAGATAGGCATGATGCGTTTCGGGCAGGAACTGCCCTTGATCACATATATATATAAAACCCATTTTAAAACACATATATTTCCAGAATTCCTATTAGTTGTTGTGTACCTGACCAATATGTGATCCCTATAGAGTTGCAGGTAATTTGTTGCTACTATTTCCTTGTTAGAATGTTTAAAGGCAAGTAAATAAATCCTCTGTAATGTTGAGACCTGACGGTTGTTTTGTATTTAGTTCTAATATATATCGGGTCTCAAGGCGGCGTAATTTCTCCTCTCTATTTCCGCCTCTTCTTCTTGCAGGGACACAATCAATGACAAAATACTTGAGCTCTCTACTTTTAGAGTCATGGTTTGCTTTAAAATGTCTTGCAACCGGATATGTATTATCTCAAATATTTATTGCTCTAAGGTGTTGTAAGATTCTTTTGTGGACAGGGAGCTTAGTGCTCCCCACATAGAGCAAATTGCACGGGCAGGACAATACATAAACTGCATACTCAGTTTTACATGTAAGTAGCCTGTTAATTTTATGTTCCTTTAAGTCAAAAGGTGAGAAGTAAGTAGTTCTATTCTCACTTTGTAAACAGGCTTTACAATATTTACAGTAAAAAAGCCTATGTGGGTTTGTAACCAGCTTGATGACTCAATGACTTGTGGACTAGTTTTTATGAGCTCATCTTTCATTGATTGTCCTCTGCTATAGGGTATCAAGGATCTTTTAGGTAGTCCTGCACCTATTATTGGATCACTTAAGATTATGAGCCAATTCTTGTTAATGATGGATTTAATTTTCTTGTGTGGTGCGCTGTATTGGACAATGATTCTAAACTCCTTATTGGTTTCTATATTGTCAGTATTTAGAGTATTGATGTTATCTCCTGCCGCCAACAGATCTGACTTTTTTTTCTGCATGGATTTAGCAATAGCAGCATCAATTATTTTATCTGAGTAGCCCCTTTCTTTAAATCTTTCTTTACTCTCCTTCTGGGCTATTTTGAGGTCATTTTCTCTGCTATGAATGTGTTTCAACCTCAACATCTCTCCATATGGAATGCTGTTAGCTAAGTGTTTTACATGCAAACTGTTGGCATGTAGTGTAGAATTCCCTGCCGTTGATTTGCGGTGGAGCCTTGTTTCAATTTTATTCTGTACAATGAAAACCTCTGTATCTAGAAAAGTCACTGCTGTAGAACTAATATTGGCAGTGAAGTTCAGGTTAAGATTGTTGACATTAATATCCTGCACAAACTTCTCTGCTGACTCCATATTACCGACCCATATTACAAATAAATCGTCTATGAAACGAAGCCAGGTCTTTACCTTGGAAGTTATTATTTCTGCGTGTTCCGTCATGAGGACCAGCTCCTCCCACCAGCCCATGTGAAGACACGCATAACTGGGGGAGAAGCTGGCCCCCATGGCAACACCGCCTAATTGTCTGCACAAAGATTATTGAACATAAAAACATTGTTGCTTAGGCAAAACTCCACCATTTCCAACAACATTTATTTTTGTTTAGGCATGTTTCCCAAGGATTTTTCCAAATAAAAGTCAAGTGCTCTAAGGCCATCCGAGTGTACAATGCTAGTGTATAGAGAACTGACATCTAAAGCTATCAGTAGGTAGTTCTTTTCCCAGTTGATATTCTCTATTTTGTGCAAGAAGTCACTGGTGTCACTTACATAAGATGGCAGAGTTTTTACATGACTCGGCAAAAATAAATCAACGTACTGAGACGTATGTTCAAGACCTCCCTTCCTTGCCGAGATGATAGGCCGGGCGGATTTTTGGCATCTTTGTGCAATTTTGGTAAAAAGTATATTGTCGGTACTACAGGGAAGTTGTTTTTAAGGAATTTGTACTCTTGTCCGGTGATAAGCCCTTCTGATCTCCAATTTGACAATTTTTTATTAAAGTTAGAGTACATAGTTTTTAGTTCTGTTCCAGTGTATCTGGTGTAACAAGATTTATTGTTTAGTTGATTATGAGCTTCCTTAGTATACATATCTCTATGCATTAGGACAATATTTCCCCCTTTATCTGATGCTCGAATAATCACCTTGTTGTTTTTCTTCAGTTTTGTTATCAAGGTGTTGTATTATGCTTTTTCTTTATTGTATTTTGCTTTACCTCTGTGGGTTTTGATGTTTAAATCCTTTAATTGATTGGTCACTTGATCATGAAAAAGGTCAATTGCGTCTTTCAACATGATCGGATTCAATGTTGATTTTGGTCTAAATCCGGTTAGTGGCTGATTCGCTTGGAATGTTACTTGGTCAATATCCACATTTGTTGGCCTTGCCTGACTTGTTGGTACTCCAGTGTCACTCATGGACTCTGCATCCCATAAATCATGTATTTCATTGACAAGTAATTCAGTGGTTTGAGTATTTTCAGTGATATTTGCATTTTCATTCATTTGCGATGGTGTTTGGTCCTTCATGTTTTTGTTTAGAGCATAGTATTTTTTCAATTTTAGCTTTTGCATGCTTTTGAATATGTCCAGTCTGGTATTTACATAGTTGAAATTTCTTGTGGGGCAATAGGTGAAACCCAGACTCAAAATTTCTTTTTCTTCGTTGTTGAGTTCCAAATCGGACAGATTTACAATGGTTTTGTTTGGACTTGGGGCAGCTCTTATTTCCCCTTTCTCCAACCGCCTCTCCTTTTGCGCGTTGTTCCGGTTTCGGTTTGCTTTCCGCCGTTGTCCCCGCTTCCAGTTTTTGTTGTGCCATAGTTTGCCCTCTGTGTCCGAGGGCGGAGGGTTTGCCTTCTGTCCTCGCAAAAAAGGGCTAGCTCCTCATCCAGTGTACGTTTGGGTATTGCTTCCCGAGCTTGCCCTTGGTGTTCTGAGTCACTGTCAGGAATTGAACTCGATTCAGATAGTGAGGTGCCTGGCAAAATTGTATCTGTTCTCGCCCCTTTGGATTTTGCAATTGTCGCTTTGGTGATATACTTGTTTGTTCTCAAAGCCTCATATTTTTTTGAAAAGGTAAATATCTGGCCCATATCATAGTCCGTTTTATCGCAAAAGAATTTATATGTTTTACGCTCTTTTATTTTGTCTTCCTCCTTTTTGAATCTTGTCACCATTTCCTGACGTAATTTTTGTTTTTCATCTTCTTGGTCAATTGTTTAAATTTCTTCATTTATTTTTTCAATCTCTTCCAGTAGTGCAGTTCTATCGATATCTGCATACTTGATCAAGATTTGCATTAGGCGTTTGGAGGAGTCAAGATTACATTCAACCCATTCACGCATCATTAAAGGATTGGGCGCCTCATAACTAGGTGCAAGGAGGATACGTAGTCCACGAGGGACTCTTTCCACATCCAAATACATTCTTAAGGAGCGGGATTCCCACCATTTACTTTGTTCAGCACAACTCTTTTTTTCTAATAGTTTGAATTTATCCTTCAGTGTGGTGTTTGTTTCTTTGTTTTTATCAGTAACATTGTTGACCTTATCTGGTTCTGCTCTCGTCACTTTAAATATCAATAATGCTGCTGTTTCGCGTGCTTTAACTGTGTATATATATATTAGCATATTTTTACGTTTTTCTGCCCATAAGGTAAAATTACACTGAGGATTTCAAGGAAAATAAAGTTTTATTTGACTGACACGTTTCAACCACACGGTCTTTGTCAAAGTCACTTCATAACCCGGAAGTGGCTGTGTTTAAACACACTCTAAAAAAAATGAGTAGAATTAGAAAACATATGCAAGTGTCAGAGTCTTAATACATATGAAAACAGACTCTCATCACATTATCCACATTTCATAAACATTTCAGAATTAACACAAAACATAATTCCATGATTTAAAAATTGCATTGAAACGCAAAACAACAATAATGCATATTGTATGTCATGTGCGTGAATGTCCCAATTAAACACCACATAGTTTACAAGCCGGTCTCGCGCTGTTGAAATGAGGCATCTGGCTACAAATCAAACGCCGATTCCTACTATCATGACCTCATCGTTCTGCCGTCGCGTGTAGGGAAAATAGGAAGCTGGAATTGCTTCCAATGTGTCATAGTGATCCACAAATCATGTACGTTTGTGCAGAGATAAGTGGTGGCAATGTAATGGGAAGGCAAGTGCCTATGTACCCCAGATATGCCTCTTTCTGTCTTCTAAATTAGATAGCTCACCCTGTGGCAATACGCTCATGTCGTATATATTGCCCTGTGGCTCTGCGCTGCTGCCGGCCACTTGTGTGCTGGTCTAGTGACCCTTTCTGGTGTAAAAAAAGGGGGGAAAAACCCCGCCAATATGAAAAGAGAATACTTCCACAAAAAGGAAGAAACAAAACACACCAACATTACCCCACCCTAGGTGCTATAAAAAGAGAGGTGTGTGGGTGTAAAGCACTAATGTTGAAAGCAGCCACTTTGTTCGAGTGACACTCATGTATCCCACATAACAGTCGAGATGGACACTGAGCTAATGGGGAGGAAGGAGAAAAAGAAGCAGCAGAAAAATGTGTTAACTTCCTGAGAGATAACAGTACATACAGTGTCCAAAAGCCTTGCAAGGGCACCACGGGTATATAGTATCTTCTCTACCCTAGATGCATATGAAGGTCTTCCTCCTGGTTGAGGCCTCCAGGGATCCTGCTCTGCAGGCGGATAATGTACTTGGATTCCAGGTGTCACAGGCTGCGTTTGCGATCTCTTCCCGGGGTTTGGCTGGAATCCTGTCAATGCCAAAATAAGATTTTATAGAACTTATCTCAGTAATATTCCTGTGCTCCAGGTCACAGTGCTTAGCTACAGTGTTAGTCAGGTCTCTATTCCTGATGGCGTGCAGATGTTCTAAAAATCGTTTTTTCACTGGGAAGATTGTACTACCAACGTAGCGCAAAGCACAAATACAAATCAGGACATAAACTACAAAATCTGTGTTGCATTTGATAAAGCTTCATATTATTTCACTTTTACCTGTTGGCAATTTGTATTTCTTAACATTGCAACTGTTGCTGCAGGCCGCACTTGTGGAAACCCGAGAGTTCCCTCAACCATGTTCCTGGGTCCTACTGCTACATGACAGGTGACTGTGTACCAGTGTGTGTCCTGTAGTGAGTCACATTTATAATAGGTGATGTATTGCCTCATGCGAACCAACTTATCTATCACCACATCTTGTCTAGCTAGATGCCAATGTCTGCATATTATGTTTTGAAATGCTTGTGAGGCGTTGTTAAAAGTGGTTATAAGTCTCACCTCCTGTTTGGTCTTGTTTCTTGTCTTAGGTCGAAGGAAGCTATTCCTATATCTCTTTTGGACGCTTTTTCTACCGCTGCTCTGATGGTTTTGCCTGTGTAGCCCCATGTTTTAAACCGGCCCAGCATATTCTTCTGTTCCCTAGAATAAGCCTCTGGGGAACTACAATTGTGCCTTGCCCTGAGGAGCTCACCATAAGGGATGCTCCTCTTCAAACCATCCAGATGGTGACTTCGGGCATGTAGTAAGCTGTTCCCGGCATTAGCCTTTCTGAACAAACTGGTGTGTAATATGTCATCTTTGACCATCACCAAAACATCAAGGAACTCAAAGGTGGCGGCGTGAATCTTACTGGTAAATCTGAGATTTAAAGTGTTGCCTGATAACCCTGTGATAACATTATGTAACAAATCCTGTGGACCCTCCCATATCAGAATTATTTTGTCAATGTAGCAGGTCCACAGGATAAGGTTGTCCATGTAAGATTCATTATCCCTGTGCCAAAGTTGCTCCTCCTCCCACCATCAAATGAACATACAGGTGTAGCTGAGAGTGAAGCAGCTTCCCATCGCAGTGTATTGCTTGTACCACTTATCCTCAAAGAGGAAACAGTTGTTATTTAAACAAAATTGTAACATGTCTAGTAATAACATAGTATGGTCATACATAGAGAGGGGCCTGTCTCGGAAGAAGTACTTGCAGGCCTCAAGACTCAGACTATGTTCAATACAAGTGTACAAAGACACTACATCAACCTTGGCCAAAATATACGAATCCTTCCAAAGGATTGCCTGTATTTTTTAAAGGAAATCCATGGTGTCTCTGCAATACGAGGGCAAATTAATCACATATTGGCACAGGAAGTAGTCCACGTAAATGGAGGAGTTCTCTAAAAGACTCTGGTTGGCAGAAATGATTGGTCTGCCTGGTGGTTCTGTTGCATGTTTGTGTAACTTAGGGAGCATGTAAAACACTGGGATTGCAGGTTTCTACACCAGAAGGAAAAGAAATGCGTTTTGGCTCAAAATACCCTGCCTGTGCTACATATCCAGCAATTTATGGTATTCCAAAAAGGTCTTGTTGTATTCCATTAAGCTAGATCTCAGATAGCTCCCTGAGTACTCTGATGTCTGGCCTCCATCCTGTAATTGTTAATATTCCACAGGACGACATTGCCCCCTTTGTCCGAGGGCTTCATTACAAAGTTGTCTGCTTTACGGAGCGACTGTAGTCCTATCCTTTGAGCTGGTGTTAGGTTTGTGGCAAAC
Source organism: Lissotriton vulgaris (assembly GCF_964263255.1). Lineage (NCBI taxonomy): Eukaryota > Metazoa > Chordata > Amphibia > Caudata > Salamandridae > Lissotriton > Lissotriton vulgaris. The sequence continues at coordinate 924,798,566 of NC_141689.1, read as the reverse complement.
TGGTTGCTCTGCTTCTTCCACAGTTCCATCAGGTCAAACAATACTGTCTCATGGTGTGTGTCAATGCCAACATGTAGGGTTATCGGGTTAAACTTGGATTTAGGCCTGAAATCACTCCTAAACCTGCGGTCTGTTATGATAACCCTGCTGGCCAAAAGTTCACGGTCCATCACCCAGTCCCTCGTGCCCAACTCAATCTCTCTAAGTATGGCAAGTGTCTCAATGTCAGCAATGGAAAGTGGGTCTATCTCGGGGTCTCCAGAGATAGGTGGTTGGGACCTAGGGGAAAAACTCTGTTTCAGAGTGTGGACTTTCAGCAGCTTAAGCTTCCTTATAAACAGGAAAATGTCAATTCTAGCTCTGGGAAAATTTAAATTAGCAGTGGGGCAGAAAGACACAAGTGTTTTATTTATATATATATATATATGTATATATATATGTATATATATGTATATATATATATATATATATTTATTTATATATATATATATATATATATATATATATATATATATATATATATATATATATATATATATATATATATATATATATATATTCGCTGAAAAATCCATAAGTTTCACACCAGTTATAGTTAGCTGGAAATTTTACTGACATAAAACCATTGAAATTCCCACGTTATAGTTAGTTGGACTCACTATAACTTGCGCGCCTGCAATGCACTGCTGATGACTTCACATATTACATCACTCATGACATGGTCAGTGACATCACTCATGACATCACTGATGACACCATCCAGTGAATGTGTGTCTTTCTGACAAATAAATATGTTTTGTATATGTATTTGTAAAGTACGATGAAAGAATAAATGGTTAAATAAGTGTTTAAATGGATGTTTGTTTTTAAAAGAATTGATTGGTTAACAGCCTTATTAAGTGTATATTAGTGAATACATATTTTAGCAAGTAACTTTTAAATATTGAAATGTATGTATCAGTGTTTCACTTTGTGTATAAGTGGCTGTATGGGTTGGTGACTGACTCACTGTTTGTATGTGTTTTGAAGACAGCATATGTACAGGACTGTATGGATGGATGAGTGTGTATATGTGTATGTTAGTGAGTAAACGACTGTCTCACTATTGTCTTTTTCAGTAACAACATATGTTTTAATCTAGTATATGTGAGTATTGATTTATAAAAGTGAGTATATGTGAGAGTGAGAGATTATAAGAGTTCCTGTTTAAATAAGTATGTGTTTATATAAGTGATTGTTTAAGAGAGTAAGTATGTGTAAGTATTCTTAGAAGTAAAGTGGTAGTGTGTGTATTGCTGTATATGCAAATAAATGGATGTTCAATAGTTTTTTTGCATGTGTGAATATGTGTGTGAGTAACTTTTGGATGACTGTCGAAGTGTAACAGGATGTATAGGTGTATCACTACATATAATGAGTGAATATATGTATGAGTGACTATATAGAACTGTTGGTGAATGCGTGGATGTGTATATAGATGGTGGAATTACTGAATTGTTTGTTGTAACTGGTATGGTATCTCCATTTTTTAGAAAATGTTAAATACTATTTTTGAATATGTGTTTCAAGGCTTACATTACACTGAAAGGAGGTCTCTCACTCTGTCACAAGGATGGTGTCATCAGTGATGTCATGAGTGATGTCACTGACCATGTCATGAGTGATGTAATATGTGACGTCATCAGCAGTGCATTGCAGGCGCGCAAGTTATAGTGAGTCCAACTAACTATAACGTGGGAATTTCAATGGTTTTATGTCAGTAAAATTTCCAGCTAACTATAACTGGTGTGAAACCTATGGTTTTTTCAGTGAATTTAATAGGTTTTTTAAATGCTAATTCCTAACTATAACTGGTGTGAAACCTATGGTTTTTTCAGTGAATTTCATAGTTTTTTTAAATGCTAATTCCTTTCTATATCGAGTTTCTAACCTATGTTTTTTTTTACAATTTGCTGTTTTGTGTAAGTATTAATTTTTAATTTTTTTTTTAATCATTTTTTCCTGGGGCGCTCTGGGTGCGCGCTCCGGTAAGCTCTCCGGTAAGCTCTCCGGAACCCAGAGCGCTACTTTCGTTCGTGGAAAAAATATGAATGAAAAGTTAATAAAAACGCAAAACATTTCGTACCATACAAATAAAAGCAGTTTTTTTAATAAGGAAATGAAAATGATTTTGCATTTCCGTAAAACTATGATGATGTCACTTCAGCGCGCAACGTAAGCGCCCCCGGAAGCGCCTACGTTCGCGCCGCGTATGCGCCCCTGGAAGCGCCTATGTTCCCACCGCGTATGCGCCCCCGGAAGCGCCTACGTTCACGCCGCATATGCGCCCCCCCGAAGCGCCTACATTCGCACCGCGTATGCTCCCCGGAAGCGCTCCGGTGCGCACAGCATCAGGGCGTCAAGTCATGTGACCTTAAAATAACACTTTTCATTGGTTGCTAACAGGTTTTTTTTACAAAGAATGAAATCCCCACCCATTTCCTTCACTTCTTCTTTCACTTTTGTGACTGCAAGACCTGCCTTTTTGCTCCTGGATCTTTCTTGGTTAACCATGGCTGCCAGAGAATCCAGCAGTGATGAAAGAACCTGAATTCATCAATGAAGAGGCTCCTCAAAGAAAGGTGAAGGAACATTTTATTTGGAAATTTTTTAAAATACCACCTAACCAAAAAAAGGTGAATGCTCCAAAAGTGGAGTGCAGGATCTGCAAAGAAGTCCTGTCACGGGGTAACCCCTTAAAAAAATACTCATTTGGAAACTTCACTATGATCCGGCATGTGGAGAGAAAGCACCCCCAGAATTTTGCCCGGGAAAGTGTCAGGGCTCTGGCACAAGGGGTTCCCAGTGATGGGGCCTCTACATCCACCGGAGGAGCAACTACTTCTGGGAGGGGGCAATCGCAGGAGCTCGTGCCAAACATTCAACCTGCTTTTAACCATGGTGCCCTCAGATGCAGATACTGCAATCAACTGCTTACCTTTGGGGAACAAAGTGTCCAGCTCATGGTTCGAGCATTGGAAAACCATCGCTGCCCTTCCCACCCCTAATTTTTTTTGTTCTTTTTGCTCCTGTTGAGCAGTTTCTATTCCCTGTTTTTGTTCCTGTTTTGAAAAAAGAAGAAAACAAAAAGTACTTTTCAGAACTACCTCCAATTCTCATCAAAGAGCTATATTCTTAAAAAAATTAAAAAGAGTAAGTGAAATGGAGTGCATTGATAATGGAAAGGAAAATGAGTAAGAAAGAACAGAAAGGTATGAGAGGAGAAAGGAAGTGAAGTAGGGAGACTGAAAGAAGGTGAATGTTGGGAAGAAAAGTAAGGAGAAGAAGAGTGAATATAGGGAATGTTGATATTCAAAGAAAATGATGAAAAGAAATGGGGGTGTGGAAGGGTAAGAAAAGATACATTGCTGGAGTTGAAGGCTGAAGGCCTCATTTATGAAGCCATGCGTCACCTTAACACCACCAGAGCATCACTTTTTGTGACGCATCAGTCCAGTAAAAACTGCACCTTATTTATTCATATTTACAAAGTGGCGCATCTAGGTAGATGCGTCACTTTGTAAGCCCCTGTGCCACATTATTCCTACGTCAGGTGTAATGTATGCAAAAGGGACGTATTGACGCAAGAAAGGGTCGTAGAGATGACGCAGTGAAATCTATGAGATATCACTGCGTCACTTTTATGACTACGTACTGCGTCCAAATCTTACGCCTGTTTCACAGCAAGCGTGCAGGCCCTTTCACACGGGGCTTGGCCCCATGTGAAAGGATACATTGCTGGAGTTGCTTCATTTTTGTGACACACTCCAGCAATGCTTCACTTTTGCGCTTACAGATACGTCTGAAATACTAGATGCGTCACTTTTTAAATATAGCGCAACGAGGCACTGGAGTGCGTCCCAAAAGTGACGCAACTCCAGTAATGCGTCCTTTCACATAGGAAAAGCACCATGTGAAAGGTCTTGCGTCAGTCTTACACCTGCTGTGAGGCAGGCGCAAGATTTTGACGCAACAGCATCCTAAAAGTGACGCAGTGAAATCTCATAGATTTCACTGCGTCACTATTACGAAGATTTTTGCGGGGGAACGCCCCCTCTGCATACATTATACCTGACGCAGGTATAATGTGGCGCAGGGTTTTAAAAATTGACCCATCTACCTAGATGCGCCACTTTTTAAATATAGCGCAACGAGGCGCTGGAGTGCGTCACAAAAGTGACGCAACTCCAGTAATGCGTCCTTTCACATGGGGAAAGCACCATGTGAAAGGTCTTACGTCAGTCTTACACCTGCTGTGAGGCAGGCTCAAGATTTTGACGCAACAGCATCCTAAAAGTGACGCAGTGAAATCTCATAGATTTCACTGCGTCACTATTACGAAGCTTTTTGCGGGGGAACGCCCCCTCTGCATACATTATACCTGACGCAGGTATAATGTGGCGCAGGGTTTTAAAAAGTGACCCATCTACCTGGATGCGTCACTTTTTAAATATAGCACAACGAGGTGCTGGAGTGCGTCACAAAAGTGACGCAACTCCAGTAATGCGTCCTTTCACATGGGGAAAGCACCATGTGAAAGGTCTTGAGTCAGTCTTACACCTGCTGTGAGGCAGGCGCAAGATTTTGACGAACAGCATCCTAAAAGTGACGCAGTGAAATCTCAAAGATTTCACTGCGTCACTATTACGAAGCTTTTTGCAGGGGGAACGCCCCCTCTGCATACATTATACCTGACGCAGGTATAATGTGGTGCAGGGTTTAAAAAGTGACCCATCTACCTAGATGCGTCACTTTTTAAATATAGCGCAACGAGGTGCATTTTTTTACACCGCTGGTGCGTCACAAAAAGTGACGCATAGGCGGCGCAAAACTGTCGCAAGGCCTTCATAAATAAGGCCCTGGATTTTCCCCGTGCTTCGCTCCCCGGTGCGCTTCCAAGTGCGCGTACCGGGCACTCCCCCCGCGCAAATCGAATTTTTTTTTTTTTTTAAATGCCCCGCGGGACCCCATTTTAGCCCCCACATCAAACCTAGGGGGTCAGGAGGGGGTCTACCCTGCCCCCTTATAGTCATTTCTCCCTTTTTTTTATGTCACCTCTTGTGTCTCGATCCTACCGAGACACAAGATGGCGGCCGCTCCGGACTGTTTCGAATGTTTACAGACACCCGTGAGCCAATCAGCTTTCCGCGCGCAAGTCGCGTGTCGTGCCTGGTGCGCTCCCCGGTGCGCACACCGGAGCGCGCCTATAGAGATATATATTTTTTTGAACCTAAATTACTCAAAATTCACTGGAGCACATATCTTGAGACATAGCAAAGGCACATTGGGCTACCAGTCCATACAATTTTGCCAAGTTTGGTGGAAATCCATTCAGCCGTTCGGGCTAAAAGTGAAATCGACCGCCCTAAGGAAATTAACATGGGGAAAACGCGTTTTGGGACCCCCCTTTTATCTCAGCCCCCGCTTGATTAATCCCCCCCCCCCCAAACTTTCAGGGAAGGACCGGAACGCCGCGAGGCCATTTTGAGGAAATTTTCAATCAGATTCGTCAACCGGCGCCAAAGTTATTCCAAATAGAATTTTGAGATTTAACATTGAAAAAAATCCTAACTATAACTACCTACTGGCGACTGCCAGTAGGTAATATATATATATATATATATATATATATGTATATATATATATATATATATATATATATAAAAATAAAGGTGGGTCAATATATTGACTACTTTTTACAGAGTATAGTTAAGTCCCCGCCTAGTTATGTTAAGGATACAGGTGATTTCCTTAAGAAAGTAGGTGATTTGGTTTGGACGGATGGCGTACATTTAATAACCCTTGATATAGAATCTCTATATACATGCATTGATCACACCCAGGGACTCAGAGCTGTAAAACATTTTTTAGACAGCAGATCCAGTGAATATTATGAACATAATAAAGCTGTTGTGGAGCTCATCAAATGGTGTCTCAACAACAACTTTTTTCTCTTCAACAATAAGATTTTTAAACAGCAAAGGGGAGTCGCTATGGGGGTCTGTTTCTCCCCCAGTTATGCTTGCTTGCATGTTGGCTGGTAGGAGGAACAGGTCCTCAAATGCAGGCACTTAGTGCCTTTTAGAAAACACGTTGATGCGTATTTCAGATACTTAGATGATGTGTTTATGTTATGGGGAGGCAATATAACTGAGGCTCAAGAATTTATTGATGATATCAATAGCAATTCCATGAATCTGACTTTTACCTCCCATATCCACAAAACACAAATTGAATTTCTTGACGTGAGGCGTCATGTCAATAATGGTAAGCTGGAAAGCACTCTCTACAGAAAGTCTACGTCTGGTAACATCACGTTGCATGCCAACAGTTCTCAGACTGAAACGCATCTGTAGCAACGAGGAAGGATTTGTAAGATGCCAAGATGAGATGCGAGGAAAGCTAAAAGCATGAGGCTGTAGTGGCAAAATCATTGGAGAGGCTGTTGAAAAAGCTAACAAACGTCCTAGACACACCCTCTTCCAGAATGAGAATACTGTACTAGTACCTGCTTCCATCACTGTGGCTGACAGTAGCGACACCCCAAGACTAATCACAACATTTTGTAAACAGGAGAGAAAAATTAGAGCCATTATTCAGAAACATTTTCCAATGGTGTTAACTGACAGCATTTTTTGTAATAGGTTGGCTGTGATCCCAACCATCACGTTCAGAAAAGGGAGATCTATGGGCATAGATCTCGATAAAAACTCCCCATAAACACGTAAATCTGCAACATGGCTACAACCAACCAGAGGGTTTAGAAGGTGCACAACATGTAGAGCATACAAGTTTGGTTGTAATAAAACAAGCTATCACACTCCTTTTGATGCTTCTCCGGTTCCCATCAAGGGTAGCTATAACTGTAAAACAGAGTATGCTGTATATGTTCTGACGTGCACCTGTCGCCTTAACTACATCGGGAGTATGAAGCTGCAGGTGCATGTCAGAATATTGCAGCATATTAGATCCATCCTACACAGTGATCCAGCCTACCCTGTGGCACGACATTTTAAGAGATGTCATGCAAATGATATCAATTGTCTAGCCTATTACGTAATTAGTGCCATACCGAAATCTAGAAGAGGTGGTAATAGGGAACGCTAACTCAGACAATTAGAAACAAAATGTATTCTTGAGCTTGATAGCAAGTGGCCACAGGGTTTGACTAACACAGAAGATATGTACATTTTTTTATGAATATACTGTGTTTATGTAGGATGTTGAGTTCAGATTGCCGCTAATATTACATACAAAACATTACATGAAATTCCCTTTTTTTTAAAACTTTTTAAGATCTGTTTTAAAGTATAATGAGGTTTTAGCAAGCAATTTTCTATTTAATATGGATTTTAATAGTATCTTCCCGGAAGGAATTTTGCTGTTGACAATATTAATATATGTTTGCTATGAAATTATGCTAAAATTGGTCTTTTTTGTACATAGCACTGCACTTTATATTTGCTTGTTTTGCACAGGTATGCCTTATATTGCACATTGGAGACAATCTGCGCTCCAAAATTCCATATCCACTCATGCACTTTATTCTGGAATCATATCCTGGGTTCATCCAGAGAGACATTTGTTGCTTACAAAAATGCCTTTTAACAAAAATAAAAGTAAGAATGAGAAAATTCATCATTCATGGATTGATCCTGTATATTTCATTTGGTGAAAAACATGTTATTTATGTATTTATACATTAATAGTTTGTATCAGTTTATACATATTTATTAATTTATATGCACTGATATGAAGACTGTAAATCGGCATTAGGGCCAGATGCATCAAAGGGTTTTGCCCATTCTGTGTCTATGGGAAAATGTGTTGATGCATATGGCCCATACTTTCTCAGAATGAATTATTTTAGTTTAAATACTTTGCAAATAGGCAATAGAGTTTTAAGTACAGTAGTTACAGCTGTTACAAAGGACAACACAATTTCAAACACAATGCAACATTGAGCTGAATGTGAATTTCTAGTTAAATGCAATTAGTTACTTTATGGATTACTTTTCTAACCACAGGACTGGATCCTAGATTCCGTCCTGGGACCTCTCCTGTAAACTGTTGAGTTAAATCATTTTGGTTACAGTGTTGATTATTAAGGAATATTATTGTATTTTAAAAGTTGTCACTTAGAAACTTTTGCACATAGAATTACCAATGTTATTCTATGGGAGGAAATTCAGTTAGCAAGTAAGTAGTGTTATTGTTACTTTTTCTAACTCAGTGGGAGATCCTGGATCCAGCACTGGTGCATCTCCTGTAAACAGTTGAAAGAATGCGTTTAAGTCATACAGGCGATTTTTAAGGAATATTTGTAGTTTATGAAAATAGACACTTTTAAACTTTTCTGGTGAAAACCAGACAATGGATTCCTATGGAAGGAAATACAAGTTACTGGTAAGTATGGTTAGAATTACTTTTCAGGGTCAGTGCTGGGCTAAAAGATGCAGCACTGAGTTCTCTCCTGATAACAGGTGAGTAAATCAGAATTCGTTCTTGATTTTAGGTGAATATTTAAAAGTTTCAGAACTCCACACTTAGAAGATTTTCCAAGTGAAACCAGTCAATGTTAGCCTATGGAAGGAAATTCAAGTTACTGGTAAGTATGGTTAGAATTACTTTTCAGGGTCAGTACTGTGCTTAAAGATGCAGCACTAAGGTCTCCCCTATTAACAGCTGAGTAAATCGGAATTCGCAGTTCGGCTGATTTTAGAGGAATATTTGTACGTTTCAAAAATCCACACTTAGAAACTTTTCTGGTGAAAACCACACAATGGATTCCTATGGAAGGAAATACAAGTTACAGGTAAGCACCCTTAGAAGACTTTTCAGGGTCAGTGCTGGGCTAAAAGATGCGTCACGGGGTTCTCTACTGATAACAGGTGAATAAATTGGAATTCGTAGTTCGGCTGATTTTAGAGGAATATTTGTACAATGGTGAAGGAAGGGGGTGGGGCCAACTAGCCCACCAGGTACTTCCAGTATGCGCCAGGGAGCTGCGTTGCAGAGACGTATTCAGAGGTCACACCCCTTTTTACAACACTCTGCAACACAGCTCCGTGGTGCTTACTGGAGGTACCTGGTGGGCTAGTTGGCCCCTAGGGGACCTCTGGATTGAAGATGAATTAATTCCCCAACTTAAAACACGCCACAGCAGTTTGCAATGGCAGGATGGGAGCCACAAGGCTCCTGCCCTGCCATTGCAAACAGCAGTGTCCCGGGGGTGGGCACCCCGGGACACAGCAGGAGCTGGCCCTGGCGGGTGGTGGTCCCCAGGGCCATGGAGACCTCCAGGAGGGGGGCCCCCACCCCCATTTGTTTGAAGCCAGGGGGTGGTGGTCCCTGGGGCTGGGGGCCTCAGAGCCCCCACACACACAATTTTTTGTAGCCCAGGGGGTGGCGGTCCCCGAGGCTAGGGGGGCACTGAGAGCCCCCCCTACCCAAATTGAATAAGCCCCGGGGCTGGCGGTCCCCCATAACAATTAAAACATTGCCCCCGGGATCTGGCCCACCTGGGGGAAAATATAGCAACGAAGCGTGGGAGTCTGCGCTTTTTTTTTAAAGTTCGGCCGAAATTCGCGCTGGGTGAGCGAATCTCGCCAATTTTTTAAAAAATAAAATGTTTTTTTGGCCCTGGGCAGGCCGAGGGGGTCTGGGTGTTTCTACCCTGCCCCCTTTTTCTTGTTTTGCGACGTTCTTTCTTTGGTTCCTTGCGCCAACCGAGGCACTAGATGACAGCCAATTAGCATGCAGCTCGTGCACGGCAGGGTGCGTGCAGGCTGCGCTTAGGGTAGGCGGATAGGTCCGTGGATCCACCGCGCCCATAGATATATAAATTACTTTAACTGTTATTTTCTCAGGAACTACTGAACGGATTTACACCAAATAAGCAAAAGGCACAAGTCTGAACCAAGGACTACCTCTTTGCCAAATTTGGTGAAATTCCGTTCAGCCGTTCGGGCTGTAGCCAAGGCTAAAGGTCCTATGTGAAATTGCATGGGGAAAACATGTTTTGGGACCCCCCTTTTTCTCGGCCCCGCTTGACCAATCACCCCCTAAACTTTCAGCGAAGGAGCGGAACTGAGCTGGCCAAAAGTTTGGTTAATTTCGAGAAGATTTATATATTGGCGCCAAAGTTATTCCAAATAGAATGTTGCGGATTGCCTATGCATAATAGGTCCTAACTATATCTACCTACGGGCGACCGCCAGTAGGTAATATACATATAGCAACAAGAATTACTTGAAAAGAAGAACAAAACCTTGTCTTGACAATATCTGAGATTTTAATTGTCAGCAATTAAAATCTCAGATATTGTCAAGACAAGGCTTCATCCTCCTTCTTTTCAAGGAATTCTTGTTGATTTATACCAGACCTTGCTTGGGTGGCCCGTGAAGGCGAAGCGCCCTCTGTTTTGGATCAGCGGGGGGCAAACACAAGCAAAGAGCAGTTTAATATGTATATATATATATATATATTTATATATTACCTACTGGCGGTTGCCATTAGGTAGTTATAGTTAGGACCTAGTTTCCATAGGAAATCCGCAACATTCAATTGGGAATACCTTTGGCACTGGTTGATGAATCTTCGCGAATTTCTCAAAGAAGATGGCCCGCTCCGCTCCGCTGCTTCCCTGAATGTTTTGGGGGGATTCATCAAGAGGGGGCTGAGAAAAAAGGGGGGTTTGAAAACGTGTTTCCTCATGTTATTTTCCATAGGACGATTAGACACGAACGGCTGAACGGAATTACAAGAAATTTGGCAAAATGGTAGAGTCTGATTCGCAGATCACGCTTTTGATTAAATGGTGTAAATCTCTCCAGTAGTTCCTGAGAAAATCAAAAGAAAAAATATATATATGTATAAGCGCGTACCGTACGCGTACCATACGAGTAAAAAAGGGTGTGGCCTCATTACACCTCTCTGCAATGCAGCCTGCTGGCGCATACTGGAGGTTCCAGGTGGGCTAGTTGGCCCGCATGGACCCCCAGTATGCAAGGGGAATTAGTTCCCCCTCTGCAAATGCGCCGGGGGCTGCATTGCAGAGAGGTGTAAAAAAGGGTGTGGCCTCATTACACCTCTCTGCAATGTAGCCCCCTGGCGCATACTAGAGGTTCCAGGTGGGCTAGTTGGCCCCCAGGGACCCCCAGTATGCAAGGGGAATTAGTTCACCCTCTGCAAACATGCCCAGGGGCTGCGTTGCAGAGAGGTGTAAAAAAGGGTGTGGTCTCATTACACCTCTCTGCAATGCAGCCCCCTGGCGCATACTGGAGGTTCCAGGTGGGCTAGTTGGCCCCCAGGGACCCCCAGTATGCAAGGGGAATTAGTTCCCCCTCTGCAAACGTGCCATAGGACTGCGTTGCAGAGAGGTGTAAAAACGTTTTTTTTTTAATTTATATTAAAAATATGTAATGTAATTTAAAAAATAAAATATCTAAAAATAAACAATTTAAAATAATGTAGTAAATCAGTATAAAAAAATATAACAATTAATAAAAATTAACTGAAAAAACCATAGGTTTCAGCCACGTTATAGTTAGGAATTACCATTTAAAAAACCTTTGAAATTCACTGTAAAAACCATAGGTTTTAGCCACGTTATAGTTAGGAATTAGCATTTTAAAAATCTTTGAAATTCACTGAAAAAACCATAGGTTTCACACCAGTTATGGTTAGCTGGTCATTTTACTTATACAAAACCTTTGAAATTCCCCCGTTATAGGTAATTCAGCTAACTATAACTTGTGCGCCCACAATGCACTGCTGATGACGTCACATATTACATAACTCATAACATGGTGAGTGACATCACTCATGACATCACTGATGACATCTCAAATGACATCACTGGTGACATCATCCTTGTGAAAGAGTGGCAGACCTCCTCTCACTCTAATATAACCTTTGATACACGCATTCAAAAATAGAAACAAAAATGTTCAAGAAAATGGAGATACCAATACCAGTTACAACAACCTATTCCAACATCTACTTCCACATCCACTCATTTCCCAACAGTTCTATATAGTCACTCATACATTTACTCAATCATCATATGTACTCATACACCTATACATCCTGTTACACACCAATACTCATCCATAGAGTTGCTAACACACATACTCACACATGCAAATAAACTATCAAACATTTAATTTACTTGCATATACAGCTATACACACAAACATACACATACTGACTCTCTTAAACGATCACTTATAGAAACACATACTTAGTTATACAGGAACTCTTCAAATCTCTAACTCTGATATATACTCACTTATATACACCAATACTCACATATAGTAGTTTAACACATATGTACTTAGTCATAAAGACAGTATTGAGACAGTCATATACTCACTAACACACCTATCAAGCATGGGCGGATTATGCGGATCCACGATCTGCGGATTTTGTGGATTTGCGGATCGTGGATCCACAAAATCGGCAGATTTTGCGGATTTGCGGATCCGCGGATTTGGGGCGGGGCTTCCATGCGAGTGCACATGCCTCTTGTGTGTTTAAAAGGTCTGAGAAAGATCAGTTCAGCAGATGAAAAGAAAGAAGCCCCTGGTCACAAGAACAGCACGGGTATTGTGCTCGTGAAAGTCAAGGATGCAAAGGCCTCTATCCAGCATCACAGCTGATGTTCCACGGTAGATTTGGGATGAAGGCACACCTGCCCAGCCTCGACGACGCTCACGATTGTTTTTGGGCTAATGAATGAGTCACTGAATTTGAGCTTCAACTAGTTTGAGCGACCATGTGTGTGTTACTATGTAATCGCCCCGAAGGGCGCAGGGGTCCCTGAGTGAGCTGTCCATCATAGTGGGTAAATGGCGGGAAGACGGTGCACACCGCGAGTGTGTGAGCGGGACCAAACGTGCGGGGCTTCAATGCGAGTTCACATGCCTCTTGTGTGTATAAAAGGTCAGAGAAAGATCAGTTCAGCAGATGAAGAGAAAGAAGCCCCTGGTCACAAGAACAGCACAGGTATTGCGCTAGTGAAAGTCAAGGATGCAAAGGCCTCTATCCAGCATCACAGCTGATCTTCCACGGTAGATTTGGGAAAGGAAATTACACCAGCCTGGCCTGTTGTAACTATTTTACCATGGCGCCGGCAAGCTGCCAGCGCCATCCTAAAATAGTTACTAAATTAGCTTCAACAGGAAGCTCTAATAGATAAAATCGAGCACCTGCTTTATTTTATCTATTAGAGCTTCCTGTTGAAGCTAACTTAGTAACTATTTTAGGATGGCGCTGGCAGCTTGCCGGCGCCATCGTAAAATAGTTACAACAGGCCAGGCTTCAACTATTGCCCCCGGATCCGCCGCTCGCGGATTTGCGATTTCTCGGTAAATTCGCGGGAGTTCGCGAATTTACCGAAAATTCGCAAAATCCGCGAGCGGAACGGATTTTGAGCTCATACTTAACACCTATACACACATTCATCCACCCATACAGTCCTGCACACATGCTGTCTTCAAAAACACATATAAACAGTGAGTCACTCATTAATGCATCTATGTGCTAAGTAATAACCCTGGGCGAAGTACTACGCTACGCTCGCGGAGTTTGCGAAGTTTGCGCAACTTCACACTATGCAAGCTGCATGTAGCACAGTGCGAACACGCGTTGGGCAGCGTAGCGTAGTGCAGCGGTCATTTTTTGCTTGTTCGAGGTCCTGAACGTCATGTTCGCGACCGCGAGCAAGCAAAATGACATCCCGGCGAGATTCTCAATGCGGGGAGGTCAGGTTTCTCATTGTGAGTGGTTGCGCATGCTCGCGACCGCTCTCAATGAGAAACTACCAGTTCGTGTTGAGAATGCTGCCACTCGAGTAATAATCTACTCGAGCAGCAGAAAACTACAGCTCGCACTGTGCAAGATGCCGTTTTCAATGATTGCACAGTGCCGGATGCTTGTCCGCACTGTGCAATCATTGAAAACACATCTTGCACAGTGCGAACATGCTACTACGCAGCTCGCGTAGTGCTACGTGAAGTTCGCGTAGTGCGAAGTGCACTTCGCGTAGCTTCGCATAGCGATACTTCGCGAACTACGCCCAGGGTTACTAAGTAATATCCCCCACCAAACCATATAAACACTCAGACACTCATGGGAACAGGGCAGACCAAACTACCAAGCCAATTCTTTTACTGGAAAGGAAACAAGCTTCCGGGGACCGGTTTCTGGCATTACAGCCATCTTCGGCCTGGCTTGCTTGAATCCTGATGGTACAGTGAGCAAGGGACTCATGTCTGAGCATACCCTTCCACGCTTATGGTGGACAATGAACCTCCAGCGGCTGCAAACTTGAACACGCTGATCACATAAGCCTTCCCGCCTATGCTCTGCCTCTGACTCACCGCGTAGCGAGTAATCCAACCTTTGACGGGTCCTCCGATACCAGCCGCCGCTTGTTTCTTCGCTATTCACCACTGAAGTCTCCCGGCTGCAAAAGGGGGCGTCCACCGAAGTTCAGACAAGGATTCAGCAACAGAGGGGTTTGAAAGCGAACACCAGCTTGTGGAGAAGGGGTCCGTCACCGGAAGCAAACCAACTTCCGTAGTAACATGCAAGAAACACTCCCAAAGCCACCTCCAATCCCCACAGACCGGCGAAGCAGGAGACGGACCACAGGATCTGACCAGAATATTCTTTACTTATGCAGGTTCAGGTAACAGCAATGACGCGTTTCGGGCTCGAGAGCCATTGTTCACATGCAGAGAATTTACATCTTTTTTTAGTTTATATAATGCAAAGTGCACGCCTCCAAACAACCTCCAGCCTGATCATGTGACCATAAACATAGTAAAAATACTGTCCGTAGTGGTCTTTAACAAATATAAAAATAACATTTGTTGTTTGTTGTTCATTAGCAATACTTAAATGTAATTTCTTAAATACATAAATGTAAAACAACTTGTTTTCAACAAAGGCAGAATTAAAAACCACCAACTACTATTGAGGCATAAATGCAATAAAACTCTCAATCCGCCCCATGTAAATAAATCAGCAATTTGCATATATATATATATATATACACACACAGAGAGATAAAATTTGTTTTTTTAATAGGCGGGTAGTCAGGTCGCAACAGCACCTATGTATTTATGATTAAGTCAAAGCTTCCATTGAAAGGGCTTTTTTTAAAAATAACTGTCATTCTCTCCAGCAGATCTGAATGGAAATGTAAAAA
This sequence comes from Lissotriton vulgaris, assembly GCF_964263255.1. Taxonomy (NCBI): domain Eukaryota; kingdom Metazoa; phylum Chordata; class Amphibia; order Caudata; family Salamandridae; genus Lissotriton; species Lissotriton vulgaris. The sequence goes on along the minus strand of NC_141689.1, from coordinate 924,783,310 downwards.
AGAAAATGATTCTCAGATGTGGGTTTATCATGGCAAGTTTTCTACATATCCTTCAAGGGGTGAGAAGGGAATCAAAATGTCATTATTCCATATTAAGCCCTCTAGGATTATTTGTTCTCCTCTGCAGAAAAACTCCAAACTTGGCATGAAAGTAAAACTTTACTTAATGAAGTGCCTTTGCGTGGTATGGTGTCAATTTTGTAAGGGGTTTTTGATAAATTAGGCACTTCAAAAATATATCGGTTGGCGTTGAAGCTGTTAAACAGTTCAGATAAAGCTAGACATTGAGTATGTGTGCGACATGCAAACCTATCCCCTACAGAGCCACTTCTTCATGCTTCACGCAGATGCATCTAGAGGTTGACTGTTTAGAGGATGGGGGAAGTATAAAGGAGCTGGATCAGATTTTCAAACCTATAATCCACCTCTTATATAAAATCAGCATCCATAACTATAACAAGACCATGACTTCACATCCTCACTGAGGGGCTGACTGACATTTTTTGACAACAGATAAAAGCTTCTGCAACATCAGTTAGCGAAAGCTCGTTACATATCGAGACCTAGAAAGGAGGTGTCACACTGCTTTGAGGAGTAAGGCCATCACCTGCAAAGTTAAACATTTCTAAGTTATCTCCCCCGGCAGTGTGCGTCTGTGCCGGCCTGCTCATAATATAAACGACTTTGAAGCTTATACAGATGAAGGACCTTTCTTGATTAGCTTCTTCTTCCCCTTTGCCATGACTCAGGGAAAGATTGACATATTTCACGTTTCACCATATCCTCAGGCATCCTCTATGAGACTTTTTTAGTGGTAAGCGACAATTTAGTTGCACACCATGCATACCTCTGGCAACTCATTCTAACTTGGAAAGTACAAATTAGGAGCAAATGTGAACTTAGCTTCTTCACTTATAATTCATGTGTGCCCATGTAAAGGAACACGCATACAAGCTGAAACACACTACCTCAGACAGGGACACGCAGGGGCACAGACAAGATACAGATGTGCATGTATAAATATTCAAACACATATCTAGGCTCATTCACAGGTACACACACGAAGACATATACACATAAATACATGCCTATAGATTATTAGAGGCACAATACAATCTTGAATATCCAAAGAAATACACGGAGCTGTGCATTCACTAGCGAATGCAGGCACACATGCCTGCAACACACATTCAATATTCTAGATGATTATACCCATACCTGACGTGCTGAAATCCAATGAGCCCTTAAATTGGTGTCCACTGAAAGGGTATCTGTACGTGGGCCTGGGCTGTGGCAAAGGAATAGTATGGATATGAGGGGCCCAGACGTCTGATTTCCTTTTTTGTGACTGCCACCTGTGAGATGGTCAAACTTCAAGATTGGTATCCACCGGCAACTACCAGAATAAATTAAGAACTGCCACAAAAATACGTGTTTATAGGCATTTCCACACAACGAAAGCAAACCATGTCCTAGAATGCCCACTTCCCACCACTTCAGTGCATTTCACCACTCCAGATGTCTCTGCATTCACCGTGGAGACAGTTCACAGTAGTAAATGCATTAGAACCTGGCAGCAATTCCTTTGTCAATTTTTGGCAGCAATAAAAGTGTTACATTTGACCTGAAACTTAATGTTAATCACCAGAAATACCATTATGAAAAGGCTACAATAAAGTTTACCCTACAAATGCAAATGAAACCAATATTGCTAATATAAATTTTAATATTCGGCATTTATTGCAGGGAGCAGGAGGCAGTGAACCTTTCACGAAATCTCGCCAATGCCAAGATTGAATTGGAAAATGCGGAGCTTGAAAAAATTGCATTGGAATGTATACGCTTGGGGGAAATTCCAGCATGGATTGTTAAGAACAGCGTTTATTTACCCATCTCAGATGCACCATAATTCCTGCCCTGCCCATCAGTTCCATCGATTCTTCCATCTACGGATATGTAAATCATTATTTATATAAAAAATCATTAAATGTGTTACACTGTATAGGTATGAAATTTCAAATCGGAATACATTGTAGACATCTTCTAAAAAAACGTGCTTTCTTGAGACCAAGGTTTCTCTACAAGACCCAATGGGAAGAGAAGACATCTGGTTTATGTAATGTACATATTTGAACGTTGATAAATATCCTCAAAGAGGCTTCGAGATAATATTGTCTTGGAACTAAGGGCCAAATAGGCAAAGTCTATTTACAGTCACAACCATTCTAATGTGGAAGTCGTGACTGCAAAGAATCCTTTTTGCCGTGCACTACACCAATATGAGGGTGAGGTTCTGTAACTTTGTCAACTCCTAAAATGGGCTTAAAAAGGGATAAGGCATCAGTAATTTGAAGGGGAGTGTTGTAGGTGGCACTTCCTGTACATAAAAATCAAAGGTTTAAGACTGAATTAATGGTCATAAGCCATTAAAGAGTTACCGAACCCAAGATGGGCTGGTATCCTATTCAACAAGATGAAAGGAGTCACCCTTAGAGCCCCTTTACCCTTTGTGAATATAAAGAATTTTTGGGGGGGAGTAGAGGACCCTCTGATCACTGCCAACTCTCAAATTAAACTTTTGTTTTATAAATGCAGGCCTATTTCCTTTTAAGGAAAATGGACTGCTTATAAAATAGTTTATTTATAAAACAATCAATCACAGACAAGATGGCCTGCTGGCCCTTATATGCGACCATTCCTGTCTTGTTGACCAATCAGATTGAGGCTCAATGTGTGACCCACCTATGGAATATTTATAAGGTAGGATGGATTGCGATTCAATCTGATTCTGTTTCTTAATGAATTGACCTAATTGTTCATAAGTGGTTTGTAAAATCATTACCTGGTCACAAATTATGACGGTGTTTTTTGCATTAATTAACAGTGCACCTCAGCATATTTTCTGAAGCCTTTGTGCTGTGTCTTTTGCAGATGTCGTAGCACAGTTTCATGCGGTGAGCAAAGGTTGGTTATCTTTTGCATTGCTATCCTAACCTCTTTTCTGCTCTTCTTCCCTGAAAAGTTAGAATTCCATGACATCATTTTATGTTCGCCTTCAGAGATCAGATAATCTCTGTTTCATAGTTTGTTCTTTAACCAGAAATATATGATATATAATGTTGTTATACTTTGAATTAATGAACAAAGTGAAAATACTTGGTGGTTTGTAGACCACGCGTGTGCTGCAGCGCTGCTGACAAGCGCTTTTCATTTTCTTTTATTTCTCTCAGCTGATGCTGAGCAGTAGCCCTCTTGGCATTTTAATTCTTGGTAGCTCTGAAGCTGATCACTAGCTTCGGCGCTCATGTTTTAATGTTTGCTGATCGCGCTTAGGCTGATAGCGCTTGCGTTCCTGTTGTGACGCTTATCTCCCTACCGCTACTCACCCGCTCCTGACCCCGGTCCGCCTCGGCTGTGTGCCGTTTGCTGCGGAGGGTCCCTGCAAGAGCGCCACTTCCGCTTTCTGGCACTTCCGCCCTGCCTCCAGACCGCGCAGGTGAGCGGTCTAGTGTCTGCTGAAGCGAGGGTTCTTAACGTGCTCTGCCGGCCCCGCTGACTGACTTGGTGGTTTGTAGACCACGCGTGTGCTGCAGCGCTGCTGACAAGCGCTTTTCATTTTCTTTTATTTCTCTCAGCTGATGCTGAGCAGTAGCCCTCTTGGCATTTTAATTCTTGGTAGCTCTGAAGCTGATCACTAGCTTCGGCGCTCATGTTTTAATGTTTGCTGATCGCGCTTAGGCTGATAGCGCTTGCGTTCCTGTTGTGACGCTTATCTCCCTACCGCTACTCACCCGCTCCTGACCCCGGTCCGCCTCGGCTGTGTGCCGTTTGCTGCGGAGGGTCCCTGCAAGAGCGCCACTTCCGCTTTCTGGCACTTCCGCCCTGCCTCCAGACCGTGCAGGTGAGCGGTCTAGTGTCTCACGTTGGACGGCTTAAATGGCCATCTGGAGGAAGCGCAGCGGACGAGCGCAGCGGGAGCGCCGACTTCGCGCCGAAGTCGCGCTTAAGTCGAGCCCGTCTGCGCCCGTCCGCGGCCGACCGAGGCCAGGGGCCAGGCATGCTGCTCAACGTCTGGTGTATTCCTCTCAGGCCCTTCGTGCCTTTTCCCATCATGTCCTTCTTGCTCCCCGCACTATAGCTACCATCCGAGATAACAACATTCTATCCTCTCCCCCGCTTATAATTCCTTCCTCACCTTCCCTTCCCATCTCCTCACCTCCCTCTGCTGCATCTCGGCTGACTCCGCCCAGTCCTAGTAGTAGTGACCCTCTCACACTACTTTATCTTAATACTCGTTCTCTCCCTAAACATCAGTTAGATATATTTCAACTCCTAGATGGAGGTCTTATCGACATTTTACTCCTCACGGAAACATGGTTAAACGCCGACTCTCACCCTGACATCTTGGCCGCCGTCCCTGCAGGTTACTATATTCTCCACTCTGATAGAAACCCCGGCAGACCCGGCGGCGGAGTCGCTGCTATCATTCGCTCTCACTTACAGTTCACTACCCTTTCCACCCCACCCATAGCTAATACGGACACCCTTACACTGAAATTTACCTCTCCCAATTCCTCATTTATCTGTATATTAGTTTACCGCCCCCCTGGCAACTCGCCTCTCTTCCCATCCTTATTCAGTAGTATGATCTCGCAAATTGCCATCAATTCCGCTCGGGTTTTGGTGGCGGGCGACTTCAACTACTGGCCCTCAGACCCCCAGGAATCCTCCCTTTCCCGTGAGTTCACCGACTCACTGCTAGGTTTAAATTTTTCCAAACACATTCTCGTGGCCACACACAACAAAGGCCACACATTAGATCAGATCTGGTCCACTAACCTCGACATCCCTTCTCCCTTGGTCTACCCTTGCCCCTGGTCTGATCACTTTTTTATTTCGTTCTCCTTGCATTTACTCTTGCCTACCCGTCCTCCGATCCCCCATAACCTTCAGGTTCGAAACTGGAAACATGCTGACATTCCCCATTTCCACTCTATTCTTGCTTCATCATCCCCCCCTGACTATCTTGACTTGGACTCCCAAGCTACCTCTCTTGATCAATGGCTGTCCTCTGCCTGCGACGTTGTTGCCCCCATCAAAACTGTTAAGTCCAAACGCCCCCACGACGCTCAGCGCTGGTTTACTTCCACTCTTAAGGCGGACAAACTCCGCCTCAGACAGGCTGAGCGCCGCTGGCGGCGGAACTATGACCCTTTACTCCAAGTCACGTACTCCGACTTACTAAAGGCTTATAAACGGTCGATTATCTCGGCCAAATTATCTTATTTTTCTCAGAAGGTCTTGACCTCGGCATCCAAGACCAAAGAAATTTTTTCTATTGTAGCCGAGCTCTCCCTTCCTGATCGGGTCACCCCTCAGCCCCTTCCCACACAAGCCTTGTGTAACTCTCTTAACTCTTTTTTTTCTGACAAAATTTCCGCAATCAAAAATAACATTCCCCTCTCCACTCTGCCCCATGATTCTGTTCTCCCTCCCCCGAATCCCTACTTGTTTTCTAAATTTCCCCCCATCTCCCTGGATACTTTTCTCTCATTGCTTCAGACAGTGAGCTCTGGCTCGCCTAACGATTGCTGCCCCACGTCCATCTTAAGAGCGGCTCTCGCGGCCTGCCCCGGTCCTCCTCTTGATCTCTTAAATCAATCTCTTCTGTCAGGCTCTGTCCCTAATGCTTTTAAAAGCGCTGTGGTGGTCCCCATTTTAAAAAAACCGGGTCTTGACCCTTCCACGTTAGCCCATTACCGCCCCATCTCCCTCCTTCCTTACTTAGGAAAGGTCTTAGAGACCTATGTCACCCGCTGCCTCAGTGCTTTTATCGAGGAAACTCATTTCCTCGACGACCGACAGGCGGGGTTTAGACCAGCCCACTCCACCGAGGCAGTTGTGGTGGCAGTCATGGACACACTGAAACAGGGAGCTGACAGGAATCTGTCCCAGGCCCTTGTACTTTTAGACCTCTCAGCCGCTTTCGACACGGTCGACCATGGTATCTTGGTCGACCGTGTCAGAAACGCTGGCATTTCTGGCTTGGCCCTGTCATGGGTGGTATCTTTTCTTCATTCTCGTTTTCAATCTGTCCGGCTTTCTCTCTTTTCTGCCCCTCTATCCTCTCTTTCCTGTGGTGTCCCCCAGGGTTCTGCTTTATCCCCGCTTCTGTTTAACCTCTACATGCAGCCCCTTCTTGTCTCCCTTCGTCAGTTTTCACTTACTGCTTTTAACTATGCTGATTATCTGCAGCTTATTTTCCCTCTCAATCCCTCTCCCTCTTCTTGTTCTAATTTTCAAAATGCCATGCTCTTCATTTATGAGTGGATGAACCTTAGTCAACTTAAGCTCAACCCTAGTAAAACGGAGCTGGTGGTGACCGGTGGTCCTCTTACTCCCTGGTCTCCCAACTTCTGGCCTGTAGCTTTGGGTTCCCCTCCTTGTCCAGTGAACTCAGTGAAGAGCTTGGGGGTGACTATTTCTAGTGACCTCTCAATGCGGCCTCACATTAACACCGTCACGTCGGCCTGTTTTTTCCACCTCCGCCGTATCGGGAAGATTCGCAGGTTTCTATCTCAAGAGGCCCTTATTCTTGTCATCCTGGCCCTCATCACCTCACGTCTAGACTATGCCAACTGTTTATACGTGGGGGTCCCTGCCTGCCATCTTTCCCGACTTCAACTGGTCCAGAATCAGGCAGCCAGACTTATTTTTCGGCAGCCTAAATATCAGCATGTTACCCCTTTGCTGAAAACTTTACACTGGCTCCCTGTTGCACAGCGGTGTGTTTTCAAAATGGCCTGCATTATTTTCAAATCCCTGTTCTCATGCTCTCCTGCCTTCATCTCTTCTTGTTTACTTGCCTATGTCCCTTCCCGTCACCTCAGATCCTCAGCTCACAACCTCCTGATTACCCCTAGATTTAACCGCAAGAAACATGGAGGAGCTTGCTTCTCCTTTCTTGCTCCGGCCAACTGGAATTCCCTCCCTCTTGCCATTCGTCTGTCTACCGACTATCGTTGCTTTCGCAACTCTTTAAAAACTCATCTGTTTCGCTTGGCGCATGCCTAGCTGCCCGGCCCCTGAATGTTCTCCATCTACCCGGTCTTGAGCGCCAAGAAACCAATTGGTGTATGTGCGCGGTACCAAATCCTTTTTAATAATAATAATAATAATAAAATATGTCTAATTCCTTACTTGACACACCCACACCTAAGCTACTAATGAATTCCTGCTTACTTCATTTCTATGGTATAGACCCGCCCTAACATAGCACACATCCTAGACAGGGGCATTGAAAGCTTTTGTGTTTTTTTTGCAGATTATACACAACCCATCTCTACGTTTCTTTGGGCCAGATGTTTTTTATGATTGCAAAAGGGCTGGTTCACAGAATTGCCCATTTGCGACAGCAAAAAAGCATTTTGGTATGTAACAAACCTAAACTGTGATTTAGTAGCATGTTACCAAATCACAATTTTGGGACACCCCCTTCCAAAAACCGATTTGGGATGCTACATACTAATGTTTTGCGACGGATTTCCGGTCACAAAACAATGATTTACTGACTAAAGAAGTGATGTGGTAATGCGTTCGCAAATGGGAAGCAGTCCATAGGGACTCCTTCCCCTTTGTGAATGTAAAAAAAAGTTTGTTCAAGAGGAGGCCATGGTCTATGAATGAATGAAAGACATTTATAAAGCGCATTGCTACCCCAACAGGTCTGTGTCTTCTTAAACAATCAAAAGAAGAAACATTTCTTTTTAAATGCATCCCGTTTTCCTTTAGGGAAAAAGGGTCACATTTTTAAAAAAAGGTCACACACATGGTGGCCTTTTGACCTTAGCAAGCTGCCATCCCTGAGATGAAGTCTATTCATAGTGGGTCGCAAATTGTGACCTACCTCATTAATATTTATGAGGCAGGTCGACTTGCAACCCATTAGAAATTACAATTTTAAAAATAAAAGTTTCATACATTTGTAACTTCGATTCCCAATTTGCAATTGGGAAATAAGTTCACTTTCGTAATTGCAATTACTTATGTTAATACTTGTGACCCTTACAGCTGCCTCTCCCCTAGCATGCAGAAACAAAGCTTTATTGTGTGTTTTTTCCACATTTGGCATAACTGTAACAGGCAGTGAAGATGGAGTGCCTGAAACTCCGAAACACGTAGGACATCGTGTTGAAATAAATTTGCACTGAATACTTGAGGCTGCGGCTCCAGTGTTTTTACTCGCCTTCTATCCAAGGAGTGTTACATTGGTAACAGCGTGTGGAATATATATATATATATATATATATATATATATATATATATATATATAAATATATATGTGTGTGTGCTTGTGTGTGTGTGTGTGAGTGTATATATATATGTATATATATATATATATATATATATATATATATATATATATATATATATATATATATATTTATATATATATATATATATATATAATTCCCTGATCAAGTGATTCTGTGAGTTAGACATTGTTTTATATTTTATTTGTCAATAAAAACTTTCAGACTCAACGGAAACATGGAGTTAAGCTTTTTTCAATAAAATAAAGGTTCATTTGGTACAACTTTAATATTTATGACAATAAATAATAATACATTTTGCCTGAATTCTGAGCTTACTTGGCTAAAAAAGTATCAGATGGAGACACAATTCAAAGATAATACATGGCCGTGTATTATAAAATAGTCTAATTTCTACACAGATGTAACATGACAGATTGAAGGCAGTTTGATTCAATTCATTAGTACTATTATCATACTTGCACAAGTGAATGAATATATTACACTCTTTCTTTGAATTGATAACTGCAATTATGCCATGTATGAATGTTCCAAAACTACATAAATGTTTTCAAAGTGTTTGGTATCACTTTTTAAGGGTCTACAATTTTGAGCTGAAAGGCCTCTGTTAAACTTGTCATCCTTAGGGTTGTCTTCTCACAAACATTTTGCCTTCCTCCTCCATTTTTTCGCTGATCTCGTTTTTGCTAGTCTTAGGACTCTGCACACTTTACCACTGCTGACCAGTGCAAAAGTGCATGTGCTCACTCCTTAAAACATGGTAGTATTGGCTCATCCCCTTTTGACAAATTTTATTTACTCCTAAGTCCCTAGTAAAGTGGTACTACATGTACTCAGGACCTGAAGATTAAATGCTACTAGTGGACTTTACACGTCCTGGTAGTGAAAAACTCTTACATTTCTTTTTCCCTAATGAAACGTCTACCTCTCCCATAGGATAACATTGAAGTTACCTTATTACATTTAATAATCTGTAATTTCCAAATAGGAACAGGTACCCAGTCCATGTTTGGTGTATTTGGAAAAGTAATGAAAATCTTAACTTATCATGAAGTCAAATTTTAAATGACTTTTTTGAAAATGCCACTTTTAGAAAATGATATGAAACAAAAAAGTTGCCAGTACTGCTCCAACACTTTTATCATAGATTCAAGAGGCTGAGTTAATGATTCTCAACTTTGAATGACCACTCTTTCAGTCAAATATATCACAAAAGAAATTTTTTGTATAAATTTATTTTCATTTCTACTCGCAATTTTTTTAGAATTTTTTTAAATTATTTTCTTATTTCTATATGTCAACAAAAGACATTCATAATTAAGAATTTAAAGTAGCATCGCAAAAGAAGAATGAAACTTTAAGAAAAACTATAGGTGTATGTAATTAGATGTGGTGGGGGGTTGTGTAGGCAAAACAGGGAAGACTAACTACATGTAATTCAAACGTTCTCTCTTCAAACGCACTGCACTTCACTCAATACACAGGCATTCTAAGCAATACCAAATACGTACAAGTGGTGAGGGGAGGGGTTGGAAAAGTGTATGGAAGGATGTGTAAAAAGGGAAAGAGTACTATTAATAAGGCCCCTGTTAGAATATATACAATTTGAGTGTGCCTAGGGAAAATGAAACTCAAATCAAATTCTTGTCAAATTTCAACACTAATTCTATAAATCAAATGCACTACATGCAAACGTCCAGTTGCAGATCAATGAATCTAGTGACAAATAGTAATTGACAAAGTCATTACAATCCGAACAAGTGAAATATGTACAAGTGATGAAAAGGTCAAAGGTCGACGCGTTTCGAATCCCATTAATCTGTGGGATTCTCCTCAGGACCGAAACAGAACTAATCTGAAAAACATAACATTGACAAAAAAGGAGAGTTCAGTCAGGTCTCAACTCACAAAAGTGGCTCTCAACTTAACATTCAGCACAACACTCACACTCGTAGTACCTGTAGGGGTTTCTAGTAGGTTTCTTTAGTGAAAACTGTGGACAAAAATGAAATGAATCTGTAAGTCGCTACCTCCAAGTATATATGATATATAACTGTTCCCAAAAAATGACAGATGAACTTACTGGGTCTGTTCGTTTGTGCTCCTAGAACAATGGCGTCCTTATGCCGGTCTCAATAAATGAGGAACAAAGCATCCAGTCTTGTTTTTCTGGAACGACAAAACAAGGGAGGGAGAGCTCAATAAAAGTAATCCCTCTCATGTGGACGCCTAACACAGTCTCCGTAGTTTTTTAGCCATTAAACTGTACAAACGGAGGTTGGGCGTCTCCGTGTATGTTGCCGAGTAATTTGCTGGAGGTGTGGTTACGAGTTTTCAATCTCGGTAGACTCCGGTTTGTTAAGAAAGTGATTGCGCTGCATCAGGAGATCTAGCGCGCAGATTTGAGTTGAAAAAGCCTATACAAGGGACCGTGTATGTTGCAGAGTAATTTGCCGGAGGTGTGGTTACGAGTTTTCAATCTCGGTAGACTCCGGTTTGTTAAGAAAGTGATTGCGCTGCATCAGGAGATCTAGCGCACAGATTTTAGTTGAAAAAGCCTATACGAGGGACCGAGTTCCCTCTGCGCTCTTACCGTTGTTTTAGTCTTGATACCACAAAGTACTTCTGGCAGTCTCCTTTGGCGCCGTACTGATGCGTCATAGGACCAATGTTTAATAGTGTCGCAGTCGGAAGACCCATGGGATGATGGGATTTGTAGTTTTGTTGGTTTAAACTCACTTGGATTACGTTTGAACTGGGTACTCCATGGTGAATTATAAAGTAGTTGGCGCTTACTCGGATATTTAGAAAAAGATTTTAGAATTATCCTTTAATGACAATTGGAGTCTCGTGCCGGTCAAATCAAAAAATGATAGACTTTAACAGAAGCACAAAAATGCAATATAACTCCGTATATAAATGGCACAGATGTCGGAGTCCCGTGGAATGATAGGGTACATAGTTTTTTTACATCAGTGAATCTCGTTTTGATGTATCCCTGAGTTTATGTTTGAACCGGGGGAGTGAGTGCTCAACTAAATAACAATTTAAATTAACCAAGGCAAATACTGCAATGTCGCTTTGAAATTAGTCTAAGATTGAAATGGAACATTGAATCACAAAGTATTTGGTGGTTGGAATGGCGAAGTCGCTGTCATTAGAATGGAGCATGTAAGTGTGGCATTAAGGCCTACAAATTGTAGAGTTCTGACATTTCATTGAGTCCATTAGTTGCAGAATTAAACTTGAGTATCAACATAGCTTCTCTCTGTTTTAATTTTGCTTCCAGGTCGCCACCTCTTTTGTCAGGGTCAATTTTGGAGATGACCGTCCATTTCAAGTCGGTGTCATTATGTCCTTTGTCTAACCAATGCTGTACTAATGGTGCTGTGAGTACCTTCTTTTTAATTCTTGATTTATGTTGTGAGATTCTTTGTCGTACCTCGTGATTTGTTTTTCCAATGTATAGTTGGTTGCACGGACAAATTATCCTGTACACAACATTGCGGGTTTTACAGTTAGTGAAACTGTCATGTTTCCAAAAGGTACCGTCATATTTGAATAGTGATCCTTCCATTGTTGATGGACAGTTAACACATGTCCCACATTTATGATGTCCTTTAATAGGTGGTAAACCTACATAATCTCTCACTGTCGGATTTTGAGCTTTTGGTACTGTGGCCCAAACTATCTGATTGTCAATGCTCTTATCTTTTTTAAAAGCAAACAGAGGTTCACTGTTAAATTGGGGATCCAGTTCCTTTAATAAATGCCAATTTTGATGGATGGTCTTTTTTAGCCAGTTCGATGAGGGGCAGTAAGTGGAGACACAAACAATTCTTGACTGTTTTTCCCATTCTCTATTTCTTAGCAGTTCTTCCCATGGAGTCCACCAGGCCCTTTTCTGAGCTTGTTTCAAGAGTTTAGAAGGATAACCTCTTTGTAGTAGTCTTTCTCTCAGTGCGTTGGCGTGCTCTGTATATTCCTCTTTGAATGTACAATTTCTCCTAATTCGGAGGAATTGTCCCACCGGTAGATTATGTTTAAGGCTTCTCGGGTGGTTATTTGAGAAGTGAAGCGCTTTATTTCTATCAGATTTTTTCCGGTATAGAGTTGTCACCAATTGGCCATTTGTGCAATAGACTTCTACATCCAAGAAGGTGAGTCTGGTTTTTGAGAACTGGATGCTAAATTGAATGTCTCTGGTTCTATTGTTTAGCCATCCATGGAAGTCGCTAAGTTGCTCTTCATTTCCTGTCCAGGTCAAAAAAATGTCATCTATGAACCGGATCCATCCTCCGATCCATTCTTTGTAAGGGTTGTTATTGTATAGAAAAGTCTCTTCGTACTGGCTCATAAATAGTACGGCTAGCTCAGGAGCGATGGGGAAGCCCATCGCTACTCCCTTGATTTGGAAGAAGAAATCCTCTTTGAACTTGAAGTAATTCCTAGTGAGTGCCATTTTTGCGAGCTCTAAGATGAATTGTGTTGGGATCTTAGTTGGTCTGTCCCTCTGGTCTAGGTATACTTCCAAGACCTCCAAGGCCTGGTCCTGAGGGATTTGTGTGTATAACGACACAATGTCCATGCTAACAAGTAGATCATGATTTTCAGTAAATGGTAAGCTACTCAATTTATTGATAAAATCTGTTGTGTCTCGTAAATATGATTTAACTTGTGGCATGAATGGTTTTAAGAAAAAATCTATAAATTTAGAGACTGGTTCGAAGAGTGACTCACAGCCGGAAATGATCGGTCTCCCTGGTGGCGATCTTTCATCTTTATGTACTTTGGGTAGTACATAGAACAATGGTATGCGAGGGTGTCTATTTTGTAGATACTCAAATTCATTTTTGCCAAGAAACCCCTCTGCAAACGCTTTGTTTAAAATCGAGAATAGTTCTTTTTGAAGTTCTTGGGTTGGGTCATAGTTGATTTTGCAGTAACATTCCTGATCTGTCAATTGGCGGGTCGCCTCTGCTACGTATTCATTCGTCCTCCAAACGACAATAGATCCGCCTTTATCGGCTTGTTTTATTATTATGTTGTCGTCGTTTTTTAAGTTGTATAGCGCCTCCTTTTGTGCTTTTGAGAGGTTTGGTTTGATGTAATTCCGCCTCTTTTTTTCTTCGGATGAAATGGCAGAGAGTACAGTTTTTTCAAAGATAGTTACTTCCTTTGGAACCTTGTATGCAGGTGGACAGAAATTAGATTTTTTCCTTAATCCTGTTGTTTCTGAGCTTGTAGTTGAGTCCTTTCCAGAGAAGAAGGTGGTTAGTCTAATTTTCCTACAGAATTCAATGAATTCTGTTTTTAATCTGACAAAGTCCATGGTTTTGGTGGGCACGAATGTTAGTCCTTTTTCCAATACACTTCTTTCAGTGTCAGTAAGAGACCTAGAAGAAAGGTTGTAAATTGAGGATTCTTTTAGTTTTTGTAGTTTTGTCTCCTCGTCGACATTTCCCATGGCTGTTGATATCTTGTTTTGCCTCTGGGTTTTGTTTGGCCCCGTGATAAAAAAGGCTGTTGTTGTTGATGTTGCTGTTGGGGAATGTTCTGTTGATAATTGGGTTGGAAGTTCTGTTGGTAATTTGATTGATAACCACCACGTCGTGAAAAAGGTTGTCTGTAATTGCCACTGTCAGATTCACTGCCTCCTGAAGAAGAAGTATCTGAGAAAGTTAGGTATTTGTTTCTTGATCTGCCTTGGTTGTCCGAAAGAAATCTTTTGGCTTCCAGTCGCGAATAGAAGTCCGGTTGGAGGTATGGATATGCTTTATCTATCGCAAAGTTTTTTTTGTCTCTCTCAAAGTTGTTTTCTTTTTGAGTCACAGTATAATCTTTGAATTCCAATATTTTCTTGTCTATTTTTTCTAGCAAGGATTTTGAATCCGTGATTAGTTGGTTGTTGCTTATAGCTGCTTCCAGTAGTTCAATCTCTTTCAATTGTTCCTTTGAAAGTCGCTGGGCAGTTTCAATGGTTAAAACCATGAGATCGCGGCTGCATTTGGTTTCTATACAACTGTAGCCCTTTTTGTAAATTGCGTCCTCTGTAAAAATAACTGGTATGTTTTTAACTATTAAACCATTTGGGATGGTACCTGCCCTTAGGTGCTGAATCAAATAATGGCCATGAAGATCAGTCCGTATTTGTTTTTTCTTTAGGCGAGTTAATTTGTCTGCTTCGTTGTTGGTTTGTGCGGTACTACTCAGTGTGGCTGAGCCAAACAAAGGAGGGTCACTTAGTAATTTCTTTATATGATCTTCGCTATAAGCGAAGGTTTGTTCTTCACTCATCCTACACACAATGGATCTGTAGACTGTTGAACACCCCGTGATTACTCATCCAATATCTAGATCAACAAAAAATTACTCTCAATCACACAAAATAAAATAAACACATGTGACAAGTAGAAAAATATAAAGAAAGAAGGTATTTAAAGAGAAAGACTCCAAAGGAATGTATTCAATACCGTGAGCAACCCAAGTATTGGTCTACCCACTGACAGTTAAATGTACGCACTTAAGCGTGTGGAACGAAACCTCGCGAACTGGTGTCCGCTATCTAAGGCTTGAGAACAAAGACGGGTTCGGCTTAAGCGCAGTAAGGCTACGCCACGTCTATATGAAACAAAAAAGTTGCCAGTACTGCTCCACCACTTTTATCATAGATTCAAGAGGCTGAGTTAATGATTCTCAACTTTGAATGACCACTCTTTCAGTCAAATATATCACAAAAGAAATTTTTTGTATAAATTTATTTGCATTTCTACACGCAATGTTTTTAGAATTTTTTTGAAATTATTTTCTTATTTCTATATGTCAACAAAAGACATTCACAATAAAGAATTTAAAGTAGCATCGAAAAAGAAGAATGAAACTGTAAGAAAAACTATAGGTGTATGTAATTAGATGTGGTGGGGGTTGTGTAGGCAAAACAGGGAAGACTAACTACATGCAATTCAAACGTTCTCTCTTCAAACGCACTGCACTTCACTCAATACACAGGCATTCTAAGCAATACCAAATACGTACAAGTGGTGAGGGGAGGGGTTGGAAAAGTGTATGGAAGGATGTGTAAAAAGGGGAAGAGTACTATTAATAAGGCCCCTGTTAGAATATATACAATTTGAGTGTGCCTAGGGAAAATGAAACTCAAATCAAATTCTTGTCAAATTTCAACACTAATTCTATAAATCAAATGCACTACATGCAAACGTCCAGTTGCAGATCAATGAATCTAGTGGCAAATAGTAATTGACAAAGTCATTACAATCCGAACAAGTGAAATATGTACAAGTGATGAAAAGGTCAAAGGTCGACGCGTTTCGAATCCCATTAATCTGTGGGATTCTCCTCAGGACCGAAACAGAACTAATCTGAAAAACATAACATTGACAAAAAAGGAGAGTTCAGTCAGGTCTCAACTCACAAAAGTGGCTCTCAACTTAACATTCAGCACAACACTCACACTTGTAGTACCTGTAGTGGTTTCTAGTAAGTTTCTTTAGTGAAAACTGTGGACAAAAATGAAATGAATCTGTAAGTCGCTATCTCCAAGTATATATGATATATAACTGTTCCCAAAAAATGACAGGTGAACTTACTGGGTCTGTTCGTTTATGCTCCTAGAACAATGGTGTCCTTATGCCGGTCTCAATAAATGAGGAACAAAGCATCCAGTCTTGTTTTTCTGGAACGACAAAACAAGGGAGGGAGAGCTCAATAAAAGTAATCCCTCTCATGTGGACGCTTAATACAGTCTCCGTAGTTTTTTAGCCATTAAACAGTACAAACGAGTGTGAGTGTTGTCCTGAATGTTAAGTTGAGAGCCACTTTTGTGAGTTGAGACCTGACTGAACTCTCCTTTTTTGTCAATGTTATGTTTTTCAGATTAGTTCTGTTTCGGTCCTGAGGAGAATCCCACAGATTATGGGATTCGAAACGCGTCGACCTTTGACATTTTCATCACTTGTACATATTTCACTTGTTCGGATTGTAATGACTTTGTCAATTACTATTTGCCGCTAGATTTATTGATCTGCAACTGGACGTTTGCATGTAGTGCATTTGATTTATAGAATTAGTGTTGAAATTTGACAAGAATTTGATTTGAGTTTCATTTTCCCTAGGCCCACTCAAATTGTATATATTCTAACAGGGGCCTTATTAATAGTACTCTTCCCCTTTTTACACATCCTTCCATACACTTTTCCAACCCCTCCCCTCACCACTTGTACGTATTTGGTATTGCTTAGAATGCCTGTGTATTGAGTGAAGTGCAGTGCGTTTGAAGAGAGAACGTTTGAATTACATGTAGTTAGTCTTCACTGTTTTGCCTACACAACCCCCCACCACATCTAATTACATACACCTATAGTTTTTCTTAAAGTTTCATTCTTCTTTTTCGATGCTACTTTAAATTCTTAATTGTGAATGTCTTTTGTTGACATATAGAAATAATAAAAGAATTTCAAAAAAATTCTAAAAAAATTGCGAGTAGAAATGAAAATAAATGTATACAAAAAAATTCTTTTGTGATATATTTCACTGAAAGAGTGGTCATTCAAAGTTGAGAATCATTAACTCAGCCTCTTGAATCTATGATAAAAGTGTTGGAGCAGTACTGGCAACTTTTTTGTTTCATATAGACATGGCGTAGCCTTACTGCGCTTAAGCCGAACCCGTCTTTGTTCTCAAAACTTTTAGAAAATTGGCATGTAGCCATTTATTACTTGTAGCCTGTCTCTGGATCAACTAGCTGGATGTAGTTGACAGTTGGGCTTTGTATGTTCATCCTAGAGAGCCACATACAACAGGGAGCTTAGGTGTGCCTGTATGGACCATTGAATGGTCTACGTCCTGTCTCCACACAATAATCCTGCATACCCCCTGTATTTAGTCTAGAGCCAGAATAGAGAAAGCAGGATGCCTGGGGACTTCAAAGGAATCTTGCTGATACTTTTCCCACCTTCCAGAGAGGTATAAATATCGGACCTCAGACACCACCTCTTCAGTGGACCTGTGGATACTCTGAAAGGAAGACAGACTGCTGTGCTGCTGAAGTACTGCCACTCTGCTGGACCTCTGTGCTGCTGGACCACAACCTCCTGGATTGCTGACTTGATGTGCTGACCTGCTGCCTGCTGCACTCTTTCCTGGATGAGAAGGACTGGACCTGCATCTCTTGATCCCAGAACCCCAGAGTGTTTCTAAGGGCTAGTTGGCTGGACTCCTGATCTGAAACCTCAGGAACACAACAGCCTTCCAACTACCTTGCCAGCCTCTGTAAATCCAACAGAACTGACACATCTCCATTTCTGCATGGCTCCACCCGAGCAGACCTGAAGCATCACTCCTGCTGCTACATGGAGTGGTACTGCAGCATTGCCTCTGAGTTAAGCCTGACTGCTCTGTGCCAAGCTATTTGAGGGTTGAGCACAGGTTCATTTAGGCTTGCTTGTGACTTTATCCTGAGAAGAATTATGGTTTCTCTTTTTTAGAAATTGGGTTTTTTGGTTGGCAGAGGTATGCACCCTGTCCAATCAGGAACCACAACACTAGTCAGAGTAAGTCAGATATACACTATAAATTAATCTGTGCTCATCCTCTGCTAGCTTGGAGCGCAGTAGGCAAGCTTAATTTAAGAGGCAATTTGTAAAGTATTTGTGCAACACTACAAACAGTAACACAGTGGAAACACCACAAAAAGACTCCACACCAGTTTAGAAAAATATGTTAATGGAGGTGACTTCCGAGAAGGGCTTCAAAGTGCACAGAACTCCTCCTTTCCCAGCCCTGGCTCAGGGCTCACTACGGGGGGGTATGCAACCTTTTGTGTGGGGACAGGACACTGCCCATTCAGGGGTAAGTGTCAGCGCCACCCTCCCATCGTTCCCAAGATGACCCATCAGGATATAGATGGCCACTCAATCACACCTTACCTTCCTTTGTGTGGGACTCTAGATGGAATGCACAAATTTCAGTTGCTACCCACCCCAGACATGTATTAGAGAAAGGCTGCAGGCACAAAGAACCTTAAGAGTAGAGAAATGCCATCTGTCTAAAAGTGGTGTTTCTATAATAGTCATGTTAAATCCAAGTTCATCAGTAATGACAGCTTAAAAGTTTAATAAGGAATTCCCAATGTTATGTGGCACTCACATTAGTGAGAAATAAATTATGTGTTTTTGACTTACAGGACATGTAAAATGTCTTTCTTTCTTTCTTTATTTATTTATATAGCGCTGGCTAGACCTGGAGGTATCAGAGCGCTTTACATGAGAATAAACAATGTAACAGAAAAAGTTCAACAATTACGCAATAAATCAAAACAAATAGGCAGTACAATTAGGAGAGGAGAGAAAGGATAGAGAAAAGTAGTAGAGGGGGCAGGGGAGGTGAGAAAGGGAGGATAAGGGAAGAGACAATACGGAGAGACGAAAAGAAGTCTGTCTAAAGACCGACTGGGTAGGTGATGACCAAGGAGGGAATCCATGGCCCATCTCCCCTATAGCTAAACCAGGTAGCTCCATCGGACATCAGACAAAAAAGTTCGGTCTCAATATATTGAGAGAGGGGAGAAGGAGAGAGATAACTAGAGGGAGGATGCAGGAGGAGACGACAGGAGGGACGAAAGGAAGTGCAACAATGTGGCTCAACAATATGACAGAAAAAGACCAACAATTACACATTACATCAAACAATCAGAAATACATTAGGAGAGGAGAGAAAGTAGAGGGAAAAGAAGTGGGGGATAGGGGAGGTGAGAAAGTAGAGACTAAAGGAGGTCTGTCTAAAGACCGACTGGGTAGGTGATGACCAAGGAGGGAATCCAAGGCCCATCTCCCCTATAGCTAAACCAGGTAGCTCCATCGGACATCAGACAAAGTAGTTCGGTCTCAAGTGTCGAGGGAAGAGGTTCACAGAAAAAACAGGGTGGGCGGGAGATACGGCAGAAAGACGAAGGAAAGTCTGCCCAAAGTCCGGCTGGGTAGGTGAAGGTCGAGGGGGAAGTCCCAAAACCCATCTCCTCTATAGCTATCAGGTAGCTCCACCGGACTTTGGCCAAATAGCTAGGTCTCAATGGGAAACATTTAAATAATATGGAGGGCAAAATAAATGGAGCGTAGATGGGGATGGGACAGGGAAGGTGAGAAAGGGAGGATAGGGGAAGAGATAACAGGGAGAGACAAAATGAAATCTGTCTAAAGGCCGACTGGGTAGGTGACAACCAAGGAGGGAATCCCCGAGCCATCTCCCCTATAGCTAAACCAGGTAGCTCCATCGGGCATCAGACAAAATAGATCAGTCTCAATACATTGAGAGAGGAGAGAAGGAGAGACATAAAAAGAGGGAGGATGCGGGAAGAGATAACAGGAGAGACGAAAGGAAGTCTGGCTCAAGACCAACTGGGTAGGTGACATCCAAGGAGGAATCCCCGACCTGTCTCCCCTATAGCTAAACCAAGTAGCTTCATCGGGCATCAGACAAAATAGCTAGCTCTCAAATGACGCGGCCAATTCACAGGTAAACAGGGTGTGGGATAGGGCAAAGGACAGGAGAAGGCAAAGGTCAGTAGCAGGAAAGAGGAGAGGAGTAGAGCGGGGAGGGTAGGTGGTAGGTAGTTTGATAAAAGTTCCCATGGATCTGATGCGAGGCATTCAAAAAGCAGGTCTGTTACTTCTCAGGCGCCATCTTGGGGTTAGAACGCCGGGTGAGAATTATGCCAGAAATCATGTGTTGCTATGAACGGTAGGGATGGCGGCCACAGCGTCAGACGCTCCTGACCATCCGATGTCCGGGGACAAGTAAAATCCAAATAATGTCAGAGGACAAGTACAATTTTGCTAAGAATTCAGATTAGTGCTAATTTGGAGTTGTGGGGAGTATGGAGTTTTTCTTGTTAGCGAGCTTGATCCCAAAGTTTCCAGGTGTCTGTTTCCGAATTTGAAGGGTTTGTTAATCATTAATGTGCCATTTGAAGATGTCTGCCCGTTTTGCAGGGTGTTTTTGCATTGGTGTACGGAGCAGTCTTCTTTTTGTTTCTAGTATTATTTTTCTCAATTCCGATCTCTGGGGTCGCCATCTTATGTGGGTTGAGTGAATTCAGGTGACCCAGTGTTAAACAAGGTCTTAGAGTGGGCAAACACAAGTCAGGAGTGCCATATAAGGTTGTAGCACCTCAAGTTTAAGCGTCAGGCGGGTCTTCAATGGGCATCAATAATACAGCGACATCACTCTCAACATATCAGGAGTGGCTAAAAGAGGGTCTTAGAGTGGGCAACAAAGGACAGGAATGCCACTCTCCGCATATCAGTAACAGAGAGATACGTTGTAAACCACATGAAATTGTACCACCGCAGATTAAGAGACAGGCGGGTCTTCAGTGAGCAACAACAGTACTGCGAAGTCGCTCTCAACATATCAGGAGTGGCTGCAACAAGGTGTACTCTGTAAAATTTTGAGGCACCTCCATCTTAAAGTCAGGCACTGAAGGGTGATCCAGAATGTCTTCACCCGTTGCCATTTTGGAGTCAGCATTGATTGGCAAAGGAACACAAAGAAGCTGTATGCAGACCTATCTAGCAAACACACTCTCGGAGGCTGCAGTACTGTTGGTCATAAGGATGCTTGCAAAAACGATCATTGCGGTATGTTAAAGAGCCAGGAACAGTGAGAAATGCTCCGTAAGGATTTTCAGCGCCGCCATTTTGGGTGCAGGGAAAACTTCAGCCAAGGGACCTCAAAAGGGTTAAAATAGCCAAGATGACGAGATAAATACCTGGAGCGTGATTTGTAAAGCGCGATGGCGGAAAAGCTCCACAGTCAGCGTTTCCGCTGCCTCCTGTGAGAACGAGGGATCTGTGGCCTCGGCGTCAGCAGCCTGGCGCCAGGGGCTGCAAGGCGCGAGTGAACCAGCGCTGGTCAATCCGGGCTCTATACAGGGATGAGAAGCCAGCAAAAACAGGCCAGCTACGACAGTCGGATGGTGTATGTGCCAATCCACGGGTCCGCGGGTGGCAGCACTTGCGGCCTCGGCATTGGGCAAGAAAGTTAAAGTGCTCGGTCAAAATGTCCGGTCACCACAGCCCCCCGGCCATCAACAGGGTGAAGTACATGTCCTACTTTTCACTTAAAAAAGGGGAAGAATTCCGCTGCACTCCTGGGTTATCAAAGTTCTATTTGGAATTTTGAAGAAAGAAAGTCAAATCTTTTAGGGTGCTCAGGATGAAGCCCTTACTGTCCGGGAAGGGCAGACGTGAAAAGCACAAGAGGAACCTTGTGCCTACCAGGTTCCTCTTGTGCTACTTTTCACTTACACAGCTCTCTGCCCTATGGGCGACCTAGGGTCCTCTTTAGGAGTGACGTTTATGTAATAAAAGTAGAGTTTGAAGCTTGGCAAGGGGTTTTGAATGTCAAGTCGGCATGGCAGTGTAAACTGCACACATAGGCTTTGCAGTGGCAGGCCTGAGGCATGTTTAGAGGGCTACTTATGTAGGTGACATAAGCAGTGTTGCAGGCCCACTAGTAGCATTCAATTACCAGGTCTTGGGCACAGATAGTGCACTCTACTAGGGACTTACAGATAAATGAAATATACCCAATGTGGATAAGTCAACGAAACCATGTTTAGGGGAGAAGCACATGCAATTTATCATTGGTTAGCAATGGTAAAGTGCTTAGAGTCCCGAGGTCAACAAACAGAATAGAGAAAAAAGTGGAAGTAAGCAAAGAATGGGAAAGTCTACCCTAAGACTGTCAGGTCTATCACTCCTTGAGTCCGGTTTCATCCCCCTCAACCAATAACCCAATTTATTCAACCTCCTTAAAACTAAATGTTAATAGAGCAGGAGTGATGGCTTTGCCAAAATGACTTACCTAAAAACTTAGCCTCCAGTGAACCCGGGTTGGCTACTCACTTGTGATTGCTGCTATTCAAATAGTTCCTGGTGGTAATTGGGTGAATTAGGCTGTAAGGAATCTATATGGGGTCCCTCTTTCAGGGAAACTTAATAAAATCCTATTTGTGGTTCCTCCTTTCCAACTTATTCTACGGCAAGGGTGTTTACTGTAGGTTCAGAAGGGATGAGTCAATATCCGTTTTTCAGTATAGCCTTTGCAAGATACAACTACAAACAAAGGGGGAGAACATGGTGGGCGCAACACAAGCAGGTCACTAATCATGTCAATGGCGACTGTCACCGATAAAAGCAGTGAATCAGCCAAATAGCAGGAAAGCACACCCTCTGCTCCTCTTACCGACGGACCGCTGCAGTAGATGTGACTTGCGCATGATGCGGGGGTCCTCTTGAGATCAGAGGGAGCCTGGGCTGTGAGCACCCACTGGGGGACGGCCGCCCTGGAGCTCTATCATAATAAAATCTCTAGATGCAAATCAGCAGAACCTTCTACATCAGGAAATTACTCAGGATGAGGTTAAGAAAGTTATGCAGTCAAGTAAAGGGGGGAAGATAAAAGGCCAGACAGTATCCCAATAGAGCTGTATAGAACTTGGGAGAGGCATTAATCCCTTTCATGACTCTGATGTTTAATGAGATTTTGAATAAAGCTTCACAACTGCCCACGTCCTAGGGTGAGGCGATATTCACACTGATATTAAAACCAGGGAAAAACCCTGGTAGCTGTGATTCATATTGGCCAATATCTCTGTTCAATGAAGATTATAAAATATTTGCAAAAACCTTAGCAGATAGGCTAAGTTCAGTAGCAGGAGAACTGATGCACAGCAATCAGAAGGGTTTCATTTGGGTAGTTACCTACATGAATTTACATATAGCCTTATAGGTGCGATTGACTTGGCCTCTGCTTTTTCACTCACTTTAGCAGTAGTGATCTTAGATGCCTCCAAAGCTTTTATTAGAGTAAGCTGCGCATATCTGGCAATCATTTTGGAAAAATACAAACTGGGGAAGAATTTCCGTACGGTTATCCAGCTAATATATCAGGATCCACCAGCAAGAATATTAGTAAAAGGATATCTGACAGAGCCTTTAACATATCCAGAGGCAGAGAGGGCTGCCCTTTGTCTCCTCTTCTTTTTAACCTCTATATAGAGCCCTTAGCACAAAAAACTTAGAGCTGCTGTGAACATTCCATGCTTTGGATATGAGGGGTGGAAGAAAAAGGTAGCACTTTACACCTCGGATCCTTCTGCTGCCCTGCTGGTTAGATTTCAGTGTGCTTCAGAGTTTGGCAAGGTGTCAGGATATGAAGTTAAAGCCGAGAAAACAGATAAAATGACATGGATTCTCGAAGACGGAAATGCATTGATTAAAAAGGAAATGAGATAATTGGGTTTGAAAATTGTACAGGCTACTAACAAACGTCCAGCAGTAAACCTCTGAATAAAGCTGTAAGAGATTGTGCACGTGTAATGAAGAGCTGGGCACACCTCCCTTGGTCAATCTTTGGGGGGGTGAATCTGGTAAATCCATTATACTGCCAGAAATAACTTCTTTAACACAATCCCATTGCACTTTGAAAAACCCTTGATTGATAAATTTCAACAGGTCATCAATGCATGGATCTGGGCCTATAAGGGAATAAGAATTTCATGGAAGACGTTATGGTGCAAAAGGGAGAAGGGGTGGTCTACCCCTTCCAGATTTCCAATACTATGCATGGGCCTTCCAGCTGACACACTCCAGAATGTTGTTAAAATTGCCAGACTGCTCCGACTTGGGATCCATGTTTAACGTCATGCTGAAGGGAGCTGACTTAAATACAGATCGCTTTTTATTGAAGTTTAGTGACCCACAATATTTCAAAATGATTAGGCTCAAAGTGTTACAAACCATGGATAGAATATGGGCTAGCATTAGACGGCTGACAAGTTTAGGGTATTATTCAAACTTGGTTCCAATATGGGAAACTCAGCTCATTCATATTGTCACAGATCACAGAGTGAAAGGAATGAAGGCACACCGAGCACACCGAGCACATTGGGAGTGCACAATTTTGAAAGATATGATGTAATGAAATGCAAAACTTGTTTGTTTAATGTTTCCTTTTCTTACAGGCGAAAATGTAGCGTAATTCCCAGATGGAGAGATGAGTATACACGTCATATATTGTTCAGGAGAGAATAGCTTTCTGTTTCGTCAAATATAAATATATAGGAAAACTCCTTAATCGATACCAGGGAGGGATATTTGTTTTACCCTGAAGAAAGCCAAGGACTGAACGGGCCGTCAAACAAGGGCTGAAACATGTTGGCATATCTTTAGGGTCATAGGACCATTACCTCCAAAAAAAAACTTTTTTAAATATATTTATTTTAAATCCGCTACGTCCCCATGAATAAAGCGATACCTGGGGAAAGTAGTAGGGTTTTTATTATCTTTAGATCCCCTCGCCTACATCTTCTAAGCGCTCCCTGAAACACGGTGGAGCCCACCCTGACCTTTAGGAGTCAGGGTGAACCTGATGATGAAGCATGTCACCAATAGGGTGTGTGAGGGTTAATTAACAAAAAGGGGTAGTCTCCTTTCCCTCATCCAAGTGGAGTACGTTATGTAAGATTTATTTTGAGCTTGATGGTTTGGGATACTTTACGTTTCTTGCAGTTAAATTGGGATGGTGTATCCACTTCCTTATAATACCTCTCTTACCTCTCAGTGCCAGTGGAGCATGCTCATCCGACACTTGTGGTTAGTAATCTCCAGGAATGCCAGAAGGTCTAAAAGACAAATTCGCTGGGATGTGGCTTAGCATGTGGCTAAGATAGCTAATCATTGCTGAGCTCCACACACTAGCCATTACAGAATGCGGTCCGAGACACCTGTTATGAAGTTTTAACTGCAGATACAGGTGGTGGACTTCTGTAGGACATCGGAGGTGTGTTGGGAGATCTCCGTATCTTATTTGGGATGCTGCTTTCACGGTTTCATGACTTCTCTGCTCTTACCTGACCCATATGCCTGCATGGCAATGTCAAACTGCTGCTCTGTTCCTGTGAGCGGCGTCATGAGGGCGAACCGCTGCTCGGACAAAAGAAGGTCTGCATGATAAATAGGATCCTCACGTTCACCCAGAAGTAAACTTTCCTGTATTTGAGTGCTTACAACTTCTTCAGTGCCGTAGCGTGTCTCCTCAGCATTTTCTAAATGGCGGTCTCATAATTTACTCTCCTGCCAGACCAGCCTCCAGCTGATTTCATTGTTGCAGCCCCTCCGGCTGTTTCTGCCAGTATACTTGAGTGCTTTGTGGAATCTGCAAAGGCTTGTTGACGCCTGTCATTTTACAGGCCCAGCTCTTTTGTTAGGCATCTTTTAAACCTGACAGTGAAAGCCTCTTGCTACAATGCTTAAGCATTTTTGAGGAGCATTGTAGTTTTCCTTAATTAAATTGCCAAACAAATATAGAATAAATACATATTAAACTTTCGTAGTAGGCAACCTTGGATACTGCGCTTGCCTTACTTGGATTAGAAGCAGGTTATCAAAGTAATCCATTGTTTATTGGATATTGTGGCATACAGTGGTAATAGTGGTATCCAGTGTACATCAGTGGAGCCTGTGAAATCAGTGTGGGTATTGAGGATCAGGCTGTGCCAGTGGAAGCAATTTGAACTGTTACTCAGCGGATGTTCCTTTCTCCTCATTCATAGACTTAACTATTATCATCGTACTGGTAGGCTTCAAGCCAGTAATCTGTTATGTGGAGCTGCATTCTTTGTTCTATACTCCTCAAGTTTGCAATACACAAATGTCAATATTATATGTGCACAAGTTATTTGACATACGTAACAAGGCAGTGGTGTGATCTGTCAAACAATGCTTTTTAATAATAAGGTGCATGGTGAACAGCGTGTAGAGGTGGTGTGTTCATTCGGTCAAGGCATAGGTGTTGCTATAATGCGAGTAAGCCACACTTAAGGCGATGTGATCATGATTGTACAGGAAGAGAGTGTGGATAGTCCCAGTTGTAACCATATGTTTTATGGTGATGTAAGGGTTCACATTCAGGTTGGTAGTCATATAAACTCCATCGAGATGGTAGATGGCCTGTAGTGTTTATGTCAGCCAGAGATGGTCATATTGTTGTATAACCAGCATCACTGTCTGGTGAATAGACCCTACAGCAAGCTCCAGTGGAGTCTAAAGTGTGGTACATATAGCTGAATGGCCTCATTGGAATTCATGTATTTCCCACAAATGTAGAAATTCCATACAAAAGAGCAGCATAACTACTACCATCTACACATGCTGCTTGTTGGTTCATAAACAAATACACCATATTCGCCACTGGCACTCATATACTAGGACTTCTCATACCCCACAAACCCTTTTAACAAGAAGCATTTGCAATGCAATAGGTCTCGCATTAGGAAAGTTTGAGCTATTGGTATTGTAAATGACAATTTTTTTATTTATGTTTTGGTTTTGAAAATTGTGAAATTAATAGCTTTGTCATTTACAATGCCAATAGTTTTAACTTTTGCAAATGTGACACCTATAGCATTTGTACTGCAATATGTGTTGTATTTACGTGACATAGATGTATTGATATTACAAACAACAATGGCTTTAAATTGTTTTAAATAATTAATACTTAAATAAAGGTTATTGTAATTTATAATGGCAATAGCCTAAACTTTTGTAAATGACTTTTGTGAAGATTATGTTCAATGTATTTTATTGTGACCAAAATCCAAGAACAGAAGTGAAATATTAACATCTTTTTGTGACATTTGTAATAAAGCTTGAAACATTGAGAGAACATATTTGAACCAGTTGTTGTTGAATGGTTGCAGAGATTGATGCTGTGGTGGTGCTGAGTGTAGCTGTGTTGATGCAATAGATAGATAGAGGGAGGGCGATAGATAGATAGATAGATAGATAGATAGATAGATAGATAGATAGATAGATAGATAGATAGATAGATAGATAGATAGATAGATAGATAGATAGATAGATAGATAGATAGATAGATAGATAGATAGATAGATAGATAGATATACAGACAGAGAGGCAAGACAGATACGATAGATAAGATAGACAGATAGAGTGTGGGCGATAGATAGATAGAGGGCCATAGATAGATAGATAAGATAGATAGATGGTTGTGTGTGGGGGGTTGTGTGTGAATGGGGGTGTGTTTGTGGGGTGTTGTGTGTGGGGTGTTGTGTGTGTGTGGGGGGTTGTGTGTGTGGGGGGTTGTGTGTGTGTGGGGGTTGTGTGTGTGGGGGGTTATGTGTGCCAGATGAAAAAACAAACTTGCACTACCAGAGAGCAATGGATGTTACAAGATAACAAGAGATCAAATGACAATACCAAACGTCTACAGACATTGGGCAGAACACAGGTTTTGTGGTTTCAATGTGGTAGAAAAACTGCTGTGATTATAACCCAATGTAATGATCCTTAAAGTGTCGACCTGGGAAGCATAAAATACTGAAGTGGCCCTATCAAGATTCAAACTTGTGACCTATAGTTCACAAGCAGGTGTCAGCCCTCACTGCCTTAACTACTGAACCACCGTGCTAAAAAAAGACACTGAACAAAATCGAATGCTTTAAATGGTAAAAAAATTATAAAAAAATAGCAAGTAAATGGGAGAGGTGCAGAGACAGAAGAAGACATAAAAACAATAACAACACAAATGAGTTTAAGCTATTGGCATTGTAAAGGACAGTGCCTTTTATTTATGTTTTAAAAATGAAACACACGAAAAAGGCATTATTATTTGCAATGTCAATAGCTCAAACGCGTAAATGCGAGACCTGTTGCATTGCACGTGGTTGTTTTTATTGTGACACTTGGGTCATGTTTGCCACATTTCCGTAAGCTTATGAGATTTTTTGGTAGACGAAACCAAATGTATTTAAAATCAAAGAGGTAAAGAGATCCCCTCTTACATCATAGTTCAACCGAAAGTCTTACCAGACACACCTTAAATTCCTCACACGTGTCCCTACACTAGTCCCTTTCATCAGAAAACATTAAGGGAGCCCCAGCATTTAGTCTGGATTATCCATCCTCCACAATACTAAACCCGTGAATAAAAACAAATAAATGCATCTGTGCTTTGAACGATTAGGTGAATAACAAATCTCCAGAGAAATGGTGAGGCCGCGTGGAAAGGACCTGCGCCAATGCGCTTTTGTAATCATTAAGTGCTTTTATGAGGCTCCAGTGATTTAAAACAAGCGGATACTGAACGTTGAGCGCATTCAAGTGAGCACACAAGCAGAACACCTGCACTGCATACCGACAGGAGTACACAGTCTTTCATACACATCTGCAACCCCGACAGGATTTAAAACAAGCGGATACTGAGCGTTGAGCGCCTGCCTGCCTGCCTCTGTGTGTGTGTGCCTGCCTGCGTGTGTGTGTCTGTGTGCCTGCCTGCGTGTGTGTGTGTTTGCGGGGAATCTGAGGCAGGGGATGGGCACGGCGCCGGCCTGGGCGTGCGCGCCCACGAGGTGCAATCGACTCGTGCCCGAACCCTGTCTCAGATTCCCAGGAGACTGACAACAATAGTTGTCGAGCTAGACGCATGCTTTGCATGCGCACTCTAGCTCGACCTAAAAAGGACCTCTGACGATTCAAATAATGTGCAAGGGACTTCTTACAAAAGATGGCACCCGCTCATGCGTGGATGTTTTGCAATACGATTGCTGAGTCAACTAGCAACCAGCACATGATCAGGAAGCAAGCGGCAGCTGAACACGCCCACTCGCCGGTCCCCGCACTGCTTTAAAAACACAGCGGCTGCCCCATACCAGCCTCTACAGAGACAGCATAAGGTCGGGTAGGGGATCGTACCTCGCATACCTACGTAATACTTTAGATATGGAATCGCTCTGCCACAATAAATGTACAGCAACCATGCAGTACGGCTGCAGTTGCTTTTCTTTTCTATGTTGCCTAACCTAATGCCACAACTCCTCATAACAGGTCTCGAGGATACCCACTGCTGCATCTCATGGGGTACTTTTCTCTTACTATCTAGGTAAGCGCAACATGATAACTATAACGCTTGAACTTATACAGTGACCTGAGATTTACTATCAATGATGATACCTAGAATAGACGATGTGTGTGTACACTAGATCTTACCTTCCAACCTTGGCGGGCATGTAGTGATTTTCTATCAAAACTATATGTCCTTTTATAGATTGATACTTTGCCCTGAGCACAGATACATGTCTGTTCATATAGTAATGTCACTATATGTCCATAGTCCACAATTATTTCATTTACGGTACATCAACAATAGCTGATCTTATACCACGTGCACCTGGCTCACCAATGGAAACCCAGGCTCACTTTTGTTTTTTACCCTTAATATAAAGTATAAAAGCATCGACTATACTTATCATATCTCCCTTTTTTTTGTCGTTCCAGAATACTGTACTTATTTCCAGTGGCACTAGATTAACGAATATAGGCCACTCATTATTCTTTTCACACACTGCACCTTTTTTTAGTCCCGAAGAAGCACTTGGGATCTCCTCCTGAGACCAAGTCAAGTCAAAAATACTTTCATTGATTCATTAAAAATCATAAAAGGATGGCAAACCATCATAAAACGCTGTACTTTAACCCCTTGCATGCTCCGTTCCGTCACGAGCCTCGGGTGGACTGTGCTGGTGACGGAACGGTTCCGTGACCACCCGCTCGCCGCGCCTGCGCAGCGCGAATTCCGCACCTGCGGTGAGGGTTCTATTGAGAGGGCGGGCCGTGACGGAACCGTTCCGTCACAAGCACAGCCCACCCGAGGCTCGTGACGGAGCGGTTCCGTCACGAGCACAGGAGCGCCGTGCGCCCCCCCCCCTTAGCACTGCGGCAGAATTGCCGCCGCAGCTAAGGGGTTAAATGAGCATTTTATAAAAAAACATAAGAGAGAAAGAAAGGCCTTAGGCTCATGACCACAATTAAAAAACTAACAGGTATAACAATACATTTAAGAAATGTCAGCTAGTTGGTTATTTATTAGCTGCTTGGCTTGAACCCATTTTTTCCAGTTCCTTTGCTGCTATTTTCCAGAATTTCATGGCTCTACAGGAGAGGGGAATAGAAAGCCCTCCAAGAGACCTGATGACTGCGGCTCTACATGTTCTTATCTGTTCATTCCTTAAAGTCTCCTGAAGAATGGATTTGCGGGTTTTCAGTAAAAAAGGGCAAGTACATAGTAGATAGTCCCCTTGCCCACAGAGACGTTCCTTAGATGGCCATGTATTTTTCCATTTTGGGGTCAAATCCTTTGAGGGGAATGATCCCATTCGTAGCAACATCAGGTAGTGCTTTTTATGGATGTATGACGGTACAACGCGTACCGTTACAATGCGTACGTTTACGACGCAGGTTTAACAACGCAAGTCGTTACAACGACTTGCGTTGGGGGGCTACGGATAGTGAATAGTTTAATTTACTATTCCAACTCCAGTCCCCGTGGATAGTAGGGAAGGTGTTGGATAGTAAATTAAACTATCCCCTATCCTAGAGCGCCCTCCAGCGAAAGTCGTTGTAACGACTTTTGTTGTAAATCCTGCGATGTAACGGTGCCGCGTTGTAACGGTTCCGTTGTAAAGGATGTTTCCCGCTTTTTATGGTAGGAGTAGTGTTTGGTCAGATACTGATGCGGCTTTAGCCTCTGGTAGGCCTGTATCACACCCCAGGCGTGATTTTTTTTGCGAACATCATTTTATCTGCTAATAAAGAGATCCACTTGATTGCAGTATTCACCACGCTTTTGAATCCAAAATACGTTTCTGGTGTTAACGAAGCCTCCTCTAGCTGTAATGCTGACAAAGATTCCTTCAGGATTGTTGTGGTTGAATTAGCTAGTCTTGCTTTATTTTCAATCTCAATCCAACAGCGGTGGGCTAGAGTGGCCTCTCTCATCCTTCAATAATACTTTATTAAGGCACCTTGTCTGGCCATGATCTGATTTTTTGTCAGAATTCTAAACAAATTTGTTCCTGTGAAGTGTGTAACAGTATTAAAAGCAGTCTTTTGAAAAATGTAGATTGTGCTGTATTTAATATTGTAGCATCTTTAGTATTCAGGATTTCTGAGCCATATGAGATGGAAGGTAGAAATTTTGCGGTGACTGGTAGAGCAACTTGTGAGCTTTTTTCTCAGGATTTTGATGGCAAATATCAGTTGTTTAGCTTTCGTGCATCCTTCTTCCACATGTTGCTTAAAGTTAAGCTTGCAATCTAGCAGGAAGCCTAGATATTTATAGGTAGCAACCCAGGCCAATGATAGTTTGCCCAGTTTCCAGGAAAGGCTGTGCCTATTCAATATTTTATTATGTTTAAAAAAACACCTAACTTTTGTCTTTTGATGATTAGTCGTGAGTTGGTTCAAGGTGGTATAGGCTCCTAGTCCCGTGATCAATTTCTGCAGGCCAACAGGAGTTTGTGCTAGCAACACAATGCCATCTGCATATTGGAGGCACTGTGTCGGTATTTTGTCCAATTTTGGAGGGTCAGCTGGAATTGACTGGAGGCACTTGTCGAGATCGGAGGTGTAAATGTTAAACAGACAAGGTGCTAAAACGCAACCTTGTTTCAGCCTGTTTAATGTGGGAACCCGTCTCCTTTTTTGATTTTGGACCCACATATGAGAGTACAGATTGATAATGGCTTCCAGGAGTCTGTACGGGACCCCCAGGCTTGCATTTTTGCCCATAGAGTAGCTCTTGGAACTTTATCGAAAGCCGCTTTGAGGTCTACAAAGCAGACGTACAGAGGTCTTGATTTTGCAAAGGCCAGGTTGGCGAGAAGGGTGACTGCAGAGATATTTGTAAGGGTACCCATTCAGCCTGGAATCCAGTTTGCATATGTGTTATTAGGTTTGTTCGACTGACCCAAGCCTCTAACTCTACCAGGAGATTAGATGCGTAAGTTTTCGCCTCCACATCTATCAGCGCAATCAACCTGTAGTTGGAGGTATCTGAGCGGTAACCAGGCTTGTAGATTGGATTAAGGATGCTTCCTCTCCAGGACTCAGGGATCAGACTGTCGGCTACAGCTTTGGAAAAAAGAGGAGTCAGGGCTTAAGCCCCGAATGTGGGGTTATGCCGAAACAGGGCCTTTGGTAGTCCGTTAGGACCTAGTTCTCCCTCGGATTTAACATTTTTATAATGTTTAGAACTTGAATTTCTGAAAACAACAAAAAATCCTCAGTGGATTCATGGTTCGTGATGTCATTGACTTTACCTTGACCTCCAACCTCCTTCCCTGGTAATGATACGCTATTTGGGGCTAATGGGGGTGGAGTTTCATTATATAAGAGTTTGATATGGGCTCTCCATGTGGCCTCCAATATATCCGAATTATGATGTTGATTCCGGCCATTGGTTAGTTGATTGATTTGTTCCCAAAAGTTCTTGGAGCCCCCTAATTTACAAGTATAAAGAAGTTTCGCCCAAATGTGTTCTTGGTACTCTTTTTGGGTACATTTTATGTCCTTTTCTAACTTTTTTCTTGTTTCTGAAATTAAGAGCAGGAATTCCTGGTGGCAATCTGGTCCCCGAGATCTTAGTTGTCTGAGGTACTTATTTAGTTGTTGTTTTGATTCCTCAGGCTATTGGTGAACCAGGTTGCCCCTTTTAGGCCTCCTGCTTTGTGGAAGTGGGCATGCTTAGATAATGTCTTGTTAATTTCATTAGTAAAAGACTCCCAAGCATTTATGGTCAGTGTTTCAGAGTTGGATCTTTCCATAAGACTGGTGTAGGTATTTGTGATGTCCTCAATGTTATCCTTATTCCAGCAGAGGCGTTTTAAGTTGTAACATTGTGTTATAGATGATAGCGCCTGTGCGTTGTCTGAGGTTGCAAGGAATAAAGGATTGCGGTTGATGGTCACTTTCCGCCCTGTCTTTTATTTGGAAGTTCGCCATGTACGGGAGAAGATCGTAATCCGTAAAAGTGTAATCAATGGTAGAACGTATTTTTTGAGTAACCCTGGTGTATGCTGCGGGCTGATCAGGCGAGCCTTGACCATTAAGTACACACCTTGAAAGACCTTTCAAGCAGGCTGCACATTTCTTACCAAATGTGTCCTGTCGATTAAGGGCTGGTGTAGCCTCTGTTTTACTATACTCCTGGCATATTGTAGATTCATGTTTAAGTCGCCCAACAGGATGGTGTTAGCATCTGGTAAGGCGAGTTTTAATGCTGTTAATGAGGTGATTAATTGTTCAGTTCTTAACTTCTATTGTTTGGATGTGGGGTGAATATAGATGTTAAGTATGAGCAGGGTATGGGACACCGAGACGTTTATTTTGACGCACAACATCCAACAACAATCTAAATCTCTGATAGAAGCGTGCCATGGGATTTCTGTTGAAATAAAGGTAGAGAGACCCCCTTTTGCTCTTCAGTATTTTGTGTCTCTCTTAGCCAGGTTCAAGAATTCTTTGAAACCAGTTTTCGGAGATGGAGTTATCTGCCATGATTCTTGAAAAAGGAGAATGTTGTATTGTGTGATATAGTCCATGAAATCGGGTCTTCTAATTTTGAGTGAAGGCCGTGTACGTTTCTGGAACACATGTTACAACCTTGATGTGCGTGTGGAACTATTGGTGTGGTTGTTCATGCCATTCCCTAGAGTGTGCCTTCTGTATTCGAGTCCCGAGGACCCAAGAACTTACTGGCTTTAGGATGATCAAAGGTGATGGTAATTTTCCTGGCTGGGTTCTCTTTATCCCATATTTGGCTATGATGATCAGGGCCTTTTGCCCCTTTTAAAAGACTTTCAATATAAGTAGGTTGTTGTAATGAACTAGTGTATTGAGGGGGAATTATCTTTTTAACTCGATTCCCCACTTGTCGAATGAGTCCTTCTGCTGCCAAATCTGTTCGATGAGCATATTGTTGATAAATGTAGCTGTTGTAAATTCTTGACCGATGAAACTCGGGTTTTGATTAAACTCGATACTTTCAATGTCATTGGTATTTATGTGGCTTAGAGGTGGAAGAGCTTTAAATAATTTAAGCAAAACACTTCTATTAAGAATGTCATGCATTCCCCATGAAATATATTGTGGATTGAAGACAAATTTGTGTTTAACTTGAGGGACGTGCTGAGATTCATTGTCTGAGGTCCTTTCCGGTTATTTTTTCACCGCCATGGACTCTTGGAAGATCTGGGGTAAATCTCGAAGTTCCGGAGTGTTTTTTTGTGGATGGATTTCGCCTCTCTTGTTTATTTCGGGAACTGAGCTTACATCCGTGCAAATTTCCTCAACCGAGGTAGGCACACCCTGGTTTGTTTTCCTTATTGCCAACTTGGAGCTCCTTGCTGATAATTGTGTAGCCTGAGTATTTGAAATATGTTTTTCCTTCTATATTTTTTCTAGCGGGGTGGCTCCCTTGTATTGTAGTGTGAAGTATTGGCATGACGGGCGGATTAGGGAATTAGGTCAGTTGCTCCTTAAGGATTACTGCTTCCATGCTATTTTGGGTTACGTTGTCTTCTTAATGGATTCCGTTGTGAACTGATGTTGCCAGGGATGAGTCTTGTACCTGGCTTGTTTGTTTGTGCTTTCTGGGCTTTCTCAATCGTTTTTGCGCCCGCTTTGATAAAAGGTTAGGTACTTTTAAGTGTCTTTCAGAAGACTGGTTGCATTGATCTTGGGGTGAAAGATCCAGGGCGCCTAAGTTATCGAGAACACTTGATGGGTTGAGTGTAGATGTTATTGACTTAGCAAGTTTAATTGATGCTGAGGTTGACTCTGTTTTGCAACTTCTTTGTCCCACTGAGGGATTAGGACATTCCAAATTGATATCCTTTGAGGCTGCATTTTCTTTCTCTATTGTTGTTGCTTTTTCTTTCTCTATTGCTGTTGC
Source organism: Lissotriton vulgaris (assembly GCF_964263255.1). NCBI lineage: Eukaryota > Metazoa > Chordata > Amphibia > Caudata > Salamandridae > Lissotriton > Lissotriton vulgaris. The sequence goes on along the minus strand of NC_141689.1, from coordinate 924,748,148 downwards.
AGGCTTGGTTAAAACTTCCCTTTTTGTACCTAATAGTTCAGTAGGAATGGCTGGAAAAGAGGCTAGTTTATCGATTATTCTGGTGCAGTGACAGTGGCACATTTGAAAAGCTGTATACCGATCTCGCTGCACCTTCAGGATCATCTCATTAAAGCTATGGAGCTTTTGTTCGACCCCTGAACATGAATTGCAAGAATATTTAAGAGGTCTACTTGAGTGTCCGGTTTGTCTGCATGAAGGATCATTACTCTGCCAATTGTGTCTATTGTGCTTAGCAGGTGGGGCCAGACTTGGGACGTTGATGAAAATGAGCTGGCTCAGTGCTCCCGGTGGGGCGGTTGCCTGGGCATGGCTCGCTCACACAACCTGAGAACATGTTGAATGATGCCTTGTTTTGAATAGGTGGTGTCTGGGAGACTGATCCTGAATGATTTAGTTGGCATGTTGACACATCATTTGATTTATCCTGACAAAAGTGCTCTGGTATTTTCGGCATGTAGAAGGGTGAATCAGGGTGGACTTGGATGTCGAAGTATGAATTGGCTATCCCCTGACTGGTGGGGGAGTGGGCCTCCTGAGATGGGTCTAGCATGCCCAAGGGACTCGAAGTAGTTATATTGTACTGATGCAGTGAGTTACTTTTAATGTGATAATCTTGACCACTGTAGCCGTTATGACCGCTGTGTCCAGGTGGAGATTGTTGTTGTTGGGACTGGTAAGACGAATGGTGATGGATTAATAATGCAGTTACCTGGGAATTTTTTCCTTTTGATGGCTCTTCAGAGGGCAGAATGTTTTAGGAGTTAGTAGTTAGGGGCTTTGAATTTCTTGTTTTTTATCGCCTGTGATACCCAATCCCGTGTACCAGAGGTCTTTCTTTTCTTTCCATACAACCTCACTATTAGTTGTACTTCTGTCCCTTGGTGAGGAGGGACGTATTGCATCATTTTTTTTGGAAGGCCTTATCATTGTTGGTTAAATTAATAGGGTTAGTAGCTTTTGTTACATGATGACTCCGGTTTTCCTCCGTTGTTTTAATAGCAACCTTTAAGAAGTCTGTTATCAGTGCCCGTTGGCTGCTATTCGGGCAGGATTTGTGCCTATTGAGGGCCGTACAGGTTGCCATCTTACTACCGACACACTTGGCTTGTGGGGCGGCCTCTGTGGAGGGTTTTTCTGTAGTTTCCAAGATGTTTGCCATGGTAGAAGATACAGCTGTTATTGGTTCGTGCTCGTACCGTACTTCTGTTGCTTATATTGCTTCTATACCCTCTATGTTTCGCATGCCAGGATTTACAAAGGGCATACCAGAAGGGTTATGCGTTTGGGCTATGATATCGAACAAGGCTCCTTCCTTGACCTCTTCTTTATCCTCATCTTTTCCGTTTTTGGCTGGGGCTTGCAAGAGTTTGTATTCTTTGTCACCTCCTTTTATTTTCCCTGACTGCATTTCTGAATTTTACCAAGTTTATTGGGGCCCACACTCTTTCTGGACTGTGTTATTGAAACAGGTCGCTGAGTCTGAGCTGGGACGCTGAGCACTAAACAATTGTGTATCTGGCGTCAGGCTGAGTTTGCTTGAAGATGAATGTACAAATAGGGTCTTTAAGTGGTTATTTGTGCTAGAATGAAGCCTTCAGGGAAAGGCACGGTTGTATAATCTCTCCCAGAGGCGTGGAGTTAGTTTTTTTTTCTCTTCTCTTTTCAGCAGCGTAGCTTAGGAGGAGCTGAAGGGCAAGTTTCGGGGGCAAGCAGCGAAACCGGGAGGCACGCCGGGCACCGGCCGCACCTGGTCTTAATCAGGTCTTTCACACTCACTGCGGCTTCCCACTTACCGCTTGCCACTTGATTGCTGCCACGACGGTGTCTGCCTGTTGGGGGGACTCGCTCCTGGCGGTGGTCTCACGGACGGCCCTGGAGCGATTTCCGAGCCTGCTGAAGCTGAGGCTGCTGCTGTTGTTTGAATGCGTCACGCGTCCTCCATGGGACGAAGCAGATCCCATGCACTGTGCAGGGCCTCGGTGCAGGGGGGCTGATGCTCGTCCTCAGTCACGCCACGCTTTGCCTGCTTTCTGCCTGCTTTCCGGGAAACAGAAGGTCGATAAGTCGATACCGCGCCCGCTGTGCCCCCGCTGTGCTCCCGCTGTGTGTGAAATACGGGGGGGCGCAAGCTGGGAGCAGAGAACAGGGGGCTAAAGTCGGGAATCACCGGGAGCAGCCGTTGTCCTCCTAGTGTCTCCTCACTTCTCCCTTGCGCGCCTACTCGATCAGTGTGAAAACTCCTGAGACCAATAGGCAGTGTGAAACATGTTGACCACTAAACAAGTCCATTAGGGGCATGCTACATTTCTCTTGCAACTGAGGGCCATTACCTCCATCTAAGCAGCTCAGCCTTCTGTTTTTTTCTGATGGCAGAGAGCCATTCTCTTTAATAAATTGTTCAGCCACCCCGCCAGTCATCTTTTAGACTTCACATTAGGACTTCACTGCCATTCACACACCGGTATGGCTTTATCCTGAAAAGATCTACGACAAAGTGACTCTTCGGGGAAGCCGTAGGGCATTGCAGCACTTGTCTGACGAGGAGCACTGCCCAATGATGAAGCATGACATCCTTCAGGTGTGGGAGGGCACCAAGATCAGGACACACTGTCCCAAACAACCACAGTAATAGAACAACTATAGTCTGCTCTCTAATCCCTTCTTTCTTAGGAACAGTGACTCCAGTGGGATTTAGTCATTACATTCAGGAGCACGAGTCACCGGTCCTTTATTTAGCTCCTGGTCCCCTCTCCCCCATTATTTAATGATGTTAGAACGGCAGCTTAGGCGAGGGACATATCTATTGCTACACCTTTACACTCCTTTCTCTCTCTGTCTACCATGGACGAACAACTGGGCTTAGGATATGGTTACGGAATAGTCTCTGAAATCTTAAGAACACATAGTCTTTTAAGAGCAGAAGGCACAGCATCTACAAGCACACCCCAAGACGACTGGAACTAGATACCTTCTCTCAAGAAACAGCAGGTAAAAAAGCCATGCATGATGCTATGACAGAGAACCTATGAGTAAATTTAGCGCTCAATGGTCTGCTCGTGACTGTAGCCCATTGCATCTTTTAGAGGATCTGATATTCTGAAAGGAATGGAGCCAAGTCGCTTGGAAGTGCTCACGGGACTGGCTCATCCTTATTATCAGCATGGCTAAACGCCTATCGGAAGCACTCATTATCAAAATAAACATTTTGGACATGATTTGGACCTCGAAGAAGAGTGGCAAAATAGAACTGCCCCGCCCAAGGCAGAAGTCAAGAGGCTGTACTGGCAGTGGGTTTCTAAAAACGATCTGCTCAACCCAAGAATAGGCAGGCTCACAGAAGAGTTCATGCAGCATAAGCTTCTTACTCGATATGAGCTCTACCTAGATTTTATACAAAAACCACATGATAGAGCCCTCTACTTTGAGTTCAGGACAGGCACACTTCTTACGAGAGAGATGACTGCCCAGTGAAAGCCTCCCCATCAAACCACAGCTCTTTGTCCAAGCTGTGAGGCTCCCACTGTGTCGATTGCACACTTTATGTTTGTCTGTCCAGCATACAAAGTGCCAAGGGGTTGTTGGCTGAAACCAATATGCAAAGAGCTGGGCACTAGTAGCCTTCGAGTTGCACTGCGTATCCTAAAATCCGACACTCTGGATCTCTACACCTGTGGACTAGCTAAAGATCTTAAATGGGCATGGAGCATCAGAGCACACAAAATGAAGGCTAACTCCTGAAGCATGAAATCTGAAAATGGACTTAGTCTCCCATATTGCTCCTTTTCCTTATACCACCACGCAGTTGCCTAGACAACTTTTATAACTATTTATTGCTTACTGTTTTTCGAACTGATCAATTTTAATGCTCTTTTTGTATATCACGCATTTTTTAAAATGTGTGCATTTTGGTCTATTTTGTATACTTTTTATATTGGATTGTATAGTTTTCAAAATATTTATTTATCGAAATAATGCTTATGAAATGAAATGAAATTTAAATAAACATTACTGCTTGGGAATCATGACTCCCTGAAATAAACACCGAAATGAATGAGCACAAAGACTACTTACTATAGAAAAAGATTAACAAACTCCAGAAGGATAATAGAAACTTTGAGAAGGAAAAAGGATATCCATACACAAGAGAGGACTCAGCAACTCCAACAAAGAGACCTCATCTGATGATGACTCAACCACCTTGACGAGATTAAGGTGATCAAATAGCACTTCAAGCAACAGAAGTTGGAAGAGTAACCAAGGAGGACCAGGACTCCTCCCCACACCACCTCTACATAACTACCATCCACCCGGATACCAATCTGCACCACCACCCTGGTATCCGGCTACCATGGCCCGCCGCCTCCTTTCACCTTCTACCAACACCAACAACCCCCTTCTTTTTGGAACAGAGGCAGGGGCAGAGGAATAGGAAGGAGAAGAGGCAAACAGAAAGAGGTCCATTGGTCAGACAGCAGGAACCAGTGACAAACCAGGAGTCAGACAAAGAAAAGCTAGTGGTTAACCTATCACGGAGGCAACTCACAGACATTGAGGAAACAGACCTGCAGAGAGGACTGGGATTCGTACCGACTCCAAGAGAAGACCCCTTCAAACTCATAGGTGAACTACACTGTTTCTTCAGAAAACTGAGACAGCTCTTGTAATTCTAATAACGATCAGGACAGCACCACCACTCCAGACTCCGGAATTAAGAATCCCTCTAAGTTCCCACCCACTAGAGCTTGACACCAAGCAAAATTCTGGCTTTTGAGAAGGCTGTTCTGTGAGACATTGATAAGGTCCAACCCAAGACCGCCTTTGGTACTCTACCAGCTAGAGAAAGGAGGGCAATAAAAGACCTCAATGAAGACCCAGACTTCATCATAAATTCTGCATACAAGGGTGGCGACATCGTCATCCTCAACACGGACGAATACAACAGTGAATGTCAAAAACAACTTGCCAACACCAAATACTACAGAAAATTGGACGTAGACCCAACAGAGTTATTGACTACATGCATGGGTATCATGGTCAATGAGGCACAAACCAATGGATTGATCTCGTGCAACGAGGCTGACTTTCTGGTTAAAACTGCGCCAACCATCCCATATTTCTGTACCTTATCAAAGATACACAAAAGCATCACACCACCACCTGGAAGACCCATTGTGTCCGGTATCAACTCCATTCTGGGACCCCTCAGCCGAGTGGGAAGGGTATGCTCAGACGTGAGTCCCATGAACTCCACACCACTGGATTCAAGCAAGCCGGGCTGAAGACGGCTGAAATGCCAGAAACCAGTCCTCGGTTGCTTGTTTCCGGTCCAGGGAAGGCATGGCTTGGCAGTTCGGGCTGGACTGTTCCCATGAGGCACAGGGTCAGACTGATTTGCATATGGCCATGTCTGAACTGGGCTAGTGTGGAATGCAAATAAATGATGGATTTAGGCCCAGATCTCTGTACTGGGGTGAATGTATGACATTGTTCTGCATGCTGTCCATCACCTGTGGTTTTTGCATTTGTCACCTCGAGTGGGATGGGTATGCTCAGACGTGAGTCCCATGCACTCCACACCACTGGATTCAAGCAAGCTGGGCTGAAGACGGCTGGAATGCCAGAAAACGGTCCTCGGTAGCTTGTTTCCGGTCCAGGGAAGGCATGGCTTGGCAGTTTGGGCTGGACTGTTCCCATGAGGCACAGGCTCAGACTGATTTGCATATGGCCATGTCTGAACTGGGGTGGTGTGGAGTGCAAAAAAACGATGGATTTAGGCCCAGATCTCTGTACTGGGGTGAATGTATGACATTGTTCTGCATTCTGTCCATCACCTGTGGTTTTTGCATTTGTCACCCCGAGTGGGATGGGTATGCTCAGACGTGAGTCCCATGCACTCCACACCACTGGGTTCAAGGAAGCCGGGCTGAAGATGGCTGGAATGCCAGAAATCGATCCTCTGTAGCTTGTTTCCGGTCCAGGGAAGGCATGGCTTGGCAGTTCGGGCTGGACTGTTACCATGAGGCACAGGGTCAGACTGATTTGCATATGGCCATGTCTGAACTGGGGTGGTGTGGAGTGCCAAAAAACGATGGATTTAGGCCCAGATTTCTGTACTGGGGTGAATGTATGACATTGTTCTGCATTCTGTCCATCACCTGTGGTTTTTGCATGCACGGTGTGATGGCAGAACTGCAGGCCTAGCTTTTACTCAGGTCACTCAAGGTGGCACAAATAGTACTACAGTCATGGTGACACCTTTAACCCGTTTGCCCTGGGTACAACTGGTACCATACACTAGGGACTTATAATGGGGTGTGAGAATGTCATCCATTTGCACTGATCACCCCCTTTTTTTGACTGATGCTGGTGGTTACTGACTCTGATAGTGCCCTGGGCTCTACTAACCAGGCCCAGGACCAGTGCTTTGATTCAAAAGTTATATGATAGTTTGGTATAATTACAATTGACAGACCCCTGTAAGTCCCTGGTATATAAAAAGGCAGGGAGGTTTAGAGCCCAGTAGATTTCATGCACTGGAGTGTGCACTGCTGTGTTGTCTGCTGTTGTTTTTAAAGGCAGCCCTACTTTCCAAACTGTCTTAAAAATTAAATTACTTGGAAATTTGACTTTGGAATTAAAGGTACTTTCAAAGTGACCATCTACATTATTTCTCCATATGAGTCACCCTTAGGTCTCCTCTAGGTTCCCCAGGGCTGGGGTACCATGTAACTATAAGCAGGAACATTATAAAATATTTTTTATATGCCCTGGTGAGGGGAAAAACTGCCAATTTCGTTTTCCCCATTGTAGGTTATTAACTCCACGGGCTAACATTCGGATCTTTTATTTAAGTATACATATTGCAAGGAAGGAGCTACAACATATAATTCAAGGACTTAAAAGATTGGTAATGATAAATCGAACAACTTGCCACTGTTGAATTTATCATAACAAGTACAGAAAATAATTTATAGTACTTTCTTTTTTGTGAGACAAAATTCAGGGTTCTAGCAGCCCCACCTGACTGGACAGCCTTAACAGGCTTAGCAAAGCTGCTTTGATGAGGTGATTAGTGGCCTGGATAATGCATAGGTTAACAGGTGGGGGAGCTCTGCAGCTGCAGAAAAAAGGCCAGGACGGGGGCTGGGTAAATCAAACTGGGCTTCAAAGAGGGCAGGACAGTAAGGAATGGCAGGCCAACCCCCTCTTCCTGGATCCCCCCAGCCAGATGGCAGGCCCAGGAATGCAATTTGCAGAAGGTCTGGAGGGGAAGTGTTAATGGAAATGCACCACACCAGTAGGCTGGTTTAGCCAGGCATTACTCTCCTGGAGAGGAATTCTCCATCTTGAATTTTGAAGTGCAGTGCTTTGTGAGGCAAGAACATGCCAGACTTTGGAGGAAGCTGTCATGCTTTTGGATGGCACCCTGCATCTCATTGGACAGGGGTGTTCACCTGCTTGTTTCTCCAGATCATTGAATAGATATTCGAGCTGCAAAGCAACTCAGATTTGCTGCCTGAAACTACAAGGAGAAGAAGGATTGCCCTGAGGGAACCCTGGTCTTCACCCCAAAGTATTGCAATCTGAAGGACTGCACCTACAGCACACTTGGAACTACAGTCATGAGGACTTTGTGATGTTTCATCAATCAATCAATCAGTCATTTGTTAAGCGCACTACATACCCATGAGGGTCTCAAGGCGAGGTTCATAAAGGCTTAAGGAGTGTATACCCTGAAAGCAAAGGTTAACAGAGATTGCCTGTACCATCTCCATCAAGAAGTCCCCAGCCTGGAGTGCGTCCAGTGGACTTTTATGGATTTGGCTAGGTGCACTGTTCGGTTTGTAGTTCCAAACTTCAAAGGACCATTTCAGAGCTTCTAGACACTTGAATGTGTTTTTGGAGACTTTGCACCCTCAAGAGGAAATTCAGGAAGAAGTTACAGAAGGTTGGAGAAGTTTGGAGCAACTTTTGGAAAAAAGCTCTGTAAGTGGATGGAACCGACGTTGACAGTCATACCGACTACCTTCAACTACAACCCAGCCTGGATTTCAGGTTCAATCCCCTGAAAGCTCTGGAGCTCTAGACTTCCAAGATTTGTACAGGGACCTCGCTGCGAAGCAATCCAATGATGTTGCATCCAAATCGGCCTGCAGGAGGGGACTGCATGACGTTGAGAGGAAATCCTCCAGAAACTGAGGCATCCCGCTTAGTGTATCCAAACAAGGCTTCATTGTTGTCAGCCTCAAACTTCGACTTTTTGCTGATTAGGCAAGACTAGATGTCCCACGTTGGCAATATATGTTTTTAAGCACTATAAAGGGTTTAATCTTTACAAAATCATATCTTTGGTTCCTTATATTGGATTTTTGTTCTTTTGCTGTCATTTTAAAGATTAAAATACTTCCTATGGTTATAAATTGGTGTGGGATTTGTATTGTCTGTTGTGTCTTACTCATTTCATGTACTGGTGTTTTTAAATGCTTTACTTGCCTGTCCCTTGATTCAAACCTGCTGGGTTGCAGCAACCTTTTTAGGATTAAGCCTGGGGCTAATGTATTGAGACAGTGACTGGACCTAAAATTGCGTTGGTGGCTTTATTACTAGTGGTAGGTGCATTCTTACCCCTCCTAAAAATCTACCTTCCAAAATGGGATTAAAGGAAGTTGTCACTTGGGTATATCAATTCACTTTACCTTTTGAGGGAAAGAGCACTGGCCCTAGAGTCTAGTTAGCAGGCCCCAGTGCACTTTCAGTTCTATTACCACAGCATCCAGACCAAAAAGTAGGGGGGTAACCATCGAAAAACGAAACTATGCAACCTGATTTCCCCAGACGAAAGGTGATGCGCACTAACCTCTCTATTGGTAGTTCTCATCATCTAAGTGGAAGAACCTGGAAAAGGCCATCTGCATTGGCATGGTCAGTCCCTGGTCTGTGTGCCACTACAAAATATATTCCCTGTTGGGAAATGGACAACCTCAACAGTTTTGGGTTCTCTCCTCTCATCTTTATTAACCACCCGAGAGGCTTGTGGTAAGTTTGAACCTTGAAGTGAGTCCCAAGCAGGTAGGGCCTCAGCTTCTTCAGAGACCAAACCACAGCAAAGGCTTACCTACCAATGGCACTCCAACTCTGCTGTCTAGGGAGGTTTTGCTTGCTGATATATGCTACTGGCTGATCCTGACCCTCATTGTTGGTTTGTGACAACGATGCCACAATTCCACGTTGAGTAGCATCTGTTTGAACAATGAACTGTTTCCCAATGTCTGATGGTTTTAAAACAGGTCCTGACCACATGACTGCTTTCAGGGTGTCAAAGGCATTTTTACAACCTGAGGTCCAAATGAGCTTTGGCTGCTTCATAGAGGTGAGCTCAGTGAGAGGGGCCACAATGGTACCATACCCCTTCACAAACCTCCTATAATGTCCGGTCAGATCAAGGAATGGTCTTACCTGAGTCTGGGTCTTGGGAGGCTCCCATTCCAGATCCAGAATAGCCAGGATCTTGGGTTGGAGAGGTCTCACTTTGCCTCCACCAACAAGGTGGCCCAAGAAGACCTGCCTGTTGCAGAGGCTGCAAACCCTCTCTGAGGTGCACCAGCTAGCGCTAAAGACAGTGACATAGTTTAGATATGCTGCTCTAAAGTCATCCAGACCTGACAGAACTTGATTATCCAACCTTTGAAAAGTGGCAGGTGCATTCTTTAGTACAAAAAGCATCACTTTAAAGTGAAAGTGTCCCTCTGGGGTGGAGAATGCAGATAACTCCTTGGCTCCCTGGGTCAAACAAATCAGGCAGTACCCTGATGTAAAATCAGAGGTTCTGAGAAGTGTGGCTGCCCATAGCTTATCAATAAGGTCATCTGCTCTTTGTATCCGTCTTTGTCACTGCATTCAACCCACTGCAATCCACACAAAATCTCATCTCATGTTTCCCACCATTTGAGTAAGGTTTGCGGATCAGTACTGTGAGAAGGTTCTCTCTGGGAGACAAGTCACTTACATATCAGAGGCAGTGTGGCTTTTGAGGCTCACTGCCCTGATGTGTCATTCATTAGCCATCCTTGGAGGGTAGAGGTGTGACCTTGTTCCTGCCCTGGGCTTTTAGTTCTGCCCTCCGGGATTGATAGCACTTCCCAGCAGGATGGCAGACTTCTGTCTTAGCATCAACCATCATGGAAAGCACATCACAACACAGGGGGACTGAGGCATATTTTGATGAATAAAGATGAGTTTTTTTACTTTGACTGAGGCAGCTTGGGGGCAACCTCTAAGAATGCCACCCAGGTACATGACAGCTCACCCTTGACATGAGGATCATGTCAAGGGTGAAAAAGCACGGTATTTGATACCAAACACTATGAAGCTGGCTACCCCATGGTTGCAGGCTAGCAAGTCCATGTTAACCTATGGACGCCATTCCCTTACAGTGATCTTTATTGGAAAGATCACTGTAGGGACATGTATGCCTGCACATACATGTCTACACCATTAATATAATGCACCCTTGACTCCTGGGCTATAGGAGTCCAACCTGGGTGGTGGCTTACTTATATAAGGTAGTGAGGTGACCCTGCCACAAATGGTGTGAGCAGGGTTGATCTCGAGTAGGGAAGCTGCTCGTGCAGGTTTTGATGGCATACCTGCAGCCCTTACTTTTACTTAGGTCACTTAGGGGGGCACAAATAGTGCTGCAGCCCTGGTGACCCCATTAACACCCTTGCCCTGGGTACCACTGGTACCATATACTAGGATTTTAAAATGGGGGGTTAAAGCATCTTGCCAATTCTGTGTACAAATTCATATTACCTTTTGAGGGAAAGAGCACTGGCACTGGGGCCTGGTTTGCAGGTCCTAGTGCACTTTTAGCTCTATTACCACAACAAACATGGCACAAAGTGGGGGGCCACCATCCCATAAGGGTACTTTCCTACACTAATTAACTAGAAACCAACACTAATATAAAAGACGTGAGAACATGCTTGTAACTTTGTTGTGGATCTGGTCACTCTGGGCCAATAAGAAGACATCTTCTGATCTTTAACAGACATCACAAAACATTTGTATTACTGGGAACGGTTAATCTTGGATCCCAGGAAAGACTATTGCAGTGTTTATTCTATCATTTATTCAATGTTTCACTGAGTAAAAAGCAAACCTTACTAAAGACAGGAACATTTGCTTGCAGATTTCTAGTTAAGTAATGGCATTCATATTTCTTATATGCTATTGTTAAAAGTGCGATTCTGTATTCAGCATTGTATGAACATGGAATAAATAGGAAGTTCAAACTTGGTTTATCGAGAATATGCTTAGTAAAGGAAAATATTTTATAAACTAGATGCATTCTGCAGTCAAGATAAAATCTATGCATGTCACTTATAAGGTCAATCTACCAAATACATTTGTGCATGGTTCAGCATTTTCTAAAATATTCTATTTATGAAAAGGAGAAATCTCACTGAGGCCTACCTGTGCAAATGAATGCCTGGTGCATTTTGCACATTTCAACTACATACTATTTTAAAATGTGTTTTTCATGTTAACACCTAAAGCAATGTTATCATTCTTGTTACTTGTTTCTTAATTGTTATACTGATTTTTCTATGCCAACAATTACCCCGTCTGATGGTTATCTTAACCATCTCACTAAAGTCATTTCACATGTGAGTTCATCCAGAGACCTCTGTATTTTAGTGATTTCATGTAAACATCATTCATGAGGAGATTTACTCCCAAATCTTTTTCAAATCTCTACTTTAGTTATTTTGTCATTTTTTACGCAGAAAATATCAATAGTTCAAGAATTATGTCTACAGAAACAGCAAGCAAATCTTCATTATTATTACTGCCATTGAAATAGGCTTTACAATGTCTACTCCTGCCATTGTAAACCCATTTACAATAGACTACACTCCCTTTTCCAAAATGTTCAAAAACACCAGTAGTTTCCAACTCTTCTAATTCAGGTTTCAAGTTTGAAATGTTCCTTGCAAAATCTTCACTCTCCTTACTCTCATCAGGAATGTATGAATAGCAATAGGTTATTGTAAGCATCTTGCAGACTACCCCCTTTTCTGTAAATCGTAAATAAAATCGTAAATCATACGTTCTTATATAGCGCCTTTCACCGTAAGGTCTCTAGGCGCTTGCTTTGGGAACCCGTCCTGGCCTTTCCCTGCGAGATTACCCCTACTGTGCATCCCCAAGGTGAAGACCAGGCATCCCATCATGGTGGGGCCGTAGTGGAGATTAAGCAAGCTATTGCCCAGAGTTGCAGAGTGGGAACCCACGAGTAGGCATCAAGGCGAGAATTATCGAGTCTGTGGACGTTTTGAGCTCAAGGCCCTGCCGCGTTGGGGATTGAACCCTGGTCCCGGGTCTGATCTCTGCATCAGGGACTGCCTCCTCTAACCGGTGAGCCACACTTCTCCTCTTCTGTGAGTAAGATGTCTAATGCAAGACCATCCTGTAAGGGCCATGGATCAAATAGCAATTAATTCAGTGTTCACTACTAGCAAAGTACTTGTTGCCATTTTATAGACAACTGTTGACAGGTTTCTAATCTTTTTGCTATTTATTATGATGCCTACATGTGTAATGACTGCATCAATTATGTCTCCCACTAATTCAGCTCCTGTTTTAGTATAGCACTTATGTCTGTATGATGATGTCCTTAAAACGCATCTAAGATCTGCACATGGTACATTTTAGAAATTGACACCTAAATAGCAGATCCGCTTCCAGTCAGCAGGTAGCAAGAAATACGTATTCTGCCCACAAATAAAATATACACCAAGAATTGCAGATACTTCTCCTAGTAAAGTTTGCGGTATTCCCCTGATAATTCAAACATGCGTTCACAGCTACTGATCCCTACATGTTTGGCCCTTTTGGGTGTTCTACGGTAAACAGAAATGCCCCCTTTGTGTTGACGGTCTAATCTTTATTTTGGGTAAATCATCTTCTTTCTAAATTCATCTTCTTTCTTCCAAAACTTTTTCAAAACATCACTATGCTTATCTTTTGTACATGTTATATTCATTTATCTTTCTCCTAAAACTATTATGTAAGTTACTGCTAAAGTTTTCAACAAGCAGGTCAAATTATTTTTGTAAGCCAGAACACTATCTATAGGTCTATAGGGAAAGACGTAATACCAAGCAGTATCCATTTCTTTAGCTTGCATGTGTAAATTCATACTCTCTATCAAAGGTAATCTTGAAAGAATTAGATCATAGTTAGAATAGAAATACTCAAAGTGCTCATAGCATATGATAAAGGTGTGTAATAATAAGTGACTTCTTCTGATGCAGATGTGGGCAAATGGATGCATATACATAGCAGTCTTTTGGTCTATAGCTTGAGTGTATTCTTGTACTAATGTAGAATAAACATTAGTGGAAATATCATCTCTCTCGTAGCTAACAAAGGAAGCTCTTAACTAGTCTACATAATTAAGGTATGCATGTGGCTCAGTTGTATTACTTGTTTTATGTTCTCATCATCATCAAAAACTTTCTTGCTGCTATTTCAGCCATAAAAGCACATATAAAATTTTTGCGATACAATAACATATAATCAATAGCAACATTAGGGAATTCAATTTCATTATATTATTGGCATACACAGATTACACAAGCATCAGGGAAGAATGGCATGGAAGACAGTTTATCTTGTTAAAACCTAGTATTTAAAAATATAATTTAAGGTTAAAACCATATAAGAGCTTTCTTAAAAATAACTTAAAAATTACCATCCATTGTCAGTAAGGCATCTAATTTTCGGTCGAAAACAGCCACCAATAACTAAATTGCATTCTTTAGCAGATACATTCTTTTAAGCCACATGGCGAAAAGAAATTTTGCACACACCACAACATATACTGGTGTAGTATCAGATTTTAGGATCCTTAAGAAGTCTCGATAATTTCTGATACCCAGGTTTCTGCACAGTTGAATGATCCATTTAGGCCTAGTCAACTTATATGCCGGGCAGAATAACATTACATGGGTCACTGTTTCCTACTCCACCATGCATCCTGGGCAAAAAGACTTAATACCCCCGCCCACTTGTTAGAAACTGCATATAGTGGAAGTGACCCATATCTGAATTGGAGATACAGCTTCCTTGATAATGGCGGCTGAAAAAGATCTAATACCTGTTCAAATTGATATAATGACTTAAAATCAAGGAATCCATAGGTTAGGCTAGTTGGTTTTACTGCCCGGATTAGACTGGTCAGTTTGTAATCTTTCAGGGCTTTAGCTAGTTGTTTTTTAGAAATAGCTGCACATGATTCCTCAGGGATAGTCCATAGGTCCTCCCTACCCATGGCACGAAAGGAATCCCTGACAAACGACAACCAGGGTATACTGCCTGTAGCCCCCAGTAGTGACAGTACCCCTTTCAATTCTTCTCTATAGTGTCTCAACTCGGGTGTACTCCACAACCGCCGCCAATATAGCAGTGGTTGTGTCGAAATTAAGTCCACTATTGGGGGAATATCCAAACCCATCCATAGCGGAACTAGGGGTGTGCTTACTGGCAAAGCCAGGATGTTTCTAATGAGCTTATTTTGAGTAAGTATTAGGGCATTGGAAGGAGAGTGTCCCCACAACTCTGCCACATATAAGGCGGCAGACCTAGCTTGTACTTTGTAAATCTCAAGCGACTGGCTTATAGTCCTCACAGCGCAAGTCTTATGGACTTTCATTAGTCACCCTATTGCCTGGGCTAATTTCAGATTGGCCTTCTCAATTTGGGGACCCCATCCCATCTTATCATTTGGCGATAGGCCCAAATAGTCAAAGATGTTAACCCGCTCTAATGGTCTATCATCCATCAGTGGATGCGGGCAGTTAGTGGAGGTGGCATTGAAGATCATATATTTAGTTTTGTTGATGTTAACTACCAGGTTTCTTTTTTAACAGAACTGGTCAAACTCCTTCAACACTCGCTGCTCCCCATCGGTGACTTTGTCGTCCGCGAACATTAACACGGGGAATTTAGATGTCAATATTCTCGGAGAATCCAGATCCTTTGCGGCAAGCAGATCATCAATAAGACCATTTAGGAATAAGGAAAAAAGGGTCGGGCTAATACTCAGCCTTGCCTAACTCCCTTTCAAACGGGGAAGGGCGATGTTAGTAGGCCATTCTTGCCGTATCTTACTCTGGCATATATGTCCTCATGGAGGCGTTTAAGTTGATGGCATAGATATAGCGGAACCCCCATGTCCAGCAGAATGCTCCACAGCTGGTCACGATCCACCATATCAAACGCCGACTTCAAATCCACAAATGTAAGATACAAGATACAAGCTCCCCCCTTCCAATACTACATGCTTCCAGTAAATTAACTGGAGCCTAAACAGTTGGTCTATAGTTGAAATTTTTGATCTGAATCCTGCTTGCAGCGGGGTTAATACATCTCAGTCTTCCATCCACTCCTGTAATCTACCCAGTAATATCCTTCCATAGATTTTCTGTGTGACATCAATAAGACTGATTGGCCTATAGTTCACAGGCTCAATCGGGGACCCTTTTTTAAAAATAGGGTCAATCTCCGCGCCTGCCCAGGTCGGCGGGGCTGGGAGGCCATGAAGAATTCCATTAAAAAGTAATAATAGATATGGCGCCCACACAGTTTGCTCGTTTTTGAACAGATCCCTTGGGTTCCTGTCCAATCCAGGTGCCTTATTTGGTTGGACCTTTGCTAAGGCTGATACTACCTCATCCATTGTACATTGAGGTATTTCCTGTAAGGGTTCTAAATTAAAATCACATTGGCTAGCCTTACTGTTACTCGTATCAATGGACGAGGTAGAATATAATTCTTTAAAATATAGATGCCAGGATTCTTCATCAATATTAGGATCAGTAGCGGTCCTGCCCTCAGTTTTCCCCGAGTGGACCAAATTCCAAAAGGATCTACTATCCTTTGAGTACAAAGCAATCTTAATAGCCTGCCATCTATCTGCTTTCCATTCTAGTTTGGCTTTTTTAATTGTTTTCCTAAATTCAGCCCTTGCTTCCGTGATACAATCATTGTTGGTCCCCTTAAGTGCAAGCATCAAGGCCTTTTTTGCTGCGCTGCAATCCCTGTTATACCAGGATTTTTTGTCACTGCCAGGTTTGTGTTTATGCGGCGCACTATTAAAAAAAAACTCTCCCAGGGTCTGGACCATTTCCCGGTGTATTTCCCCAAGGTCGCTATTAGGGCCTAGGCTCAGTCTATCCTCCATTATGCGCTGGCCTTCTCCAGTAGTGGGATAATGCTTGTATAAAGCTCAGGCATAATTTCTGGTGATTGGTTAATTTTGGCCCACCTAATGCGTCTCCCTCCTTGAACAACCACCAAATTGTTAGGCTGCAAGGTATCTCCAGTGGTACTTACTCCCCCCAACTGGAAGTCCAGCAGAATGATTAAAGGATTGTGGTCGCTTTCACAGCATACATTAACGCTGAAATCGACCACGTTGCGCCAAATCTCCAAGCTAAGCATTAAATAGTCAATTGTTGAAGCTCGGCCACCTGTCTCATAAGTGTGATGCCCCGGGCTATCTCCAGGGAACCGCCCATTGCAAGCCCTTAGGGAGTGGGTCAAGGTTAATGTTATTAGCTGCAGAACTAGGGGTGTCCAGCCCCTAGTTGGGTAGGTGTTCTATATTCTACTTCCAGGGTTAAATAAAATCCTACTAATACTATAGTAATAATTATTATTGTTATAAGAAAATTTGGTGCACTATATATTTACAGTTATTTCTTAAAGCAAAACATTTCTCCGACATCAGGCTAGGTATATTAAAGTAGAGTAGTTCAGTAGTTCAGCAGAATTTTATTAGTAGTTTTCCAAAACAACTTACTATTACCCATTTAGATTTCTAATTAGACAATCCTTAATCCAACTCTGTGTACTTCTATATTGTTATCCATACTACAGACTCGGACCTTTGGTCGATGTACTGTAAAATGAAAAAATAAATTATAAAGGTCTAACAGTATAGTGTTTGATAGTTCTTAATTATTTATTTCAGCTGCCACCATATTTTCTTAAACCTTAAGCATCAGGGTGGTTCATATAACTCAGATCTCACGTCACGCAAATCATCATATGCGATGTTCAGTACTTGGTCAGTATACTAAGTCCATGTAGGTGCTGAATACCTTCAACAAGGCACTCTTGCTTTCTTTAATCTTCTGAGAGATTATTTGTTTTGCTCTATACCACTTTCAACTCTTGACTTAGTTTCTTCAGGTATTCTATCAACTGAGGTACCCCTTCTCAGTCTTTCGTGTTCATAGGATTGTGGCCATCCAGCTCTGCGGGTGACTCTTCTTATTTCATTGCTTGTCCGGGATCTTCTAGTAGTACTGATAGATTATCGTTAATGTCTCCATTTTGATGAACAGTCTCTATTTATATTTCGGTAGAGACTTTGATTAATGGAGAAAAAAGCATCCAGGCAAAAACAGTGTAGATAGCTGGCAACGTATTAGTATAGCAAATATAAACACAAGCAAAAGAAATATTTTTTAAAACAGCAGATGTAGTCATACATAAAATTTAATCACATTAATACAAATTGATAGACATGTTCAATCAAATACTAAAGTTATATAAAAAGGATAAAATGAGAGTACAGTATTCAAGTTATAATAATCTCAAATTTCAAAGGAAAAGGTTAAGAAGTATATGATGGTTCACAGCTGATTGTCAAAGTAGATGTTTTTTCTGCCAACGCGTTTCGACGCAAACACTGCGTCTTCATCAGGACAACATCAGCTTTTGTTCGATAATGGCTTCCTATTCGTTTTTTCCGAGGTTATACTGGTTCCAAATTTTGCCAGAAATAAATAGTACTATGTTCTCGTTACGTTTTTGTTGTCTGTATTTCAAAGTTCAAATATATAGTGTTGCTTAGTCGATTACGTCCTCATCGTGAAAGTGACCACCGACTTGTTAATTCTGAAAAGGTTAAAATATGGTCATAATAATGGCATCCGATGATTCAAAAACAAATATAGTTGAGGATGGTGCAGCACACGACGGGCCGTGTCACTAAAACATCAATTATCTTGAAATTGACAGGCTCTTTTTATTCGTGTTGAAAGATCACGATAAAGAGCAGTATGCGCGAAGGTTTCGCCAGAAGTTTATTGTCCTCCTGTGGAACCCCAGAATTCAATGTTCAAGCGGAGCCTGGTTCAAGATTGTAATCGAGCGTGGTCTATGGCGGCAACTCAGTTCGTAACGAAGAAAGCAGCATTTGATGCCACTTTATGTAACTTCGGACACAAATCTGTTTTTCAACTTGCAAACCATAACCCCCTCTCTCCTTCTTGCTACCAGTCTAGTTGGTCTCTTAAGCGGTGGTGCAGTCACCAATGCTCTACCCTCATGTTCAAATACCACAATTGCTTCTTCTGGGTTTCTCATTTTCTTGGTGTGAGAAGCATGAATCCAATTTGGAACTCCAGTACATTTAACAGCATTATTGGTCACACGTATAATCTGGAAGGGGCCTTTCCATCTTGGTTGCAAGCATGTCTTCCAAACATGCTTTTTGATCATGACCCAATCACCTGGATTGAGGTTGTGACACTGTTCTTCGTGCGGATCTCTTATTGCAGCTGTAACCTGATAAAGGACAGAATGGACGACATCAACCAACCATTTACAGTAATTAAGTATCATATCATCTGTGATGTTCAAAAGTGCATTTGCTGGTACAGCAGGCATTCTCATTGCCCTGCCCATCAAAGTCTTGTGGGGCGATAAGCCAGTCATTCTATCTGGGATACTCTGGATACTCCTCAATATCAAAGATAATGCATCTGGTCATTTCAGTGATTTTGAGGCACAATCTTTTGATGCTTTTGATTTAAGAGTACCATAGACTCATTCAACGATCCCAGAAACTTCAGATATGTAACCACAATGAAATATTTGCTCAATCTGCAATGCTGTGCACGTCATCTAAAGAACCTCATTATTGAAATGGGTCCCACAATCTATTTCAAAGAAACCAGCATTCCATATCGTAGAATCAATTCTCGTCATAACAGCTTGCACCCATCTTCAGAAGACACATACTATGACTAGGATATAGCTTGTCCCTATGTAAGCAGACATCTCGATAAAATCCATCCGCTGCCTGTTAAAAGGACCACCTGATCCCCCTTTGTGACTCAGTGAAACGTGTGTTTTCTTTCCTGCATACATTTTTTGAATAATTACACATCTATGACAAACTTCTGCCTGCATTCTAAATCTGGGATTTAACTAAATCTGTTGGAAAAGCTTAATCATAGCACCCCTTTCTAAATGTGTATATCCATGATAGTATAGTACCATTGGAAACACCAACTATCTGTCAACATGTGTCTCCCATCTGCTGACATCCAAATGTCATTGGAATTTTTCTCATAATCTGCTTTAACACAACTATTTTGCTCTTTTTCTTGTACTCTTTTCAAGTAGTTTCAAGTATCAGTCAATTTCATCAATTAAAGATGCTCCAAACGGCAGGGAGCATCTCTGAAATCTGCTCTGAATTGCTTGGTTACTCTAACTTACTGAATGGGATTGTTGTGTGGGGCACGTTTTACTTTGTCTTAATTTGTATAGTCCTTTTAGGACCATACCTTGGCAGTGGGTGCTTTAACTTTGTGCACAATACCAGGTATGTGGCGCCTATTGACATATTGGGGATAACAGGATAGGTACAATTTCTCCATTTGGGTCCCACTGTAGTACTTAGGTTGGACAACTTCATAATTCTCCATATTAGTTCTCGTATTCCTCACTAGTTCCTCTCATGGCCATTGTACAACATTCATGCACTCAGCCCACAAATCAGTTGGTACCATAATATCAAAAACATATCCAAGTCAGTCCACAGCACTTTAGAAATCTTAATAAACCATTCTAGCTGTGAGTACCACTGCACTGGCTTGCAATTATTCATAAATGCCGAAAGATGGTCTCTGCTTCTTGGCACATGTACATGCATCCCTCCTGCTGTTTCCCTTAAGGGATAGGCTGTAGTCTCTCCCTCATTTTCCTCATCTTTTCTCCCTGTTACTCCAGCTTCCTAATTTTCTTCTTGTATTTCTTTGCGCATTTAATTTCCAATTTTTAAGTCATACCCCATCTGCGAATGCATTTTACAAGCTTCATAATATGCAAACGCATTCCTGTTACACACATATTTTCAATTGATACATCATCTAATTGGACCCTGTGACTTTTCTGCAAATGTACAAATATACAATTTCATATTTCTAGGCTAATTCTTTCAATTTATCATGTATGACATCTGCTTGTCTGGTAATTTCTTTACACAGTTAAGTTAATTCCTTTGTCTGATATTGTTCAAAATGCTCTAATGCTAAACACCTTCTTATTATCTCCTCCAATCCCACCTTAATTTGGAAATATGCAAAGGTCTTTCCTTTTTGGAATCTAAATTTTATTTTTCTCCTCATGAGAGTTTATGTCTCCAGACGTTAGGAGCTATAAAAAAAACAATGTTCCTCCATCATTAAGAGCTTGCACTTTCTGTGGTCATTTCCACACAACAATCTGTGATTTTTTTGAAGTTAGGGCAAACCCTGTTGCAGGCAAACCTCCTGTAGCTTCTTACATTTTTTAGCATCTAATGTATATTTTGGGGGGCATTTGGAACTCGCCTAGGTAAAGTCTGTACATTTACTGGTGGTACTGGCATGGGCATCCGCAGAAATGTTTCCGGGGGGGGGGGGGGGCAAAATTTTAACTTCATCACCATCCTCCGAGATGATTGAGCACAAGTATTAAATACATTTAATAAAAATCCAATAAGACAAAGAGCCTAAATAAACAAAGAGCCCATAGGGGGAACAGAAAAATCTTGTGAGGCGCCACAGCAGACGACCTGGCAACTGCAATAAAACAGAGGAAAAAACGAAAAATGGCCAGAAAAAACAAAAAAGTTCTATATCAGGTTGATGTTGTTCAAGAGCATGGGTACTAACAAACTTTCTCTCGGGGGGCAAATTTACAGTGTGGTTTGTGGCCGAAGGCTGCACCGGTGGGAGTAGGGTCAGTGGGGGAGGGGGTTGAGGCTGGAGCAACAAACAAACTATGACCATGAGGTTGAACACATGCCCCTGCAGCAGACGCCTTCATCCACTGAGCAACCAGACCAAGCATACACACACATCTCTCTCTCCTCCCTCTCACTCTCCTCCCTCTCTCTCTCCTCCCTCTCTCTCTCCTCCCTCTCTCTCTCCTCCCTCTCCCTCTCTCTCCCTCTCTGTCTCCCTCCCTCTCTCCCTGTGTCTCCCTCCCTCTATCTATCTCTCTTCTCTCCCGCTCTCTGTCTCCCTCCCCCCTCTCTCCCTCTGTCTCCCTCCCTCTATCTATCTCTCTTCTCTCCCTCTATCTATCTCTGTCTCCCTCCCTCTATCTATCTCTCTTCTCTCCCTCTCTCTGTCTCCTTCCCCCTCGCTCTCTCTGTCTCCCTCCCTCTATCTCTCTTCTCTCCCTCTATCTATCTCTGTCTCCCTTGCTCTATCCATCTCTCTTCTCTCCCTCTCTCTGTCTCCCTCCCCCTCTCTCTCTCTCTCTGTCTCCCTCCCTCTATCTATCTCTCTTCTCTTCCTCTCTCTGTCTCCCTCCCCCCTCTCTCTCTGTCTCCCTCCCTCTGTCTCCCTCTTTGTCTCCCTCTTTGTCTGTCTCCGTCTCCCTCCCTCTGTCTCCCTCTCTCTGTCTCCCTCTCTGTCTCCCTCTCTCTCTGTCTCCCTCCCTCTCTGTCTCCCTCTCTGTCTCCCTCTGTCTCTCTCTGTCTCTGTCTCTCTCTCTCTCACACCCTCTGTCTCCCTCCCTCTCTTTCCCTCTATCACCTTCTGTCTCCCTCCCTCTCTAATTATCCCTTTGTCTCCATCTCCCTCTCTGTCTGTCTTAGTCCCTGCCTATATCTGTCTGTCCCTGTCCCTGTCTGTCCCTGTTTCCCTTCCTCTGTCTCCCTCTCAGTCTCTCTCTGCCTGTCTGCCCCTGTGTCTGCCTCCATCTCTCCCTGTCTGTCTCTATCTCTATCTGTCTCCCTCCCTCCCGCCCTCTCTCTGTCTCCCTCCCTCTGTCTCCCTCTCTCTCTCTCTCTCTCCCTCTGTCTCACTCACTCTGTCCAACTCCCTCTCTCTCTGTCTCCCTCCTTCTCTCTCCCTCTGACTGTCTCCCTCTGTCTGCCTCCCTCCCTCTGTCTCTTTCCCTCTGTCTTCCTCCCTTTCTCCCTTTCTGTCTCCCTCTCTCTCCATCTCCCTCTCTTTCCCTCTATCTCTGTCTCCCTCCCTCTATCTGTCTCTATCTCTATCTGTCTCCCTCCCTCCCTCCCTCTCTCAGTCTCCCTCCCTCTGTCTCCTTCTCTCTCTCTCTCTCTCTCCCTTTGTCTCACTCACTCTGTCCATCTCCCCCTCTCTCTGTCTCCCTCCTTCTCTCTCCCTCTGACTGTCTCCCTCAGTCTGCCTCCCTCCCTCTGTCTCTCTCCCTCTGTCTTCCTCCCTTTCTGTCTCCCTCTCTCTCCATCTCCCTCTCTTTCCCTCTATCTCTGTCTCCCTCCCTCTATCTGTCTCTATCTCTATCTGTCTCCCTCCCTCCCTCCCTCTCTCTGTCTCCCTCCCTCTGTCTCTGTCTCTCTCTCTCTCACACCCTCTGTCTCCCTCCCTCTCTTTCCCTCTATCACCTTCTGTCTCCCTCCCTCTCTAATTATCCCTTTGTCTCCATCTCCCTCTCTGTCTGTCTTAGTCCCTGCCTATATCTGTCTGTCCCTGTCCCTGTCTGTCCCTGTTTCCCTTCCTCTGTCTCCCTCTCAGTCTCTCTCTGCCTGTCTGCCCCTGTGTCTGCCTCCATCTCTCCCTGTCTGTCTCTATCTCTATCTGTCTCCCTCCCTCCCGCCCTCTCTCTGTCTCCCTCCCTCTGTCTCCCTCTGTCTCTCTCTCTCTCTCCCTCTGTCTCACTCACTCTGTCCAACTCCCTCTCTCTCTGTCTCCCTCCTTCTCTCTCCCTCTGACTGTCTCCCTCTGTCTGCCTCCCTCCCTCTGTCTCTTTCCCTCTGTCTTCCTCCCTTTCTCCCTTTCTGTCTCCCTCTCTCTCCATCTCCCTCTCTTTCCCTCTATCTCTGTCTCCCTCCCTCTATCTGTCTCTATCTCTATCTGTCTCCCTCCCTCCCTCCCTCTCTCAGTCTCCCTCCCTCTGTCTCCCTCTCTCTCTCTCTCTCCCTTTGTCTCACTCACTCTGTCCATCTCCCTCTCTCTCTGTCTCCCTCCTTCTCTCTCCCTCTGACTGTCTCCCTCAGTCTGCCTCCCTCCCTCTGTCTCTCTCCCTCTGTCTTCCTCCCTTTCTTTCTCCCTCTCTCTCCATCTCCCTCTCTTTCCCTCTATCTCTGTCTCCCTCCCTCTATCTGTCTATCTCTATCTGTCTCCCTCCCTCCCTCCCTCTCTCTGTCTCCCTCCCTCTGTCTCTCTCTCTCTCTCTCTCCCGCTGTTTCACTCACTCTGTCCGTCTCCCTCTCTCACTGTCTCCCTCCATCTCTCTCCCTCTGTCTGCTCCCTCCGTCTGCCTCCCTCCCTCTGTCTCTCTCCCTCTGTCTTCCTCCCTGTCTCCCTCTCTGTCTCCCTCTCTCTCCGTCTCCTTCTCTTTCCCTCTCTCTCTGTCTCCCTCCCTCTATATGTCTCTCTCCCTCTGTCTCCCTCTATCTGTCTCCCTGTCTGTCTCCCTCCCTCTGTCGCCCCCCTCCCTCTGTCTGTCGCCCTCTGTCTTCCTCTGTCTCCCAGTAAATCAACTGCAGCTCTGAAGCCCAATCAATCATTACAAAGAAGCCATTTATTTCAGGATCTTTTCATAAAAAATGATCCTAGTACATTAATAAATCACGGGATGCATTTTTCATAATCCTTTACCTATCAAAGTGTTTTATGTTAAAGAAGAGCAGATCTGATCAACGAATTGGTCTTTTTAATTAGTGAAAACGGCCCTGAAAGAACAAAAGGAAGGTTACTTGGCAGGCTCCGGCCTGCTTCTGTGTAAGGATGCTGTGCGGTCTGTGCATTTCCCACACCCTGAACCCATGTGGATGCTGCCATTGCAGTGAAGCATGCCGATGAATCCCCCCTCCCCCCACCGCTTACTGCAGGAGCGTAACATGGCCACTTCAAGACTCATCTGCAGAATTCCCTTGTTCCATCAGGTCTGCGTTTCTGCACACTGCATACTGCCACAGCACCATGGACGTCATTTAGGGATCACCAGAGGCCGCGACTGCAACCCCTGGCTTGTTCCTTTCAACCCATAACACTGCCTTTGTGACACATGGCCCAACAGATCACAAAGAGTGAGGGAGGGAGACAGACAGACAGGGAGTCTTTAAAATACCATTTAGCCTCTAGAGTTTAGAGAGAAGTATGAGAGGCCCCAAGTGAGATAACTTTTTATTTATTTATTTTATTTATTTACTTAATGCGATTTTATATAGCGCAAATTTTACCCGAAGGTGTCAGAGCACTTTACATAAGAACCAGTGGCAAAACATAATTCCTGGGGCTTGTCGCACGGGAACAGCACAGCCTGCTGTAATTACCACATTGTCACTGGGCCAGCACTGGACAGACCGGTTATCCGGGGGGGGGGGGAAAGGGGCAAGCAACCCCTCTTGCCCCCCCCCCCCTGCGGACACCCATGGGTACTGGTGGTAACGGTGGTGCATTATGCACTACAGGTGTACTGGTCACAGTAGAAACTGTTACTTGTGGTCGAGCCACAACTGGTGGAACAATTTGAAATTTCTGCAAAGCTCCCTAAATCTGTACAGGTGCCACTGTACTACTCATACAGGTACTTGATTTACTTTGCTCAGTAGATGTTGAATAAGGTGGGGGTCTTGCAGTCAACATTTCTTCTAGGACATCATCCTCTGAATCTCTTTCTGTCTCAACTTCTACCTGTTTCCATTCTTCGCTCTTCTCTATTAATTTCTTCTTAATTCTCTTCTTTCCTAAAATCTCTGTTGTAATAGCTGGATACAATCTAGTTCCCTCAATCACAGCTTTCCTCCATCTACATTGTCCTTCATCCCATCAAGCATCTGCAAAATTATGCACTGCTTTATGTCCTTCTCTGATATTTCTCTTTTTCCTTATCTTGGGCAACTTTCTCCATTAAATTTAAAGCTTCATATTGTGCATATCTAGGAAGTGGCTTAATTTTTCTATAATTTTCCTTTGAAAATGTCATGTATTCTAGTTTTAAAAGTTGTGTAAATAGGAAAATACAATGGACCCTCTTTCTCTTTGACCTTGCCCCATTGACGAAGCTAACAACATGTATTCCGTTGCCATAATGTATGTAGGCATACCCTCAGGAGGTGCCTCTTCACCTTTCCATACTTGAATATTAACATGCCCCTTTACCAAACTCTTAATTTATTTAAAACATTTCATGATCGCAATAAACAGAAAAGCAAAAGCAACTTCAATTCAATGTTCTGATTCTGTACCGGATACGTAAATTTAAAAAGAAAGCTATTAGTTCCCGAATTTCATCAACAAAACTCATGTGATATTCACTCAATCGCTGACCAATCTCAGCAGAAAAATGTAATGTCACAAACCAATTCTAGCGCAAGAGCACACCAACCGACCAATCACAGCGTGAACCCTATGACATATGACTTCACTACTGGCAGCAGTTCACCCTCCTTTAAAATTTCTTGTTACTTACACAAACTTTAACAAATACTTTCAACTAACAAAGCAAACAAATATCAATTCTTGTTTGCTCTAATAAAAGAATAACAGCATTCCACAGCAAGACCCCTGACTCAATTGTCAGTAAAACTTCTCTCCCCCCCTCGCAGCTCCACCATTAAGTGAGGCCCTACTGAGCCCCTGCACTCCCTTAGGGTTGGTGTTCGAGGCGAGGTTATACCTGCACATCATCCCTGGTGGTCCAGTGGACCTCTGACTCGTTCTCTCGCTCCGCTTTCTGCACCCTTCACCTTCTCCTTTCTGCTATGTTTCTTTGTTTTTCACCCTTTATCCTTTTCACCCTTTTACTCTTTCTATCACTTTCCTTCACTTTTTCATTTTTTGCTATCATCTTCCTTTTCCCCGTTTTTCCCATAATCTTCCTTTTCTCCGATTTTCCACCCACTGATGCGGCACCATCCCCCCCAGCGTGACCAGCCTGAGCCAGTTCCCCTCCCGCCTCCCAGCTGTCCAGCCCTCCCCGACCCCTACTTAATGGCGGCGCAGTGGGCACGCCACTGGAATGCCGAAGGCAAGCCCATCTGTGCCCGTCCATGACCTGAATGCGGCCAGCACCAGGAACCCTGGACCTCCGCATCGCTAATGCTACAACCCAGCGGAGCTCCACTCAACCCAAGTCGCAACAACAACTGCAAGCTAACTTTACCAGCCGACACCCACGGACTGTTAAGCTGTCACCGCTGCGGTACACCTGCAGCACCACCAGGACCAGGGATTCAGCAAAACCTGTCCACAAGAACACAACCGCACCGAAGACCCTGCAATGCATCTTCCTCAACGTCCAATCCCTCTACAAACATGCCACATAAATCTGGGACCTCCTTGACAGCATGTATGTCGCATTCTTCAACGAAGCCTGGACCAACACCACCTCGGGCCCGGACATCGCCATTACCCAAAGATACAAGATCTCCCGGAAGGACTCTCCCATCTGCTCTGTAGGAGGAATCGCCATCATCCCAAATCCACCCTGCAGCTGAGCAAACTCCCTGACGAGCCCACAGACCTGATGGAATACCTACACTTCAAGATACAGGCCAGCCCTACCACCACCCTCCAAGGAACCCTCATCTACCAATCCCCGGACCCTGTGGACCATTCACCAACTCCATCACCGACATCATCTCCCCACAAGCCATCACGTCCACCAACTAGACCTTACTGGGAGACCTCAACTTCCACCTCGACAATCAACTAGACCCCAACCCTCCTAGACAACCTCCACAACACTGTACTCCACCAGATCCTGACCAAACCCACACACTCAGCAGGACACACCCTCTTCACAACAGGAAACTCCATCACTTTCAGCCACAGCACCGATCTCCCGTGGACAGACCATTGATGCATCCACTTCACCATCAGAACACCCACCATCCACAGACCCCAGCACCTGCTCCCACGAAGAAACTGGACCAAAATCACCAACAACCAGCTCACCTCCTCACTCAGCACTTCCACCCCAACCATCGCGGAAAACAATAACCCCAACACCGCAGAAAACTCTGCACAAATGGATTTCCGACAGCACCAACACCATACACCCCTCAAGAAGAGCAACAACACACACGCCAAGAAAGCCAGTGGTTTACCACCAAACTTCGAAAGTCCAGACGCACATGCTGCTGCCTCGAAACGGCCTGGAGGAACTCCAAATCTACCGAAGCCTACAACGATTTCAGAGCCACCACCAACACCCACGACCAACTCATCAGAAATACGAGAACAACAGTGATCAAAGACAGAATCTCCACACATGCACACAGCAGCAAAGATCTCTTCAGCATCATCAAGAAGTCCGCCAAACCCACCAGTGAGTTTACTGACATCCCTCCCTCACAATACCTCTGCGACAAACTCAGCACCTTCTTCCACCACAAAATCAAGAACATTTATAAAAACTTTGACGAAGACAGCCAACACACTGAACCCTCACCAACCACCCTGACACTCTGAAGCCAACGATTAACAGCTGGACAGCCCTCACCACCAAAGACTCACTGAAGACGATGAAGTCAATCCACTCTGGGGCCCCCACTGACCCCTGCCCCCACCATATCTTCAACAAAGCTGCCAACACCATCGCACCCATGCTTCGCAACACCATCAACCACTCTCTAGCGATGCATCCTTCCCCGACAACTGGAAGTATGCTGAGATCAACCCCCTCTTGAAGAAGTCCTCAGCGGACCCCACCGACCTCATAAACTACAGACCGATCTCCCTGCTCTCTTTCCTAGTGAAAGTCATTGAGAAAGCCATCATCAGCCAACTCGCCACCTTCATCGAAGGGCATAACATCCTCGATTCTTCCCAATCCAGCTTCAGAAAAAACCTAGTACAGAAACCACCCTCCTCGCCGCAACAGACGACATCCCCTCCCTCCTGGACAGAGGAGAAACTGTAGCCGTCATCCTCCACGACCTCTCAGCGGCATTTGACACAGTCTCTCACTGCACCCTAACACGCAGACCTCATGACGCAGGGTTCCGGGACAAGGCCCTCAAATGAATCCACTCTTTCCTCTCTAGCAGAACGCAGCTGTTCAGACTCCCTCCTTTCTTCTCGGACCCTACACCAACCACCTGCCCCACGCTATTCAACGTCTACATGGCCCAACTCGATCCCATCGTCAGAACTCAACTGTTTCATATGCAGACGACATCCAACTCATCCTCTCCCTATCTAACGCAGCCAAACACAGATTTCAAGATGGCATGGAAGCAGTTGCCAAATGGATGAAAAGCAGCTGCCTACAACTCAACATTGACAAAACAGAAGTAATCATCATGGGCCCACACACCGGTGCCTGGAACGACACCTGGTGGCCCCCCGCCCTCGGAAGCTCGCTCACCCCCACGGACCACGTACGCAACTGCTGAACCATAGTCCGAACTCAAAAGGGACCACCAGATCAACTCCGTTGCATCCTCCTGCTTCCACACTAAGCATGGGAGAATTTTGCGAATCTGGCGTTCGCGAATTTGCGAATTGTGAACTCGCAATCCGCAAAATCCGCAAATTCTCGCGAATTTGGGGATTTTTTTTGTGTTCGCAAGGGTTTCTGCCAGTTCGCGAGGGTTTTGTACCAGTTCCCAATTGCAAACTTACTTGTCGGCTCGCAACGGTCGCGACTATGTTGTTTCTAGGTCTGGTTCATCATCACAGGTTCACAGCACCCTCTGTTTCACCACTGCCACCCTGTTTCACCCATGCCACCCTCTGGTACATCAATGCCACCCTCTGGTTCATCACTGTAGATTATGGGGGGGAAAAGCAAGCACACCTGCCCTGCTTCAACTGACATGAATTAATTTGGGGTTGATTTATTAATGTGTCACTGTTTTAAAATTCCAGTCTGGCACCTGCTTCCTTATCTGTAATTTGCTTTCTGTTGCAGTGCAATTTTTTTTTCCAGGACCTTTGTGGCCTACTTGTAGCTATTCTATGAGCCTGCTGTGAGGGTCAGAGCAGGGTCATAGAATTGTTGCAACTAGAAACTGAACTCTGGAGGGGCCCCAGTCAGGAAGCACTACAGGTTACTAATGATGAGTTTGAACTTTTGCACCTGCTGAGTGCTTTCAGTTTTGCAAAACTCGTTTTTCTGCAATTTCGCGAGATTCGCGGGGCGCAAACTTGCGCGAGATCGAATTCGGTAGCCGCGAATTCGTGCGAATATGCGATTTGTTTTTTGCGGCGTGTTAGTTTGCAAGGTTTTGTGCGTTTTAGCGAGCCGCTTGTATCGCAACGGCGCGAAGTTACCCTCAAGGCCGTTCACGGGCGCGGCCATCTTGTTTGCATGACATATTTCCGTTTCGGGGCACGATGTGTAATCTCGCAAAGTGTGCGGCTCGCTAGTACAATTTTGCGTGTGATCGCGAGGAAAATCTCGTGTGAACTTACCCATGCGGTCGTTAACGGGCGCGGCCATCTTGTTTCTCATTCATTGCTATGGTTCTGGGCATGCTTTTTGTATCCTCTCTGAATCTCTGCCATCCTTTGCTTGTTTGAAGTTTTGTTTTGATCTATTTTACTTATTATCTATCCCTCTATTTTTCTAACTCTATATTTTTGTGTTTTCTGCTACTTTTGGTTATTTTTAAACTACTTTTTTAAACTCTTTTCTTTTCTTCTTCCCTATTCTATTTCTTCTTTATTATTTAGCTTCCTTTCTGCCCAGACCATGGTAAAGGCAGCCGGGAAGCATCCTGAGAAGGGGAAGGGTCCCACACCCCGTGCCCGGCTCCCGTGCGGACATTTGAGGGGGGAGCAGGTAGCACCCCGGGAGATCTTCAGCGCGGAGGAGGTGGGCGCACTAATTTTTTATGTTCAGCGCCGCCTCCCCAGGACCATCATGGCAGGCGGCAAGATTGCTAGCGGGTACGGGATCCAGGAGCGCTGGAAGCGGTGGGAGAAGGTGTGCCGGGCCATGTACCAACACTCTCAGGTCCGGCGCACCTACAACCAGGCCACCCACCGTTGGACGGATGTCCTGGGCCGGGAACGCGATCTGCTCGACCTGCTCGGCCTTGAGATCCCCGGGCTTGGTGAGTAGTAGTAGCTATTTCTTTACTACTCTGTTTTCTCCTGCTCTGTGTGTTATTATATTGCAAATTTTTGTTTTTTACCAAGAGCATTAATGCTGCTGATTACATTGTAGGTAAATTATATTTCAAAATGTTCTGTGCATTTTAGGTGCACTGCTCTCCTTCTCAGAAGCATTGCTACTATGCTTATTTGTTTTCGATTTTGTGTTCATTTCATTGGCCTGTGAAATTATGTATGAGTGTAGTTTAAAGAACTGCGTAATGCTAGACACTAAGGGTCAGATTTTTTATTACCGGCGCCTCCCTGCAAAGTAGCAGGGATGCGCCAGTAATTGTGCGCCACGCCACCACCACCCATGGTGCGCCGTATTTACAATGCGGCGCACCATGGGCCCAAAACGTCACCAAAGTGTTACGCATCTGTGCCGTAAAGGCTGCGCATTGCTGGAGTTGCGTCGCAACGACGGCACAGCTCCAGCAATGCTCTGGGGTGCCCTATCTCCCCAATGCTGCGTCAAGCCGTACGTCTGCTTCAAGCAGGCGCAGGGTTTGAGTCACGCATCATTGTCCTCAAAGTGACTGATTGAAATCTTGTAGATTTCCCTCAGCCACTTTTAGGATGCGTTCCTGCGCAGGAACGCCATCCCTTGCGCCGGAACGCCCCCTGATGGCGCAGGGCTTTACAACGTGATGCATCTCCCATATGCGTCACGTTGTTAATATACCCCGCACCATGGCGCCTCTTTTGTTCTGCCGCTGCGTCACAAAAGTCACACAACAATGGAGCAAAAGAGCCGCAAGGGGCTTCTAAATCAGCCCCTACAGACTCAAGTCCAGTCCTTCCTTTGTACACATGGCGATAAGAAGAAATAGTGGTGGTGGATTGATAGTTTGAGTATTTTAATGACTGGTTAATGTAGTACGAATCCTTTTAGTGTTGTTGCTGATCTGCAATCACAATGGACTTTGTCTGTCACTTCGCGTGCTGCGGACTGCTGCCTGCCAGTCCTAGGCGATCCTTTTTAGTAGTTTGTTTAGTGAGTTACATAAGAACTTTCCAAGTCGACGGTCCGCAAATCAAGCAATACTAATAACGTAGTAGACCACATGAGATCGGTCAATATATCCCGTGGAATAGTTGTCTATTTGCTATTTCGCCAAAATATTTTGTTATTGTTCTTTTGAAATGTTTGATTTGGTTGACAAATATAATCCATGTTTTCTGGTCTTTCTTTCTTTCATGTTGTGCATCAGCTCCCCCCAGGGGCAAGAGGGCATTGGAGGAGGCTGCTGCTGCTGCTGCTGCTGAACAGGATCGGTCAGGCGAGGGCTCCTTTGCTGGCCCCGGTAAGTTTTAATTTTAATATAGAGTACCTATTTGTATCTAAATTCTTATCCTGCCTCGACTATGACTCCCTGTGGTATTACTAGATTATTCTTATTAGTCTGTCCGTATAGCTAACTAAGATTGCACATTTGGCAATTCCATTGGACTCCCATTCTAGTCAGCAATAGCTCTATGCACTGAGTGCAGTCCTCTGGGATTGTCCATAATGTCTTTTCAAGTCTTCTAAATGTTTATGCTTTGACAATTGCTAACAATAAAAAGGTGAATGACCACCAAGAAAAAATAAGATACTACTTTACCTTTGGTTTGGATAGGAGGACAATCTATTGTACTACTGTTGCAGGGACAAATCTGCACAAACAGAACTATGGACACTAAATAATGCATTGCTTAGCTTATTAATTATAATAGGCGCTGTTAGACTTTCCACATACCTCAGTGATAACAGACTTTGTAGTTGAACCCCCAATCTCCTTACTGACTAGATAGTGTGGCAGAGTCATTTAGCTCCCAAAGTCACCGATGATTGATCCCCAATGATGATTATCCAACGCAGGACAAGAGTACGGAGTCAGAGTCAAGAAGTGTCAAAGGCACGGACTCATGCTTGCAAAAATTGCAAAACCTTTAGCTCAGCCACTCTAGTCTGGAGGACCAAAAACCACAGAGTCTATTTAAGTTTAAAAGCTTTATTAAAAGTAAACACATTTATTAAAATCAAGTTTGTCATAAAACTAAACAATTAACTGAAAATGGAAAAGTGCTTAGTGCTGACGATTAATTGAACACATTTCTTGTGGTAGAACCGAGTTCTCACCTGGTTTGAACTTGATCTTGCTCGTGTTCTTAGAAGTCAAGCTTCTGTCTGTTAGGAGAAAAAGCGGTGCGTGTTAAATATAAAAAGCAAGCATTCATCAGTTGTGCCAAAAAGTGCAGCAAGACAACACCCTTCCCTGGAAAAAAGGACATTTTTACTTTAGAGTAGACAGTCACAAATGATTACATTGTTTTCAGTTTTCTTCACATTTCTTTATTCCTAGACCAAATATTATATAGTAGTGAGTGGTGTATTCTAACATTCTTAAATGTACTTTGTAGGTGGAACATCTGGTGCTGGGCCCAGCGCGGAGGAGGAGGAGGAAAGTTCTGTGGAGGAGGCGGTGCAAGTGCCGGACGACACCAATGTGCCTGTGAGGGTTCACACGGTGGTGGCGGGCAGAGGTAAGCTATATATTCCTTACTTATTGAGATTGAAGACTGCAGAGTGTGCTTTCTGCACTGGTGTATTATAAATCAACCAGGTAGTAGCCTCCTCTAAATGTACTTCGACTTAGCTGTGAAGTTTTTGGCGAGAAGAATCCCAATCAGATCTGAGATGAACTTGATGGATGGGCTGAACGAAAAGCGAAAGAAGGGTGTAAGTAAGTGTGGAAGGACGAGAAATTTAATGATGACTGGCAAAGAAGAATGATATGTGTTTGCTTGGTCCCCGAGGTGGCTGGGAAGGAAAGAATATGGTATGGTGCATGGCTGGGTGAATGATGAAGCAAGGATGGGTGGAAGGAGAACAGCCTGGGTGGGTGAAACAGAAACTGTATGTGTGCATATACTTTGAATGGATGGATGCCTGGATCATGGTACTATCTGACTCTTAGATAGCATATGTGTATCTAGAGAGAGTAGACGGTCACTGGATGAACCAAGTGTTACTTTGAAGAACATGTAAAATCGCACTCGCACGTCCGTTCCAGTGTAGGAAAGGCAAGGAAAAGAAGTCGTAATTTTGTCTAAATACTACCATGAATAGTAGCAGTAGTTTGTATTGCAACTGCAAGCACAGCATATATCCGGTTATTAAGGTGGACACTCCCTACCTCTCTTAATAAGTTTAGTTTAGTAGTAGTACGTCATTCATGTGTGGGTGTATCACTGTTCACTCAATAAAAAGCAAAGCACCTAAAGTCATCCCATATGTAATCAAATACATCCCATGTGAAGTGATAGATAATCAGATTATTTAGCTTCTTCATTTTCCTTTTCTAGTACTCATTTGCACTGTAGGGTGAAAGTTAAATTAATTAAGCAGTAGCCCTTTTAACAGAGTATTCTCAGTGCCACCCGTAATAGAAAAGTAAGAGCTTCACCACCTGCATGTACTGGACCAGTACAGTAACGCAAGCCTGTCTCACTCATCATGGTGTGCGTCTGTTTTTCTCGGGTGCAAGTTCACTGCGCTGGCATTATGCCGGCTTGCATAAGATAACGTACCAATTTTCCTAAACAAGAGAGAAGAAGAAGAATAAGACTGGTGTACTGCCATAGTCGACTGTAATGGAAGTCCATAGTGCTCTTAGAATTTGTTCCTTAAACTCCCACTAATGTTAGAGCAAGGATGAAGAAGTGGGAGGTTAGATAGATACTGGCCTCAATAGTTATGTACTGTGCTTTCAAGTTGCTAGTTGTACTGTGACACAACTTTCTGCTCAATCATTTTGTGTTAATCTTAAGGAGCATTGGTTACAGACTATGTCTTTCTTTCTTCATATAGTTGCTCCTTCCAAATAAAAAAAAAAAACAAGGAAGGATCTGGCTCGAATGGCCCGGCAACGGAGGCTGGATGCCACTGTCGCCGAATATCGGCGGCTGGTGGCCCTGGAGGAGGAGGACACGCATCCACTGGGACAGCTGCATCCTCCTCCGTGCCCCCACGGGCTGCCAGCCAGCGCAGTGCTCCAGCGGTACGGAGCCAGGCTACCAAAGCCAAACGCCACCGCCGAGCAGCAAAGACAGCAGCTGCCCCCCACAGGAGTTGCAAGGCACGCCAGCACCGCTTATGCCTCAGAGTGTCCTACCTGGAGCAGGAGGTCCTAACATATAAGACCTTGATGGAGGGCCTCCGCTCCGACCATGCCACCCTCCGCAAGGAGTATGATGCCCTGGCAGCTAAAGTGAACAGCATCCTGCCGTAGTGTCCCTTGCCCCTTTTTTATAGACTTTAGGGGGGTGGGAATTGGGAGTTGGGTTGTTTTTGGGACTTTTGAAGGACAATCGTTGGGGTTAGGGAGGGTCTTGCGGGAGATTATTTTGTTAGGGCTACACAAATATACTTTTTGAAACTTTATCTGAGCATACCTGTTTTTTACTGCTTTTGAGTCTGGTGGGTGGGGGTTTAACAGTAAGTTTGTTTTCCTGAAACTTAAGTCTGTGTCATTTTCTTCCTTTAAGTGTAAATGGCTAAATGTTTTCAACACTAAGTGCCTCTCACAGAGTAAGTGAATTCAAGAGTCCTAGGACTTTAGTAGTACTACCGTCAATCTCTCGTCTCTCCTAATACTCCATTATACTACCTCCCACCAAACGCTTATCTTACCTGTAATGTGTGTTTGAAAGTAGGGCTAGGTCCAGGGCTGGCTCCACGGGAAATGGTGATTAACGTTGGCATTCCTGGGCGGATGAAATGTCCTCATTGCGGTGGTACTAGTGGTGTGACACGGATTGGTGTCAGTACAACGCGTTCTTTTACGTCGCATTCCGTTACAACGCAGATTTTACAACGCAGGATCCATTACATCGGATGCCATTACAACGCATGGCATTACATAGCAGATGCTATTACAACGCATGGCATTACATCGTAAGTATAGGTAAGTATACCTTTTTTTAAAAATTTTATTAAGTAAATTTAATTAATTTAATTTAAATAATTTAATTAAAATACATTTTAAAATAGTCATTAATTTAATTTAATAAAATAATATCTATTTAATAAATGTAATTTTAATAAAAATTGTAATTAATTTAATTTAATTAAAATAATGAAATTAGTTTAATGTACATATTTTTAAAATTGAAATTAAATTACATTAATATTAATAATTTATTTAATTTAATTAATTTAATTTAAAAATGTAATTAATGTAAAATAATTAATTTAATGTATTAAATATATTTTAATTAATTAAAAAATGGTAAATATAATTTAATTATCCCTAAACACAAACCTACCCCTGAACCCTAAAACACCCCTGTACCCCAAAACCCAAACCCTGCCCTAAAACCTAAAAACACCCCTGTACCCCAAAACCCAAACCCTGCCCTAAAACCTAAAAACACCCCTGTACCCCAATACCCAAACCCTGCCCTAAAACCTAAAAACACCCCTGTACCCCAAAACCCAAACCCTGCCCTAAAACCTAAAAACACCCCTGTACCCCAAAACCCAAACCCTGCCCTAAAACCTAAAAACACCCCTGTACCCCAAAACCCAAACCCTGCCCTAAAACCTAAAAACACCCCTGTACCCCAAAACCCAAACCCTACCCTAAAACCTAAAAACACCCCTGTACCCCAAAACCCAAACCCTGCCCTAAAACCTAAAAACACCCCTGTACCCCAAAACCCAAACCCTGCCCTAAAACCTAAAAACACCCCTGTACCCCAATACCCAAACCCTGCCCTAAAACCTAAAAACACCCATTTACCCCAAAACCCAAACCCTGCCCTAAAACCTAAAAACACCCCTGTACCCCAAAACCCAAACCCTGCCTTTAAAACCTAAAAACACCCCTGTACCCCAAAACCCAAACTCTGCCCTAAAACCTAAAAACACCCCTGTACCCCAAAACCAAACCCTGCCCTAAAACCAAAAAACACCCCTGTACCCCAAAACCCAAACCCTGCCCTAAAACCTAAAAACACCCCTGTACCCCAAAACCCAAACCCTGCCCTAAAACCTAAAAATACCAAAACACCCCAAAACATATACCTCAGTACCCCAAAACATATACTCCTATTCTCATACTTATTTAAAAAATTACTTAAATTAATATATTTAATTTATAATATTTAAAAACATAAGCAAATATTTTTTTTTATAATTCATAATAATTAAATCAATTATATAATTTTAATTAAAATAAAACAAAAA
Organism: Lissotriton vulgaris; assembly: GCF_964263255.1. Taxonomy (NCBI): domain Eukaryota; kingdom Metazoa; phylum Chordata; class Amphibia; order Caudata; family Salamandridae; genus Lissotriton; species Lissotriton vulgaris. The sequence continues at coordinate 924,711,476 of NC_141689.1, read as the reverse complement.
TTATATACTTACCAATACTTACGATGTAATGGTATGTGTTGTAATAGCATCTGCTATGTAATGCCATGCGTTGTAATGGCATCCGATGTAATGGATCCTGCGTTGTAATAGCTGCGTTGTAACAGCATTACGACGTAAAAGTTGCGTTGTAAGTGTTACATACCTGTGACACAGTGGCAGTTGCATGCCTATGGAAAAAAAGAAAATGAAACCTGCTTTGTCCTTACTGGAGCATTACAACGGTACGATAGAGAATATAGCAGGTGACAGTACACTAGAACAGTGCCACAATGTAGCCTAACAAATGGTAAAGTATTGAAAGTATAACTAGTACTTGCGTTGAATTTCTTTGACATTGGCTACTACTACAAGAAATAGTACTGAAGCTGAGTAAGTCTAGAATATATCCTCGGATTCCTTCACCAGCCTGTTGCTATGACCTTATCCTCCCCAGCAAGTGTGTGGAATTATTGCTGTCATTTAGTCACACATCAATCAAAACCACACAGCCCGGGGGAAGAGGGTTAGGGTTTGGAAAATGGATGGGAATGTGGTTTTTTTTTTGGGTAAGTTCTGTTGAGAGAAGAAAAAAAAAGCACAGCATGGACAAACAATAATTGAAGATAAAGAAATCTTTGGGTACAAAGCTAACCATAAATATTTTAAGTGACATAAAGGAAGTGCATGCACTACTGCATGCATGGTTACTGAAAAGTAAGTAGTACTTTCGACAACCGTGAATGACAGAATGCGACAGTACAGGGCTGTAGCGTTTTCACTTGCCTATCTCTGCACTCAGAGAAACACTTCTTACATTAAATTAGGTTTAAAAAATAGCCGAAGTAAAACCTATAGAATGGCTGTTGGGATCAATTTAGAAGCAGAGAGAGATCCAAGAAATGCAGAGTCACACTCATAGAAGTTCACAGCAATAACATTACTTAAAAAATAATTTGAAAAGAATGGATACTGTGTCTTTATGTTGTTGTAGTTGTCCTGTTGAGTTTGGTAAGTAAGTTGCACGCATCAAACCATTCCTCTTATTAGCGGCACTCCTCCATTCCAGCTGACGCTTCGTCCATCAATGTTGGTGACAGGAAGACACCCTGTCCACTGCCTGCCTGGCGGATGCTGAATTGCGGCTCGCTAATGTGAAGCCTGACTTCATCCTTTTTTTTCCCATTGCACAGACTGAAACCCGGCCTGTAATTATTGATGGAAAAACAGGAAGTGATATTAGAACACCACTGATAAATAAATATAAGGTATGTACGCTGTGTAGTGCAAAAAGTCACACTTTGAGTTTCCTAATAGACAGTACAATATTTTTGAAAGTGCGTACTCTGTCGGAGTCTCCTTTTGAAGGATAAATAAGTATGGGCAAATTAATTTAGCGGATCTTTCCCCTCAAGCTAGGTGTACTGTAAACTGAGTTTTAGAACAAAATTAGACCTTCCCAGCAGTGCTCCCACCGAGACCGTTACTAAAGCCAGTCGCAAAAATGTAGAAGACCCCCAATCAGATCTCAAAAAATGAGGCCTAGTAGAAAACTGGTGACAAAACGTACTTTGAAAGTAAAAGTAGGCCCAAATCCCCCCTTACCCACCGTGGATTGTATTCAAACCACTTGCAAGCAAGCAAAAGTATCCATACCCAGCATCGCTCCAAGACTCGCAAACCCCCCCACAAACAGCCCCCCCACCCAAACACATGCAATACAAATACTGTTAACCCTAACGAGCCCTAAGTTAAGAATAGAGTCAAACGCTTTCTTTAACTATGCCAAATCCCCCCTTTCCCACCATGGATTTTCTTCAAATCACTTGCAACCAAAATTACACATTCCCACGAGTGCTCTAAGACCCCAGAAGAACTCAGTTTCAAAAATCTAGAACACCCTGAAACACATGCAATCCTGCTGCTAGGGCTAACCCTAACGAACCCTAAGTTACAAAAAGTGCCAGAAGGCTTTTCCGCATGGATTTTCTCCAAACCAGTTTTATCCGGTATTAGACCTTCCCAGCAATGCCCCAAGACCCGCCAACCCACCCCCAAAAAAGCACAACACCCCCAAACAGCCAAAAAGGAAAATCTCATACTTACAATATTTATCGGCCTTCGGTCCAAACGCACTGTACAGCTAGGTCATAACTCCCGTTTTCCACCACGGATTTCCTTAAAAGCAAACGCAATCAAAATTAGACTGTCCCAGCAGTGCTCCCAGACCCCAAACCCCACCCACAAACACCCGGAACCCCCCAAAGAGCACCTCAAAGGCAAGCAAGTCAGCAAAAACGCCAAAAAAATCTTGCCTCCGATTTGGTCCAAACCACTTTTATCCCGTATTAGAGCTTCCCAGCAATGGCCCCAGAGCCGTCAACCCAGGCGAAAACTAGTAGAAGACCCCCAAACAGCCAAAAAGCAAAATTACAAAAATGGGGACTTAGTCATTTTCATGACAATTTCCAAAATCACTCCGCGCGCGCTCTGCAGCTAGGCCCTAACTCCCCTCTGCCACCATGGATTTGCTTCAAACCTCTTGCAATCAAAAGTATCAATAGCCAGCAGTGCTCCCAGACCCAGAAACCCACCCACAAACACCAGGAAGACCCCCAAACAGGCCCCCAAAAACGCTACATTGAGCGAAATGTCAGAAATAGCGAAAACATTTTCCTCATGGATTTTGTCCAACCCACTTCTATCCGGTATTAAACCTTCCCAGCAATGCCCCAAGATCCGCCAACCCACCCGCAAAACAGCACAACACCCCCAAACAGCCAAAAAGGAAAATCTCATACTTACAATATTTATCAGCCTTTAGTCCAAACCCGCTGTGCAGCTAGGTCATAACTCCGGTTTTCCACCACGGATTTCCTGAAAAGTAAATGCAATCAAAATTAGACTGTCCAAGCAGTGCTCCCAGACCCCAAAACCCACCCACAAACACCTGGAACTCCCACCAAAGAGCACCTAAAAGGCAAGCAAGTCAGCAAAAACGCAAAAAAAAATTCGCCTCCGATTTGGTCCAAACCACTTTTATCTGGTATTAGAGCTTCCCAGCAATGCCCCAAGACCCGCCAACTCACCCGCAAAGAAGTAGAACACCCCCACAAGTGCAGAGTCTTTCTTCATTGGGCGTAATCCAGCCCTCTGCTTTGAGGGAAATAGGAGTCTGGAGGAGGAGGATAGAGGAGCATGTTGTTGTGAACTTGTGAACCTGAGGAATGCAGACTGCGGCACCTTCAAATCAATAAGCAAACAAGTGAAGACAGTTCTGCTGATGGGCTTGTTTTTGTGATTAAAGTTTTAATTATATTAACTGTGCAAAACAAAGAAAGACAGACACACAGGATTAAAAGTGAAAAAGGACGAAAAAGAAAGTTATTGATTCATTGGCTCAATTTCAGGGCTCGGTGTCAGGGAATAAGAATAAGAGTTCGTCCTCATACTCTGCGAATTCAGGCAGGAGTAGGTCAGTGTCACCTAATAGAGAACAAATTCCCTAATCTAAGTTGCTGTCCTCCTCGTCTTCATCCGGCGTGTGTTCTCGTACTTTGTAATCTGGTGGTATGAGGTGCTGATTCATCTTGATCATTGTTAACCTCTCCACATTTTTGGGCGAGAGGCGGGTCCGTTTGGAAGTTACAATGCCACCAGCAGCATTGAAAACACGTTCAGAAGACATGCTTGCGAGTGGGCAAGACAAGTAGCTTATAGCCAGGTTGAAGATCTGTGCCCACAATTCTTTTTTCCCATGCCAATACGCCAATGGGTCAGCATTAAGATAGACCTCTGTTGAGTCATTCAGATAGTCCTGCACCATCGACTGAAGGTTCTCCAAGGTTCCTCCACTTTGCTTACTTTTTGCTGGGACCTTTTGAGAACCAAACCCAAACTGATTTAGCCAATCCTCTTCTTCACCCAATGTTACTGTTGTGTCTGGTGCAGATGATCCGGTTGCCGGTGTCTTTAACGGCTGAGAGGTCACTTGTGCCACAGCCACAGGTGCAGAAGTGGAATCTTTTGACTGGGGATGGCCTGCTGATGTACTGCCTTTTCCTTCAATGTTCTGCCGTTCTCTTTCAAACCTCATGGCTGACAAGGCTAGCCAACGTTTGTACTTTGTAACATCATCACCAAAAGGAAAGAATGCTCTGCCTGCCAGCGCCTTTTTGTAGCGTGGATCCAGAATAGTAGCACAAATGTAATGCTGTTCTGAGTGGATCATTTTAAGACGTTCATCGCCAAGTAGGCGCTCTAATAATTTTCCGCCAAAACAAAAGCGTCTTGCTTTTCTGTTTTCTTTATCTTTTTGAAACATAGAAGACACCGCCTTCAGTTGGTGCCCCAGCATGCGCAACAATGGGATAGCTTTTCCCAAATTACAGTCCTCCTTGCTGACTGCACCCGTGAAGAACTCAAAAGGACGAAGCATGGCTGTCAGGCTTTTCACTAGCTTCCATTGCGCAGCATCTAGCCTCAGGTCCTTCTGAGCTGTACCCAGTGTTAAGAAATACTGATTGAGTACCGTATACTGCTCATACAGACGCTCAAGCATGTAGAAGGTTGAGTTCCAACGTGTTGGCACCTCCTGGATGAGTGCTCTCACTGGCATTCGACGTTCATGTAGCAGGCCCCTCGGATGCTTCCGGGCCTTAAAGGAATGGCTGAAATGGTTGCACATTCTTCGGCAGGTAGCCACTAACTCGCGCGCTGGACTGTCTTCTTCACTCAAGAATCTTTTAACAACCAGCTTTATACAGTGCGCCAAACACGGCACTCTGAAATAGTTACCCAGCTCCATGGCCTTAACCACATTGGCGCCATTATCCGTGGAAACATAACCAATCTGGCGTTTTTGGGGGGACAGCCAGTGAAAGACCTTTGTGTTAAACCCATTCAAAATGTTTTCTGCTGTATGACGTTTCTCCAAGCCAAACATGGCTAGTGTTGCATGTTTCCGAGCAGCTTTAAAAACTTGGTCCGGGTCAACACCTGCGTTTAGCTTTGCTTTAACCCCAGAAAAAGAGACCCAGTGTGCAGTGATGCACATGTAATCATGGCCTGCACCACTGGTCCACATGTCTGTTGTCAAATGTATAGTGTGAACAGCACTCTTCTGCAAAGCTGCCCCAATCCCCTCCAGCACATCTTCATGTAGTGCTGGAACCGCATCTCTGGCAAAATAGAACCAGCTAGGAACCTTCCATTTAGGGCAAAGAGCTGCCACTAATTCTAGAAACACAAACAAAAGGAATCCTACTCTTAGTGGACAGGGAGAGTGTAGACCACAGAAGTGGGGGACACTCAGTGTTTTGTAAAATACCCCTCACACACCAACAGGCCCCTTGGTGTCATGCTTCATCATCGGGGTCTTCGCACCCCTCTAGCGGGATGCGGCGTGCTGCGACCTGCGACTACGCGGGAGCACTGAAAGGGTAAACTATGTGTGGTGTGTGTGATGTAAGTGATAGGGTATTGTGGATGTGAGTGGTGAGGTATGGTGAAGGTTTAAAAAGTACCTGGCACGTAGGTGTCAGGAAAAAACTTTATTCACAACCTCGGGCTGGTACTAATAAAAGGAGTGCAGAGTGAGGTTAGTTGTCATAATTATGGACATTACCTCTGGTGTGCGTCGACATGTTTCGGAACTTGTGTTCCTTCTTCAGGATGGGGGCACAACTTCCCAACCTTAGTCACGTTTCTCTATGAAAAAATGTAAATAACTAAAAGTGAAAAATTATTTACAGTGATAAACTAAGGCTATAATGTGCCTACAGCGGTAATGGTCTATGCAGTTGCATGACTCATTATTCAATGTTTTCTGGCTTTATGAGCATTTCCAGTATGGCCGAGATACCCGCCACCCCCTCTCAACACAATCCCCAAGAATTGGGAAACCGGAAACAGTTCTTGAACTTTTGGAAGGCGGGAAGGGAGTCACCCTTCCCGGCCGTATTTATTAAAATATGAAACAAAAGAAAACATTAAAATAACAGTTTCATATAATGTACAATTTCATTTCCACATTACGATGTTGGCTAACCTTAACAGATCTCTAATACAAAGGTTCTCCTAGCCGAACTAACATCCTACAAAACATTTGACTTGAAATTGTACATCCTAACGTTAAGGGCCAACGGCAAGGTCGTAACCGGTGTCAGATCCCTAAACCAGAAATACCCCCCTCACTTGTGAGAGGGGCGACCGCACAGAGGCGTACCTCAAGTGCATTTACCAATTTCCCTTTGTACTTGACGGGGGCCCAAATAAACTCGACGCCATTTAACGGTCGTTCGAGGACTCGTGTGAGGTGTCTAAAAGGTAGCGTAAACCCCCTCCCGCACCCCACACAACTTACCCATCTGCCGTCGCAGATGTCCTGGCCCCGGGAAATTCCCCAGGAGGGGCCGTAGCCCCTCCTATCCAGGAAGGGGCCTTGACCACCTTTCCTTTCCTTCCGGCGGCCTCTCCTTAGACAGGACCGCCTCCCCATTGAGGGGCCAATTGGCCACCTCCCCCGCGCGCTCCCATCCGTAATGGGTGACACCCCCTCATAGGGATCTTCCAATTACTGCTCACCGATCATGACCTTACCGCCCGACCAAAATAAATATGACAGTTTTACCTAAGTTACTAAGATCTCTAAAGCAAAACAGCATTTATTATCAAGCGTAAATACTGATCAATCCTTGTTCAAAATTACTTTATTAGCAAAACATACTGAAAATAATCAATCTTTATTGCATCGTTAAGAACTATCACGACAATCATCACAACCTGTAAGAAAGCAGAGAAAACCAAAGATACTATATCCACTGTATTTACAACGAATCGCTGTCCTCAGGGGCTGGTGGGTGGGTCAAAATTGCTCTTCGTTCCGTCTCGAGCTCACGTGCAGCGGGGAGGTGCAGCTTCAGAGCACAGGAACAAGAGGATGCTTTGTTGGCTTCCGCTCCTTTTATCCGTCTTCAGGGTGGGCGTGAACCTGCCCCCGCCTGCCTCCAAGGGCGTGGCCGGCCGTGTTGGTGTCTAGGCCAGCCCACTCTAGGGCGGGAAAAAGGCGCGCCCCGGCTACGCCGCTTCGGGCATACCAGCCGAGACTCGCCTCCTGCCCAAGATGGCTTCCCGGGGGGATCGTGGTACTCGACCATACGTTCGGGGGGACCGATTGGTCGCCCCTTTCCATATGGCCGAGATACCCGCCACCCCCTCTCAACACAATCCCCAAGAATTGGGAAACCGGAAACAGTTCTTGAACTTTTGGAAGGCGGGAAGGGAGTCACCCTTCCCGGCCGTATTTATTAAAATATGAAACAAAAGAAAACATTAAAATAACAGTTTCATATAATGTACAATTTCATTTCCACATTACGATGTTGGCTAACCTTAACAGATCTCTAATACAAAGGTTCTCCTAGCCGAACTAACATCCTACAAAACATTTGACTTGAAATTGTACATCCTAACGTTAAGGGCCAACGGCAAGGTCGTAACCGGTGTCAGATCCCTAAACCAGAAATACCCCCCTCACTTGTGAGAGGGGCGACCGCACAGAGGCGTACCTCAAGTGCATTTACCAATTTCCCTTTGTACTTGACGGGGGCCCAAATAAACTCGACGCCATTTAACGGTCGTTCGAGGACTCGTGTGAGGTGTCTAAAAGGTAGCGTAAACCCCCTCCCGCACCCCACACAACTTACCCATCTGCCGTCGCAGATGTCCTGGCCCCGGGAAATTCCCCAGGAGGGGACGTAGCCCCTCCTATCCAGGAAGGGGCCTTGACCACCTTTCCTTTCCTTCCGGCGGCCTCTCCTTAGACAGGACCGCCTCCCCATTGAGGGGCCAATTGGCCACCTCCCCCGCGCGCTCCCATCCGTAATGGGTGACGCCCCCTCATAGGGATCTTCCAATTACTGCTCACCGATCATGACCTTACCGCCACAGGCCGGATAGTTGACCGGCTATCCGGACCCCCCACAAAACACTCCTACCTAAAGGTCATGCTGTAAACTCCTTAACCATGCTATGAAGTCTCCTATGAGTAATTCGTTCCCCACCCGGGACAAATGAACACCGTCCCCCAAATACATACTGTCCCCTTTAATGCAACCATGCGAAACAGAATGCAGTGTACTTGAACGAAACAATCTACTCATTTTATTATTAATTTTCCTTACTGAATGATTCAGCGCAGAAACAGAAATAGCCCCCCGCCACACTTTCCGTGGGATCATATGGGACCATGCAATTGTGCACCCTGGAACTCTTCTCGCCAACCAACTTACCGTGGAAAGCATCGCCTCAAGAAGAAGTCGTCTACCAGTGGTCACCAAATCATTGCCCCCAAGATGTACTATGATTACAGACGGTGGTGACCTTGTCCGCCCTAACAAACCCTCGAAAAATGCTTGAAACTGGTCAATACAGAGCCCGCCCTTTCCGTAGAAGGACACACTGTACCCGTATTCCCCAGCCACGTGAATCATGTCACCTGCTTTGAATACGTCCGCGGCACGCCTCACGTATGAGTGGCCCACGACCCACACCTCCTTTTTCACAGCCGGTAATGTCTGACCGCTGGCCCCCCGGTGTCGGGTCGACTGGACAGTCCGCCCCGCCTCGTAGGCTTGCGCAACTGAAAACCAAACAAAACAAGAAGCGTGAGTACATCGTTACAGCTTCACAACATGTGCAACCGTACATACCTCTTATAACAGTTCGAGGACCAACGCCCCACACGTTTTATTTGATCAACATTCAGACCCCTGGCTGTAGCTTCCGTAGCAGCCCCTATCCGAAAGGAATGGGTCCCAAAATCGCCAGGGTTCAAGCCCGCGGCTGAAATCGACATCGCAAGCACCCGCTGAAACTGAAACCTCGTCAGTGGGGTGGCGTCAGCGTGTCTTAACAAGGTCCCCCCCCATGCTGCCACCCTCTGCGCTAAATATGCTTCTACGCACCCAACAGGGCACATGGCAGACCCGGGGATCCTCTGGATGATTACACAGTCCCCGATTGCATCCTGATCGGATTTGGACTTTACAAACGAGACCGTCATTGTCTCCTCTCTGACCTGAATGTGTTCCCGGCACAGTCCCCCCATCGTATCCTGCTTGTTCTTTGCCACTAATTCGCTTACCCACATAGCCCCATGGAATGCTAATGCAAATGCGGCTCGGAACAATACTGCTTCGTACTAGGATGAACATGTTACCGGTAGCACGGATAATAACAGGGCCAACCTATCCAAACCTATCGGGTGCCTATCGTCTACTCTGCGACCCTCAAGGCGTTGCCACCCACGTAGCGCTTTCTGCACAACGAAAGACGCTGTCGGGTCCTGGATCCCATGAGCCCTTGCCATGAAGGAAATGGCGGCCCGATGCCTCTGGGCCGTAACCACTGACTTGCCTGCGTGACGTAAAGAGAGCAGGAATCTTACTACAGACTCTTCCAGACCCCAAAGCCCCCTCCCGGCAGTACCCAAAAAGGCCCAATAGGAACGGAACGCCCCTTCATATGCCTTCCTCGTCCTGGGTGCTAAACTCTCTCCCACGAGGTCTTGTAGTTCGGGGCACCGAGAGACCAGAGAGCTTCGGGAAAGGGTGCCGCCACCGGGTCCGCTGTGGGCAGAAAACCCCAGAAGGCCTGCATACGGAAACGAGAGAGCGCATCAGCCGCTTGGTTCATCACCCCCGGCACGTGCCGCGCCCTAAACAGTACATTTAGTTGCATGCACAACAACACAATTTCCTTGAGTAGTCTCAGAATCAATTTGCAACGTGCTGCCTGACTATTGATACACTCAACCACGGTCATGTTATCAGACCAGAAAACCACAGAGTGACCCCTAAACCCTTCTGGCCATGTTTTCAAGGCCACCAGAATAGGGAACAGTTCGAGAAAAGCAATGTTACTCGTCAACCCGCACTCATGCCACCACGACGGCCATTTTTGAGCCGACCATTGTGTACCCAATATGGCGCCAAAACCCACACTCCCCGCCGAGTCTGTCCATAGCCCCAACTCCTCGGAGGACACTGCTGGTTTATTCCAGACAATTCGACCATTGAAATCCGCCAGGAATGCAATCCAAATGCGCATGTCCTGGCGAACTTCCGCCGAGAGTCTCGTACGATGATGTCCTTCCTTCAAGCCGACCATGGCCTGTGCAATCGAGCGGGAAAAGGGGCGTGCCATCGGCATTACTCTTAGGGCAAAATTCAACTGACCTACCACCTGTTGCAATTGATGTAAGTTCACTTTCGTTGCACGAATACATGCCTCAAGGGATAACCTGAATTTTAACACCTTTTCTTTAGGTAAACGAAAACAACCTTCCACTGAGTCGAGCTCGATCCCCAGAAACTCGATTAAGGTCGAGGGACCAACCGTCTTACCTGGCGCCAATGGCTCACCAAATTGATTCATTAGGACACAAAATTCATGTAAAGCCTGTCCACACTCAGAATCCCCGGCTGCCCCCAGAAACAGAAAGTCATCGAGATAGTGCATAACATGTTGAAAACCTGTCTTCCTCGTGAATACCCACTGCAGAAAACAACTGAATTTCTCGAAATAGGCACATGAAATCGAGCATCCCATTGGCATACATTTATCCATGTAATAACGACCCTGAAACTGAAAACCAAGGAGACGCTGATCGTCTGGGTGTACCGGGAGCAACCGGAACGCTGACTCGATGTCCGATTTGGCCATCAGCGTCCCGGGCCCCAGGCGATTCAACATGGCAACGGCCTCATCGAAAGATGCGTACCGCACCGAACATACTTCCGGGTCTATCGCGTCATTCACGGAAAGACCATGTGGGGCTGACAAATTGTGTATCAGCCGAAACTCACCCGGGTCCTTCTTGGGAAACACCCCTAGAGGAGAACACACAAAATTAGCAACTGGTGGCAAATCGAATGGACCGGCGACACGACCTCGAGTCACCTCTTTCCTAATCTTTACCTGCACCACCGCCGTGTGCTGTAAGACCGACATTTGATTCTTACAGTCCGGTACCCCCTGAAAATCCCCCACTGGGATGCGGAAACCATATGAAAACCCGTTCCGCAACACCCCAGCGGAAGCATAATCTGGGTATTCGCTGAGCCAAGGAATCATTGCCATGGTATCAATCGGGGTCGGTAAAGGCGCCCCTCGGACTATATTAGACCTGTTTGGCGCCTCCCTTACCACCGTTATCACACGTTTTGGCTCTGCACATGGACTCAGGATGGGATGGCTGCCCGCATCCCCCACACTCATGTCTGAATTTGCATGACCCCTGGGGCCTGGTACATTTGCCCCTGTTAAAATTCCAACATATCCCCCTTTTACCTGTGTTGCCACTCGGCTTCGTGTGGGACTCGTTACCTGTACCCGTCCGAAAGGGCGTCCCAGAGTTTTGGCGGGAAGATTCCCCCCCGTTACTCCCTACTAATGGTACCTTCAACATCCCTGTACTCTCCATTTTTTGCCAAGACACAGAGTCGTAACAGTCCCAGGACAACAACGGGTTGTGTTCCTTAGCTTTTTTAAACAGATTATCATAGCAGAACCACTGATTGCCCCCATATGCCACAGAATACTCCATAATACGTGACTGATAAATGGGTAACTCGGTCAACAACTCAGGTCTGCGCTCCCCCATGATGGAAGTAAAAATTCCCCACGCTCTGCCCCAAGTACCAATGGTCTCCTCAACCTTAAAGGCGGCCATTTTAGCGCGCCAAACACTCGGATGCATGAGCTCCTTTTGACTCTTTACATGCTCGATCTCGTAATGGTCGGTAAGCAATGAAAACATGTTTACATATTTATCCGCCCAAATCAATTCCTTGACTTCTAGTGGGACGTGCTGGGCAATCTTCTCCTTCCGAGAAGGTGCAGAGTCCCCCCCCGCAATCGGCAATGGCCGCTTACCTGAAGTAGACCCCACGCTTGTCGCCGAACTTGGGCCTGCTGTACTTCCAACCGCTGGGACCTGCGGGGGAACAGGAGATGGAGTCTTCGCAGCCTCCCTAAATTCCCGCAGTTGCCTCATCACTGCCCGGGCGTCGTCAGCCGTGGCGCCCTCGCTATCGTTTCCCAACCACGCTGCCAATTGCGCCGCTAACTCGGGGGGCATATCCTCCCTGTTCGCAGGGGTGACCACCACAGGGATTGGGTTCCCCTCCTTTGGCGCCGGGGTTGGCTCCTCTCGTGGCGCTTCTGGAACCGGGGTCTCCCCCCCAAGTGCTCCCCTTCTGGGCCTCTTGCTCTTTCCACCGGGAATTGTTCCCTGTAAAGGCCGTTTCGGTCCTCCCTCCCCGTCCTTAGCCTCAACCTTTCTCTTCAGATCGGCTATCTCCTTCATGAGCATGCGGAGCATCTCCTCGGTACCGACCCGCTTTCCGACCTTCTTGGGCATTCTTAGACGAGATATCTGTAAGACAAAAAGAGGGATTACAACGCTCAAAATTGCTCTTCGTTCCGTCTCGAGCTCACGTGCAGCGGGGAGGTGCAGCTTCAGAGCACAGGAACAAGAGGATGCTTTGTTGGCTTCCGCTCCTTTTATCCGTCTTCAGGGTGGGCGTGAACCTGCCCCCGCCTGCCTCCAAGGGCGTGGCCGGCCGTGTTGGTGTCTAGGCCAGCCCACTCTAGGGCGGGAAAAAGGCGCGCCCCGGCTACGCCGCTTCGGGCATACCAGCCGAGACTCGTCTCCCGCCCAAGATGGCTTCCCGGGGGGATCGTGGTACTCGACCATACGTTCGGGGGGACCGATTGGTCGCCCCTTTTCAAACGTCAGGGTCGGTTGTTAGATTCGTAATAGAATCAGGACGAGATTACCTCCGTGTTACCCCTTTCGCTGCTCCGCTGGTTCTATACCGCTATAGGCACATTATAGCCTTAGTTTATCACTGTAAATATTTTTTCACTTTTAGTTATTTACATTTTTTCATAGAGAAACGTGAGTAAGGTGGGGAAGTTGTGCCCCCGTCCTGAAGAAGGAACACAAGTTCCGAAACATGTCGACGCACACCAGAGGTAATGTCCATAATTATGACAACTAACCTCACTCTGCACTCCTTTTGTTAGTACCAGCCCGAGGTTGTGAATAAAGTTTTTCCTGACACCTACGTGCCAGGTACTTTTTAAACCTTCACCATACCTCACCACTCACATCCACAATACCCTATCACTTACATCACACACACCACACATAGTTTACCCTTTCAGTGCTCCCACGTAGTCGCAGGTCGCAGCACGCCGCATCCCGCTAGAGGGGTGCGAAGACCCCGATGATGAAGCATGACACCAAGGGGCCTGTTGGTGTGTGAGGGGTATTTTACAAAACACTGAGTGTCCCCCACTTCTGTGGTCTACACTCTCCCTGTCCACTAAGAGTAGGATTCCTTTTGTTTGTGTAACAGTGCCCGTGGAGTAAGAATCCTATTTCTATACTCTACCTCCCTCCTATTGTTATTCTATATACTAATTCTAGAAAACCAACCCCTTCTACAAAAAAAAGGGAGAAGGTCCAGAGCTAGCATTTTAGCCAGCTTAGTGTTATACAGAAGCGTCATTGGGTGGTTGCGTTCATATGGCGCGTCTGAAAACAACATGGTTCTAATGTTGGCCTGGACCATTTTACGGGATGATCATGATGACTTCTTCGACCCAGTTACGCTCGCTGATGAACATTTTCGCATTGGTGTCTCACTCTCTCCCACACTCTTAGTGTGGCTCACAGGGGGTGTGCTGACAGGGGTACTGGGTGTAAGTGAAGTGTTTGACGCTTCTTCCTCCTCGTCATAATCAGATGAAACATCAACGTTTTCTTGACTTGCAATTCGGGCTTCCTTGATCTCCTTTAGGTGGGCAAACCATTCGACAGCGTGCTGTCTCTTAAGATAACCTCTCTGGCCTCCGGTACCATAGTTGGTACCAAACTTACCACGACTAACTGCAAACTTACAAATGCTACAAATGGCTATGTTTTCCTTTTTTTGGGCAAACACTAAAGAAGTCCCAAACTGCGGACTTGAAGTGTCTGTGGGGGCCGGAGGAGGCGATACTGGTGATGGTCATGCTGCTAATGCCAGATGAAGTGGAGGATGTGTATTGCCGAACTTTACTACGTTGTGCACTTTCACCACCACTAATTGAGTTCGAGGTGGATGGAGGTCCCTTCTGGCAAGGAAGAAATATGGAGGCGGTAGGTGGTGGTGTACTAGTTAACTCCAATGATTGTGGTGTTCCCATTGCCTCCTCATCGACAACATCATCACGCTCAGCAGCTTTTCGGGCTTGGGTCAAAATGTCTGTTTGCTGCATGCCCGCTGAGCCTGGAGTGACGTGTATGATGACTGCGTCGTCGTTGTGAGAGTCTTCATCAGCAGGAGTATACGCCACTTCTTGTTGAGCGTCATCATCACACTCCATAAGTACGCGACTTTCGGGGACCTTCCCTTTACGCTTAGCTACCTTTGTCAGATCATAGTGTGCCTCACTCTCAGATGGCTGTGGTGGTTCCCAAGTACGATCCATATCATCAGAAGGAGGTGGGCTTGAAGAAGATGTAGACACCACCCTTGGGGGTGCTGCTCCCAGCTTGGTCCCCAGCAGATCCCGCTGCTGCTGCAGGCGTACTTTTTTTTTTATTCCCAAAAAATGTGGCGGGCGGCACACCAGTCTCCTTGGTAACTTGCTTCTTCTGTTCCTTAATGGCAACTTTATTGCTAGAGGAGCTACGGGGAACTTTTTTTGGGGCCATCTTCTTCAGAGGTCAGAACAGCAGGCCAAAGTTGCACGAGTTGCAGAGTTGTCTGTGGCCAGACGTGACGTCGCGTAACGTTATGCTGCACACACACACCGCAGCAGGACTTCTTCCTGGCACTGGTGGTTCTCTTGAGTCTTGTGCACCTAAAAGCAATGGAAGACACAGGAACATCAGTTCAGTTATACATCCCAAAAAGTAAAAAAAACATAAAAAATAGGCACAATCCCATTTCATCCATGCCCTCAATGATGTTTAAATTCAAGACACCCCACAGAAAGACTAGGCCCATGCACCACTCACTAGCCCTGGGCATAATGGATGAAAGCTAGGCAAAATGGGTGCAGGCCTGAGAACACTACCTGCATTCAAAATGGCCCCTTGCCTCCCAGCACATGGCCAGGGCCTGCCTGTACCAGCACTCAAAATGGCCCCACCCATAATGGCCAGTCCCCATGAACATCCCAAAAAATCGAAAAACACACAAACATCACCACAGTCCCATGCCATCCATGCCCTCAATGATGTTTAAATTCAAGACACCCCACAGAAAGACTAGGCCCATGCACCACTCACTAGCCCTGGGCAAAAGGCCCCAACAACAGCCCAAAAATCGAAAAACACACACAAATCACCACAATCCCATGCCATCCATGCCTTCAATGATGTTTAAATTCAAGACAACCCACAGAAAGACAAGGCCCATGCACCACTCACTAGCCCTGGTTAAAAGGCCCCAACAACAGCCCAAAAATCAAAAAACACACAATAATCACCACAATCCCATGCCATCCATGCCCTCAATGATGTTTAATTTCAAGACACCCCACAGAAAGACTAGGCCCATGCACCACTCACTAGCCCTGGGCATAATGGAAGAAAGCTAGGCAAAATGGGTGCAGGCCTGAGAACACTGCCTGCATTCAAAATGGCCCCTTGCCTCCCAGCACATGGCCAGGGCCTGCCTGTACCAGCATTCTAAATGGCCCCTACCCACATGGCCAGTCCCCATGAACACCCCAAATAATCGAAAAACACAGAAAAATCAGCACAATCCCATGCCATCCATGCCCTCCATGATGTTTAAATTAAAGACACCCCACAGAAAGACTAGGCCCATGCACCACTCACTAGCCCTGGGCAAAAGGCCCCAACAGCAGCCCAAAAATCGAAAAACACACAAAAATCATCACAATCCCATGCCATCCATGCCCTCAATGATGTTTAAATTAAAGACACCCCACAGAAAGACTAGGCCCATGCACCACTCACTAGCCCTAGGCAAAAGGCCCCAACAACAGCCCAAAAATCGAAAAACACAGAAAAATCAGCACAATCCCATGCCATCCATGCCCTACGTGATGTTTAAATTCAAGACACCCCACAGAAAGACTAGGCCCATGCACCTTTCACTAGCCCTGGGCAAAAGGCCCCAACAGCAGCCAGAGAAATTGAAAAACACAGAACAATCAGCACAATCCCATGCCATCCATGACCTCAATGATGTTTAAATTCAAGACACCCCACAGAAAGACTAGGCCCATGCACCACTCACTAGCCCTGGGCATAATGGATGAAAGCTAGGCAAAATGGGTGCAGGCCTGAGAACACTGCCTGCATTCAAAATGCCCCCTTGTCTCCCAGCACATGGCCAGGGCCTGCCTGTACCAGCACTCAAAATGGCCCCCACCCACATGGCCAGTCCCCATGAACACCCCAAAAAATCTAAAAACACAGAAAAATCAGCACAATCCCATGCCATCCATGCCCTCAATGATGTTTAAATTCAAGACACCCCACAAAAAGACTAGGCCCATGCACCACTCACTAGCCCTGGGCAAAAGGCCCCAACAGCAGCCAAAAGAATCGAAAAACACAGAAAAATCAACACAATCCCATGCCATCCATGCCCTCCATGATGTTTACATTAAAGAGACCCCACAGAAAGACTCAGTCCATGCACCACTCACTACCCCTGGGAAAAAGGCCCCAACAACAGCCCAAAATACGAAAATTCCAAAATTGTAGTTGCAGCAACTGTAATGCCCCAAACAAACTTACTTGTGAAATTTCTAATCCAAATGTGATCCAAAGAAAGTCAAAAAGGCCTCAAACTCAAATATCCAGCAGCATCCACAAAAAGTAATCCTTCCAGGTCAAGATCCAAATCAAAGTGACCAGGACATGAACAAAGCACTGGGAGGAGCCTGCTGGACAGGAAGTGGAAGTTGGAGACTGTGGGGCACTTCCTTCCTCCCACCCCTCCCCAAAATGGACTCCTTGCAAAAAAAAGTGCAGGCAAATGTCAACCTGAGGAGTTATTCTAATAAAAATCATCATTTTCAGAAGGTTTATGCTGCTTACTGGTGGATTTCTTGTGCAGAATTGCAAATTCTGTAATTTCGCAAGTGCAAGATTGTTGCTGCCCGCCGCATCTACGTGTTCGCAATTGCGAACTCTCGCGATGCGTGCTGTGCAAGGTGGCAAGCCGCGATTACATAATCGCGGTTGCCAAACTCCTGCGGGATCCCGCAGCAAGATCCAAAATGGCGCAGCACTCGCAAAATATCGAGAAAAACAACTCGACAAACGCCGAATGACAGTAAGTGAACGCCGCGCGCCACAATATTGTATCACCAAGCAAACAAATCTGCTGCGTGCGAATTTGCGGATTTTCGGTAAATTTGCGAGAGTTCGCGGATTGCGAATTTACCGAAAATCCGCAAAATCCGCGAGCGGAACCATTTTTACGCCCATGCTTATTCCACACCCTCTGCCTTCTATGTAAGACCTTCAAATGGATCCCCTGCAAGCACAGAAAGACTGTCACTAATGCTCTCATCACCAGCAGACTTGACTACTGCAACACACTCTACGCCGGAATAAACAAAAATATCATCCGCAAGCTACAAAACATCCAGAACGCCGCCCAACGCTAGTCCTTAACCTGCCAAGACAATGCCAGATCTTCCAGCCCCTGCGTACACTCCACTGGCAACCCATCGATGCTAGAATCACCTTCAAGATTCTCACCCACGCACACAAAGCCCTCCATAACCAGCGTACCTGAACAGCCGACTCGAATTCCATGCACCCCGAGGGACACTATGATCAACCCAGCTCTCCTACGCCGTAGTCCCCTGCGCCACAAAGCCCAGATCAGGTGGCCGCTCCTTCTCCTTCCTCGCGACTAGAGACTGGAACGCCCTACCGCTCCACCTCCCACATACGACATCACTCCCCATCTCATGAGAAACCTCAAAACATGGCTCTTCGATAGACCTCCTCCTTGAAGAAGGTGAATGTGCACATTTTAATATTGCTGTGAGCACTCACTTCTCCCTCTCTGGTCTACTTATATATAGACCTCCCGGACCTACAAATGGTTTTAATACTACCCTTTTAGAAACTGTCGGAGAATTTGCTGTGAAATCAGCCAATGTTAACATCTTGGGTGACCTTAACTTCCATTTTGACCTGGACCAGGACCAGACAATTCGTACCATGCTTGATGATTTAGCTGCATTTCAGCTACACCAAATAGTTAAAAGCCCTACACATATAGGAGGCCATCTCCTGGATCCCATCTTTACCAACATCAATGGGGCCACTGCATTGACAAGCATTCCCATGGCCTGGTCTGATCATCTCCTGCTTGAAACGATCATTCCCTTGCCTCTATTTCCTCAGAATAATATGCATTGCTCGGTATACAAAGGACCGTGGCGTAAGCTTTGTTTGGAAGACTTTCATGCTCTTTTAAGAGCTGACCCGTTAGGCCCTTTGACTGATGTCGAGGTGGGATATGGTTGCAAAAAACACAGTTGATGGACAGAATGCAGAACATTGTCTTACATTCGCCCCAGTACAAAGATCGGGGCCTAAATCCATCGTTTTTTTGCACTCCACACCACCCTAGGTCAGACAATGGCTATATGCAAATCAGCCTTGACCCTGTGCCTCATGGGAACAGTCCAGCCTGAACTACCAAGACATGTCTTTCCTAGACCGAAATCAAGCATCCAAGGACCGGTTTCTGGCTATCAGCCTTCTTCAGCCTAGATCGCTTGACTCCAGTGATGTGGAGAGCCTGGGACTCACATCTGAGCATACCCAGCCCACTAGGGGTGAAAATTGCAAAAAACACAGTTGATGGACAGAATGCAGAACAATGTCTTACATTCACCCCAGTACAAAGATCGGGGCCTAAATCCATCGTTTTTTTGCACTCCACACCACCCTAGGTCAGACAATGGCTATATGCAAATCAGCCTTGACCCTGTACCTCATGGGAACAGTCCAGCCCGAACTACCAAGCCAAATCTTTCCTAGACCGAAATCAAGCATCCAAGGACCGGTTTCTGGCTATCAGCCTTCTTCAGCCTGGATAGCTTGACTCCAGTGATGTGGAGAGCCTGGGACTCACGTCTGAGCATACCCAGCCAACTCGGGGTGAAAATTGCAAAAAACACAGTTGATGGACAGAATGCAGAACAATGTCTTACATTCACCCAAGTACAAAGATCTGGGCCTAAATCCATTGTTTTTTGCACTCCACACCACCCTAGGTCAGACAATGGCTATATGCAAATCAGCCTTGACCCTGTGTCTAATGGGAACAGTCCAGCCCGAACTACCAAGCCATGTCTTTCCTAGACTGGAATCAAGCATCCAGGACCGGTTTCTGGCTATCAGCCTTCTTCAGCCTCGATAGCTTAACGTCAGTGATGTGGAGAGCCTGGGACTCACGTCTGAGCATACCCAGCCCACTCGGGGTGAAAATTGCAAAAAACACAGCTGATGGACAGAATGCAGAACAATGTCATACATTCACCCCAGTACAAAGATCTGGGCCTAAATCCATCGTTTTTTTGCACTCCACACCACCCTAGGTCAGACAATGGCTATATGCAAATCAGCCTTGACCCTGTGCCTCATGGGAACAGTCCAGCCTGAACTACCAAGCCATGTCTTTCCTAGACCGGAATCAACCTTCCAAGGACCGGTTTCTGGCTATCAGCCTTCTCCAGCCTGGATAGCTTGACTCCAGTGATGTGGAGAGCCTGGGACTCACGTCTGAGCATACCCAGCCCACTCGGGGTGAAAATTGCAAAAAAAACAGTTGATGGACAGAATGCAGAACAATGTCTTACATTCACCCCAGTACAAAGCTCTGGGCCTAAGTCCATCATTTTTTTGCACTCCACACCACCCTAGGTCAGACAATGGCTACATGCAAATCAGTCTTGACCCTGTGCCTCATGGGAACAGTCCAGCCCGAACTACCAAGCCATGTCTTTCCTAGACCGGAATCAAGCATCCAAGGACCGGTTTCTGGCTATCAGCCTACGGTGGGATATGATTCCTTCTGCACCTGGATCATTTGGGCCCTGGACACTTTATTACCGGCAACATGGGTTAAAGGTCGTACACATGACTCTAAACCCTGGTATAATGACTCCTTGACCGTCCTTAGGAAGGCATGCAAAAGATATGAGCGTAAATGGAGGAAAGACTATGCCCCTGAACACAAAGCATGCTACCTAGCAGAACTCAAAACATACCATAGAGCGGTATGCAGGTCCCGAGCAGAGTATTATGCGGCTGAGATCAAAATGAGCCCTAACCCTGTGAAAATCATCTTTAAAATTCTCAAAGATCTCAGTGCAAAGAAAGCTCCTTTGTCCATATCTTCATCGCAACCCCAATGCGAGACATTGGCCTATTTTTTTGTTGAAAAAATAGGGACCATTTATCGTTCTTTTCCTGCTATGGCTATGCCCACCCCCTCTCTTTATACCAAGCTTGTTTTAGCCTTTAACCTGATGGCTATCCCAGAGATCTCCTGGGAAGAATTCAATAAGTTGGCAGGGAAAATTAAGTCCGGCTCTCCAGCGCACCCACTTAATCCCGTACAGTTCAGAGACTCCTCTCAGACCTGTATGCCCCCGCTACACCAACTGATTAATGCCTCCTTTTCATCCGCGACTTTTCCGGTGAAATGGAAACATGCGTGGGTCTCTCCGATTCTCAAGAAACCGAATCTGGACCCTGCTAAGCCTGAGAACTTCAGGCCTATTTCTCTCCTTCCTTGGATAACGAAGGTGGCAGAATCCCATGTTAATACCATGCTCACTAACACCCTGAGCGTTAATAACATCCTTAATGAAATGCAACATGGCTTTCGTGCTGGCCATAGCACAGAGACTGCCCTTTTGGCCATGACGGAACATCTACGAAACATTCTTGACCATGATCAAACGACGGCACTGATCCTGTTGGATCTCAGTGTCGCCTTCGACACTGTCTCTCATAAGATTCTGCTCCACCTGCTTGAGGAGGCGGGATTACCGATCGGGCATTGGCCTGGTTCAGATCTTTTTTAACTGAGAGATCCTTTCCTGTGTCCAGCCCTCCCTCTCTATCTCAGGCACATCCGATAGAACAGGGTGTCCCACAGGGATCGGCACTAAACCACACTTTATTTAACCTGTATGTCCGGCCGCTAGCTGATGATGCCAGCCAATGGGACCTTGCCATCATCTCATATGCTGATGACACTCAGCTGGTGGTTGCTTTGACTGAAGCAGCAGCTTCTAACGTCTCCAGGTTCAGAAGTGGCCTTGCTGCTGTGGCACAGTGGATGACCTCTAATTGTTTGCAATTAAATGCAAATAAGACAGATGTATTACTGGTTAGGAAGAATGTCGATCTATGGGGGGACCATTGGTGGCCCACTGCCCTGGGTAAAGCCCTGGAACCTAAAACAGGAGTTAAAAATGTAGGTGTGTGGTTAGACTCCTCCCTTAGTTTCTGCTATCAGACAAAGAAAGTTGCTGCCACATGTTTCGGTATTCTACGATGCCTAAGGCCCGTCCTCAAGTTCTTTGATTCATCCACAAGGCAGATGATAGTCCAGGCCACGGTGCTTTCCCGACTGGACTACGCTTGCTCCTTGCTTTTGGGAGCTAATCAAGCTGAGATCGGCCGGATGCAGCGCATTCAAAATGCGGCCATTAGAGCCTTAGTAGGTCTTCCTCGATTCTGTTCTATCTCTGATACCATCTGCAGACTTCATTGGCTCCCTATGGCTCAGCGTATCCAGTTTAAAACACTCTGCCTCTCCTTCAAAATTTTAAAACTCGCCACCCCTAAAATGCTCTGCAATCTCCTCACCCCATATGTTCCTACTCGCGTACTGCGTTCTGCTGGCCAACATTTGGTCAAGATACCCCGGATCAAGCGCTGCCGTGCAGGAGGACGTTCCTTCCGCTATCTGGCGGCTAAACTTGTGAATTCCCTGCCGGCACATATACGTGAACAGGAAAACCTTTTCAGTTTCAGAAGGGCCGTCGAAACCCACCTCTTTCCCCAAAACTAAGCCCCCTTGCTCTAGGCTCTATTTCTTTCTTTGAAGTCAGTCATTTTTCTGTTGCAAAGCGCCAGGACGCCCCTTTGCTGGGGCAGCTGAGCTCTATATAAACCTTTGTAACATAACATAACATAACATGGACTGGAACCTGCACCTCCCCTCCTCCCCAGTGCTTTGAGACCCTTACGGGTGAGTATTCACGCTCAACAAGCACATAATTGATTGATTGATCATTAAAGAAAGCCACAAATTAAATCTCCACCAGTGGGAAATCACCCTAAGCAATGTCACGTCACCTTTTTGTGCAATTAGGCTCTGCTAACATCAATCAATGTTAAACAATCACAACAATGTTTTTAGTACCTCTATCTTATTTTTTGAAGTGATCGTACCTCACACTCTACACCTCAAACCTGCAGTCATGAAATACCCTTTGATAACGGCTCTTTAATTCTATCAATCTATCCCAGGATTTTAGACTACAGCAAGTCTCAAACTCTTCAACTTCTTTACATTACAACAAATAACATCAATTCAAATCACAATTCATCACCACATAAATGACGAAGAACAATTACAATAGACAACGCATCACCCTAATAATACTCACACCTCCAAACAGCAACCGCCTTCAAATACCACCTTGCCAGATCTTCAAGTTCTGGGAATTGGATTTCGGGATTCGGGTAATTTAGTCTAACTTGGGAAATTATCAATTGCTGCATTCAAGTTGTGAGCCATACTTTGCTACAAAAAAACTGATAGCGTGGAAAGTGTCCAAAATGTACTCTCCAGTATCAGTTCAACCTGTAACTTCCAAGAATGTGCTCCAACTCCACACTATGGGCCAGATGTATAAAGAATTGTTTTTGCGATTCTTAAATAGTGAAATTTACAGATTTGTTATTTAAGAATCCCAAAATGCAATGTATGTAGGACTTGCAGATAAAAATTGCGACTGCTACATATTTCTTAATAGCAAATCGCAAATTTAAATTTAAATGTAGCAATTTGCTAAATTTGCATTTAGCAAATTGCTAAATGCATTAGCAAAATAGGTCTTCTCAAAGATTGGGATTACCTATTTACATCCCAAAAGGCTTTTCCCCGTTCGCAAACAGGCCGATTCTATGAATCAAAAAAATTATTATTAATATGGGGAGGAGCGCGTGATCAATAATTGATAATAACTAGAGATAGAAGTGCTACAAGACAAGGTGCTCAGAAAATGAATTGCTGTGTGGTCACAGATCAGGAAGAAGATGAAACTATTTAGAAAACAAATTGCACACAAATACGCACTTACTAGGACAACTAGCGGGGTTAATCTTAATTAGTCTGCAGTGTTTGGTGCTGTAAAGAACCTCGGAGGATGGGACGTTTCAGGGGGGATCAGGGTTACTGTAAACATATAGAATAAATGAGAAGCTGCTGGATTGTATTCGAAAGCAGTAATGAGTGCTTGGTCATGGTGACATAACTTACTGAGAAGACCGTGAGTTCTGGAGTGTAGGGCCGGTGAAGAAATTGACAGCCTACAGTCATGAGAGCCGGTCGAATTAGCCTTAAAAACGAATGACAGGCGCTGTGGGGTGAGAATTAGTAATAGATTAAAAACAGCTGCATCACGTTAGACTCCGTGGATAGAGGAACGTAAGGAAATGGGACTTACTAAAATTATTGTGAAAGGTCGTAGGAGGTACGACCCGTGGACTTGATGAATCCGTATCCGCAGGAATTGTAAAGAAGACCTCTTCAAAGAAGCTGAAACACTTGCCAAAAAACTAACTGACAGAGTGTACCCGAAATGCTTAGTCAAACGCTCCATGAAAAGAGCATGGTATTAATATTGTGAACTCCTCCTAGAACCTAAACAAAAAGAAAACACTCCCAAGATCACATATGTCACAACATATTGCCCTGCAAGCAATAAGGTGACCAAATTGATCAAAAAACATTGGTCGGTCTTCACTCTATTAGACTGTTTTGGGATCATTTTATTTATGAAATATTTTTCAAAATTGGTTTGGGATTTTTTTTTGTAGTGTTTTTACTTTATTACTGTGTGGTAAATAGTAATTTACCGTCAGAATTTCTATGCGGTAAAGTTCAATAAAAATAACTCAATCGAAAATAAAGAGACAAAGTCCGTGGCAGCTGAGTTTCAAAGTGGGTTTTATTCCATAAAATGGAATGGTTCGAACCAGGATATCATGTTCCTTTCACCATAAAGGATCAGGAAGGGATAGAGCATACTTTATTGACAGAGTACAACTTTTATAGTTAATGCACAGAATGGTGATCAATACAGAAGGCGTAACAGCTGAGAGAAACGAGATAAGAACACATGTGCGTAGCAATACGTAATCAGAAGGCGTGCACTAGGGCGTACACAGAGGTGTGTGCTAGAAAACGTCACATGAAGGTGTCACAAGTGGGTAGATACCTAATGGAATCTTGCAGCGTCAGCAGAAATCTGTAGCAAGGATGCGCGCGCAGCAGCATGACGTGTGACTGACGTGAGGCTGGAGGGTGCAGGGGACTTGACATTTAGCACTAGAGGAAAGAGACAGAAGTCTGGCATGTCAGATCAACTCGTTCCTAAATCATATCTGATATCTCGTGTTTGGGGAACTATATTATCTAGAAGGAAAGGTCTCTCGGGCAGAGGCTACTCTATACTGACTATTAATGCGTGCATATGTGACTACGTGTCTGCGTGTAATGCGAGGGGCCATGGGCCTACCATGGTAACAGGAGCAATGAATTACTTGCATGGAGACAGAGAGGCCGGGCCCTTTGCTCTGCAGCCGGGGAAATGTTTATCTATTCTGCTAGACTGGAATGTGTTGAACTCGGCTATACTGATAACTTGAAGGCAAAATACTGTCTTTGGCAGGCAAGCAGGCCGAGCCGGGCACCGCTCGCCGTGCAGGGAGTAGGACAGAGGTCAGGGAAGCATCCCACGTTGCAGCTTTTAGGAGGCAGAGAACAGAAAGGGCTCGATGGCAGAAATCAGGGCCTAGCTCTGCAGGGCTAGGAAAAACGTGGAAGTGCACCATGAAAAGACGTTGGCAAGGCATACTTAGGAACTGAATTATCGTTCCATTCATGGTGGATCTGAAAGAGGACATGTTAACGTTGGACGCAAATGTATTTGCGTCTTCATTGCTGGTCGAGGAGGGAAGTTACATGCACTTTAAGCTCGTACATGGAGACGGTGGGGTTCACGTTAGGGGACACAATTGATTATAAAAATGTATATTACCTCATTCCCTCCTTGTCCCCTACGGACCCTTCATGATACATCAATCCTCATTAGTCCATCTATTTGTTCATATAACATCATTTGCTCTTCCTTTTTCAGGCGGGATCTAGAACGTGGACTTGGATGAGGAAAACAGGATGTGGCGCACAAGCCGCAAATCGCCGGCCCACATTGGATACATAGGCAACAACTGAATACTATGAGAAGGGCTATTCCGAGGAAGGATAGGACCTTCCATCCCCAGGCTGATAACACGCTCCAGAACCAACCGGACCAAGTCCAGGTACCTGGATTCTGGTGTATCTGACTTGCAATCTTATGGAGACGTGTAATGGCTTTATATACTGACGGTGCATTATTTGGAATGAAAACACAGCAGCTCGATCGGAGGATTTTACAGGCCCCGCCCCTATCGGCCAGGATGACGTCAAGGACGAGACGATTTTGAAGAACGACAAGTCTCATAGCAGACTGTTCCTCGGTCAAGTTACCTAGGGCGGAAGTAGTTTCATTCACTACTGCTTCAAGGGTTCTGGTTAAGTGACGTATAGATTTACTATTAAAGACAGCACCTAAATAGGGAAAGAAACCTTTATTGAAATCTGTGTATCGTTCCCATGCTGTTTCAGTATAGTCGACAAGCGGGAGATCTCTTTTGGGTCTGTGAACTAGATGGGAGTTTCTATGATAATCAGGTGGAGCTAGAAAAACAGGTGGCAGAAGGAATGCAATGTAACATGTCCCATCCCAATCTAGTGGCAAACGTATATAGGCTGTATGACCACAAATGAAATAGGAATGGCGGGTAGCTTT